>NW_026913997.1:2095000-2695000 GCF_034315485.1 Pezoporus occidentalis
CCTGGGCGAATGTCTCCACACTGGAATTCCTGTGGATTTGACTCAATTCTCTTTGGCAATTTTGCAAAAGCAAATCAGAGATAACTGTACTAGCTATGGTGAGTTTAGCCAGGAATAACGAAGAGTAGAATGAACTTGAGCCAATGGAAATATTTGTGTAAGTCAGATGAGGACAGCTTGGTCTTACTTTGGTCTATGTTGGCTTATTTTTACTTTTGGAAGGAAAGATATCAGTTCATGTGTAATCTTAAAAAGTCTAATTGTATATATGGTTTTGTGTTTTAAAATGACTGAATAAGATGTAGAAGTTTACCTTTTTTTTTCTTTGCTCAGATTGAAGGGGCTTTCATTCAGGGAGTTGGTCTTTATACATTAGAAGAAATCTACTTTTCCCCAGAAGGAGAGCAGCTAACTCTTGGCCCAGATACATATAAGATTCCTGCCATCTGTGACATTCCTGAGCAGTTCCATGTCTATTTACTGCCAAATTCATGCAACTCCATTGCTATCTATTCTTCCAAGGTAAACACACCAAATTTACCATTTGCAAGCACACCAGGTGATTCTGCTGCGAAACTGTTAAGTGACTGTAGTGGATGGTAATTTTTTTTTTCCCCAAAAAGATAATTCCAGTTTCAGCTATGGAACAAATTGTACTCAAATGGTAAAACACTGATGTTCTGAGGCTTTGGACTGATTTTCTTCCTATGATTTACTGGTATTACAGTAGTGCTTAGAAACTAATAAAAATTAAAGTTTTTTGTACCTACCTGTTGTACTATGTATCAAAAGTGAAAAAGTCCATCTTGAAGAGTTTAATCTGACTAGACAGGAGAAAGGATGAAAGAAGGCAATATTATGATCTTTTTTTAAAGGCAGAGAGGTCATGAGACAGATTAAGTGACTTTGTAGAATCTCACAGGAAACCTGTGACAGGTATGGGAATAGAGCCCACTTCATCCATTAGGCACGGCAGAGCACCATTCTTTCTGTTTTAAGGGTGCTTCATCCTCTGAGGAAACACTCAGTACTGGGTTTGAGCATTGTTCATAGATTCAAAATAAAAGCAAAAAAAACCACCTCAGAATAGAAGGGGAACTAAAGGGGAGTGTAGGCCTCAGGCTACTAAAAGACAGGAATGCCCACTGCCCATTTACCTTTGAATCTAAAGCAGGTATGACAGAGTATTGTGGTTTAACCCCAGCAGGCAGCTAAGCCACACCACCACTTGCTCGTTTGCCCCCCGTGGGATGGAGGAGAAAATTGAAAGGGCAAACGTGAGAAAACTCATGGGTTGAAATAAAGACAGTTTAATAGGTGAAGTAAAAGCCACACATGCAAGCAAAGCAAAGTATGAAATTGAATTAATTCACCACTTCCCATCATCAGGCAGATATTCAAACCATCTCGAGGACACCAGGGTTCTATCACCTGTAATGGTTACTTGGGAAGACAAACAGCATCACTCCAAACATTCCCTCCCCTATTCTTTTTTCCTCCCCCAGCTTCATATGCTAAGCGTGATGTCATATGGTGTGGAATATCCCTTTGGTCAGTGGGGGTGAGGTGCAGAAAAGGCCTTGGTGGTGTGGGGTGAGGAGCAGAAAAGGCCTTGACTCTGTGTAAGCACTGCTCAGCAGTAACTAAAACATCCCTGGATTATCAACTCGGTTTTCAGCACAAATCCAAAACACAGCCCAAATACGAGTTACTATGAAGAAAATTAACTCTATCCCAGCCAAAACCAGTACACAAAGGAACAGAAATTTCCAGAAGATATTCCATGCCATATTCTTATGGCCTTAGGTGGTGTAAATGAGCAAACAAACTCTTTCACGTTAAGAAAATAGAGACAAAGAGCACATTTCTTATCAAAATTAGACAGCACAAACTTTATCTATGTAAGAGGGCCTAAGGCAGCAATGGAAACGGGTGTCTTTCTTTCTTTCTCTGGTTCATCATGCAGAATTAATTCCAATTGGATATAGAAAAGGTAGTTTATGTGAGAAGTCATGAGTTTATTTCATGGCTTTATAACATGAGCACTGAAGTCCCAGCAGGAAGCTTTGATAGTGTAGCTGTATCGTGAATTGTAAAACTATCTACATCAGCCAAATCCTAGTCCTTGATGGTTTTCTGATTTGAAAGTTGTCAGAGATCCAAGGAAAGCTGTTGAATCCAAATATGATGGACATGTCCAGACACAGAGCTGACGCTATTCAGTGTATTTTGATAACTACAGCAGAGATGTGCTAATCTCTACTGTCAATTTCTAAAGCCAGTCTCTTCAGCTGTCTCTCTCCTCTGTCAGGGCATGGGAGAGGCTGGATTCTTCCTCGGCAGCTCAGTGTTCTTTGCAATACGAGATGCAGTGGCTGCTGCACGGAAGGAAAGAGGACTGCCCCTGGACTTCACACTGAACAGCCCCTTGACTGTTGAGCAAACTCGCATGGCCTGTGCTGATGTCTTTACTGAGATGGTAAGGTTATTTTCATTCCTTTCATGAGCTAGCTCCTCCATTCTCTTTAATCTGAATGAGCTGTGCACATAGACTGATCAGTGAGCAAAATCTCTTTTCTTCAACATACCACAGTTAGCAGAGCTTTGCTCAGCTATGTTGACAGAGTAACATGAACTGACAGTCTAGAACTAAGGAACCTATGCTATTTCCTCAGTGGTAATGTCCCCAATTTACATATCTCCTTTAATCTAAAAGCCCTTGAAAAGACTTCAGATTATAGTCTTCATATTTAGTGTCACTTTATTTGCATCTCTGTTAGAAATTATGATGATGTCTAGACACAGAGTAGGTGTGCTCCATCGTTTGTCCTATGCCTCTGGTCTAGACTGATTCCACTTTGAAGCATGTACCCCAGTTTCCTTCTTTTCTTCCTTGAAAACTAGGGAGATGGAAATACAGGCTGATATGCATCTATGTCTTCTCATAACATGGGGTTAGAATACAGGCCGGGTGCACAAGAGCACTCCCAAATAAAACATTTTAGATTTACATTTCTATGCAAGCATCACCACTGACAGTGGCTTAACAGAATCTAGAGGTGCAAATTTAAGATATTCATTGTAAATGCCTCAAATGTTTAGGTCCCAGTTACTTCATATAAGCTCATTTTCTGTGTCATGATCTGAATATTCCTAGAGCTGCTTTGGTGAACACATCCTTGATTTTATAAAAAAGCAGAGGCTAGCAACGATTCTTCCCATTGTACAATTGATTTCCAGCTGGGTTTCTGAGAGCCCTCCATACTTTAGGTCATGCTCTCTCTTCTTTGTTTTGTGGAATGAACTGATGTTCAGGAGATGCTGAAATAATGGGGCCTAAGGAGGAAAATGGATTTTAGATATCCTGACCTTTTTCCTTTGGGAGCCTGGAAAACTCGAAACACCAGACCAAAATGACAAGGTCCATTAATTAAAACTTTCAACTTAAAGAGCCCCACAGACCTCAGCCTGAGCAACTGCATTGTAGCCTCAGCTGAAAATTTCTTTAAGAAAAGGGACACAAGTTGGGTCAGGCAAGCCTGCAGGCCCCTGTGTCTTCCCATGGCAGCCAGCTAGAGACCCCCAGATCTCAATCTACCTGGAGGTTGGGATTGTGAATCCCACATCCATCCACTTCTGTTTCTTTCTGTGCAGGATATCCAGTGATGAAGTCTTTAACAGTGAAAGAACTTCTCATATTAATAAAAGTCATAACTGAGATCAAGAGCCTTTGTGGGCTAGGTGTTGTGCAAACACTTGGTAACAACTTAGAGTTTAAATAAAGGTGAAGTTGTTACCCAGTCATTAGGAGCTGATGTTCTGTCTCCAGAAATGCCCTCAGAAGTGTAGGATCTCCTTGCAAACATCATTGGTTCCATGATCTAATGCAGTCTCATTAAACCATGTTGCATAATGGAACCTCATGTCAGTTCCTCTAATCTCAGCCCTTCAGTCTGTGAGCTCACTTGTGCTATGGACATATGCACTTTATTACCTGTTCAATTACAAGAATGCCACTTGTTGACTAGAGGCAAGCTGATGGATTTCACAACCTTTTATAACATGATAAAGTGGGGATGTGTGTGCAGTGACATTTAAATGGCTGACAAAGACCATGCATTTGTAAATTACAGTAAGTTTTCTTTCTTCTTAGCAAAATGATGTTGTTTTCCTTAAATTTTCTTTCAGATTCCAAAAGATAAACCTGGAACCTATAAGCCATGGGCCATCAATATATCTTAATACTGCTTTCCTAAGTACCAAGCAACTACGTGACTCCTTCAGCCACTTACTGACTGAAAGCTTTCCTGCAAGAAAGAACTGTAATACTTACACACCCCGATACATATATATATCTGTCTTTGTAGAATGAGAACAAGCACCAGTTCTCTTGTCATGCCATGTAAGAGACCTCTTATTTTGAAACATACATGTCTTTCTAAATCAAATTGTGTTCCATGCTACACCGGAATAATTCTGGAGTTACCCCACGAACTTGCAAGAATTCACCTGCAATTTTGAAAATACCTTCAATGAAGAGCAGGTCACAAATAGTACCATTTTGCCACTTCTGCATCTAGTTTGAGATTCATAACTATTGTTACCCACTCTTTCTGTTCTTCTGGTACTTGAAAATCCCGAGGATCAGAACTAGACACTGTACAAACTAGTGATAAGCAATATATCAATGTTACAGTAGAGCAGAAATGGCAAAAGTTTTCTAGACACTGCTGTATTATTATTACCACAGTGACCACATAATACCGCAGCATAGCTCTTTGCTTCCTGGCAGACCACCTCAGACCTGCTCCATACCACTAGTTCTCTCTGAACTGATTCGGAGAAAACTGCAGGAACAAACTCGCCAACAGAGTTTCAAGTTGACAAGCAGGTATTCTTTATTGCGGTGCCGGGAGACACGGGGGATAGCTCCTCCTAACGTGTGTCCCCGTATTGCCATGCAGGCCATCCTTATATTGTCACTGGGCATATTACATCATTTTCCAGAAAGTTTCCGGCATGCATACAAAAATGTGGTGGTCTTTAAGGGTCGTTTATTTTTCCCAACAAGCTTCATTAACATTACAGACATAGCAATCATCCTGCACTTTTACTTACCAGTTAGCTTATCTGTGCCCACCCTGGACATCTGCTAGTCCCAGATACTCCCCATCCCCAGGTCCTGTTTTTCTATTCTGCTTTTCTTACACCTTTTGTACTAAGGTCCTAAGGACCTGAAACTATGTCAACTACCTTCAAGCAGTGGTTATTTTCCATTACAAAGCCATCACACTTAACATTGCTTAGAACTGATTACATTTTGTGCTTTTGTGACTCCTTGTCTCAGAACCACTGTTGATTTTGACTTCTCTCAGGGCTGGATTATAATCATTGCTATTCTCTGTATTGTCAGCATTCACTCCTCTCCTTTGCTTTACCCACAATTTTGCTGCTTCTTTCCAGTAAAACAGTGAAGAAGGACATAGCTGATGGCATCTGTAGGTAAGGAGAGGGCACAAGGTGAGGGAGGTGTACTGGAGGTAGGAAGGGTTAAATAGCAGGACAGGTTCCAATACCACCTTTGAAGAAGTGAGGATTTCTGGGATAACATAAATCAGTAAGAAAGAGATAGAGGGATAGACCACCATATCTGCAAAACCTCATAGTCTCCTTACCTAAAACATTCATTTTGAAATTGCCCATTGCAGCCATCAGCAGCTATATGTAACAAATATGCAGCAGGTGTCTTAGATAAAAAGGTGGAGGGGAAAAGGGCTAAGAGGAAACAACAGCAACAGAAATTCACCGTTAAAAACAGGTGTGTCGGCTCCCAGTTTAACTGTGCCAAACAACATTATTGGCACTCTGGCAGACATTGCTTTAGAAGTTTAAAGTGATGCTGTGGCAGCTGTATGAATCTTGATGGAGCATTTCCCTGTGAGGAGAGGAGACTGAAAAGAAAGTGCAAAGATGTTTGAGAGGGAGAAAAGGAAATGGCTGAGCTGATCCAACCTACGTTTACATGCAAATTTATTTGACTTTAACATTTGATAGGTCAAAGCAATAAAATTAACAGTAAGAACACATTTAATGTCTTTGTGTATCCAAAACACTAGCATAAGAAATAACTGGAGATACTCAACAGGTATTGCATTAGTTCAGATCCTGGACTCATTTACATAAACATAAATCTGGACTATTTTCATTTATTTTAAGGGTGAGATTTCAGGCTTAAATTAGCATGCTATAGAAGAAGTATGACCCTTAAGTAAATCGTATTTAACCTAAATCTGTAGAGGTGCACCAAGATTTTATTTCTTTACAAATAAATTAATATTACTAATAATGAAGAAATTGACAGGTTATGTTGGTAAAGGTTTCCTGTTCATTTCTCTTGGTAAATTGTGAGACTATAGCTAATGCAAAAAGCTCAGCTGGCAATATGCTTTTGCAATTTTGGAATATCAAACACTTCCAGGAGCTGGCAGCAGGAACTATCATATCTTTGTGTTCTTTACCTTAAAATGCAATTTTCCTAACATGTTATTTATCTTCTTGTCTTCTTATTTAACTGTAATTCAGAAAAACGCTCTCCTTTTAGAATGAGTACCAAAGAAATCAGTGCCTTGGATTTAGAATGAATGAACAAATACTAAGGTGAATATCCTCCCTCTGAATGTGATCTCCTTTTGGGTATTTTTGAATGTGCTATTTTGGGGATTTCATTGAGCTGTTAAACAGGATTTGCTTAAATATGTCTTCAATAAAAGCAAACTTCTAAGACATTTTCCTACTATTTTGTGGCACTGTGATCTATAACCAGTATTGTTTCAAGGAGAAAACAATAGTAACAAAAATGGTGTGAGATGAAATCTGGCTCCTACTGACAATAAGAATGGCTATTGTTTGAGCTTAAAGTTCAAAACATGTGACTTGGCAAGCCTGATGCTTTCCCATTAATCTGGTGCAGTAATGAATTTCATAGCAACAGACACACAGGAGTGGGACTGTGGGCCTTGGGGGTCTTATGGACCAGTGACAGCAGGGGGGAGAACTGGGACTTCATAGGCTGAGTGTCTAAGGCCAGTTACCAGAGGGGTCCTTACTGTGTGTATGTGTATCTCTCCATGTATTTCCCAGTAATGGACCTTCATGCTAGTCAGAGAGGAAAACAGGACAAGGGCATTGGTGCTGTCTGTGTCTGCATTAGTGCAGTATTTCTCTGTTAACCTGTGTGGCCAGCTCTATTTTCATCTATGTATGTTTTACACGTGTTTGCATGTTTGCTTGTTGAGAATACACACTCACCCTTGCTACTGGTTGGACCTTGGAGAATAGAGCTCCATCAGCCTCACCTCTAGCGTGTTGATGCAGCCCCTAACATATTCATCTAAAGAAATTGTATTTACTCCAATTGAGGCTCTCAAAAGCATGGAAAAGTCATCTTGTATGAGTGAGATAAACTGTATAGTACTTCCAGGTACAAGTACAATCACTCTAGCTCCAGAAAGGATGATGGTTTCATACATTCGTGTGTCCCTACATAGAATCACAGAATAGTTAGGGCTGGAAAGGACCTTAAGAGCATGAAGTTCCAACCCCCCTGCCATGGGCAGGGACACCTCCCACTAAATCATGTCACCCAAGGCTCTGTCCAACCTGGCCTTGGACACTGCCAGGGATGGAGCATTCACAACTTCCCTGGGCAACATGGCAAGCATAGGCTTACTTTTTCCTTACTCTTAAAGCATTCAGGTTTTTATATACCCAGCATATATGTCTTGCAGAATGAACAAAATACTGATTTTACTACTTCCAGTTTTACTCTAGTTTTAACCTGTGAGGGTAGCATACCTAAGTGAATGCTGGGATGGGTGATTGTGCAATGCCTGCAGTCTAGGCAAGAACAGACAGTGGAAGGTAGGCAGCCTCACTGGAGATATGGCATTACTTTAAGATAATCAGTTGAGTAGGACAGCAGATAGTCAACTGAGTAAGATGGCAGGACCAGTTCTGCCTGGATCAAAGAATTTTGCAGATTCTTGTTGTTTGCTTTCCTATATATTGATGTATTAGGGATAAGGTTTTCAAAGAATGTCTAACAAAAAAAAAAAAAAGACCAGAATTGGTGTGTTCCCCTGTTTGCAAGTGGCTGATGCAGGTTACTTGGAGCACTGTGTAAGAACACAGGTAGTTAACACTTCTTTCTTTCTTCTGAAAACTACAGTTTAGCTGAGAGGTGCAATGACCTCCCTGCTAGGCCACACAAAAGATTCACAGCTGAGGAAGCAGGTTGTTGGGATAAAACAGAAATAGAGCTAGGGGTGACCTCAATTAAAAGGTCATGTTCACACAGGTGACCCCACTTTCCCCCACCGGAGCGCAGTGACTCACTCTGTTTATATACCTGGTAAGTGGACATTTCAAGAGCTTTAGTCAAAGGAACATTACACTTTACACCTGGTGGAAATTTGGTACCTGTGTAAGGGCTAGAGGGAAGTTTCTGACCCCGAGGTTAGTTTAGTGGTTTGCTTTTTTGGGGAGCAAAGAACTGAGTTGCCATTGCATCTCCTGGCCTGTATCAGTGTGGAGAGGATGCTGCACGTTGCTATATTCTGGATACAACTGGAGAAGTCTACCTAGTAGACATGTCCAGTTATGTGCTGCGCTGTCGGTCTGGCAATGAAAGGGTGGTCAGGCATTGGAACAGGCTGCCCAGTGAAGGGGGGGAGTCACCGTCCCTGTAAGCGTTTACAAACCACGAAGAGGCCCTCGGTGATATGGTTTAGTGGTGGTATTGACAGTCCTGGGGTAACGGTGGGACTTGACGATCTTAAAGGTCTTTTCCAACCGACTTGATTCTACCAAAGACTGAATATGGGCTCCAAGGAGACAACTGAGTGGGAACGGGGCTGAGCAACCAGCAGTTACGTTCAGGGTCCCATGACGTCTTCCCTAGGGGCACGGGCCCTACTCACCGCAGCCGCACACAGCGGGATGCCCAAGCCCCATCCATCGCAGGACTGGAACCTGCCCGACACCTCTTACCGGACTGGCTAGAGGGCAGAGGGCAGCCCACCCCGCAGGCTCCAGCCTGGGACACGCGGTGCGGTTGCCCCCTCCGGGCACCGCCGCCAGGGGTCGCCCCGGCTCCCAGTTGGCTTGCTGCACGCTCAGCGCCGGCGCGGCGACGCACTAGGCGGCTACTGGCGTGTGACGGTAAATCACGAGGGCGGGGGGTGTGTGGACGCGCTCATTCCTGGAAAGGGGGGGGTCGAACGGAGAGCTCCACTCATGGGGAATGGGGAGCGCCCCAGGGAGATGAGCGTTGGGTGCCAGCAGGTTGGCAGCGCCAGCAGCGGGGAGCAGGCGGAGCTGGAGAAGCCCAGCCTGACCCTGGCCCTTTATCCCTCCAACCTCTCTGGTGGAGCGGGATAGTCCGTGCCGGGCGGGGCGGGGCGGAGCGCGGCCCTCCCCTCTTTCTCTCGCGTTGGTTCTGCCTGCAAGGCTCTCGTCGCTGTTGCCGCCTCACTTTGCTGGTGCTCGCGCCCGTCTCCGCTCCGGGCCGCTTGGGCGTTTTCTCTCTGCCTTAAAGTCGGTGAGGAGGATGGGCCGGGCCGGGGCGGCCAAGGGGGGCAGCCGGGGGCAGGAGCGGCCGGGTGGGGCCGGCTGCCGCCATACGAGGCCCGGCCGGGCTGTAGCGGCCGCACCGCACCCGGGCGGAGGCGGAGAGGAGGGACTCGGTCTCCATCTTCCTCCGCACGGGCACGGAAGCCTGCGCGCGGTGCGGCGGGGATGAGGGGGCGACCCCTCCGCAGCGGGCTCCACGCAGGTCCCGCCAACGCTCTGCCGCCGCCTCCGCCTGGGGAGCCCGGGCCGGGGGCCCCCGCCTGCCCGTCAGCGGTGTGTGCTGCGGGGAAAATGGAGGTCGGCCACAGCCAGGGAAGGGGAGGAAGGAAGGGAGGGAGGGAGGGAGGAGGAGCGGCGCGGGGGGCAGGGCCGCCTCCACGCTCCCGGGGCGGGCGGGCGGGCCCCGCGGTGCGAGTCCTGAGGGGTGTTGTGCTTCCTTGCAGGGTGTCTTTTATGAATAATCAAAAGCCGCAGAAGCCGACGCTATCGGGGCAGCGTTTTAAAACTAGAAAGAGAGGTAAGCGATCGGCGCTCTCGGTGCGTGGTCCCCCATGAAAAGCCCTTTTCTGACCACAAGCCAGTGCTTTTACAGGTTTCCCCTCGTAAATCTTTTAAATGAGCCCACACTAAATACCCAGTGTTGGTGCTAACTCTGGGTGCTGAAATGTTCTCTGCACTTGTAAAAAATATTTGGCAATAAGAGCTGTAGCTGAATTTGCTGTGATAACCTTGGCTTAAGGAACAGTGGGTGTAGAACTGCACTGAGTGTGTTTATCCTGAAAGCAGAAGTGTCCAGTACCCCAGAGTTACAGGGCAGCTCCAGCACAGGCTTGTTGCAGGTTAATGTGTAAGTCTAAGGAGCATCTAACCTGGTAAGAATTTCAGTGTTACCCACTGGATAGAAGTTATATTGTCCCCTGAATGCTGTAAGAATACCTAGTTTGAATTAAAAAAACAAACCCACAACCTCCACACACAAATCAAGACCAAAAACCACCCACAACCCACAACAACTCAAACCCCCACAAACACTCCCCCCACCACCAGCAAGCGCAAACCCTCAGAGTGTGGGATGTGCAAGTGTCTATATCTGTATGTGCAGCTATTCCCATGAGAAGCATCGATGACTGAAGAGGTGTGATGAGAAATTTAGGATTTGGTGGTGGGTTTCTTAAGCCTAAAGAGGAAGCGGGGCAGCTCTTAAGAGTTTGTTTAGTACTGTTTTACTAACATACTATCAGTGTTCCAGCTCAAACTGACACCATTAAGGATATAGTCTTCTAATTCAGCTATATTATTGAACCAGTAATCAATTTGTAGATGTTAAGTCCAGGTTGACTTAAAGAACCTATTCTCATGTTGAAGCCCCTTGAGAAGCTGTTGCAGTGTGTGGAGCAGATGAAATGCTAGCATCTTGAGGTTCTGTCTCTCTTTAAGCGGTTAACCATAGTTTGGCTTCCAGGCAGCTCTGCAGTAACAGCCTCATGGATCTGTCCTGGAAAAATAACAGATCCACTATTTCCAGACTTCTACCCATCTGTTCTCAATGTGTTGATACTTGCATTGAGTGTAAGGACATGAGTCTGCCCCTTACAGGAAGGCTGCTAACAGATGCTAACAAAACTGGGTGAGCTGTTACAGACAGCACTCAAAGTAAGATGTGCAACTGAGTTCTGTTTCTTTGGAAGCATATGGTTTGCACAGTCTAAGGATGGATAGGTGAGTAGAGTTAAAGATCTCTTCTATTTAAGGCAAACTAATGATTATTACAAACAACTGTTGTTCTTAGTGAAAGTATAGTAAGAACTCAATTAGAGGTAACTAAGGAGTGGTTTAGCTTTTTAGTCAAGCTTGACTGAATAGCGGGCTGAAAGCAGTAAAACTTACTACTATATTGGCCTTTGAAATTCACTTTAGGCTACACTGTTAAGTCACTATTTGTGCCAGTTAATACCAGTTGTTAGGCTTGTCAGTGCGAGTTTGGTTTTGTTTGGGTTTTTTGGGATGGTGTGGGTGTTTTGTGTTTTGGTTTGGTTTTTTTTTTTTAATAAGATAGAAATGACAAACTTCACAAACCCCAAGCAGCGGTGTGTGTGGCAACTTCCTTTCAATGCTTTGTTCTTACAGATGAAAAAGAGAGGTTTGACCCTACTCAGTTCCAAGACTGTATTATTCAAGGTTTAACTGAAACTGGCACTGACTTGGAGGCAGTAGCGAAGTTTCTTGATGCTTCTGGTGCAAAACTTGACTATCGCCGCTATGCAGAAACGCTTTTTGACATCCTGGTGGCTGGTGGAATGCTGGGTAAGTTCCTTTGATGGCATGCTCTGTTCTCTTGACTCGACAAAAGCTCACTTTTCCTTTCAGTGTAAAAACTCTGCTAGAGCCCATTGAGTGTGTAGGGCAGGGTTTAAGCTATCTGCAGTAACTATCTGACCATGTTAGTGACTGGCTAAGCAATTGGATTACTGTAAAAATACTCTGTACACCCTACCTGCCACAGTTTGGCTTTCTTCTAAGTGCAGACTGTAAGAAATTTGGTATAAATGAAAATATATTAGATTTTTTTTCCTACCAGGATTGGATCTTGATTCTCTGGTCGAGTTCGTTTGTGATTTGAGATGGATGAATGCTGGTTTCAGTTGTGTGGTCTGTGATTGCAAGGTAAAAGGAGTTGCCCTGAAAGATTCTGATGTGGTCCTCTGCTTTGTGCCCTGTTATTTTGGAAAGTAGTTTTGTTTGCAGAAGAATCCTATGTGTGTAGTCTTGGAAATGCTATTACAAATTGTTTGATGTTGACAGCAGTGAGGCCATGGGCTCTAGCAGATGTCAGGGAGTGGGAAATGAGGGGGTAGTCAAGTCAGCAGAAAACAGGGAACCAAGGAAGTGAAATGTGATGACAGAAAGTCTTGTAAACTCTTGTGCACAATGCATGTAAAGAGTAAAGAGCAGGGCAGATGCTCACCAAACAGGTAAGAAGCAGGTGAAGCTAAATGAGGTTTCAAAAGTAGTACAAAAAGAAGTGGTACTTTAGATTTAGACTTTACATTTCCTACTTGATTAATACTGTTCAGTGAGAGGGGGTTCAGATGGCAGGGACCCATTTAAAATACTGTGAAGAGGACCCCTTATGTTGTCTGCCAAGACTAGAAAAGATCTGTCCCTGGTTTTAGCATTTGTTATGCAATAATGGGGAGGGGGAGGACTTACATGGGAATTTCAGCAGTTATAGATTTTCAGTAATGTAACAAAACTGGCTCAGATTACCTAAATGTGTAGGGGAGGAGAGGAAATACCTGATTCTGAGCCACAGATGGACAGCGGATGGCAGTTCTGCAGTGGGGGTGGCTGGTTTGGGAGGATGCATCTGTTGCCTGTTGGGGACAACTTCACACTGATACTTGCAGAAATGTCAGGAGAGTTGCTCAAATGCTGAAAAGCAAGGCTTTCAAAGTGGTTTAACTTCATGTGCCTGCATATCCCAAAGGTTATCTCAAACAGTGTTACACAGGCTGAAGTTACTGTGATGTTCTTGTTAGCAAGAAGCTCTTTTGCTGGTGTTACAGGAGGTGGTAGCATGAATAGGTAAATTTGCCACATGGAGCATCACTACTTGAAATTGTTAATGTACAGATTGTTATGGTTTGTGGGTTCACATTCAAGAGTTAACCAGTGCATTCTGTGTTCCTCCAAGGAATGAAGCTGGATGGGTGGGGGGGAATGCATTACTGCGTTAATGGTGCTATTAGGGGTCCTTTACTCCACTCTGCTGTAACAAGTAGCTAAGTAGACTAGGTTTAATCTTTAGTCATATAAGGCTGAAATGAAAACTGGCATCCTGTTGCCTCACCACCTTTTATTACTGTTAATGCTCCATGTTTAAGTCATGTGTCTGACTAAAACATAACTGCAGGATCTCCCTTATATGTAGGATGGCATAGAAATTGGTAATAAGGTATTCTAGTACTGGAGTTGGTGGCTTGAATTCACCCTAGTTACTGAAGCAGCCTGGCTAGCAATCAAGTGCCTGTATTAAACTGAAGAGGAATGGTGAAGCATCATCTTCTCATTAGGAGCTATGAAGTTGAAGTGCCTTGGAAGACTAAAGAGGGGTGCAGAATTTTGAACATCTGTGTTCCCTCTCCTGTTGTGACTTACTCTTGTTATTTAAAAGACACTTAGTTACAAAGCAGCAGTACTGTAGCAGATGCTAAAAAGATACTTGCCAGGATTAAGTGGTCTTGGTGTTTTCCTTTAAGGGAAGAGGAGCTCATGTGCTCATGTTAACTTACCCATATGAAAAACAAGATGTGTTGCCAATCCATTTAGCAGTAGGGGGTCAGAATATTTAAACGAACATCCATAAGCTACTGATTTTCAAAGTTCCACTACAGCAGTGGAGCACATGGAAGTCTGCAGTGATCCAGTCATTCAGTTCATGAAAGGACAATGCATTGCATGTTAAGGGTATTGCAGCTCTTACTGTGGGGAACTGCTGGGTACTCTCACTGGGGAGTAATACCACTAACACAGAAAATCTTCTTTAGCCCCAGGTGGTACCCTGGCAGATGACATGACACGCACAAACGTCTGTGTATTCGCTGCACAGGAAGACCTAGAAACCATGCAAGCATTTGCTCAGGTTAGTTCTGTAATAAGCACAATTTAACTTACACTATTCAGTGGTCAAAAAGGAAACGTTTGTGCAGTTGAAAGTTTAGGTAAAAATGATGCATGGCTTTAAGAAGCTTGCTGGAAGAGGTAGAGTAGCACTGTTCTATGGTAAAAGTGCTCTAAAGAATTCAGACTAACTTTACTGAGTTTGGTTTTTCCTTTTTTTTTTTTTCCTTTTTTTTCTTTCTTTTTTTCTTTCTTTTCTTCTTAATTTCAATTAAATGCTAGTCCAGAGCAAAAAATAATACTTTCTATATCTTCCTAGGTTTTTAACAAGCTAATCAGGCGTTACAAGTACCTGGAGAAAGGCTTTGAAGACGAAGTCAAAAAGGTATGGAGTAGGTCCATAACAGCAAACAGATAAACCTTCCAATTCTGGTAGTTAATCACTCTACAGAAGAGTTGTATCATACAATGGATTATAAAAACGGAATACTTATAAGTTGTTAACAGAAGAACAGCTAGCTTGTATGACTAGTGGAGAAGACTGACAGTGAAGTAGTGCTTCTGTTAGTTGAATAGCTTGATTGAAACAAAAGTGTCTAACATGGAGGCAGTAGTCAAGCTTTAGTGAGAGATGGCAGTTCTATGGCAACTCTTCTTATTTCCTCTTGCAGTTGCTGCTGTTCCTGAAAGGGTTCTCAGAGTCTGAGCGGAACAAACTGGCCATGCTGACAGGTATTCTGCTTGCCAACGGGACGCTTAATGCATCAATTCTTAACAGTCTCTACAATGAGAACTTGGTTAAAGAAGGTAAGTGTTGCCCAACTCTTATTTAGGGAAGGATGGTAGGAGACAGAACCATGACAAGTTAAGCAGAAATTGCAGTGACAGTACACCCTTGCAGCTCACTAGCTTCATCTGGTGATAGATTTACTAAAGGATTAGCAAAGGTAAATATGCTGCCTTGCAACATGGAAGGTCTTGCTAAGTCTTTTCAGAAAGCTTGTGTGTAGGATTTCCCTGTGTGATGCTGGGGTTGCCGTCACTGCTGTTGCCCAGCAAGGTAGTCCTGTACTTTGGAGGTGGACCTTTCAGGATGCAGGTGTGTTGTTTCTTTAGGCTCCTTCAGAAATTACAGAAAGTAAATACATTTACAGAAAGTTAAGTTTCATATAGGGAAGTCTTTGTGATGCTGGGTGGTAAGAGAAGTCCAGTGTGCCAGAGACTGCAGTATCCTTGGGCAGAAGTGATGTGGACTGTGCTGGGTCTGCCTCTGAGTACAGAGGCTACTGCTTCAAGCAGGGCTCTGGCAAACTAGGTGCCATGTACTCTCAGGCCATCTGATTCCCTTTGTTTCTAATGTCAATAGTAACAGTACTACTCCTATTACACAGGTGTTTCTGCAGCTTTTGCAGTCAAGCTGTTCAAATCATGGATAAATGAGAAAGATATTAATGCAGTGGCTGTCAGTCTTCGTAAAGTCAACATGGATAACAGGCTGATGGTGAGTACCACTGAAATTACTGAGTTACTACTTAAGCCAGTTTAGTGACTAGCATTTACCAGCAAAGCACCCAACGCAAGCTTACTTTGTGAAAGAGTTGTTGCAAACTTTGTTTTCAGGAACTCTTCCCAGCCAACAAACAAAGTGTTGAACACTTTTCCAAGTACTTTACTGAAGCAGGACTGAAGGAACTTTCTGAGTATGTTCGGAACCAGCAGACCATAGGAGCTCGGAAAGAGCTGCAGAAAGAGCTTCAGGAGCAGATGTCTCGGGGAGATCCATTCAAGGATGTAAGTATTGGCTGTAGTCAAGGTGGGATGCTTTCTTTTTTTCTTTTTTTCCTGTAGGAACTTACCTCAAATTTTCTGAAACAGCAGCATTTAGCACTAATCTGAAGGTACATGCCTAATTATATATTGAACTTGGCTTTTGCTAAGAATGAAAATCCGGACCAGGGTGCTTTGGTACTAGCTTTGTGGTCTTTCCTTAATGTCCTGAATCTTGCTGTATGACCAGAGGGCTGTGTTTGGTTCTGAAGGCTTCTGTGTAATGTTTAGAACAGAGCTTTTAATTTAGCTTAGTGTCATACGTGGCCTATGTGCTGACTCTTTCATTCTGACAGATAATCTTGTACGTGAAGGAGGAGATGAAGAAAAACAACATCTCAGAACAGACTGTGGTAGCCATAATCTGGTCAAGTGTAATGAGCACAGTGGAATGGAACAAAAAGGAGGAGCTGGTAGCAGAGCAAGCCATTAAGCACTTGAAGGTATTGCAACTGAAGTACGGACTCTAGTACCTGTTGGGCAGGGCTGCATGAAATCAATCCAGTTTGGCAATAAATGTGAAGTGTTCCATGTGTGCTAATCTGTCATTCCTATTCCTCTTGCAGCAATACAGCCCTCTACTTGCTGCCTTTACTACCCAAGGTCAGTCAGAGCTGACTCTTCTGTTGAAGATTCAGGAGTATTGTTATGACAATATTCATTTCATGAAGGCCTTCCAGAAAATAGTGGTGCTCTTCTATAAAGGTAAATTCTGTGGGGTTGTGGGTTTTGGCAGGGGAAGGAGGGTGGTTTTGTCTTTTTAAAGCCTGTATTTGCAGAATGTTTCAGTCCTGATAAGATCTTTAGGGAAGATCAGTACCCACAGCATTGCACTTTATGAACTGAAGAATTTTCTGTCTTTTCCAAAGATGGACCAGTAAAATGTGAAGGTGGATGTGGCTGTCCTTGCCTAGAGGAGTACTTCCCCATGTGCCAAGGATGCTGCTTGTTTACTAGATGTTAAGAGCTGTGGTAGATCAAATTTAGATTTTTAAGGCTCTTTGTCACCTTTAAGTTAGGGAAGGATACATGATAAATGTATTCTTAGCTTTATGTCTGAACACTGACTGTGAACAGCCAGAGATTAAGACCACTGAGGTGTTCTGGGGTGCTCGATGCTGTTAAGAGGTGTTACTAAAAACCAAACTGTGCACCTGTGGAAACACCACAGGAATATAAAGAAAGCTGTTGTTAAACTGAAAATTGTATTTGTAAAATTTTTAAGAATTTGCATCTGTTCTTAGCTGTTGACTGAAGTTGTTCTGAAGAGTGTTATCCCAAATAGCTATGAAATACTCCAGACTTGTAGTGATAGTGTGCTCCTCAGTGCAGTGCTTGGGAAACCCCCAGTGCAGTCAGTGTGAAACATAAGGTTCTCAGAATTTAAACCAGGAGGCACTCCTGGCAGAAGTGTATCCAGGCATAGTCCTTCCGTGGGTATGTATTGTGATGCTTCTAGGGGAGGAAGCAAAGGCCTGCCAACTGGGGCTTCTCAGCAGCTGCTGTTGAGTGGGTTGCTGTATTAATATTGCTCTTGCACATCTTACAGCTGAAGTTCTGAGTGAAGAACCCATCCTCAAGTGGTATAAAGATGCACATCTTGCAAAAGGAAAGAGTGTTTTTCTGGAGCAAATGAAAAAGTTTGTCGAATGGCTCAAGAATGCTGAAGAAGGTAACCAGCAGCTTGGCTCACAAGTAGAGCTTGTTCATGTTGGGAACCTTAGTGCACTAATGCTTGTTTGTGAGGTGGGGTGGTTAATTGTCCCTCAAAGATGAGGTGCGTCCCCTGGTACTGGCTGAGAAAGCTTGCTAGCGCCATCCACGTGGATCCAATAGCAGCTGTTACGCAGGGTAGCCTGTTGACAAGATCTCTCTGTTCCAGAGTCGGAATCTGAAGCTGAAGAGGGTGACTGACCTGTGACACTGTCCTTGGCAAAGCAAACGGGAGCTGTAGATAAGTGTCATGTCTCATGTGTCCTTCTGGTTCCTACATCCTACCTCCCTGTATCAAGCATGATATAAGGGCTCTCATGGCAATTTCTTTTAACTGTTTTCTATAGTTATTGAGATGATACTGGATTTAGTTTTTAAAAACATGTTCTAAGTAGCTTACAGGAGCTGTTACAGATTTGACTCTAACCTGCATTTGTCCTTTCAGTTCTATTCTACCTCCTGTATTTTCTACTGTAATAATGTAATTTAAGGCCTTCCACAATGAAATCCATCTTACTTTTTGGGTTTTCTGTCTATATTTGAGTACACATAATTATGGTGAATGAGATTTATGCCAGTTCTGTTTGCAAATGAACCTGAAAGAAGCCTCTGAAGCCAGGAGGCTGTGGCTTGTGTGGTAACTCGGTGTGACATGTCAGCCTGCACCATGTGAGCCAGATACCCCATTCATTGGTGGTTGTCCAACTCCCCAAGGACTTTGTCACCTCTTCCCTACGCTTCCAGCATAAAGCATTCCAGCTGCTGGATGAGGCAGCTGCCCCACTCATGGGAGGGAGCTCAGTGTCCTCCTGGAGAGAAGCTGTTACGGTGGCAGTGAAGGGTAGTGCTGGAGGGGTACGATAAGTGGCATCTCTGAACCTGCTGTCTCTCACAGCTGGTGGCCTGCACGCCTGATGGGTAGCACAGCCCAAGAGGGGTCTTGGCTACCTTACAGCTGGGCAGCAGCTCCTGGGGGAGCCTGTTTGGCTCCCATGGCAGTCCAAGCAATACTGTTCCCCACAGAGCCACCCAACAGCTTTCTTGAGCTGCTGTGTAAATGCACAAATGCTGGAAGGTAAGGCAGAGAAAACTCTGTCCCTTCCCACTGAAGTTTAGGGATTGTTTTATGTTGGCATTTGACATGATAAACCAAACAGCTTATCTGCTCCGTGAAACTTTGCATTCTTAATGGAATTTCTCAGGACAGCTCATAATTCAAGAAAAATACTTGGTTAAGGAGCGAAGTCTGTACTGGTGTAAGCTAATAATGAGCATTAACTGAAATACTGGTAACCAGAGTACACCTATTATAAATAAAATGAAATGGACAAAATGATCCCAAAGATCACTGCTGTTTCATTCCATAACTACAGTAATCTTCTTCCTTACTTTGTAACTTTTTTTTTTTGAAGCAAATGAAGGCCATCCTTACACGTAATGTCAAGGACTGCAATTATCTACATGTTAGACGTGTAAGTGCCCATGATCATTATTCACTGAGGAAATGCAGCCAGGCTCATCATTTCTCTCTTAAGTTTTATTCCAGCAGCTGGATTCAACTGGAATATCCAAAAAGTCCTAGTATAAATCCACAAAAAATAGCAGAAATGCCCATAAAAAATAGCACATTTGCAAAACAATTGTTTATGATTTAGCACAAGTATTTACACCGTTTGTTTCTTCGCTGGAAGACCTCTCTTGGAATCCTCGTCTGCAGGAGACCAGGACCTTTTTTCCCATTTCAGTGGGAAGAAGAAAGGATGTTTCAGCGCTGCTTCAAGTGTAAAGCGCTCAGCAGGGTCATACTCCAGCATCTTCCCAGTCAGATCAAAGAGGTTCCTGTGCTCAGCATTGCTGCAGGTCATATATTCCTTCAGGAAGAAAATGTCAGAACATGGGGCTTTTAATCGTAAAATTGCACCAAAAGTTCCTCTCCCCAAAAGAATTTCCCTTTGCTTACAGAGCCTTGAGAAGTGCTGACCAGCAGGAGTGTTTTCATTCCAGGCCAGCTGGGTCCGAGTGAAATACCTGCGTTTCCTTAAACAGTTAGTCCTTAGACCACAGTTTGTTATTCAAAGATCCTGGTTTATCCCTTCACTAGAAGTTTACTGGCATGTAAGTTCACAGCTTTTTAATAGAGCAAGAGGAGGAAGCTGAGTTTATGAAACTTCCTGTTAAACTGCTATTAAACCAGAGCTCAAAACATCTGTATTTATTAATCTCTAGCAGTGCAGGTATGGAAAAACATCCTTACCTGCTGTTCTGTACTGTGTGCCTTGGCACAGCCCCCAGTACTCATTCCATCATTGCCAGGTGTTCTTTGCTGTTACAGGCCTGGAGGGAAATCAAGGTGGACATTTTTGTTCAGTGTTAGAAGGCGTTGTCAGGAACCGTCCACTAACCTCACCTTACTTTGATTTTAACAGTAGCCTGCATGCCATAATCAGTTTCAAGTGAAGGAGAAAAGAGAGGCTGTAGGCATCTGATTCCTCCAATAGGTTACTGACCATCCCAGTCCTGTGAAAAGATTCAGAAGGCTCATGTTTATACCTGATCACAGTATACAGTGCAGCAGCTCAGGCAGGACCGTGTGCCACGTCTAAAGCACGCTTCAGTAGCATACAATAAGTCTTCGGTTGATCTTTCACACAACAGGCTTCTACTGACCTAGAATAACCTCTGGAGCTGGGAATGCACTAGTAGTCACGACAGGGCTGTGGTACTCATCTTCATATGTGGCATTCCCAAAGTCTGCAATTTTGATGTCTGGAATTTTTAGCTGATGGTCATCGCGTGTCTGAAATGAAACACAATGGGATGCAAGTGGCCAAATGAACCCAGATGGTGGGTGGGGGGAGGCAGAGGAGAGCAACTTACTTAGCAGTTTGGGGTTATACTCTGCTGTGTAGTCAGACCTCAGAAATAAAATGTTTTCTGGATTCAGGTCTGTATGCAAGATAACCAATATAGTTAGCACATTTCACAAAAAGTTAACAAATGCAGCAAAAAAGAAACAGTTCAGAGATTGGCAAAGCTGGTGTGTCACCTGTCTGATGCGCTCCACATTCAGTGGCTGAAAGTCGAAGGTGCTGAGCCCCAGTAGCTCAAACAATGCAGACATGTCCGTGTACTCAAGCCACTCCAGCATCTGGGCACACTGAGTACAAAAGCAGGAAAACGCGTGTGTTGCGGCAGGAGGGTGCGTAACAAGGAGGTACAGACGCTGCATATTACAGAAGGTGACGGCACAGGAATCTCAAAGCAGAACAAAGTGCAGGTGGCTTTGTGTACTGTGTATTGCTGGGATCTGATGCATTTAAATGTTCCAGTACTCTTATTTCTGCACGAGCCGCTTCAGAGAACCCGTCAACGTTTCTGACTGTTTTCACAGCAACATGTCTGCTTCTCCTGAAAAGACAGGTTTTAACAGTTGGTAGAACAATGAGGAGTTTCAAGTTGGAGCAAGGTGATCTTTAAGGTCCCTTCCAACCCAAAACATTTCCACGATTCTAGGATGAAATTCAGTAATTATTACCATCTATGTTGTTTACGGCAACGACAGCTTTATCAGAAAAGCTATTTTCTTTAAGTACATACAGTGTAACCAGGGCTCATCTGTGCAAAAACACAACTTTCAATTGTGCAAACATACTTGATATATCTGTATTCTTAAAGGTTAAAGGCCCCATTTACTTCCCCTTTGTATTTATAGATGCTGGGCTACTGCTGGGGAAACTTCCACATCTTGCAGCCCAACAAACAGGACCCGCGGTCATAAATGACACGCCACCTCCTGTTTTAGTAGTGAAAAAGTAACTGAGGGGTCAAGTGCCTTCTACAGCCATGAGAAAGACAACCTAGTTTCATACTCTGCACACAGCAAAACTGACATCAAACACAAACCAGATTCTTGATTTACAAGATGCTCACTGCTAGACCCCAGATCCAAGACCTTCTTTATTACACAGACCTGGGGTGGGCGGTGCAGGCCCCAGGACTGGCCCAGAACGGGGCTTCAGCTTCATCCCACATCGTCCAGGTCACCTCCCCCTGCCAGCCCTTGACCCCCCAGGCTGGAGCACCCATGACATCATCCCCCAGTGCTGCACAACCCTCCTGTCAAGGCGCTGGGTTTAGCATGATGTACTAACAGACGCTTGTGTTTGGGAACTGCAGCAGCAGCCTTAAGGAAGTACACATGGCGCAGCAAAAGAGGAAGCAAAGGTACAGCCTGGGATGATCAGAAAGCACTTCATGAACTACACTGTGAGTAGGAAAAATTACTTGTATTCAATACTCACTCTTCATGATTAATAATGCATTCCACGACTCTTTCATAAGCACCATTGCCCAAAATAGCAACAACCTCATCTATAAAGAAAAGAACTCTCACTCACAGAAGTTGTGAAATTACTCAGCTATTAGGAAAAAAAACAAACCACCAAAAACCCAATACTACAAGCAAACAAAATTAACAGAGTACGAGCTATCACTGAGGCTATTATAGACTGTGCTTCCTTCGAACGGTAAATACCTAGTTTGAGAGATGGTAGCAGACAATTCTCACCAAGGCACATTTACAGGGATCTCATAGGTTCATTAACTTCATTTACTATTGTTTGGGGAGAGGGATTAAGTCCTACAGAAAAAGAACAATCCCCACCCTCAAACAACACAAGGCAGAAAGACTGCCAGAGCCTCCTCACATCTTATGCTAAAAGAACTTACTCTATCTGAGAAGTTAATAAACTTTGACAAATAGTCTATACCTCTTGCACTCACTGCATCTCCTCTCTGACAGATAGGTGGCCATTCACATCATCCTCTGCACTCCTGGTTGTCCTGCTTCAAGGACGCATCTGGAACAGCACCAAGATTGTCCAGAAAAATACATAAACCTGCAAGATTAACGCACGCTTCCTCTGTTGCTCACAGCTACTGCACGCACAACAGTCCCAGCCACCCCTCTCACCTCCCCTGTGCCTTACTGCAGCCCTCTCTCCACCAGCAGAGCTATCCAAACATTACACCAGAAATTGGGTCCTCCAAACCCACATCAAACAATGAAACACCTCATGTAATCTCATGCAGGTGCAAAAAGAGCATCTGAGGATATAACAGTCCTGAAACACTACAACAGCCTATTCACATCAGTTCCCTAAAGCCCAATCATTTTTTTAATCTGGGAAGCGCTAAACTTTCTGAAACAATTCCACCTCTGATAAATGACCCTCCTCACTCTTAGTATTGTTGTTTTTATTTCCCCAGCTGACCCTGTGCGATCAACACATAGCATGTATATGACACGTGCAACTTTGTCGCTCTCCATAGATAATGCACCGTTAGTTTTTTTGTCCATTGCTCTCCAGCTTGGTGTAAGCACTGCTCCCAACATGACAGACTTCTAACACAAACTTTACCTACTGTTTTCTGAATGCCAGCAAAGGCCAGAGATAATCTAGAATACACATGATGAGACCCTCCATCTCAGTCCTACTGTAAGACTACTGTGTTAAGGGACACACTTTTTCTATGCCTGGGTAGATTTATTTCGACAGAGCTCACCTGGTGGCTCTAGTGTTTGTGAGAAAAGACCAGACTGATGGGAGTAAACAGGAGTTTATAAAGCACAAGTCAACAGCAACAAAATCAGCCAGTCTGCAACTTTTTATTTAAAGGATTAGACACATCACAAAAGTCCAAATGGCTGGTAACACAACAGCTGACAGTGCAAGAACTAAACTGTATGCCATACCCAGCAACTGCCAGAGCCACACATTTGCACAGCTGGGCTACTGCCTGCTCTCCATCTTGCTTGCTCTTCAACAAGTGCAAAGGACTAACCCCGCCATTCATTTTCCTGTTGTATTCCAGGTTCTCAGAGAGAACCTGGGAGAGTTTCAGAGCCACAAACAGGAAAACAGATATAATAGAATTTTGAGAAGTTAGTACGCAATCCTGTCCCATAAAATCACTCTCAATACACAGCTTTACAGAAGAAAGAAAGGATCTAAATTTATCTTCCGGAGCCAACTGCGTGGTGTCCCTGCATTTCACGCATTCGGTAAAACAGCCTTCTTCTTGGGGAGGGGAAAAAAAACAGCCAAAAAACCAAAAAGAGACCTGAAATGGTTTCCAGTTCAGTGCTAGATGTCAGCATTTTAAATTATTGGTTCCTTTGCATCACAGGCAAGTTTCCAGCATGTCTTTCCTTCTGCATGACGGTACTGTCAGTTAAACGTGCAGCTGCATGCTTCTGTCCACTTGCTATTACCACTGGTTATATGGAAGAGACAGAAAGAGCACAGAGCTAAAATAATTAAATCCTTTACCTGACTGACTGAAGCATTACAGTAAAATGTATTAAGTCAGAAGCAAGGGCTAGGAGCTTTAAGCAGCACTCCATAAGGAACACAGAAACTTTGTCCCAGATACAGAGTACTGATTAACCCATGCTCAAAGGCATGCCTTTGCTTTTCTCTTGCAAGTCGTTTCTCCTCTTTATTTTAGGAGGCAAAGTCTCAAATGAGAAATAGTGGTCTGAAGCAGACTGCAAGTCAGCTGCACCTGGACCTCTCAAGGATTACAAGGCATATATGTATGAGAATGGACTTTGCCAAGTGATGTTGCCTTGAGGCCAAAGAGGATCTGGGAGAAGACCAGAATGGCAGGAATTGGATGCAGATACTATCCCCTGGCCACGCACAGTTGGAACTACAAATATGCCCTCTCCCCTCTACGTATTACACTGTCAGAGTGAACCTCTGTGGGAATTGATTTTTTCCTGCTTTACAAAAACAAAGGGATGACAAAATGATTAAGGGAGTGGAGCATCTCCCTTATGAGGAAAGACTGAGGGAGCTGGGTCTTTATAGTTTAGAGAAGAGGAGACTGAGGGGTGACCTTATAAGTGTCTATAAATATATAAAGGGGGAGTGTCACAAGGATGGAGCCATCTCAGTGGCAAACAATGATAGGACAAGGGGATGGGTGCAAACTGGAACACAAGAGGTTCCACTTAAACTTGAGAAGGAACTTCTTCTCAGTGAGGGTGACGGAACACTGGAACAGGCTGCCCAGGGAGGTTGTGGAGTCTCCTTCCCTGGAGACATTCAAAGGCCTGGACACATTCCTGTGTAACGTTAAGGTGTTCCTGCTCTGGCAGGGGGATTGGACTAGATGATCTTTTGAGGTCCCTTCCAATCTCCAGCATACTGTGATACTGTGATACTGTAATGCGCTATTTAAATCTACAACAAGGAAGAGTAGAACATGGCTTTTCCCAGTATGCCCAAGGTGCAGAACTGCCTTTCTGATGTCTACAAATCATTCACTTTTCACTGCTTAAGTCATTATATGCTTTCTGTACTGCCTTGAACACAGGATCAGCAATATACACACACCCCCACATATGTATACATGCATTTTTTCTTCCTTACCACTCAACAGTCCAAGTATCTTGGTACCTTCTTGTGGAATTATCCAAGTTCAACAACATTTGGTCTCAAAGAAGACTGAACAACAGCTCTCTCATTTGATCAACATCATCTTGGCCACAGGTATCTTTTCTGATTTCAGGTGGATCTGGATATTTTTGATTAGAAGCCTGACCACAGCCTTTTAGTCACTACTCTTCTGTTGTGCTTACCCCATTGCTTGTGCAATAAAGTGATGTAAATCAAGTTACAGTAAACCCATGGTTACCTAGTTTTGATCAACAGCTCTGTAAAGATGCAAACACTTACTCTTTCCTATTAAAAGCATTGTGCCAGAGGTAAAAACTACTGATTCCAGTCCACACTTTGGGGAGGCTGAAGAGGTTACCATCTCAATGCAGCAGGACAAGAGCAAGCACTTCTCTAAACATGGTCTTTAATCCCCTAGGAGAGAAAGGCTTCATCTATCTACATCACTGCTCTCACCTAGGGGAAAAAACCAGTGTCTCTTACTCACTTTTCTAAATACCAACAAAGGAAGGAAGGCTAGAATTTACACAAGGAAGGGTCAAAAAACCATTAGCATGAAATTGTAGCAAAGGACACTGTTTCAACACAGTGTCACTAAGAAAATTAAGGCAGAAAAATATTTGCAAAAAAACGTATCTTTTCACATCTTTATTTTACCAGTAGAAAAAGCAATGTTTAAAAATCAAAATCCTGGAAGATACTCTGGGAAAACTGGCTTCTAAAACACCAGATTCCTCTGTGACAACACTTAAACATCACAGCTCCTGAAGATCCCGTTTTCAATGAGCAAAGGTATGATCCACCTCAGGTAACCCTTTTGAAAGATACTTTAAACCCCATAATCCAGCAGTCAATCTGATCTGTCCCTACAGAATGTGTCGAAGCACTCTGCAGCTACACAGCAAAAGGGTTGGCGTGAATTGTAATGTCTTTAATGCGAACATCATTAAGAGGTCTGTAGGTTTTCTCATTCACAGGCAGCTTCTCCAGCTCATCCAGGGTCTCCAAGCCATCAATAACTCTGGAAGAAAAGCAGAAGTGCCAGGACTCACCTTCTATTAATGATTTAAATTTCATAACTGAGATATCTCAAAGCACTTTACAGTTAAGTGTCACAGGGCAAGGACTTCAGAAGCAAATGATACAAGTAACACAGTCAATACATTATGTATGGCACATAATGTCTTTTGAAAGGAAATGGTAAGCATCCATGACAGATTCTATACAAGTAACTCCCACTGACATGACAGTATCATCATATTTTATACCAACCATAGCCGTGTAAAGACCCTGGCTGCACTTCCTGGTAGGCAGGACTGACCTATCATAGTATAGGCTTAAACAGCAGCAAGACACTGGCCATACCAAACCTCACTGTGACTTCCTAAAATCCTATGGCTGGAAAATCAATTTCCAAATGTGAGATTATCACTTCTAACCTTGTGAGTCAAAGACAAGATTGGACAGAATCGTTAACAACTGTGTAAATCTAATGACTCAAACAGGTTTATACCTTCAGATTTCCTGCTCCGGCTGCAGAAGTGTCAAGAGAGATTGCTCTAATATATCTCTTACTTTTTTCTCTAAAAAGCTCTGGTAAGTCTTGGCAGGTTTTTTCTGCCCAGTAATGAATGGGCAGAAAACGTGTGCTGTTCACAGTTCAATTCAGTCAGATGCATCACCTCTTTGAATCTAGGACACTGGACTGTGGACCAATAGGGACACATATGCTGCTCTGCTGGTACTGCAACTGGGGCAAGACTATTTTGAAGTGCCACTGGCAGTTCATCTGGCAAAGTTCATCTGTCAGAGCTGTTACTCTTTTGTAAGAAAGAGGTCTAAAAAAACCTACCTTCAAACACACTTCTAAACAAACTCAGAAATTTAAAGAAAAAGAAACACTTAAATGTCAATAAACAAGAAGCAGAAAATATGTTTTCACATTTCAGTAGTTTCCTTTAAATATTTAATTCCATTTAATAAAAGGCAACTTTTTCCTCAGCAAATTCACTTGTACACTAGAGAGTTTTAACAACTGGAAAAAAAGACATTACCATGATTCCCAGATAGAAAAAGCAGTATCTAAAAGACTCAAGCAGTTGCTTTAAGGATGATATAGTATCAGTAGTCTCTATTAACATCAGAATGTTTTAAAATAATGATGCACCTCAACCTCACCTGAGTTTACATACTGTCAACTCCATAAATCTTAATCTGACCAACAGGAAGTTCCAACTAAACAGAAACATTACCATGTCACTACCACACCCACCCCAGATTCCATCCCAGATCAGATTCTTGCTTCTGGGTAAACTCTGCAACTGTGTATTGGGCTCTTCTGGAGCTGGCTTCAAATAAGCCTGCTGTATGGGCAGGGATTAAAAGGCATGCTGGAGTAACTCCCTCTGTGTGTGTGTGCGTGCGTGTCGGGGGGAAGCTCCATTCCTGAGGGAATTTTTAATACACCTCTCTCCACTGAATTCCCTACTACTAATTCCCTACTACTACTACTAAGAAAAAGGGGACAGCATTTTGGAGCAACTGATTCTGCTGACAGTAAAAGAACATACATTTAAATATACACATCCAATATTTTAAAGATTTTAGAACCAGAAGCTTCCAAATTTGCATTGCATGTGTCCTGAAATACTCAGATCCATCACAGATCACTACAGTGAGGAGGCATACAGTTGGGTCACTTACTTGCCAAACACAGTGTACTTCATGTCAAGGTGCGGTTGCTTGGCATAAGTGATGAAGAACTGTGATCCATTGGTATTTGGTCCACTGTTTGCCATTGAAACCACCCCACGGACACTGTGCTGAAAGCGGAAAAAAGTCCACATGAAACAAGCCTTGCTTTCACAAATGTGTAACATATACAAAGTGCTCTGTGAATTAGGACTCTGCCTTAATACCATCATTAAAACCATACCTTGGTTGCTAAGATATTCCATCACAGTCCACATTTAGCTCCTCAAACTCTCTTACAAAGAAAAATCACTTCCTTGCCTTCAGTGTACGAAAAATACTTCGTCACAAGTTTCTTCTTCTTCTGTTTTCAGTGATGAAAACCCTCAAACCTAACTTGCCAAGTACAGAAGTACCTGTTCCTAGTTTAATAACAAGCATTCTATCCCTCTATTGCAGGATTAGACTTTGCTTTACAATTACAAAAGAAGCATTTAATACAGCACAACACAATGCTGATCATTCTCCAACCTGTAAAGAAAACTTGGATGAAAACATAACTGCATATTGAGAGCACAGAAATACCTTTAGGTATTCACTGAATTCGTCTTCAAACTTCTTGCCCCAGATGCTGTTACCTCCTTTCCCAGTGCCTGACAAAGAAGCACCAAAAAAGATTACTGCATTTTCAGACGGAAAATTCCATAAATTATATACTGTTCTTTTGCAACATTTTACAACACAAACAATAGCCTGTAATTTGTTTGAAGAAGACCTTGGATTCTCATGCCTTGATACAGAGCAGAGACAAAACATAGAAGGAACACCCATTACATAGCAGAACAAACCACTGATGTAGCCCCAAATTTAATTCAGTGTTACTACAAACAGACATACACTTGAATCAGATTTTCTTCCAAACAGTTGACACTCTCTAGGACACTTTCCCCAACTCCTTTAAGGGCAGCATAGCTGAGTGGAAACACCTGGATCAGCTAAAGTCTGTAGAATGCTTTGCTGCTGCACCATTATTTAGAACTAGTGTCACAGCTGTTCTCTCTCATTTCTGGCTCACCACAGAAAGCTAATACCATCAGAAATAGCTCCATCAACAATACAGTATTCTTATATTTTAATTTACTGATGGTTTTAATATATATAGTTATAAGGATTTTTTTTTAACTTACATTTTCTTTTTATGTATCTTTTTCTATGGAGAGAACCGGACAGAAGAATTTACCTAATGGATCCCCGGTCTGAACCATGAAGCCCTTTATATTCCGGTGAAATACACATCCATTGTAGTAGTTACTAGCACAAAGAGCCAGGAAATTCTAAGGAAAGGAAAACAAATTCTACTAATAAACAATACAGAAATAGTATCCTCTTACTAAAATGACAGCATTGGCCACAGCAAGACCAACCCTTTTACTCTGCTTTGCACTGTGACCACATGAATTCCACACACTATTGCCACAGAATAGCCATCAATGAATTATAGCCGATATGCTCTTTTGACAATGTCACAGATCAGAGCATTTAACAAAATACCTGACAGCAGAAGGTTGCCTGACTTGAGGAACAAACAAGCAGCCCCAGACATACTCGGAAGTATCACTTTCATCCAACATGTTTATTTTGTAAACCTAATTTTGTAATTAGTAACTTCATGCCTCAGCTTTGTTAGTTAGTTTAAAAAAAACTGATTTCAATCTACGGTTAAGTTTATCACAGAAAGCAAAACCAGGGACCTCTGACAAACCAGGAAGCAGTTCTCACTTTTAAAGTATCGCCTAATCTGTGTGAGTGCAAGCAAACCCAAGGAAACTGAGAATCCCAGGCCATGTGCCGTACTTCCCGTTAAGGACAAAGGACACTTTGGTAGATGCTGGAACTTGGAGAACAGGGACCCTTAACTAAACCTTATCTGGTGAGCAACATCCAGCAGAACTCTAGGCAGTGGGACACAGTGCACAGTTCCACAAGTGGAACAGGCACTGTACAAACTTAAAATGTTAGGAGTTGCAACTAGATGATCTTTAAGGTCCCTTCCAACCCTAACCATTCTATGATTCTATTCCAGTATCTGAAAAGATGAACTGCAAAAGCCACTTCTCCTCCTTTACAGGCTTCGCTATTTCTACTGCTTTGTTTCAGCACCAGGCAATCCTGCTCCTGTAACTCGACTTACTTCGCAAGTCTTTGGTGTACGCTCACAGAACAGTTCCACTTTAATATCTCCTACATCAGTATGCAGCGTGACAGCCTGAGCAAAAGGCAGAAAATAATAATTAAATCAGCAATGAAACTCTAACAGACTCAGTTTCATTTCACAGTCCCACCAAGAACACAACCAACTTCCCACTGCAAATAACCACTGTCTCAGATTTGGCCACAAGCAAGGCTAATGTCACAAAGCTTCCACATTTCCAGGGAAATCACCAGAAAGCGGTTGGCTTCATTTAGTTTCAGGACAAATCAAGTTTGCCATCCTAATGCAGAAGCTCTGTTTCACACCATTACACTCCAGAGATACAGTGTGTGTTTGCAAACTGGACCTACCCCGTCACTCAACTGTCAAGTTGAAGAATCAAAACATACAGTCTTATCTTTATTTCCTGATTTGCTCAACTTTAAAAAGCCTGCAAGTGCAGAAGGTTACACATGCTCAAGCAGGAATATGTGCTTGCAACTCAAATAACACTCCTGTGATACAACTAGATTACCAAATATTAGCCAAAGTGGGATTAAAATGTAGTATCTTAGAACCAAAAATGTAATTACATCTTATACTGATGTAAAGTGACCTATTTCCCTTTTCACAACATGTTGTTACAAAACTGAAATGAAAACATAAGCTTTTGGTTAGAAATTCTTCACAGCATCAGAGTAAAACATCCAGTTCTCTGAGACAGAGCTACTCACTGTCCAAGAGATGACTGTTTCAGAAAGAAAGAAAATATAAAAAAGTATTGTAGCTCTCACCATGTCTGCTCATCAAACAGCACAGGTAGATTTGCATACAGCAATTTCCTGCCAAGAAAATGCAGAAAACTTGTTAGGATTTTTTTTTACCTTTTCCCAGCTCTACTGGATCTAAAATATCTGTGTGGTTCTATGATTTTACAGCACAGAGTTTTACATTCAAGCAACCCTGTGGATAAATGTTCTATGTTACGCAAGTGCACAGCACATAACCAGAATTCTAGTTCTATTTATTTTCGTTCTACACTATCCTGTAGCGTAGAACAAAATCGCTTAAAGAAAGGGGATGGGGGGCAAAAACCACGCTTTCCTAAGATGTATGCTTATACCAAGCAATCACAGCTGTCTCAAAGATGATGGTTTGCTGAAGGTCTGAACTGAACAGCTAGAAGCCACATGCCGGTCCCTAAACAGAAGTGTGATTTGGAGCTGCTTTCCGACAGCCTGCAACAGACAAGCAGCTGTATACAAACACAGCATCAAACTTTTCGCTGCCTCAGCAAGATTTCCAAAGAAAGCACTTGGAATTCTGCTAGCAGTCGTGTAGGAACCACCAGCTCCACACGCCGGTTTCCCCTCCGTACTCTGCCCTCCCTGCCTGGCCCCAGGCTTGGCAATTGCCTCTCTCTCACTGAGGCCGGGAGACCCGCCAGCAGCGCCCTCGGGCCTTGCCTCCTTCAACTTCATTCTTCACCCCTCACCCCGTTCTCCCTTCGGCCCGCCCGCCGCTCCATCGCCGCGACGCAGGGCCCGGCTTCTCCACAGCCGAGCGACCCTCTCGGGAGGCCGGGGAGCGTCCGCAACCCCCACCGCAGAGCGGCCGTCCGCTCGCCCTCCGCCGCCGCCCCGCAGCTTCACCCTCGCCCGGCCATACGGAGGCCTAGCACAAACCTGCCGAGGCTGAGCCCCAGCCAGGCGCCCCGTCGCCGGGAAGCGGCTCCCCTCTCGCATGCAGGAAGGCTCCGGCCGCACCCCGCCCCAGGCACGGCGCTGCTGAGAGGCTGTCCCTAACCCCCCCAGCGCAGGCACCACAGCTCAGCCCCGGCCCCGCCGCGCTTCTAGAGGAGGGCGGAGCCTCCCGGCAGCAGTTGCAGGAAGCGGAGCCGCCGTTCTTCCGTCGCGCCGTAAACGTTCTCGGCGCTGTGGTTTCTGCTGCTCGGTCACCTGGGATTATTCCTGCCGGTTTTACCCCCTCTACAGATTGCTGCATGCTGTTGCCTGGCACGCAGCTGCTTCACCGCCCTCTGCGCTGCATCCGTGCTTTGGGACACCGGCCCTCACGCTCCCTCATGAATCTCGGTGAGCTCGTTTCAGCCCTGAATGACTTTGCATCCCTCTCTCTGGCTGAAAGCTGGGACAATGTGGGCTTGCTGGTGGAACCAAGTCCTCCCCACACTGTGAACACCCTCTTCCTCACTAACGATCTCAGTGAGGAAGTGATGGAAGAGGCAGTGCAGAAAAAGGCAGACCTTATTCTTTCTTACCACCCTCCTGTATTCACACCACTCAAGCGAGTAACGTGGAAGACCTGGAAGGAACGGCTGGTTGTCCGAGCCCTGGAGCACAGAATTGGGATTTACTCTCCGCATACAGCATACGATGCCATACCTCACGGAGTCAATGACTGGCTAGCAAAGGGACTTGGTGAGATTCTGTTAAACAAACAAACAGGTTAACATTGTTAATCAGTATATGCTATTGTATGTCGGGCTTTTCCTCACTTTCCTTTCTTCCAGCTTTTACAGGTATGCTTTGGAGAGGTTTTTTTTTTTATTCCTCTAGTAATCTTGAATTCTTTTGAGTATCCCAAGTATACAGAACAGAGCTTGGTGAGGAAAACCAAACACAAACACTAGAAGAGCTTTTCAGATGCATGACTGTACTATTAAATGTTGTCAGAACTGGTGCAGAGTATTGTTATCTTGGTTGCAAAGTTTAGACCACTGACTTTAAATCACCACCGTGAATTTGTAAAGGGCAGGACCTCATTGTTTGCAAAGGACTTAGGGTATCTGAAATTGTTTTAAGATTTTTATTCTGTATCGAGGTTCATAAATGAAAACATTTCTGTCCTTTCCAGCCTGAATTTCAAGCCAGAAACTATTTTGCTTTTGTACAGTTCTTAGGATAAAGTGGATGGCCTTAAGAATGAATGAATGAATTCTATATCGCAGCAGCTGCTTTGCACTTAAAACAGATTGTGCCTAATAGAGACAACCAGGCAGGAAGTCCTCAGCTCTGATCAGGGAAAATGGATTCCTGTGCAAAACTTGCACCTTTTTGTTGTATCTCTTTATTGTATGTGCTAGATCGGTATTAGGATACTTGGCCAGCTTTCTAAGGCAGCAGTCTTGTACTGTTTTCTCAGGTGCCTGTACTTCCGTCCCGCTGCGTCCATCAACTGCACCAAGCTGTCCAGCTGAGGGCACTCACCGGGTAGAATTCTGCACAGACAACACTGAGCATCTAGACACTGTGCTGTCCAAAATCAAAGATATCCAAGAGATCTCATGTCTCACTACTCTGCCTGCCAGGTATCTGCTTCACTCTCTAATATTGTATTCTTTACATTGTTTGAAAGAGTAAGTTGCTGGAATTGTATTTTACTGTCGTAATCTCTTTGCTCCTTTTGCTTTGCTGCTATTTTTTTCAGCAACAGACCTAGAAACTTAAGGGATAAAGATCCCTTTCTGATCAATCTATGTTCTACTAAATGATAACAGTGACTCAGTGTAGCATCACATAGGTTAGAGATGGTAAAGATGAGCATTAACAAGAAATTTGAAGAGGACAGTTGAGTTAAATTCCCATATCTGTTTCTTCCATGAGAGTAGACTAGACTGGGCTAGGCTATTACAGTGCTTTCTTGTTTCACTGTGGTAGAATAGCCATAGGATAGAATAACTTTGGTTTAAATTAATATGAAGCCGAAGTTTTGTCTAGTTTCTTAGAATCTACCAACCATATCTTTCCTCAGGGTTGAAGGTGAGGAGCAAATAAGAGTCAGTTTGAACTGCTCTCAGAAAGCACTGTTGAAGGTGATGGCATTATTGTCCCAGAACAGCCTTTATGAGAGGACCGAGATTCTCTTATTACAAAAGGTAACAAATTAAATGTATTGCTTCCAGTGAATGTACTACTTGCATGCGCTGAGCACTCTAAACACTGAAATCCAGTAGTCAGTAGCATTATAGGTTTCCTATGCTGTCCCATCAGTGCTCTGAAATACTGGTCTGTGGGGATTTGAAGCCACACACATTTTCCAGAGCAATGAAAATAGCTGCATGGCCCACACTAATGCTAGATTCAGTTCTATATCTGGTGTAGTTTGTAAGTTACATTCAAGAACACTACATACGAAGTTCTAGACATTCCTGAGTGCCCAAGATACTCATATGTGGACAACATGGAAAGAGATGGGTAGTTCTGGTGTCAGCTTTCTTACAGTAATTTTAATTTCTTTTCAGCCTCTGCTTCCCCATACTGGAATGGGACGTCTGTGCACACTGAGCGAGCCAGTGTCTTTGTTGGACATAACTGAGCGTATCAAAAGCCACCTAAAATTACCACACATCCGCTTAGCCATGGGAATGGGCAAGACACTAGGTAAACAGGCCTGCAAGTGAGACTATCCGTTAGCACTAGTGTTCCAGCAGGATAAGGAGTGTGAGTGTGAGCATGAGTGTGTGAAGTACTGCTGTCTTGGATAGTTTCACTTCCAGGTAGTATGAAGCACTGTTAAAAGACAAGAAACAGCATTTTAGTAGTTAGGTGACGCAATCACACAAAAAGAATTTCATGTGTGTTTTTTACTTGGAAGGTCTAGATTATGCTGGATGTTACTGTGAAGAAGGGACAGCACAAGTTGAATATGAGACATCCTTTATAATAATTTGTGAAATGACTAAGATTTTTTCCCCCTGGGATGCTGGACACACATGACTACCATTTCATTCTACTCTCCCTTCTGTGAATGTTAAAATTTCAAAGCACCTTAAAATAATGAGGTGCTTCATGAACACATAACCATCCACGCTTTGATGAAAGAGAAATAGTGGCAAAGAAGGTGAACTATCCTAGCTCAAACAGTGGGTCACTAGTAAACATGGAGCAAGCATCCTCATATCCCAATTACCTATCCAAATCTCCAAGAAGCACAGCTGTTAGAATTTGTGAGAGCAAATTTATTGAGAACTCTTTGTAACTTATGGGAGAGAAGTCTTACTAGAAGACTCTTATACTATCAGTTGCATTAAAACCCCCCTGAACTATTTTGAACCCTCTCATTATGGTGTGGGTTTGTAGTGGTGTGACCACTACAATTAAATTCCCTGGCATTGTCACACATGTAATAGCTTGGAATCATCAATCATAGCAAACGGGCAAATTTTTAATGGCATGGAGCAGCTCTCATGGAGCAGCACTGAGATAGTCTTTTGAGAGCTAAAAGTTAGAAAACAGTTATCTCAGAGGCAAAATCCTTCCTTAGTGGCATCATTAGTTGGAAGACTAATGATGGTGGAATATGAGAGTCCTGGAAAGGGTACCAGCCTATTTAAGGGTTCAGAAATCTCACTAAATACCACCTCAGTAGGAGAGAACTAGCCAGCAGCCATGCTGTAGTTTTCCACAAACTTCCTACCCCTTGAAAGAAAAAGGAAAATCTACACATCCATTTAGCAGACAGAGGATTTTGCTTGTGATATCAGAGATGTTAGAGGCCCGTGACTCTTTCAAACTGACAGATGTGTCTCTTTCTCCAACAAATTTACTTTGACCCTAAAAGCAAGATATAATTATTGTGAAACAATCAGTAGCAATACTGATGTGAGAGCTGCACAGAAAGACACAGTTAATCTGTGACACCTTTATATCCTGCAGAATCACCAGTTAAGAAAACTGCTCTGTGCGCTGGTTCTGGGAGCAGTGTCCTGAAGGGAGTGGAAGCTGACCTCTATCTCACAGGTAAAAGATTATGTTTGTTACCTTATAAAAACAGTCACTAGAAGAGAAGAAAGCAAAAAAGAGTTGACTGGCTGTTGAAAGATTTGGACATAATTGCCTGTAATAATTGAGAAACAGTTATTGAAATGATAAAATAATAACATTAAAGTAGAAATAATGTGGATCAGATGGTTGTGAGGCATAGTGATGATTATTTAAATTAAAACATTGCTATGCACACATTACTTCAACACAGAATCAATGTTGATGGCAGTCTGCTGCAACTTTCAGTGTGTTTCTCCTTTGGCAAGATACGAAGTATTTCCTCAGTTCTTTACAGAATTCTCTAATGGAAAATGGAATATAATGTAGTCTACAGAGTCTTGCAAAGGAACCCCATAGTATATCTGACCAAAGGGACATGTAGTCCATTATCTTCTTTTCAAACAGTGGGATAGCTAATCCCTACACCTTGCTCAACAATGTGAAGTCTGCCTTCCTTAGTTCAGGCAAGTTCTTTGGTAAGGCATGTTCCATTTCCCCCTTAACACACAGTCCTGGAGAGCTGACCTTCAGACTTCTTCACAAGGCTTCTCAATTGCTGTGCTGGCATCACAGCAACCCACATGTCATCCAGACAGTCCACTTTCCAAATGACTCTTCATACTCTTTCCTGCCCAAATGGCAGAATCTGTTCAAAGAGAGGAAGTAATTTCTGTTGTTGTCGTACTTGTATGTGGGAGTATCAGCTGAAAGTCCTTCAAGGGGCACTAAAGCAGGAGTGTTCCATGTTCTTACACTGAGCAGATGGTGTTGCATTCCTCCCTATGGGCTGTATCCCCAGTTACATTTTCCCAGCTTCTAGCTAAGATTCTGTATACATTGCAAAGAACTGGTTACCTAAACTGTACTGTTAGTGATGTACATGGCATTTCTTCCTCCAAATGGCAGGAGAGATGTCCCACCATGATGTTCTGGATGCAGTCGCCAATGGGATAAGTGTTATTCTGTGTGAGCACAGCAACACTGAGCGAGGCTTCTTGACAGAGCTGCGTGACATGCTAGCTATCCACCTACAGAACAAAGTCAACATAATCGTGTCTGAGACAGACAGAGATCCCCTCAAGGTGCTATAAGGAAAACAAAACAACAAAGGAGAGAATTCAGTCAAGAGTTTCATGGTATCTTGCACAGACCAGTCCAATTGTAAGCTTCATGAAGATGCTCTAAATTTGTTCAGTACAGAATGATCGTATTATATGTTCCCTTAGAGTCTGAGATGTATTTTGTCATCTGTCAAATAAATGCTTGGTTTGGACTACAGAAGGCTGATTTTAATTACTGGGCTCAATTAGTGGGCTGCACTTAAATAAATTTACTGTTACTGCATAGTCTATATACTCAAGGATTGGTTTGGGTGAAATATAAAAACCTGACTTGTCTCCAGTTTTAAGCTTAGACAGCAGTTCTACCCTACTGCAGTTATGTCAGATCATGTCAGTACTAGTCATTAATATTTTAGCTAATAAATCTGATAGTAATTAATGAAAGGGTATGGATCACCCATTTGCATTAGCAGTTTTATGAAGGCAGGCACCAGTCACATACAAATATAGAACACAATTTGGGTATTTGGTACTAGTATTCAATTGCACAGTCTACCATAAATGCAGATTTAAGGCTTTTTAATAGAGGGACTCTCAATTGAAAAACTTTGCAAGGTTAAAACTCAATTCCTTAACAAAGATGTAAATGAATTGAATGTGCTTTTGTTACTTTCTTTTTAAAAGTTTCTATAACTATGGCTCTTAATTACAGCATTACTAAAACTGAACAAGTAGCGTTTTCACCACTGATAAGCTTGGTTTTAATTTTGTAAGTTGGGGTTCTTATTGTGGTCTATTTGTTTGGGTTCTCCTAAGAAAAAAAGTCTCCCAAGTGCATACCTTACCATCTCTGGATCATGTGCTTACCACAGGAATATTTAAACAAAATGAAAATACTTCCATTGCAAGTTTGTAAAGATCTTGGTACCATCTTTTGGTTAATAAAACTGGCTCATCAAGCTGCATCTTTACTGCCTAATTTTGTGTAACTTTGTCTAACTTAAGTGTAAGTGGGAAAAAGATGACTCCAGTATGATCTGAAGCTACTGAGGCTATATAAAGGCCATTATTCTTATCAATAGTAGGCAAACCTCTCACTAAGTTGAGGAAGTAGAAAGAAATTTTTTCTTTCCCAAGTAAAGGACTGTAGAAATGATCCCTCCAAATCCAACAGTTCTGTATTGTTACAGAGGACATTCAAATGCTATTACCTTAATACATACACAAAATTTGAGACCAAAAATTAATACATAGATGGGGTAATTGCCCAGAAACATGATGAAATCAGGATAAAATACTTTGGAACACAAAGCCCACAGGAATTAATTCACAGTAATTTTCTTTAGCTTGCATGCTTGTGACATGGAATCAGCAGCAGCCAAAAAAAAAAAACCAACTGAAATTCCATCTTCTCTTAGCAGATGTGTGGTATCTCTTACAGGCCAAAAGGAGAGCTGCATGGACACCTGGTAGTCTACCAAAACTGCTAGCAGGGAACTCTGAATTCAGGATGATTTAGTGTTTCATTAAAGTAAATTTCACATCTAGAAAACCAGACATAATTGCACTGAAAATGCACCACAGTATCGCTATCTGCAAACACATCAGGTGGCATCTTCCATATGTACTCATTGAGTTTCACAGGAACTGTGGAGTCAAAGGACTGCATGGTTTCCCCCGTTGTGTCCCTGTCCCCCCTCCCCAAGAACACATCTCTTCGAGTGGCAGAGTTCTTGTTCTTGAACTGTACATTTAGTCTCAGACATCAGGTAAGACGTGTTTTGATCCCAGTTGTAGCGATTCTGATGGTGGCGTAAGTAGTGACAGGCAGGATCTGATGCATTTTGCAAAGTTTTGGAATTGCAGCCTGTAAAATGCAAATGCAAGTGGGACCAGAAGAGAACATCCATTGGAAAATGCTCTGGGGGAGGAAGCCAGATAGTACTGCTGGCATGTGCCAGTTTTCGCCATCAGACTCTCCAACAAAGCTAATTAGGTCATATGTTTGAAGAATCAAATTTTCAGTCGGATAAGGAGATACCCTGTTTTCAATACACACAAAAGTCAGGCTGTAAAACCTGTTGCTTCTGTCGGTGAGGGGTAGACCAGATAACAATGTTACTCCATATGATAGAATCATAGAACACAGGTTTTGGTTCTTTTCAAAAGCTATATACTGGTTTTAAAAGGTAATTAAATTACTTCTAATTTTGATACCTTATAAAAACCAAAAATTTTTACTGATTGGCTTGAATTCTGCATAAGGATTGGAAGAGATATTTGACATAATAATGCAAATAAGGCTTTCACACAACTGCTACAAGTATTGCTGTCTTCCTATAACATAAAAAGATTGTGGAAGACAAGACAAGCTAAGGAAAATTAGTAAAAGTACTTTATTTGATTGAACTATTACAACACTGAGCTGTAACACAGCTACCAAATATGAGACATACAAAGTCCCTGAAGTCTGGCTGGCAGACTTCAGCTGATGGAACTATAGGGCTTACTCCCACATACCTGAGAAAAAAAGCGAAGGAAAGCTGTCAAACTTCAGCAGTCTCCCAGCCTCTGAGGGCTTAAAAAAAGGGAGTTTATAAGTGGCACTTAAGGCCTCCTCCAGGATCAGAAGACTCTCCTGATATAAAAAAAAATATATATATACAATCAAGCTTTTTAAAAAAAATCAACAGAAAAACTTCATAGCCTCTTCCTATTCCTGGATTTAAACTTGGAAAGCAGACGAAAGAAGCTGGATCCTCTCACCCTCCCCAAGAGGCAACGACTCAAGTCCATGACAGTTTTGACTATCTTGGGTTTGGGGCAAGTCCTTCAGTTCTGTTGCCAGAATTCAGTAAGTTACTCACAGTGTGTCCCAATCCCACTAGTCTCTCATGCAATCAAGGCAGGATCTCTTAGCATTATAAATCTTGGCTTCTTCATACACTGGAAGCTAGTCTTGTCCAACTGGTAAAGGAGTACTGGAAAGCACTCAGCTGAGAAAAGTTGCACCACTGCTACAAACTAAAGCTCTGACCTTCTAGAGATTTGCACTTCCCAAGTAAACTGCTCCAATCAAATCCTCATGGCTGGTGAGGTAAGAGCAGAAGGCACAATCTTACCAAGTTTGTTTTTCTGGCTGTAAGGGTGGCTGCATAGACATGAAGAAGGCATCATCTGAACTAAGAGACAACCCAGACAAATCTAACTACAGAGCAAGAGATGCCTTGCTTACAAAAGTCAACATTTCAAACTACCTGAAGTAGTATAACAATGAGCATCATTCATTACAATTATTACATTTCAGTAAGTAGCCCAGCAGCCTTGGGGTTGGAGGGAGAGAGATCTGAGCATAGGCCCCTCTCCAGCAGCCCTCGAGAGCAATTGCCATAGATGCTTTGAGAACAGAGAGACATTACACATCTTCATCCTCTTTCTCCAAGAAGTCAGTCAAGGTACTGTCATCTACAGGAATAAGTAAGTATTCCACACCATCAGCTCCCTGAGAATAGACATATACATTCTGTTAACACCAGTGCACAACGCAATGCAAGCCACTGGACAGCACTGCAGTGCCAATGCTTATTTGCAGTCTGGGTGAGAGCTGGCCAGCACTCAGGAGGACGACATTGCTAAAAACCAGGAATACTTCACTCGAGCAACATTGGAAATGAGCAAATACTGACAAAAGTCAGTATATAAGAAATCTTCTGGTGGGCTATGCTAGTCTGACACTACACAGCTCCTCAACACTGTGTCCCCACGTCTAGAACTACTATACTGCCTCATTATTAGGACTAGCTTGCATTCTTCTCTCATGCAAATACAGGTTAACTATTGGAAGCAGATTATCAGGCTCCAGAGTCTATTACTTCTCAAGGTTTTCAAGAAGAAACCTGTAGGTTGCTGAGTAACCAAAGCATGCTGTATTTTTACAGCTCCCTATCCATGTAAAGGATGTTGACGAACTGGAGACATGGAAAGAGCGGCATTACAGAATGTCAGCCCTTTATTGGTTACTAGATGCTTCAAACAGCACAGCCTCACTGCAAGCTGCAGAGTGGTGCCTTAGGGATACTTGGTAGCAAGTAAGCACCTTTTCTTTTTGTTTAAGGTGACAGAATATCCAGAATTATCTTTTTTCCCCCAACTCACCCGCTTGGTCCGGATGAGCTTGTGGTCCCTGAATTCTGTCAGCTGTGCCCTGAGTGTCAGGTCACTGTTCACAAGGAAAGCCTCCCGACACTGCTGATAGAAGTCTTGGAAAGACAGTCCTGGAGATATAAAAAGGCAAGAACAAGAAACTGAAGTGGTAAGATTCACAGATTTTTTTGTGTAACAATATATAGTTTCCTCCTACAAATCTTCCGTTGGCTTAGACTGCACTGGCTACAGTAACATCACTTCTTTCAAGTACACAGCCAACCTAATATTTTAGTAATCAATGGAAAACAGATGAATTAACATTTCAGTCACCCCGTTTGCCTAATGGCATTTTAGTAGCACTTTAAATGCACTTCCCAACAAGGTTAATCTCTCTTAATTTCCAACTCTTCTATCTAACTTCCAACTTTCTTTACTATTAACATGTTATTCATATCCCCTGCAGCACCTCTTAGAGACAGTGACAGAATATTCCACATGTACCTAGAAAGCAGGGACACATGAGAACTCATATAGCAGCACCTGAACAGAATCTCCTGCCTTTCCCTGGTCTTTTATGTGCTAGTTACGCAAATTCATATTCTTCCTTTATTTTAATGCTTTAACTTCACAGTCCCCCATGAATTGTCTCGTTCATGTCTAAACATCAAAGCAGACACCAGTAAGAGGAGGTCCTCCAGAACCAGCCAGTCTACTGATTTCCTGTCATTCAGACACAGGACGACTAGAAAGAGTCTATGCCACTATGTCTCACTGAGCCAGCAGTTACAGCGTTTCTGTTGTTGGTGACATACAATGCATATCAAAAGCCAGTGCTGCTATGACTGAGCTGACAATGGCAACATCCAAACAGATAAGAAAAGGTGAGTACATACCTGGATAAGATGGGTTGTCTTTGTTCTCCAGCTGGTACTGAGCAAGCAATCTGAATATCCCCCTAAGAGAAAGAAGGGGAAAATCAAAAGGAAAAAAAACTGAACCCAAAAACCAAACCCAAACAAAATCAACAAGCACAACTGTCCCCCACCCCCATCAGAAAATACTAAATTGTTTTTCCCTCAAGTACAAAGTCCTGGTTATGGATCCTGACACTATTTGCTATCCAAACACTGTTCATTTAAAATAACCAATCAATTAGAACTCAGTCCTACCATCTTCATCTTGAACACTGCTGTCAGAAAACAGGGACTGCCTCCTGGCAATTACAGATCAGCGTAACCTAGCAAGGACTGGATCCTCAGCAAGTGCTACCCTGAAGTGTAACAGTGTCTTACCTGGCATTGAGAGTGAGACTGCGCAGGACATGTGTTAGGGAGCTCAAAGCCAAAGATCCAGATTGCTGTACTAAAAGAGAGTTCTCATAAGATGTTTCTTCCACATATGGACTAAATGTTGTTGTCTCATACCAAAGCCAGTTGTAGAGGCTTAGTTTTGCCTGATCCCACACTAGACAGAAAAAAAAAAGAGCAGACTGAATTCAGAGATTTAGCTTTTCTAAGATGTTAAATAAGCAAGTTCTACTGTAGGATTAAGAAAACAATGTATCCTTCTGAAATTCACTGTACATACACCCAGATACTAGCAGTTCATGCAAGAAAAATTCTCTGCAACCAAACATCTGTATACATCCCTTTTTCATACCAGCTTCAAGATGATCAAAGGGCTGGAGCACCTCTCCTATGAAGACAGGCTGAGAGAGTTGGGCTCCAAGGACACCTTATAGCAGCCTTGCAGTATGTAAAAGGGGCCTACAAGAAACCTGGAGAGGGACTTTTTACAAGGGCATGTAGTGGCAGTACATGGGGTAATGGCTTTAAACTGACAGAGGGGAGATTTAGACTAGGTATTAGGAAATACTTTACTGTGAGGGTGCTGAGGCGCTGGCACAGGATGCACAGAGAAGCTATGGCTGCCCCATCCCTGGCAGTGTTCAAGGCCAGGCTGGACAGGGCTTTAAGTGACCTGGTCTAGTGGAAGGTGTCCCTGCCTATGGCAGGGGGCTTGGAACTGGATGATCTTCAAGGTCCTTTTCAACCCAAACCAGTCTGTTTTGTTAGAATTTAGAATTATGACTGTACTATACATTTTATCATCATACATTCTATGTACATACATTCATACATGCTATGATGTACTGTCAATCCTTCCAGAGTCAGCAGTGTGCAGAGAGTTTCTGGCTGACAAACAAAATTGTTCAGATGAAATGACAGACATAACATCTCATCTCCATTTCAGTAAGTCCCTAAATCAGAGGGTACCAGAAGCTTGAAGTCTGTTTGTATATTATGAACAGTGACTGGTAATTCTTAGTATCTTTCTATAGTTTTGATTCAATACAGCCACAGTTCCAATTGGGTCTTCTAGCTGCTACCACCACACAAACATACATCATGAGATCATTTTACACATCAACAGTAATACATGAGCTTATGAAACAGGCTTGGCAGCTGCACAAACACAGATTCTTCTCTCTTCGCTACGTCAGGCCCAAGGGGACTTACTGAGAGGAGCATTGATGTGATCAACAGAGGCAATGAGGTAAATGCTAGGCAGAGAGGATAACTGTGCAAGGATCTGCTGACTTCTTTCTCCTCTCAACATCTGGCTGTCCAGGTTATGAATGAGGACATAGAGCTCTAAAGATGAATCTGCAAGATCAGAAAAACCAGCAGAGAACCAATAAAAGAAATTGCACACTAAGTGATTTCCTATTTGCAGTGCAGCCTAGGATAAGTCTATTCCATCAGGCTCCATATTCATCACTCCAATATTAAATCACTTTCCTTGTACAGCTTGCTTTGATCTCTATCCCACACTTGATGTTTCTGAGCACTTAAAATTCCTCAGTTCAGTGTATCACAGTTTTTATCACACCTACCTTTCTTTTTTCAGTTTAAGCTCTTCTCTTTAAGCTTAAACTGCAAAATCCACTTTCCACTTGCTTGTGGCTTTTACCAGAAATTGTCCTTTTAGCTATGACTTTTAGTCCTGCAATTCAAGGTCATTCAAATGTATTTTTGGACGGAAGTCTAAGCAGAGTTTGTTCAACTCCTTTTGAGTTACACGACTGGGACCTTTACGATCCTCCTTACACAATGCAAATGCATTTTCTATTCAGGCTTGGATCCAAAGCATATAAACTTCATTGGAAATCTTGCCCCCTAAGTCCTCAAAGGAAGTTACAAAGACTTAGCTTAGATAATGCAAATGGTAGAAGTTAAAATTTCCAGCTTGCTTGTTGCTGTGGTACTTATCCCTGGGAACAGCTGTTTTCTGAGTCCAGAAACAATTCTGGAACAGTAGCCAGCTTTTATGCAAATGAATACATAACTCAGCTGCCAATGGAAGCTGAAAGTTCCTCAGACTCCCAGTCAGATCAGCTATACTGTACTACACAAGACTGATTTACGTAGATTCAGGTGGGTACCACCATCAACCAGTCTTTTTCACTTAGTCCCACCTGAAATGCTCATAAGGTAATGATGGAAATCAGAATGTAAATACTTAAAACACCCACAACATGCACAATTCAGATCCCCTAGCAATTTCTGTATGTATGCATAAGCAGTGAAACAGACATTCAAAAACAATTCAGCAAGCATTCTGCGTGGCAATACCAGTTTCATCTGGCTTTTGAACTCAATGTTTGTTCAACACTTCTGACCTTTATTTCATCTTAATGCCAGTATTTGCATACATTAAATTTAAATGAATAAACCATGCACATTAAAGCCTTAATCCAGCCTATACTGAAATCTATGGGAAGACCCTCAGGTCATGTTTTTCCAGAGGAGCTCAAAGGACTTGATATCGGCCTGCAACAGTCACTGCAAATTGCAAGTTCTTTGTTCTGTTGATTTCAGCAAGATATGTATCAGGTCCTCAAGCAGCCACTACGAACCACCTTTCCTCATGTAGCTGGAGTTTACCTATCCTGTCTTCCACCAGCAAACACATGGCTACAGAAGCATTATGTAAATAAGGCACAAATGCACTATGCTAAATGCAAGGGAGGTGATAATTTCAGTTTATTATCATTTATGGCTCCTCCATAGGGTTGAGGAGCCTCTGTCTTGTTGGAATACTTGTGCCTTTCTCCTTCCCTTTCTAGAGAACTTAATGTGTGAAATGCTGGATAAGGTAATGCTTGGGATCATGTACACATATTCCTGGTGCATATGTGTTTTCATGTACGTGGCAGAAATTACAAGCAAAAATGTATACTAGCTATAGGAAACTGACTGCACGCATGAAAAATATTCTTCCTGAATATATCCAGGTCCTCCTAACAGTAAGTGGACTCTAACATTTTTACGTATAAGGTTAGTTGTTTTACCTTCTTTAAACCTTTCAATGATGAAGTCAAGTTGGTCAAGGGGGCTGCGGAATGTCCCTGTATGGTCCAGTACCTCCTCTGTGATGGAGTTGAGAATCTGAAAGAGAAAACAACAGTCCGTTCTGAAGGGCTCTGGCACCGAAGGACCTCGTGCAGAAAATCTGAAACTGAGCCCCTGACTGTCATGGAGGGAGGTAACTGGATTTTTGCCATCAAATCCCCCAGTCAGTCAATATATACCAAAAATTTCTACCCATTTTCAAAACAGTGACATAAAGTAAGGCTTTAGACTAATAAATATTTATTAATGAGTATCTTGTTAGTCCCATCTATTAATGATGGGAGTTAATGCAGTTCCTTGGAAAATGCATGGAACGATTTCTTTAAACTCTCAAAAGAGAGATAGGAACTGTTCTTTATGCAAGAGTCTGCTGTTACAGGATGCAGCAGGTTTCCTTAACATTTTACATTGGAGGAGTACAGAGGTATTTGTAACACAGGATGATCAGATAAACCCATACACTTTTCACACACTTACAGATCTCACAGTGATGCTGGGAAAGTATCCATTAACCACAAGGTGAACAGAATCCTGGAGCAGGGAGGTACGAAACTTCTCTAACAAATCACGCTTGGAGCCCAGTCCATAAAGCACAATATTGAAACCCAAGCTGAAGAAATGTGAGCAAATACACTGAATCAAAAAAGTACAAGTCCCTCTTTAGGTTCATACATTCATTAAGCAAAATAATCCACTGCAGTCTTGCCTCTCAAAATTTCGTATTTCATCAACTTGTCATGGTTTAACCTCAGCTAGCAAATGAGTATGAAGCAGCCATTCACTCACATCCCCTGCCATGGGATGGGGAGGAGAACTGGAGAAAAAGTTAACACCCCATGGGCTGAGGTAAGAACAGTTTAATAATTGAAATAAAGTAAAATATAATAATAACAATAAAAAAATCAAGAGAGAGGAGAATAAAACAAGTAAACCCCAAGTGATGCACAATACAATTGCTCACCACCCACCAACCAATGCCTAGCCAGTCCCCGAGGAGCAAATGGCCCTCCCTGGCCAACTCTCCCCAGCTTATATATTGAGCATGACATTCTACGGTATGGAATATCCTTTTGGCCAGTTTGCTCACTGGCAGAGCATGAGAGACTCAAAAGTCCTTGAGCAGGGTAAGCACTACTTAGCAACAGGTAAAACACTGGCGTTACGTTAATCAGCATTATTCTCATATTAAAATTAAAACACAGCACTGCACCAGCTACTAGAAAGAAAATTATCTTTCCTCCAGCAGAAACCAGGACACAGCTCCAGGCTTGCCTTCATTCACCCCTCCCCAGTGATTATATTCAATGCTTACCATGAGTCACAGAAATTACTAGAAGATAAGCAAGTCTTCACAGGGGTTTTCTACTCTCATCCACAAGCACAATTTCAAAGCAAAATTAAACAGTTCTCGTATCTCTTTCTGATCGTAATTGTTCCACAGAGAAAAAGGCAGGTAAGCATAAAGAGAACATGCTAGGGAATCACAAAGCTTTGTTTATTTTTGAGAAGCAGGAAATCTATCATCTCAATAATATCAATCTGTCATAAATCAGAAAGAAGAGTATCAGGACCAGAAAGAAGTGTATCAGGTCACTCAAACACCACTGGGCAAAGGTAATGTGTTCAACAACTGTTACTGACTTCAGTATCATCTATGGATTTGTTCCTTCTGCCCTGCCACATACATCTCTAACCATTTGTCCAGATCACCAAGCCAGAGAACTCCTCCTCTTGCAACTCTCCAACTTTCAAAGCTAATTTGCTTTTCATATGCTTTGTTACTCCCCATGGACCACAAATTTCTTTATGTTCCATCCACTCTCCTGCAAAGCTTTGAAGAGGCTTTCTCTCCTCACCAACATCTGCTCGTGACTCAGAACTTCAGAGTTGGTGGCCTGCCTTCTCAAAGGTGCTTCAGCATCTTACAGATCTCTACAGTTCCCATTCACTTTCCTGGATGCTTGGTCTTTTCTCCTTCCCACAAAGATACACACAAAGCCAGATAAAAATTATACTGCTAAGGTTTCTTCATGCCTAGATCCTTAGGTATTGTAGGCATTCAAAGGTAACTGCTACACCACTGGGGACAGCCACACACTGAAGAAACTGATGACACTGCTGTAAGCAAAACTGTTTACAAAGGACACTAGTTGCATCAGTCATGTTCCCCATTTACTCTTTATTCATGTTCCCTGTTTGTGAACACCCTCTTATCTTGGTTTACAGAGGCACAGGCCAACCAGCCAGACAGAAAGCAACCTCACGTCACTTCAGACATGAGGAGTTAGTCAGATATGATTTGGTTTATAGGAAACACTCTACTAAATCGATGTCACCTAATTTTAATTTCAAGCAATCAATCAAAGAAAGAGTTGCACCACAACTCATCCACAGAATGCTGCTGACATGAGTGTAAGTTTACTGGTAGTGCCTTTTTATGAGGCTTCTTCAGTGATTCTCATTGGATACTTACTGTAATTGCAGCATCCACTTGGAAAACAGGGATTCATGTAGCTGGTTTAGCTCTTCGATTTCAGCAGCATAGGCAAGGGGAGCTTTCTTCAAAAGGTCATGCAGTGTTTGCTGTGTTAAGAAAGAGGTAAGATGACAGTCAGTTAAAGTGGAGAAAACACAAGACATGAACCTGGGCTCCTTACAAATACCCATCTACTATGCTCTCTAGCTAGGAAGCAGAATATTGTTCATTGACAGTGCACTCAATCCGTGTTGGTTTGGGATTTTTTTTTCCACCCATGAAGACCCCTCTAAGCACAGTTTTGCTACTGGAGAAACAAAGCAGATAACAAAGTTGTTTAATGGGAAACAGCAGCCAGGCTAGGACTAGAACTGGTATCAAACTGTGTTTTAGCTCTTCCTACTGAGAATGGGAAAACCACTACTGGACAATACTCAGAGCTTACACAGAACCAAGTGCTGTACCAGGAAGATACCAACATCACAACCCTGCTCACAGGAGCAAGGGCTCCAATCAACATGCTTAGCAATGGTTCAGGTGTTTGTCCCTACAAGAGAATGCTCACAAACGTCATCTTAAAAAATAAAGAAAGAAAAGAAATCATTTGCAACTGACAGCCAATCGTAGAAAAAGTATTATTTCAAAAACATAAAGAATCAAAGGATTAATTCAGCTTTAAAGGTATGCTGGGATGTTGATGTTTCAACAGCATAGTAGCATGACAAATGACATTAAATCTACACTGGCCTCCCTTCCTCTTCAATTTTAACAGTTTTGCTTTCCACTCCCTTTCAGTAGAAGATAGTTTACTCTGGAAAGAACACAAAGACAGCTGCAATGTATCAGACAAACATATAGCACTGACAGAACTGCAAAGCTTTCAATTTCTTCAGAGACAGCAGATTTAATACTTGATTTCCTTCCAAGGCTGTTACAAAAGAATCCAGATGTTTCTCTGGATAGCAGTTCCAGACAACAGACGTCAGGCAACCTGCATATATGCCACCTTTTAAAACACAGATGGATGCAAAAAGCAGTCAGACACAAGAGCTCCAAGTATTTTACGTACTTCCCTGGCACCTGTTCTTGTGTACCTATCTCTGTAGGGTACAGCTGCTTACTTTGAACTGTCTTGTAAAAGCTGCATATGAAAAATAATACAGTAATTCAATTACCACAATTAGACCATTCCTGTCTCCTAGAAATTGGAAGGAGACAGAATGCATTTCACAAACTAGGTGACATTTAGAGCTCTCCTAGTCCTGCATGTGGCTTGACTCAATAATGCTCAGATAAAAAGCGCTCTCTCCGTTTCCTCTACACGTCAACAGTCAATACAGCTTGTAATTTCCCTAAGCACTTCACTAACAAAAATGCTTTTGTTAATGGTGACAATTTTTAGTGCAGGCCTCTGCCACTCTGCTTCTCCCTCTTCTCCTCCTCAAAAACAAATTTTAACTTGCTCTGGTGTCGTGGTATAAGCCCAGCCAGTAACTGCAGCTTTCAACTATCTGCTCACTTTGCAAGTGCATTTCAATAGTGTCTCAGGTTGAAACAACTGGGCCCCGTCCCTGCTCAGAGCAGCAGAGAAGAAATAATGTTTAAAATGCTACCTAAATCAGTGTTACCACCAACAATGTAATCAGCAGAAATAAAGTGAAAACAGCAATATTAGGAAATTTGGATGAGGGAAATATTCAAAGAAAGCAAAAGCTCCAAGAGTTGTGAGATTCATTATAAAGTGTACCTGACTCAATTTTCTTCTCCGCAACTTCTGCAGCGTTCGGTCTGAAGTGAGCACTTTGGAACTACTGTGAGCTTCAAAGTATTCCTCCACCAGGTTGCTCTAAAAAGGGATGGCAAGATCAGCCACACTCCTTCTGCTATCAAGTTACCCCTCTCCCTTTGCACCCACAAACACGTTTGAAGATGGCCAATATGAGACATCGAGCAAGGATGAATAGAAAGCCAGCAGATATTTGCAAAAATGGTTTCTACAGTGGCATTCTGCCAAAGCCAACAGTCAGGTGGTTCTTTCTGAAGACACAGAGGAGATTCTGAGAGAACATAACACTAAGCCAGAAAGCAGTATGTGTTTCTTTTGGTGCTATAGGAGTCACCTTCTTCATCATTTCTCAGTACAGGGTCTCCTGCTTTGTGGACATCTTAGAACTTCTCCTTCTGGAGCTATTAAGGATAGAGACCAGACTAGCCCACAGGCTCTCATGATGCCTGTCCAACAGGCATTGCTCAGAAGTACAGCAAAAGCCAGTCCAGCTGGTTACATTTGAAATGAATCTAGCAGTTCCTCCCTAGTTAGGTGTGGTCACCCACATCTTAATGTCACTAAACATTCCTTCATGTTTGCTGGCTTAGGGGTGTATTTTCTGTATACTTACCATCTTGTTCTCCTTATTTTTTTTGGCTAGGGTGTTGCTGGGAGGAGGCGTAGATGCTGCCTTCATTTTTTCTGGGGTCTTTTGACCTGATGAAACAGTGCTGTCTTCTTTTTGGTCTTCTTCATCCTCCTCCTCTGAGCAGGAAGAAGAATATTCACTCTCACTTTCTAAATAGGGAACTGGAGCTAGAGCATAAATTTACAGTTAAAAGCTAGCAACGACTTCTTAGACAGAACACATTTTGCACCATCTTTCTCATTCACACACATTCTCTAGATGTTTTTCAAGCATATGATGCTTAAATATATTTCACAGAAAATTAAAATAAATGCTTAAGAAGACTGCAAACATACACAGTCATTTCTTTCCCAGTTCTAGGCTTACAATTTATTGTTTAGTAAACTTTGCTCCTTGATACCCATTAAGAAACATAATCCTACCATAAAAAGTTACTAAAAATGGACAGTGGAAGTCCCTGTTTCTCTTAGCATCTCATGTCAGTTTTCCCAAATGCCAACCATGCAAGCTGAGTGCAAAAAAGGTTTTGTAAAAGAGCTCTGTTAGCAGTGTTGATTGAAGAGCACAGGCAGAATCTGGCTCAGTCTCGGTCTCTCAACACAAAAGAACTAGAAACACCCCACACTAAACTCTTATCTACATTCATTCTGAGCATATATAACCAACCACATATGCAAAATACTTTACCATGAATGTTCCAGCCATCATAAAAAAGTTTTATAACTTGGTTCAAGCAATTACCAGACAACTGCATTAACCAACCAATTGGGCAAGTATCAGCACAGGTTAGTTACTGAGAATTTTGTCTCTTTTGATCATGTTACTGAAGTTCAGTGATTTGGTGCTTCTAATCCTCCCACCCGTTACCTAAGCAGCAATCTGTGGTAGGGAAAAGGTCTACAGAGATTTCCTTAAGGACATTTCTACACTCTCTGCAGGATGAATCAGATTTTTACCACAGGAGAAACACTATCTTATGAACACAGTGCCTCACCGGCTATGGGACTGACTGCAAAGGTTGCTCTTTACCTGTCAGCCTCTTCCTAAGTCTGTAAGGCGTGGTAGACACAAATTCTTTCTTTTTATTCTGTAACAGCAAAGAAAAAACATTCATTAGAAGAAGAAACATATACCTCCTCAAAACAGCCCTCTGCCAAGCAAGGAGTAGAAGCTGGCTATATTTCCAAGCTATTTCAGTCCACAATAAACTGGGCAGTAAGTATGGAGAGTTCTTTTGTTTTTGCCATTCAGAGTTAGAGGAGGGGCAGGATCAGGTTCCAAAAAACGGCTTAATTCTTTCAACTGATGTCCTGAGATGGAGGGTAGAAAACCATGAAATCTCCAACCAAGATGCCAACCTTGGCTCCTCAGGAAGAGTCAAACCAAAGCAATGACAAACTGGCAATGCTTTGGCTCCCCAGATCAGTCATCTTCCACTTCACACTGTCTACTCAAAGTCATTGGGAAGTCCACTATGAAAACAACTACGAGAATGACAGAAGACCACTTAGAATACTAAGCCCAGAAGCACAGCAAAGGGAACCCAAACTGCCTGGGTTCATCAAGTTGTAGTGGCACATCTTCCTTACATAAGTTTAAAGCATATGTCTAACTCAGGCACCAGATCAAGTCTGCAATACTTAGGAAACATTTTTGTTAAACTTATCAAGGTAGATATCGAATCATCAAGGAATGAATGCCATACCAAAACAGCATCTCTTACAGGCCTATCTCATCCTGGAACTTTATACCAGAAAAGCTGTGCACACATTTCTAGTATGATGCTATACCATTTTAGAAAGCCAAGTGTTTCACAGCACCCTCCTCATAACCACCACAACTGGCAATTCTGGACTGTATCTCTCTGTAGCATCACAAAAGACAACATCAACTTACATCTCCCCTCATTATCACAACTTATTTTTTATAAAACAATGCTAAAGAAACTCAGCAACACCACAGTTCCTGAATTCCTGTTCTAATGCTATTTCTTATAATTAAGGCTGTTTCTTTGTTTGATGAAAAATTGGAAAGCTAAGAGTTTAAGTGGTTGTCTAACATCCTCATTTGTGTGGTGCAAGGAAGTTGTCTCCACCCATGCTAATCAAACCCACTATTCGCCCACTGACTCTAAATCCCATAATCCTGAATAACGGTAGCTCTGGTTCTCACTTGATTTCTCCTGCCCAGATGGATTAGGAGAGACATTTGTACTGTCCTTCCTTTCCAGAACTTTAGTAATTGGCCAGTTCAAGTTGTAAAATATATAAAAACAAAAACCACAACCCCAAAAAACTCCCAAAACAAACAAATCAACCCAAACAACCAAAAACCAAACCAACACAACACAAAAAGCCAAAATAAAACAAAAATCCCCCAAGAAAGGCAGAGTCATAACTCACCCTCTGCTGCACTCTGCTTGAGCGTTCTGCAAAGGAAGAAACAGCATTGTTCAGAATACTGGGTATTTTCAACAGTGGCACAAAATGGTCCATTAGAAAAACAGACATTCACTATTCAAAGATACACTGTGCCAGAATATCAGCTTCATGGGTGGTGAATCCCGTGAGGGAAGCTTCTAGTTCCTCACAGGTAGGCAAAGACAGAACAAAGACAGTCAATGTTATTACCACAAAAGGCAGCTTTTAATTCTGGTCACAACTTTGGGAAGCCATCAGTAGGAGGGAAGAGGCTGAAAAATGAGCTAATGTCCTTTCCCTGAGCACATCAGACTCAATTTCTGAGCACAAAGTAATACGCTCTTGCCAGCTGACCTGCACTGACTTTTCCTACCTGTATTTCTCCCTGCAGCATTGGGTGCTTGAATACTATATAATAAAACATGAATTTACACATGAACACCCACACAATCCTACCATTTTTGTGCTCAACACCTCAGTCCAGCTCATAACTCTCTTAACTGCAAGCATTTCTGTTGAACACAGAGGAAATCATTAAGTGTCACAGCAACAGAAGAGTTCCTGTTTTCTCAACACCACCAAGATAGAATAAAAGATCTGACACGCAGGTGAGCCCAAGGCCATGCATACTAAACAGTTCAGTCTACTATGGTGAGCTGAGTAGAATACTCAAGCATGACAGAAGCTGGCGCTCAAGCATCCACTCTACTACCCAAACAGAAACATAACCCCCATCTACTCAGCTTCAGTTCCGCAAAGCATCACAGAACTTACGGGTGTTTTGAGGGGCTTTGGCTGTCTTATCAGGGCACTTGGAGTGATCAGGTGCAACACTCTGTCCCGGTGTCTGGGCTAATTCAGAGGCTGTAGGAAATAGGGGAAGAAGTTTCATATCAGGTACAAAACTCCCAGCTCTGGATAGTCAGCCATGAATACAGGCCAGCCATATACCTGAAACACTCTCTAAGTATTAATTTCTTAGCTATGTCAGGAAGTGCACCAGATACTTCCATCTTTTTTTTTTTTCCTAACCTTAATGGTGCACGTAATCCTTGACAAAGGTTTTTCAAAGACTGAACTCCTCAGTTAATTAATTTTAAAAGTATAGCTGCAGCAATGGCAAAGTACACTTAACTCCCTGGGAGACCACAAGTCTTTGAATCAGAACAATGAGGTCAAGCTCACTAAGTCCTTTAGAACTGCTGAACTGGACTTAGTAAAGCATCAGGTATAGCAAACACATCAGTTCCCTAGGATGTGGGTTCTTGTATTCTACCAGCCTCTTTTTACTACTTAATGGCAAAAGCAGAACTTGAATCACTGATCTGGAAATGGAAGGCCCCCATATCCTGCTACCAGTCTCTCAAAAAAACTAGCTTTCCATTGTACGACTTGTCTCAGTTTCCAAACTGAGTCATGGCACCAAGAGGGAGCACCGGTGAAACCTACCCTGCTGCAGGAGGTGTAAGAAACACACAACTTCCCAAGACACAGCAGAAGGCAAGAGGAGAAGTAAGGAGTTACGGACACCACTTTCTACACACTGATACGGATGGATGACCCCTCTTCCTTGGATCACCCTCCATGGGGTCTATCAGTAGCTGTGACAGCCAAACACTAATGAAGTTCAGATGGTGTTGGGCACACAGACTCTTCAAGTGAGAAGAAACATACCGGCAGCAGGGCTTAGGCATATTCTTTGAAACAGAACAGCTCACCCTTTCTGTATTGCCACTTTCTACTTGCTTCTCCTGAGTCCACAGTTTGCCTAGCAAGCACACTCAGACACTGAGTAGGAGAAATCCCCTGACACACAAAACTAATACTCCATTTTTTTTGACTCTTTGCTACATGATGAGTTACTCTCATATCCCTCTAAGTTAAACAAATAAAATGTCTGCCATCCTTAGTCTGCATGTAAATGCCATTCTGATGGCATTAAGAAGCTTCTACTTTTCCTTCTGTTTTCCTCACCAGACCATTGCTTTGCCTTAGCTCTGTGCTTTTGTTTCTGAGGAAGACTGATTCAGAGCCAGATAAAAGTTACTGAAATAGTGCAAAGTAGTTCAATATATTTTGAATAAACAGGAGAGACAAATCACAGAGTACACAAAAAAAATCACAGCCAGAGCAAGAATGAAAGAAGAAGAAAACATACCCAGCTCTGCCAATCTGCTGGAGCGTTTGGGAGTCTTGAAGGAATAAACCTCACCACCACTTACATTTGAGCCATTTCCTACTGGATCTGTGAAAACAAATGTTACTTGTAGCTATTTAAAAAGCAGTGGTGTATTCCCAACCCAAGAAGATGGAATGAAACATTTTACTATTTGGCTCAAAGGACTCTTTATATTGCAGGTGTTATGAATCAACAGCACAACAAAATCCTAGAATCACTATCCTCTCCTCTACCTGTTACCACAAGCACAGAGCTGGACAGGCCCCAAAGGCAATTTCATCAATACTGCGCAACTCTGACACTACAGGAATCTCCCAAAGTCACAGCTGTGTTAGGTTTGCCCTCCTAATACCTTGGGCACATATTCCAAGAGCAGCAACATAGTCCTTCTCTTCTAGGATCTCCTGAGGTTCATCATCTGAGATATTCTCAAGCTTCTTCACAAATCTCTTCACACTGACTGATGGCTGAGCCTTGTCCTTCCGCAGTTTAATGCCTAGGATTGCAACAAAAGCTTTAACCTCTTAATATTTTATTACTTCTATTGCCATAGCATGCAGTTACCCCATTTAGAGACCATGTTCCTATTTTGCAAATCACTAAACAAACACAACACTGAAAAGATGTCCTGGTAAAAGAATAGCTGGTCTGTGCCCTTGTGGTCAGCTGGCTCTACAGCCATCAGGCCCTCCTTTATCACAGAAGCTCACCCCTACAAGTCCATGCAGACAAGATGCCCATTTCAACACACACCAGCTTCCATAGTTTGGAAGAGAAATAACAGGGACTCACACATATAAGTATCAAAGTGCATGCAAAGGGGATGGTATCTGTCACCCCATCTTCCCTTGCAAAGGGGAAAAAGTGGTGAGGAACTGGCCTATAGGCTGTCAGTACACTCATGTGAGAATTTAGGCTGAGACCTCTGGAGACCATCTATCTGACCTTCTGTTCAAAGCAGGACCAACAGCAAACTCAAGATATGGGTGCCCTGTGCCTTGCACAACCAATTTTAAGCATCTCCAGAGGTCCAAAACCTTAAAAGTAATCAAAACTGCAGCAAAAGACTCCTGTAGCAACTATCTTGAACCTCATTCCGATTTGATTCTGTGTCTAACCACTTCAGGTGTTGCGAAGTTAGCCAGGCTGTTTGTAACCCCTCTCCCAGGTCATTACACACACGTGTAATGAGTTGGGGGGCTAGTACCGACAGCAAATATCTACGCCACCTCCAGCTGAAGACACTTGCCATGCTGCCGCAGATGCCCCTTTCCAAGTGCCGGAGTGGGCACAGAAATGAACTGCAGACAAGGCAGTGGGAGGAGGAGGATGCTGAAGGCCTCACCCTGCCTTGCAGCCCGCCAGAGGCGCTCACCCTCCCCGCGTATTGGAGAAGGGCTCCCTTCGCGGCCGCTCGGACTCCTCTCGCAGGGTCCAAGGAGCAGCGGGCAGCGCCGTACCTGCGTCGTCAGCAATGTGTTTCAGCACCTCCTCGTCGGGCACGAACTTCACCTCCAGGGCGACGCGACCCTTCCCAGGGTGCCGCCTCATGGCGGTCAGTCACGTGGCGCCCGCCTAGCCCCGCCGCCGGGGGGTGGGACTGCCACAACCGAGCACGGTAGCGCGGCGCAAAGCCCGTCAGAACCAACACACCCCAGCCGCCCCCCTCCCACCTCACCGCGCTGCCCTCCGGAGCGCCCGGGGCTCGGGCTCCGGCCCGCTCCCCGTGCCGCCGCCCCCCCGCAGGCTCCCGGCCACCCCCTGACGGAGGCGGCAGGAGGCGTAAGCGGGTTCACGTGCCAGACAATGGGCGAAAACACCGGCCGCCCTGAGGGCGAGCGGGGCGGGCACTGAGCACCGCCTCCGCACCTTAGCTGACCTTTGAACCTCCACCAATCGGCGACCTTCTTCTCTGCCGCCACAGCCCGCCGGCGGGCGCGGAGAGAGGGCGGGACTTCCGCTGCCAGCGATGCGCGCAGCCGCCGCCGGGCGGCAGGGGTTGCCGTGGCGACGTGAAGCCTCCCGGACGGTCCGGGCCCGGTCTCTCGCTGCTTTAGATGCAGACACCCCACAGCAGCTGCCATGAGCGCTCCGGGGCGAGTTAACTCACACGCAGCCCCCAGCGGCTGCCTCCCGCCTCCCAGCCCGTGCACTGGCGTCGGGGGGGGGGGGGTGGTCTCTGAGCTGTTAAACTGCGCATGTGGCCTGCGTTACACACCACACCACCATCAACCTAAGCCTCAGCCAAACCAAACCCCAAACCAACCAACCAAAAAACAAACCAACCCCCAAAAAAAACCAAACCTTAAAAAAAAAAAACAAACCCAACCCACGCACAAAAAAACAAGCAAAAAAACCCCAAACAACCCCAAAATAAAAACCAACCAACCACCAAATTAAAAAACCCCACAATTCACAAGGTCACTATTCCTATTCGGAAACAGCACAATATTTATTTAACATCTTTATATATTTATATATATATATAATTTTTTCTGCATTGCAGACTGTGTCAAGTTTTATACATCTCTATTTACAACGATTTAAAATAATTATATTTCATCTCTGGCAGGTATTTACAAAGTCAATAGTAACTACATTTCACATTTCAACAAGTCAACAGCATTAACCAGCTCAGTGAGACAGTTAAGATAATGGCCTACATGCACCAATAACATGATCTTCGATACGTGCCATCTTCAGGTCTAAGAACGAAGATTTTTCCCTGGTCTCAGGTCAAAGGACAGCATACAGCAGAGGTCACGGTTTATTAGAAACCCGTTTGGTTTAGTCCTTCACCAGTACCGAATCTCAGACATCTTGGGGGTTGTACCAGCACGCAGGGCTGTCCTGGCAAAGAGGGGCTCCCACCACCAATCCATGGCTATTTGCCTCACCTCCCTGCTACAAGAAGTGGGCTACTTGCTGCTTACACTCCTTCTACGACAGAGATAAGATTACATAATGTTAAAGTAGTAAAAATCCTCAGAAACCTTAGTTTGGAGAAACAAACCTAGTGTGACAGAAAAAAGTAAGAAAATAAACTTTTAACCCTTGCAGAATGTTCTCTTTTTGCTAGTAAAACTGACAGCATAGCCTGTATTCATACAAGGATGAAAACAGATCAAAAGGTTCATTGCAAAGTACAGGAATTACAAATTTAAAAAAATGCAGCATAGGGTACCTCAATTTAGTTGTTGGGTTGTTTTGTTGGTTTTTTTTTTTTTATAGCAAATAAAAGCTACCATAGTAAATCTAAAACCTATTGAGAGTATCTGATTTAATTATTAAAAATCTTTACTAGCTTTCTCCTGGAATCTTTGATATGGAAAAAAATGTTAAATGGCTCAATTCTGTTTAATCATACTGTGTTTTTCCGTAAATAACCAGCTCGAAACATCCAACCCAGAAGTATTCACTACCTGCAAGAAAACAGTAAGAAGTCTTTTTTAAAGGAATCACTGAACACTGACACACAGAAACACACAGACACACCCCAGTACTAGGAATCTATTAATACTCTGACATGTTGGTTTATCCTGAGTGATTATTAGCTCACATCTACTGTATACTTGAAGCCACAAAGTCTTTACTATTTGCGTTTTTCATAAACTATTGGCATGAAAGTCTAGCACAACAACATCAATGCCTAAACAGAAAGAACAGTGTCAATAGCCAGTATTTCTGTCATTCCCAAGTCATCCTTATTTTAGAACAAAAGGTAAAAGGTTTCTTCATTCAGCCTGGTTTTAATGCTTTGTGATCAGTTCTGGGGAGGATGAGGACTCAAACATGCAGGATCCCCTAGCAATTTGTAAGGAGGTTTCTATGACAAATCCCCCCTATTTTACCCTCTAAAACCAAAAACCTGTGTGAATTCTGTATCACATTTTAACGAGTGATTAAGCATCTTGTCAAGTGTCAAAATTTAAATTGCTTTGAAGAATTCTATCAGAATGCAAAGATATTCCACTCTAAATTGCTCTACATTTTATCAACTGTAAAACACCGGGAGCTCACAACCAAGTAATTGGTTAATAAAACTTGATCTCATCACTGCTCATCATGCACAAGCTAAAATATAGGGCAAGGTTTTACTGTACAGACACAAGAGTTTACTATACATCTATTCCCATCAACAGCTCCTCACAGGACTAGCTTAGTAATTCTTTATGATAGGAGGAGTAACTTTTGGACCCATTTTAAAGTCATTTGGTCCCTCGGCTACTACTTTTGGTAAAATCCGAAAAACACAGTAAGGAAGGAAAAGAAAAAAAAAAAAAAAGAAGAAGAAATCAGGGGAGGAGGGTAGCCCAGAGAAAAGTAAATACAAGAATGGCAGAAAAAAAAAGTTTTTTTTTTCATTAAATACAGACAAATCATATGGGACAGATTTTTACTAAATCCATTTCTGGAAGCTGTAAGGTACCCTTAAGAAAGCTTGCTTCTGAAATTTTAACGTCACAGGCCCTGACGCTTGCCAAACTTACTAGGCAAGTCAAGTGAAATAGCTAGCTCCTATGTTTCAAAATGTTGTTCCAAGATGAGTTTAATTTTAAATGTCATAATGACTATGTGGAAATCCTCATACATATCAGTCTTGCAAAATCCACTTACTGCTTGTTTTCAGGAATTACTGAAGAACTGAGTGTCTCACAGCTCTCCATCACTTGCCACTACTGCACAAGAGGTGAGTGAGTGTTTTGGGTCTTCAGCTGGTCACAACATGCAAATTTTGACACTCACACACTAACACAACACCCATGTCATAATCTGTCACCCTGAATCACCTACAGAAAAGCTTTCCACATCAAAGTTTATCTGAGTGCAGTGAGAAAACAAACTAAAAAATAACCAAGAGATTAAGGCCCATACGCTAGAAACAAACAGCATTTAAAATACTGAAGGAAAATATAAAATCTTATATTTTTAACAATCTTATATAAAACAAAAAATGCAATGCAAGTACAGAGGATCTGGCTTCTTCGCTTACCATGCTTGGAAAGAAGTGATATTTTGCAACTTTAGTCCTGCAATTATCCTAAACAAGAAATTTAAATAAATAAATAAAAAGGAGCATGTTTACTCTTCTGATGCAAACTATTCCTATGAAGTAAACGGTTGTTACAAATGACACCTAGCTAATGGCTTTAGTGCTATATTGAATATGCCAAGGTAGCAGTATCTTTGGCAATGAGAGAACTGTAGAATTTAAGAATCAGATTATTAAATTTACTAACATCAGAACCATCTTTGTTTTGTGTGCAGTACATACATTTCATCCAAACACATTCCATTATATTTTCCCACACCTCCTCCAGGATTATGAGTACAGCACCCAGTCTTCTTGATTTTTGTGATTTTACTCAAAAAGTTATTCTTGGTTCTCACTGAATCTTCAAATGAATTAAAATTTGTAAGCCAAGATGAACAAAAAATTCTGGTTTGTGACCAAAGTTAAAATGCTGAACGCTTAAAAGAGATAGCCATTGGTTCACAATAAAATAGGACAAGTTTAAACTCTTAGGTTAAAATACAGCCATAGCATAGAATTATCTATTTCAAAATTTTTTTTTTTCAAAATATAATTCTCTGAACATGTTATACATTAAATATTGAGGAAAATTTCTGTGGAGCTAAAATTTTCCAAGAACACTAATAATCTTCATTAAAGAAGTAAAATAAGCCACACAGCATCTGGAGACAAAAAAGGGGTTAGAGTTGGGGTCACCTTACTACAGCGTAGTTTTACCACCATTAATATGCAAGTTTCCCCTTTAATCTTGAAAAATATGCTCATATTTACATACAGTATACACACAGTTGAGGCAATTGATTGTCAACACGTGACAAATGTATGTACCTACCCACACACAAGTAAACCTCACATGGTGAGAAAAAACCCTGTCCCAGTAAACTCCAGTATTCGTAAGTAGTGCAAATAAATGTTTCGTCAGAAAAGACTTTTTCTCACTATTTTGATGTTAAAACGGGTAATTTTAATTATGTTAAAGCTAGCAGGAGTATGTTGGAAATGTAGCGTTTAAGACCAACACACTTGCAAACTACAAATACTAGGTTCTAATGCTTACTGGCTGCAGCATGATGTTCAGCATTGCACAATGACATATGCTGTTAATAAACTTTTCCAAATTCACATCAGAAAGGGTGTTCAAAGAAATTTGCATTTAAAATGAACAGTGACATATAAAGTCCCCAAATGAAAACTAAATGCATAATACAGCAATTTAAACTGTCATCTTGCAACATTCATTTTAACAGGCATTTTTAACTTCATCACTTTGCTGCCCGCAGGATGAAAAAATGGTGCATTATTCATCCAAAAAGCTGCTCACAATAAGCCCCTGAAAAGGATAATCAAGATGGATTTATCAATCCCAACATTTCATATTTTCTTAAAATTATAAAGCTCAACAAAAAATATGTTGCAAAATGGCAGCACAATATGATGTGGTAAAAAGTGTACCAAAGAATAATTCATTGATCCCTACTTACATGCATATACACATCGAATTATAGTACTCACACTTCCCCACCTAAGAATTACATGTATATGCCTGCATGTGCACATACACAGAGAAAAATCATACTGTTCTGCTTTCTAACTTTCTATTAATGCTGCAGTTGCACTAAAACGCTGCAGAAATCTAAATCTAGTGCCTCATGTCAAGTACCAAATGTTCTAAACAAGACACAGCAGAGTGAATTCAGGATAGAGATTTAAGTCTAAATATTTGTCACAGCTGTCAGAAAATTTAAGTGTGTTTTGTACTCTGTTTAGTACTTAGCATATATAAACAGAAAGCCAGCAGATTACTCCCTCAACCCATATCCCAGATATTTCTGATTTTATTTCTGCCACAGTACTTTGAAGTGTACTGAACTTCAGCACGTAAGTTTTGCCTTGATCTTAATGCACCTTGGCATAGTTTGAGACACTTCTAGAAGCACTAACGATAAACATGATATGCAGCACTAGCAAATCCTGTTACTACAGCTGGTTTGTAGATACCAGTGATGAGTAATTTTCTAAGGTTTTGAACAGCACTTGTCTGAAAAATGACAAAACAAGCTCCCACAACTGAATCATTGCACTAAAAGGGTAATTTTCAGAAGTTGTAGATGTAGCACACCAGGAATTTTTTTTCTTTTTTACACAGGGATAAATTTGAACTCTTTAAAAAACCTTATACAGAACTGGTTTATATACAGGACAACAAACCAAAATACAATGGACGAAATAACAAGAGGCACATCATCAAAATCAGAACTGTAGAAGTATTTCAAAAGGTAGTTTGACTTAAGTTTTGAGCAATTTGAATTTATGCACGCACATTTGACTTCACTATCTGAAGTCACCGAGTTGTCTCACTTTCCTGAAACAGGTTAATAGTGTGGGATCCCACAAACAAGAATATTTTTAACAAGTTGTAAAATCTGGCCCAACGCCATTTTTTTTAAGTGTCTAAAACTTCTGAAGGAATGCTTCTAATAGCAAATGTAGAAAGTAGAGAACCTTGCTAATGAACAGCTCTATGCTTTAAAATAACTATTAAAAAATTAGCTGACACTCTTGAACTCTCTTTTTCTAAAAGACTTAAGCAAATTATTTGGTCCTTCTTAATCTACAGTGATAACTCTTCAATAGAATTTCCTTTATGATGGTCTTTACAAAATATAAACCTTGTACAGCCATGACTTACCAACTGTCTCCACTTGTAAAACTTTATACAATAAAGAACAGTTCAATCATATATAGCTTTTGACATTTTATCACAACTCTGCCTTAGTTCCATCTGTGGTGGTCCTTCAAGATTAATTTGGAAATTGTAAGATTTCTGATGACGATTCTATTTACTTTTTAAATGAATTTCTGCGTGTCAAGATGCCATTTAATTCACTATAGAATGTAAGATATGAAGACTAGACTGCTAAAGTGATTTGTCAAACCACAAAAGAAACCTTCAAATATTTAAATGAATTTTAATGTAAATTTGAAAAAAAATTTCTCCTTGAAATAAATTCAAAAGCAAGAAACTACCCAAACCTAAAACCATCTACCACCAATGCAACATCATATCATTGTCCTGAATTTCTCAAAGACTATCAAATATAGCCTACTATTTATAATTGCTTCTGGTTATCCTTCACAGTGACAGTGAAACCAAAGTGCCCATGTAAAGATCATAACTCTTTCCTGTGGGTTTACAATTTGTCAACTTCCAGGATATCTTACATATCTGAAGCACAGATGATGAACTTTTCCCTTCTCTAATAATTAAAAAAAAAAAAAAGATAGAGATGGAGAGAAAATAACAAACATTCTCCTGTGTAACCAGAAATGTGCTTCTAAGCAGTGTTCTTTAGCATAACTGCCAGCCAGTGCCCATACACCAGCCATATACATTCAAGGCTTGGCTCAGTGGCACAAGTTTTGAATTTTCTGGAGTAGGGCCAATCCACTACAATAAGTTAAAAAAACCTCAATGGGTTATATATACCAAGGCAATGAAGCGTGATCCTTCTGGGGAAAAAAAGGACTGTCAGTACCCCTTTGCACAAATGGTGTTTCTAGAAAAGCATTTCACATTGAAGCCTCAGTATTTCTATCAAACTATTGTCTCCATCCCTGAGACAGCCCCTTAAGAGTATGGTCTGTCTGGACTGCAGGATTCTTCAAATGACTCCATGACTGAATTCAGGGACACTGAGAAAGCAGCTGTGTGAGGGGCCAGGGGTGTCCAACAGCCATGATACCATAGAAAGCAGCCTGAGAAATACTCTTTACCCGAATACACCTTTCAATTCAGTGATCAGCACCTCACAAGAACAACAACAACAAAAACGGAGCAGAGCTAGCCATTAGTTCCTGGGAAAATAGTGTTTCCTTCCCACTTACAAACCAAATTGATTTAACAGCATGGTGGTGTCAAATTTTAGTCTGTATGCAGAATGACCCTGTATCCTGGAGGGGAAGACATGTAACATGACAAATGGCTACAACGCCATTAGAAGTGCATTGTAACCTATATTATCTACTAAGTATCCTCACACTGAGGGAAACAACCTGTTAATACACATGTCTCAGTTGCTGAACATCAAAAGCGTCTGGGATGAGAGACTGGGGCAGGCAAGAAACAACTACCCTTACTTTAATGAAAAAAGTGCTGTAGGCAGCCAGGAGCAGCAATGACAATCCCCTCCCCAGAATTGATTGCACAGACTCAGAGAGGTCCAAAGTCACACTAGAATCTCTGAGGCACTCCTGGTTCTGAGAAAGAAAAGTCATGATCCAGTAGTCTTTGCAGTACTGTAGACGGAGAAAACAAACCCGTTTCTAATTCTTAACAAAGCCAAAGCATCATCTCATAGGGATCACATACACCATTTCCGCCGGTGTCTCCAGTCTCACAGTGTTGAAATGGGACTGATCAGCCTACGATGGATTGCACATCACCCAAGGAGAAAGGAAGGCATGGAAAAAGGCATACAGTACATTATATACTGCTTCACAACCATGTTTACAAGGGGTGGGGGTGGGAAGGGAGGATGAAAGTGAGGGAAGAATTATTGCTGTTTCAGTAATACAGTATGATAGCTAAACCAAATCAAACAAGATCACAACAGTCAGTATTTTCACACTGCGGGATGATGGTTCGTGTTTTGCCTAAGGATGAACTTGCCTGGGGATTAAGGGGAAAGTGGGAGTCCTAATGAAGGGAGTCAAAGTTACACCTGGGATATCAGCTGCATATTGAAACTTGGAGATCGAGACTGCTTGGTTAGGGGAGCTCCTGGGGGAAGGAGATCTTTACCTTCCCCAGCTTGGCCTAATCGGTCCTCCTGTAGGCTGATAGTTGAAAACCGATTGGTGTTGCCAGCTGCTAGATTGGTAACACCCTCTGTACTAGCTCCAACACTGGAGCCTGCTTGACTGCCATTCACGTAGTCAAACGATTTACTGGAAGAAGCACTGGCGGTCCTGATCAGGCTCAAACTGTTAGCTTTTGGCACCACCTGCCCAGCAGGCAGGCTGAGGTGTTTCTTCGTAGGTGTCATCTCAATTATATCTGCACCAAGGTCAGTGGATTGGTGCATGTACTGCTTCCAAGCTACTGGATCTCGAGGGCTCTCATTGGATTTTGCTGCAGAAGAGGTTTCTTTATCCTTAGCAGAATGGCCACTTGCTGTTTTCCTTAAGCTGCCCTTCTGGGATACAGTTGATAGGGGTTTGGTCCCAACTGGCTGGCTGCTGAGCGAAGCTCCTGATGAAAATCCTTCATCAGCATCATTAAGGTTCACGGATTCCTCTCTTCCATTCACACCTTCAGTATCTATTAAGAAAGAAAGAACAACCAAAAAAATCCCAAAACAATCAGAACAAAGAGTAAGCATTCAAGTTACATGAAGACAAAGATGTGCACAGAACGTCCAAACAAACCTCATTTGCTAATCCACCTGGTTTCCACTTGCTTAAAAATTTCTGATTTGCAGCCAATAATTTTCCTGTCATGTCTACCATAATAATGGAATCTAACAGTAAGTAGTCCCTGAGCTTGGTTTGCCTTTCCTCTACATCACTTTTAGCAGTCAGAGCATCTCGTGAACTTTGTCTAGAAATAAAAATTAGGCCCCATTTGGCTAATGCATTTTAGTTTTGTTTGCAGACGCTGGTGCGATTCCCCTCCTGGATGTGTTTACAAGAAAAAAAAAAAATTAGGTTCCTTCCTAGCCAGCAACCACAGTCACAAGGCTTCTGTTGTCTGTAGCTAGCGTATTAAATAACGTGACTATACTTTCTGTTGGAGACTAACCCAATTCCTAGCTCTCCCTCCTCCACAGCTCAATCTTCCATGCATTTCCAGCAATCCTAGCACAATGCTTCTACCATATTTGCTTTTGTCTCAGCATCTGGATTTTCCAGGGAGAAAAAACACCTCAACAACCAACCATTGTATTAAGAGAAGTGTAATATCTGAAACATTTCATGTTGTAGAAGAGATACTATGGTTTTGACTGGTATCTCAAAGGAAAAAGAAAAAAAAGGCCTGACAAACTTCTTTCTTAAATCCGTTTTCAGGTCTATAATATTATTAGGGCAACTTTTTTTTTTTTTTTTAAATCTTATTCCAATCCTTCTTCTAAGCTCCAATAAGCTCCAAGTACTCACAGTTATTGTTTCAGTAGAAAACTGAACAGCATTCAAATTTCACAACTGGAAATAGAGTTTGAGGTTTTGCTCCACATACCTCGTTTTAGTGAAAAAAAAAGCCAAAGTTTAACCATGTTAGTAAAACAGGAGACATTCAGGCTACAAGAATTTTGCTTTTCTTTATAAAAAGCTACAGAGCTTGATTATGTGCAAGAAATCTGCAAAGCCTATGGATCTGTCCAAGCTAAAGCCGCTGTACTGCTCTACTGGCAGTTTGCTCAACTCAGCTTGCCACCAAGCAAACATGTTTAAATCTCTTTTGTGGAATGGGGAAAATGTGATGGCAAGGATGTAAGAGAATCCAACACTTGAGTGGAAGCTCATCCTTTCACGCTAATTGTTAGCAGAGTGCTAAGAAACATTTTACATTATGGCAAGCTTTCACTGTTATTGCCACCTCTATGTAGCAGAAGCGTAGCCTGATCCAACTTTATATTCTGAAGTGTAAATCAAGACAATCCTAAAGGAGGTTTTATTATTCTGTTTTAAACTAACTTACTTCTTTTCAGGAAACAAAAGAAGCTTACAAGACATTTAACCATCTCCAATCAGACAGTTCTCAGGCCTCTCTCAGAACAAAGCAATGTGAGCTTATTATGTAGTTTTTATGTAGTTCTGTTTGACTCATTAACCTCCCTGAAGCAGAAAGGTAGTTCTGCTGACTGCAGTTCATGTTACTGCAGTCTTCCTTCCTTGGTAAAGCCTTAGAAAAGGAAGTTTCTCAGGTTTCAAGGGCTATTATTAACATGAAGGTGTGTTACTTACTTTAACTTCCTGTAACTATATCTAAAATATGTTTACTTCCCCCCCCTTCCTGCCAACCCCATTTGGTCAAACTAGGCCTTCATCTTTTCATTGAGACATTAGTATGTTTTCTTACATTAGACAGTGACATCTTTTATTCATAATCCACCACATCTCCATCCCCCACCCCAACCTTCCCACACACAATCAAAAATGCTAATAAAAATATGACAGAATTGGAACATACTGAAAGCAAGAGCACTTTTCCAATAAACCAACATTTATGTTTCCTTTCATGCAAAGCTGGATGAAAGCGTGTTTGGTTACAGGCAGCAATAGCAGCAGCTGAAGTCCCCTCTCAAGCCCAAAAAATTTCTCCAGACAATATGCCTAAGGTTTTATTATTACAAGTACACCAGTCATCTTCAAAGTTTACTTTAAAACATTGCTAACAGGATGCTAAACCAGACAATCCTATTCAGGGACAGTGAAGCAGAATAGTCACACTGAAAAAGTGGCTTTTATCCACAGAATTTAAAGACATGACTGAGAGGGGCTGTTGCAAGCTTTTGAACGCTGCAACTATACAGAGGCCCAAGCAGCTCAGCAGTGCTCGAAAATGAAGAAGGTAGAGAAGACAACATGCAAGAGAATTTCTGTCTAGTCAGGTCCACATACCTACAGAAGTTCTCAGTGGGATTGAAGTAACTCAGCAAACACATACTCTTTTCCCAATACATGTTATTTTTCCTCTAAAAACTGCCCTCAGAAACAATAAAAAAATGTTTGAGTCCTTACTTACTCTGTTAGGAGGGGAAAACAGGATGAAGTAATAAATTTCTCTTCTTCCTCTTCCCCCTTTCCCCCCTCAATAGACCAATAAAACAATTAAAAAAGAAAACAAAACCTAAAACCCTATGTTTCCCAAGCACTCTTCTATAGGTCAGAAGAGAGACGGTGCAACCTGACATAAATCATATCAATTGCACTACGTGTGATTCAGGACTCTCACTGTTCCTTATCAGAATAAGTCTGTCCCCAAATAATTCTTTATTGATGCTGTACGTAATTAATCCCGTAGATGTATATACAGCATTCTCCACTGATCCAAAATAGTGCACATAACCACAGCTGCTAGCACCCAGAAGCAGAATACCTTGTAAGACATTACTGAGTCATTCTTGATACCCTCTGCCTTTTTCTATTTATTGGGTCAAAACACTGATCTGAAGAAGGGTTTTATATAGCTTTTTAAAGTAACTTTTACTGTTTATCCTTGCTATACCTGAAGGCTAAAAAGTCATGAGAAATGATTAGTCTCCCATTATGTTGTTTGATATCAAACTGACATTTATGAGAGGGAATTTGCTAGCTGAATTTTTCTGTGAAATCAGCATCAGTAAAATAATAGACCACTATATATACACACACAATTCTATGCTGATAATCAAACAGAACATTGGTCTTCTCCCAGATGACATCAACTGGCAGAACTCAGTTCTCCCAAGCATGTAATTATACACTGCTAATGTTACAGAAGGGTATTCGAGTCACTTCTACTGAAGCAAAGTATGTGGAATGATGCTTATCCAGCAACATGCCAAATCATATAGGTGTCCATCATATAGAAGGCCACATCTTTATCAACTTCTTTCCCACTTCCTGTCTCTCCCAGAAGGTTCTCTGCAGCTGAAGACTTCTCCATATCCTTCAGGGCATGCACATGCAAAGTTTAGTAAAATGGAATAAAACCAAGTGAACAAGAGAATTTAGAAGACAGGACTCATTTACTGAGCATGCTCAAATTAGCTATGCACCAAGGAGTGGATTATAAATTTGCACTAAACACTTATGCAACTATCTTCTACAGAAGCACAATGCCTTTATTGTTTGATAGCAACTCTAAGGGCAAGGATTCTGTGGTAACACTACATTAAATCTCCAAATTCTCCAGATGATTGTTTCCAGAAGAACAAATCTGAAACCTATGTAAGCCATATCTAAATGTGCACATAAATCTCATTTATAATCAACCAATATGCTTAAAGAGGCTGCAAATAACAAAGGAATGTTCATATGGAAAAGAAGACTTAAGATAGGAGAACACTTGAAAATATGTTTAGTTAAATTTAAAAGAAATTAATTCTCATCTCTGAAGAGAAATCATGATTCAAATTCAATACTCAAACCCATATCCTTTATGGAGTAAAGATAAGAAAATTAATAGATAAACTCAAGAAAAATAAATTTCTGCCAGCTACTCTGCTATTCTTGACTGCAAAGCAGACAAAGGAAGTCCCATAGCATTTGTATGGCCAGCATCATTGAGAATGAAAGCAATAATTGTTTCTAAAGTCTTTAGAACTATGACAACCTGTTTTCTTCTTGAAAACACAAACACTTTTTTGGTACTTGCCTTTAGAGCAACCAGCTCATTCATGTGTATGTATGAATTTTCAATTAAAGGATGACTGGCAAGTAAAAACATCAACAGTTGTATACATGTCTCAGATAGGCCTGACTGGAACAGGAAGTTTCATTCTTAGAAATTTAAGAATTGCAGATTAACAAGACACTACTACAACTAAGTTGTAGCCAAATCCATTTATACTCTATATTATTTTTCATCTGGTGCATTGTTTTCCTTCTGAATATTAAACATGCTCAGTAATAGAAAGTTTCCAAGCAAACCCAAAGCTCTTGGTTATTACCCATCTTTTTGTTTTTGCCATGCCAAGCAGTCTTTCACCACACAGATGCAAGCCCCAGGCCAGCCCACGTGATAACAAAAGATAGTACCTGACCTGATGTTAGGTATATAGGGGGTGCGTGTATTGCAAAGAGAAGCTAATACACCCTGGGATAGCGGAAACACACACTAGAATGGAAAGAAGTTCTGCTTGGGGATAGGGAGCCAGGATCCTCCTCCAGCAACTGCCTCACTGACTTCTGCCTCCTCATCTCTGTCCTACCCTCTGTTGTGGCTGTTGCCAAGGTGGGCTCCGGGAAGCCATGCTCAGGGGTCCTGCGCATCAGCACCTCCCCCTCTTGCTCACGTTTGATCCCTACGTCTGTGGAGCCGTGTTGGATCGGTGAGCCAGGTATGCTTGAGTCAGCCTCGTTTGAGAAGTCAAAGCCATCTGGGATTCAACATATAACATTTTAGTGCTTTTCTATTCCTGTCTTGGTGTTCCAACCCAGGCAGGGAAAATAGAAGATTTATGTGGACAAGGAACAAACAAAACACTATCCATGCTTAGTCAGAAGTTGTGAGAACACCCACAGAAAGGGACAGGTGGACTAATACTGCAGACCAGAGACTACCAAATGAATATAATGGTAACTACAGTGAAGACAAACATGACCCAGAATTCTGAGAACAGAATACAGCTACTTCTGTCCTGTACAGCATGATTCAGCTGAAGACCTCAGGTCATCAAATCCTTTTGCATATGATACAGGGGAAAAAAAAACAAACAACACCCCAACAAACAAAAAACAGAGTACCACAGGAAAACATGTAATCTTTATATGCAGACTTTACCCTTGGTTTATGTTTAGGTTATTCTACCTTTTACCTTCAGCCATTTATGCAGCTTTTTTTAATCAATGTTTTACAGATGCAGCAACAAAGCTTTATGACAAAATTATTTCAAAGTAAGCTTTTTGCTACACCTACACTGAAGATGGCATTGCATCAAGGTAAATATTGCTATGTATTTATTATTTTTCTTTATACAGTCAGGCATGCTTCGTATGACAAAGTACTCACTGAGGAAAAATAAGGACTTATTCCAAGCTATCCACAGCTATTTTATATCATGGCCCCTCACTAAATTGGGCCACATAATGGTAGGATTGTGATGTTCAGCTTTTTCCTCTCCCACTGCCTTCAGCAGCTTTAGGTAGCTGGAACCCTATCAAGGTCTGGATAATACCATTCATTCCCTAAAGTATTTATAATGGGAGGCATTTGAGTTTTAGTGTGGATTAAGGAAAGAACTCAAAATTCTAAGCCAAACTCTAGCCTACAGTTTTATGCCATGTTACATGGAGGAAAAAAAGAAGCCCTATTGAACATTTTCCAGCTTCTCCATTTTCTCACCTACCTCATGCGTTATTGCCAAATCAATAAACAAAACAAACACCCCAGATGTTCATGTTCATGCAGTGCTCTGAAGATGTAAAATACTATACATTGTTATGGAGTATCACTTTTCAAAAACAAACAAAAAACCCCAACCAACTGTTCTGCAAACATCCAAAGAAGCCAGATTACAGTGATGATGATGGATACAGTATGCTACAGTATTTGCTCTTGGCAGAGAGAGCTCACCTTCTCTTCTCCAGCGATGACGACGGATAGAAGCTGTTGTAATAGCAGTCCGAGAAATCCTCGGCACTGTTGGAGTAACTTCTACTTTCAGTACCTTCTGGCCTTCCTGCGATGCATCAGGAGCATCAAAGGGCAGTGAGTTCTTCATGGCATTTGCAACCTAAGATAGAAGTAAAATGCTGCACTATTACTGTTCCTGATTGCACTAATGGCAATATTAGATTTCTTGTTGGATACTAAAAGGGGAACAACCAAGAATTGTTAATTATGCCAGATCCCCTCAGATGAATAGCCTCATCCCCAAGATTCAATCACAACGGATAATTACATTGAAAAGCTCATCATAAGTCTATTCCCAAAAATATAGCTGAATTTTCTTTGAGGTGATTTATTTCATTCCACATTTGCCATCTGTGTTGACAGAAGTAACAATCTACCTAGGAGAGTCTCCATTCAAAAGAGACTGCAAAATGACTAGGAAAATAACATTTATGTTTTATGTCAGGAATATCATAAAATTAAGTCACAGGCCAAGCCAATGTAAACAACATATGGCCTTGTGTATGGCATGGGGACAGGGGCATTTTCTGCTCCCCTTACACCATATTCCCCCCGCAAAAAAAACTAAGCAAGGGGATTAGACTGCAGGTATATGCAAAATTCAAATAAATAAATAAGTAGATTTCAACCTAAGCAATGAGCATCAAATCATTAAAATGCATTCAGCTCTATTAGATCAAATTCTTATTGTAACAGGCTATTATAACGTCAGAAGTTTTGTTTTGCAGCTTTGAGGAGGACAAATGACTCTTTTGGCTCTCACGTTTTAACTACTTTAAATCTTCCATAAAATGCCAGTGTGGGATTAAAATTTTTCTCTAAGAAAATGAAAAAGCAACTTTAAGTTTCCTCATTTACAAGTAAATTGTTCAAAAAGTGAACTTATGCACCAGCTCTTGAAAAGCAAGCCAGGTCTCTATGGCATGTGCAGTATTCAACAATGAAGTTGCTGCAGACAAAGTAGGATTTAGAACCTAAAAAAAAAAAAGTGAAAACACCTTGTTTTTCCAAAATCTTATTGACTTTATACATCCAAGCAGCAATAAAAGTATTAGACACATTTTAAACTTAACATCACATTAACATCATTCATAGATCTCATATGTTTCACAGACATCTGACTTCCTATATGCTCTTTACTCCCCATGTAATGAAGACAGCATATAAAATAAGAGTGTCTGAGACATCTAGACTAAAAATAAAACAACTATGGAAAATGTAACTTGCTAATCTCTATAAAATCCTACCTAGCAACAGCTCCCACTGTAATTTGGGCAGGCTATTCTCTCCACTACAGCTTACAAGCAGTATGAAAAGCAACTTTATGTTGCCTCCTAATAGATTTTCTCTTGTATCACCCCAAAAAAAGAAAACAATTGATTTTGCAACTTGAGAAAACAGAGTTCACTATATGGCAAGAGAAACACATTTATTTAAATACATCTGGTCTACATGTCTTAAATCTGTGTAGTCTACTTACTAGCTCAAGGCATGTAAACCGTATTTTAAGACGCAGATGAAACTATAAATTTGACTGCTTTGTCAACCTAAATGAGATACAATCTCCTTTAGAAAACACATCTTTGCAAAATACTCCATTTTTCTGACAATGCATGCATACATTTTTTCTTCCTTTTAGGCTATGTTCTTTTTCTTAGAACAGACATTTTTTTAATTGTTTAAAAATTTGTGGGTAGCTGATGAAGTATTATCCACTGTTTATTACAACTACGCATTTCCTAGTTTTATGCTGTAAGCAACATTTGCATGTGTTTCTGTCAACCCAGTAACAGAATTAATGCACTTTTAAACATCATCACTGTTTTGCTGATATTCTGAGGCTGCTGATGCCTTGGAAACGTTAAGGACATCCAACAAATTCCTTGAACTCCCAAAGCATACATATACCAAATCTGATTAACTAAATAAGTCATTTTTCATTAGCATTCGCACAAACACAAACTGAGAAATGTACTAAACCACTAGAACAGACCCTATTGGCAGAAATTTGTGTTGTGAAGATCTCTGATAACATTTGATAAAAACACTGTACCAATGCATACGGCACGCATGCCATAAATTAAAGATGCTTATTCACATTATAACAAAGTAAAAGTGGCTTTCCTAGGAGTTGTAAAAGGCAAACCACTCATCAACCATGAGAAGAAATTAAACCGTGTCAAATAGCAAAACCACACACTGCACAATATTAACTAAATCAAAGACTTCTCACTTCCTGCGAGCTGGAATGGCAGCCATATATCTGATTTTGATCTCCAGATGCTGTTGTGATGCTGTAACTAACCATTAAACATCTCCTCCACTGCCTTCCTGTCTGACTTCTAACCAGCACAAAAGATTACTGCCATCATCACAGAAATGCTCCTTATCATTCTGCCTTCCACTTGTCCAACACTAATTTGCCTTTTGCTAGCCGATTTTCTCAGCCTCGACATCTGTTTGTGAACTGCTCTTCTATTCACACATAGGCCTTTTTCCATGCCATCCTCTTGAACTGGTACAAACTGCATTCATCCTATCCTAGACCATATTAAAGACTTCAGAAAGTCATTTCTGCTTTACTGAACCACAACAGATTAACAGTATACACTGATTTGCCTTCCCATCTTCTACTTGCTAAAGTTACACCTTCTTTTCAACAGGTAACCTTCTCAATAGGCAGAATTAAAATCTACAAGTTAGCAGCAAAAAGCTTCTGCAACAGGATCAGAAAAGTGACAGTACTTCTGCTTGTTGAATCTTTTACACATTGTACTTCTGGGGACTGAGGAGAACCCTACAGAAATAAAAATCAGCACAACAGTAGAACAATCTAAACCAGTTTGAATGAGTCATGGATCTTCTCTGACAGAAAAAAACAAGACTGTTTTCCTTCAGGATGTGGTAACAACTTTCTCAGTATGTCTAATCCAGCACTGAAAAGTAGGAAAACAAACACCACAATTCAGACGTGGCAAGCCAAGTCTGCAAGTACTGATGACAAAAGAGGGCTGGTTTCAGGCCAGACATCCACTCTTGCCTATCAGAAAGGAGCTCTAACGAAAACCACATCCAACAAAAGCAGTAAGTACCTCAATAAAATACACTAGATAAAGGTTCTGTCACAACAGGGACTTGCTCACCATGCTTCATGTGTACTAAGCTAAGAAAACCTGTGTGCCTCTGCACTGAAGATGGAGATTTCTATCTGAAACAAGTGCAGTAATCTTGCTTTCAGAGGAAAAGATTGACTGGAACTGAGCTAGTCCCCAGGTCCAAGCGAGCTTGGTTGTACTATTGAGTATTGGTGATTAGGATGCCTAACAACTATGAAACCAATAACCAGTGATGATTAACAGCAATACAAGGGAAAGGCTTTTTCTTGGGAAAAGCATTACTTCCTGCCCTTTCTAGTGCACCTCTGGGTAACAGTGAAAGAAGACCACTCTTACATTACAGCTTTTTAATTCCATTACAGATATTTCATAGCTTTCTGATGCTATTTCAGCACCTGTTCCATTTTTTGGTTTTGTTTTGGGTTTGTTTTTTGTCTTTATAATTCCACAAGCCTAAAACTATTTAAATAAAGAGTATAGATACAGTATATTGTCAAAAATCTTTATCCAAGAGACATACCCAAACACAGAGGCTGTGACAGTTCTCAATGCAATAATGACTAATGGTATTCCCATTTATTATATATAATTACATAAACAGCTTCAGCATAGATACCTAAAAATAATCCTAACAGGTATTTGCCTGAATATTAAATGGACTTCAAAGAATTTGCAGCTGTTAGGAAATCCTAGGCAGAGGCTGAACTGGAAACTTAGCTGGGAAGCTGCACAGATAATATTCTATTTGGTGCCCATAGTTCTATATTTAATATACAGAATTTTATAATGCTGCTAATTTTACACATCTCCGGGAGAATGCAGTGAGGGGAAAGGACTCCAACATTTTAAAATGTCAAATCCCTTGAATATATAGCATGAGGCCAAGGTCATGCAGGTCACTTTTTTATAAAACTGCCAATTTCTTAAAGCTGCTTTTAAAAAATTACAATAAACAAGATAGAAAGCAAGGCAGTGATGAGAGTATTAAGAAGAAAACCCTACATTTGTGCATGCACATGGATGCATGAAAAACCTGGTAACTGGGGAAGGGGGAAAAATTGATGTCATGACATCAGCAACACCAGGTAATGGGATAGAGAGGCAATAGCTTTGGAAAAGCTTAAAGACATTCTAGAAGATTCTTACAATTAGAAGTAATCTCTAAGAACAAACCGCTTAGGAAGGAACAATGAGGTCTGAAAATTGTCGTATCATCAAGTTCCAGACCCTCCTACACACCTTTTAAAGGTAGTAGTTCGATTGGGTGGCCCAATTCAGCAGGTTTAGTATTTAAATTAAAACTTTCAGTCTGATGGAGCGATGAGTCATTTCCAAAAGGAACCAACTATTGCAATAATTCAATGGATACCAAGCATTTAAAATGCAGCAGTGTCAGAAAGCCTGTAGATACATTTTACAGCCAATATTAACTCATCAAGAGAATAATTTTATGCAATTTATTGCAGAAGAGAAGTATCTCAGATGGCCACATAAAAAGACTTTTCCCAATCCACTCCTTTCTTAGTTATGTAAAAGCAGTAAAATTTTACTGCTGTTATTTCAGAGGAGCACTAAAGTCTTCCAACCACAATTCTGATGCAGCAACTGAGACAATACTCTATTTTACTTTATTCTGCTTAACTTTCCCTCTTATTTTGATCCACATTTCTACACCTGACAAAAACCGAAATATCTCAATTCCTCCTGTCAACCTTCTCATCCTTCCAAATCACATTCACCTGCATCCAGCCCAGTTTCACCTCTTTCCCCATTTCATTTCTTTTTATGATCAGAATAGCAAGTATAGTGGAAACTGACAAAACCCCAATCAATCAGATGAACTCCATTCTATTTCTGCTCCTCCAAAGAAGGTAAAGATTAAGACCTATCCTGCTTTTGTTTTTTTTACTGTATTACTAGTTAACCCACACAGCATATTCTCAGCCCCCGATGAAGGTCCAGAAGCAAAGGAAACACCTTTTTTGTAACCAGTGTCCTATGACATATAACCATTTGGTTAAGCTTCTTCGAATTTCTCATTGGTAACTTATGCCAAAGCAACATACATTTTGATCCCACTGTAATACATTAGAAAATCCTAGCTTTCAGCATCAGTGAGTCCTAGGAGATCCCAACACCCTAGCTTATTACTCAAGCAGAAAAATCATGGTATAAATAGCTACATTGAAAACACCAGCTGTTAACAACCACTTGTATTTGGGACTGCAGTAAATGCCCACAAATGCTTTCATTACCAATCCACTTCAGAAACACATCCTTATTCCTCTTTATCATGGCCATAAATTGAAATACATTGTTTCTTACCAGCAGAGGCTGTGAGTAGAGTTCAAGCTGTGCTCTGTAAATTATGTCCTCCAGTACCTCCTGGCCAAGATCCCACTGACCATTATATCTAAAAAGTAAAGAAAGCTATTTATCTTATGAACTCAAACTTGTCTTTTTTCTGCCAAAATGCAGCACTTCAATTATTTGCTTATGTAGAAAGCTCACCAACTGTACGTATACCCCAACCCCTGCACTTCTTTTAAAAGGATAGACAAAACATTTTTTATTCATTTTGTTGGTACAACAAAAAAGCTGTTGTTCCCCGTCACCTCCAAGCAAGACTAAGCTGGACATAATCAGGACAAACTTAAAGAATTAAAAAAAAAAAAATTATGGGATCAAGATGTGAAGGTTAATGCTACTTAGCAGAATTGATTTTCCACCAGAAATAGATTTTGCTACCTTAGAAACTACTGACATTCAAGAGGTCTGCACTTCATCAGGTTATCTTGGCATCCAAGCTCATTACACTAGTGAACAGAAGGTGTCTGGTAGTAATAGAAATTTGTGAAAAGATGAAGCCAGAAGCCTAACTCTCTTCAGCACCTACTGCTGGCCCGCATCACCTAATTCAGTGCTGACAGACATGTTCAAATTATCAGCTGAGTAAGCAAGTAATGCGAAATATATTAACTGAGTTATAAACTTGCACCATGAGTTTAACAACTTTTTTCCAATCATAAACCAAACAGCATTTAACTTTTAATTCATATGAAACCAGACATTTCTCTTTATACAAAACCCCCATCCACTTACATGGCGTAATAAACACCTGTGAGCAGCTGCACCATGAAGTCAGGGTCTAACACCACTCTACTACAGTGTTCTTTCCAGCATTTCTCATGCTGCCGTGGAAATCCACTCACACACAGCCTGAAAAAACACACCATTGTAACAAAATGTTAACCCCACAAAGACTACAAATGTCCACATCACAGAGATTTTAGTTAATTTTTCAAAATTCATTTTTCAAAATGTAACTGCACAACGCAGAACATTCCTATGTTGCTCTCCCAACAATTAAAGCAGTTTTGTTAACAGTGCCTTGAGATCTAGTGTGCTGGTAATTCAGTGTTACTCCCATCTAGCCACTAACTCCATTTTCTTCAAATCATACCAGCTTCTAAGGAATGAGGGTGAAAAGATGCCAGGCACCAAGTAGGAGACTCTCCCAAAAATTCAGTAACCAAACCCAACTTTCTTTAAAGGAAAGATTTCAGTGGTACAGAAGAGAAATATGTCACCTCCCATCTAAATTGTGATGCCAATACGCAATCACCTGTTACCTAAACTTGGGTAACACAGATACTGTATTCTTGATACTGCACTGAGAACTGCTCTCAGCTGCCTTCTAAAAAACTTCTGACTCTTGAAAAAAAGGCCTGCCTTCCCATATACTGCACAGCACTGAGTCTCTGTAAAAAACAGAATAATTTATTCATAACTTTAATATCTGAATCTTCAAAGAAGCAACACATGCCAACTAATATATAATAACCGCTGCACTGCTTCAGAAACAGTAACAAAAAAAATCCCAAGCCTATAAAATGTTGTCTCTCTTCTCTACCCAAGGAGGGGACCTAATTTTCAGATGCAGGAAAATTCAACATATTTGGCAAATTTAGCGTAGTCTGAACTCAAAATGATGGAAGCATACCAAAAATTCACCGGAAAGAAAACAGACTATAATCTTAACTGGATGTGTGTGTTACTACAGAATGTACGTTGTTAGAAACTAGTCTGATCCTTCTTGATAAAAAAACTCAACTGCATGTAATGCTTTTCTTTCATGGCAGTACTGTGCTGAAACAAACAAGCTAAATCAAAAAACATTTCAAGAGATTCTTCTGTTTAGGGGTAGCAGGAGAGAGAATTTATCTAATTTTAGTAAAAAATGCTGGTAAAAACAGGCACATGAGAATATCAGCTATAACTGAGCTTTTTTCAGAACAAAAAGCAGGTATCTTTGCCAACCAGATGCTTCTAAGACTATTCAAGTAGAAGGTTATATAAAGGGCATGTGTAAGAGTTTGAGAAATCACAGTACTGAATTCTCTAGGAAGTGGAATGTTGTTATCAAAGAAAAAAAAAGGAAAAAAGTAAAACCACCACACACAAAACCCCAAACAGACCACTAAAACCCAGGACACCATACAGGCATTCTGTATAAACCATCCTCAGAAGCAAGAAACTAGTATTTGGGAAACAATATAAGAAACTGGTGGTATTCCTCACAGTGTTTTTAAGCTGATCATACTGAAAAATAGTTGAAAGCTATGTAAACCCAAAAAACGAAAACAGCCTGAGTTGCTTCAAATAATTTTCCCCAAACCTGCCTTTTTTTCCTTTACAAAGTTACATAACTAGAATGTAAGCCCATGCAGCAGTAAGATGCTCCATATGTTTTATCTGTAGGCAAATGCAAGCACAACTTCAAATTTATTGTTAAGTTGCAAGACTGACCAAGAGTTAAATATTTTACATTACTAAATGCAACAAAAATTAACTTTTTTTTTGCTGGATGAATATTTAGAAGTCTAGATGAACCCTGCAAACAACTATTTCAAAGGCAAGTGTCTCACCTGGAACCCATCCTACAGAGCGACTGGTAAGAAGAGGCAGGCATATATACAATAGCAGAATTGTAGCACAGCATAAGAAAGCTCAGCACCTCAAACCTGAAAAGAGACAAGAGCAAAACCTTGCATGGTTGAAATTCTTAATACTTCATCAGAATATAACACAAAAATTGTACAACTTGGTCTCAAAAAAAATATCCCACAAAAAAGTGTCAGGGGTAAACAAGCTGAACAAGTCTGCAATGCATTCAAAATTATTTTATTAGTTTCCCCACAGCTGGCTTTAGACAAAGGCAGTCATACAACAGCAGGGCAATTTTTCTCATCCCTAGTTCTATCTATCCACTTCGCTCCATCCCCCTTTTCCTGTGGAAAAAGCAATCACAGCCTCAGAGCCAAAGCTGAATTTTGTTCTACTTCCAGGAAAATTTGAGTTTGCAGACATAAAGCAAAGATATTCCTGGCAGATCCAGAAATAACAGGGAAGTTACTCTCTTCTAAATTAACTAGTAGAAAAACATAGAAAGTTGGAATAAACAATAAAAATACTGTACCTCAAGATTACTAGGACTGTTCCTAGATTTATTTCCAAGCACTTAATGCTGAGAAAAGGACTGAGCAGATAATACATTTGGTCTTCATGTTTAAGGACTTGTCTGCCTAGTGAAGGACCTCTAATGTCAGAACACACCCACCTACCGGTTCTGTGCTGTGAAGGTTTCTCTTTGAGGATGAAGATCACTGTAAACTACCCTGATGAGATCATGCTGACATAGAGCTCCTTCAGTTAAAGCCATGGATCCAATAGTAGAGGGCTAGTAGTAGGTGAAGGGAGAAGGATTGGGAGAAGGGAGAAATCAAGTCGTAAGTAAAAGGCCCCCAAAAGCATTAAACCTTCTAAACACCCAAGCCAAAAGACTCATTTGTCTTGTGACCTTTAAAAATTAAGATTATTCCAGAATACAGTGTATCTAAAAACATTACCTGATTTCATTATTATAAACAGCTTCCATGCTTACAGCAATAGAGCAGGTGAGAGCAATTTTCAACTTTGATTCACATATCCATTTATAGTAAATTTATCATAATTGCATAGACTTCTCATATAGCAACAGTAGAGAAAGAAAAAACATGACTCCAAGTTCAAACTTGTATTAAGGAGTTAGAAGAAGGAAGACTACTTTTATACTAACACATAAGAGGCAAAAAAATAGTCGCAACTAAACACAACTAAAATCTGTTCAAAATGGGCACTATCAACAGAGATTCTTCAACATTTACATTTTCTTCTAATGCTACTGAATTAGATTACACTAATTGCAAGCTACTGACACTGAAAACTTACTGCAACAAGACGCATCTAAAAAGGTCTGCTGCATCAAATGGATCCAGTTTCCATTCCTCTAATAGATCCAATTCTAATTTACTATAGCAGCTCTCTTACCTCATGATATATTGAGGGTTTAGATAACGAAGGGATGGTGAAAGATAAAACTTTGTTGTTTCCATCTTTGTCAGCAATTTCCTGCATTAAAAAAAACAAAACCAAAAGCCAAACAGATGTAAGGAGCTAGGACTTGGAATAATTTTCAACTCTTAGAAGGCATTTAGCAAGTAAGATATGTGTAGTGATGTAGTAAGACTTAATACACACCCCAAGGTCTATGAACACTTGCAGAATACAAACGAATTTACATATAGCTTTTGTAAGTGAGAAAGACCTCTATCACAGACTGTTTTGAAGAATCAGTCTGCAACACCTAGTAAAACCAGCACTGCTCTTTGACCAGCGTGACTTTATCAAAACCAAAAAAGAATAAAAAGGTTTTCTAGATCACCTTTACATTATTATATTTATTTATACTAGAATTGGATAGTAGAGCAAGGATAAACTTTAAGCCCAATGGATACAGGCAAATGAGGGCTGATGAATCACTTGCTGACAATGGGAGTACCTCATAACAAATGCGTCACAGACAGAAGGTGACATCAAGGGGACTGGCAAAGTTTCTTCAGGCATTCTGTCCATAAGAAACACACAGAATGTTTTCTCAAAAGGCTTTCAAAACTGGTCAGATTTTCTAGTTGCTAGGCTACTTGATAAGCAAACACAGCAGTTTTTAAAGCAAACATACTAAGAGCAATTATATAAGACTATACCAAAATGGAGTCTAAAATCCTGCCTTTTCACTTTGTACAGCAAATTTCCAAACAATGAGCTGTAGTCATTCCAGTTTATGTGAAAACTTAGTCCAAGGTAGCACAGTACTTGCAGCAGGCTTTAAGGATCAGAATGGGAGGACAGTTGATAGAATTCAGCAGAACCTGAAAGATTTATCCTTGTCTTCCGCTTTCTAAGAAAATAACTTCCCTCTTTCAGTCTCAGTGTACGTGCAGAAAAATAGGAACAACTTCAGAGGAAAACAAAAATAAATAAATAATCAAAACAGTGGGAGCCACTGCTGATTTTGAAGTCTTTTTCTTCCTGAATCTCAAGAGAATCAAGAAATTACTGTCTTTCAAAAAGAATATGAATCACCAACAGGACTTTTATAGGAACTGCAAAAGGACCTTTTCTCAAACAGCTAACAAAGACAAACGTGCTACTTCAACCCAGCAAACAGTACTAAAAAAGCAGCAAGCAGTTTCAGTATTTTTTTCTAGCTGAATAAATCTAAGTTAACTGGATCTTCCAGTTAGAACTGATCTACAGACACATTAAAAAAATTGTTAAGAATCACAGTTTGACTGTTCTGTGTCTCATGGTACGTAGAAACATAAAACACAGTTTAAAGGAGGGGTTTACTAGGAGTGCCCTAGGGAGTAAACCCTTCCTAGTAGAGGGAAGAGCAATGTTTCAGCACAATGTTTTTAAGTCCTGGAACACAGAAATTCCCATTAGAGAATGTCTATCTTGGCAGTATTCCTAAATTTATCTAACAGCCTCATAACATTATAACAATAAACATTTCCAAGCTAAGGTAAGGATATAAAAAATTACTTTACATTTAACAGCCAAATGTTATCACCTACAGTTGTGAGGATGGAGGCACGAACCCAGAGGTACATTAATTGCCAGCTGTAGTTTCTCCTTCCCATGATTTCTGACAGTTTCGATACATTCCACCCCCACATACAGTTACATTAACTTATTCTTAAAATAACTTACTTGTTCCACTCAAGACAACTATTTACCTCAAATGTACACAGACATATATCTAAGCACTAGCATGCAGAGTAGTTTCAGCTTCAAATTACGCTTAAAAAAACATACTCAGAGTTAAGAGGGGGGATGGAGGGAAGTGGCACATGAAGATTGACCAAGCATATTGGCCTGATAATCATCTCCACAGAAAGTTGTATTTTTCCACGTTAAGGAGGGCTACTTGATTTCCTTACAAACAGAAGTATAAGACAGATCAATAAAGCCCGATAAAGATGATCCTTTTTGGTTAAAATGTCTGCCCCCAAAAGATTACCATAAAAATAATAAAAACCTTTGCAAACATGTTCTTACTAAACCTTCATTACACTGTGCTTTTCTGCAGATTAAACATGCTTTCACGAAAGTGTATTATAATTTCAAATATATTGTTTCGCTAATTTACTTTATTCCTAGTGGTCAGTGACACAAAATCTCAGATCAATGTTTGCCTCATGCATTCCCACTCATCTCACTTACCAAGTTGTAAATGCCAAGCAGCAGTGCTTCAATGCAACCATTACTCTGCCTATCCCTGCTGGCAGTAAGACGCAGATATACCCAGATCAATTCTGGCAAAAACTGCAGTGTGAATCTCTTGAGCCGAACTTCAGAACTACGGTACAGTTCAAACAGCTGGTGACAAACAGGCTCCAGGAGCTGTAGAAAGGCAAAAAGGCTAATGACTTTACTGTTAGGCTTCTCTAACAAGGGAGAATGAAACAGCAAATATAGGGGCTATATCATATAGCTACTGCAGCCAGTAAAAAAGATGCTCCTTGATAACAAGTGAATGAACCAAAATGATATCTGCATTCCTTTAAAGAAAATCTGTAAGGACAAACCCAAGGTGCACTGGTATGCATACTGGGAAATGTGGTCTTACTACAAACACTACAGTCTTGTACTTTGAGAACATCATTCCTCAGTATGAGACTTATTTTGCATACATGTACTAATTTAAGACATGTGACAGACACACAGCTTGAACTACGCGCACCACAAAACTTTTATGGTGCTGTTACAATGTTTCTAGAAGTACAAAGGTTAAAGATCAGCTGGTTTCAGTGCAAGAATCAAATATTGAGTCAGTATGATATAAGTACAAGAAAATCCCTGCTATTTTAAGAGTCTATAATGACAAACTATTAGTTAAGCATCCATAAAACGTAAGGGGGGGGGTGGCGACGGAGGGAATTCAGCATCCAGAAAGATGGGGGCATCCATGTAACCTAAAGCATCTATGTTAATATAGAAGTATTACATAGAAAATAGAGGCCAGAATCTCAACTAAGTGTTCTGTTCGTTATAACTATATATGCTTTATGCAGCTCTCATATACATATACAGAACCATAGAATAGTTAGGGTTGGAAAGGACCTCAAGATCATCTAGTTCCAAACCCTTCTTCCACAGGCAGGGACACCACACACTAGACCGTGTCACCCAAGACTCCATCCAACGTGGCCTTCAACACCGCCAGGGATGGAGTATTTATCACTTCTTCGGGCAACCTGTTCCAGTGCCTTACCATGTTAATATTAAAATTAAATTACATATATAATTTTTAGAGCAATGCTCTTTCCATAATTTGTCTATTCATCAAAATTTTAGTAACCAGAATTTCCTGTAGATTCCACTGTCACTCTTCTGTTATGCTGTATGAAGATGTACTTCTGCAGTTTGTTGTGAACCATCCATCCCCTCAGAAAAAAACACTTTGAAGAAGTCCCTTGCTATCAGCAGAGGGACAGACTTTTTTTACAGATGATTAGTTTCAGTGTTTGGTATACGTGCAATGCCGTAAATCTGTATGACTGTGCAACTTCACATACATGTATGTAGACTTACATGTTACTCTCGCATATTAAACATACAGAACATCAATCTGACAGATTTTTCTATCAAAATAGCTGCCTTAACAGGGCATCACCCAGGAAAGGGTGACTGCATTAGGTCTGTTTCTAACACAGTATTCTTGTCAGTGAAGCATGCCATTTTAAACCACTGATTACATAAGCCATAACATGACATCTAGAATAAAACTTTGCTCTCAGACAGATCTCCTATTATACAAGGCTCTGAGTATAAGTACCTTGTGTAACAAGGCTTCCGATTAACAGCCTAGTTACTCTTAGCTAGAAGCCTGCTTTTACAACTGAAGCAATGGGAGACTCACACATGAGAGGGAAGGAAGAAAGGTGATACTGACAATGTTGATACAGAATGAGAGAAGTCCAGTCATCTGAAGCACAAAATTTTTTACAAGCCATATATATAAAATACCTTTCCACTTAATTTTTGTTTTGGGATCTACATTAAATTAGAAGCCCATAATTTTTTTATTGCAATCATTTTAGCAAAATGATGCTAGGGCTTTCTCTATCAAGTAGAGTGTGTATTTCATACCTACATAGCACTTTCCATTCAAGAGATGCATAAGTATATTCTTTCTTAACATTTACTTAGTAGAAATTTCTATCTAGAAGTGACAGTATTAAAACTGTTACAGTAAATGTTCAAATCCTCAGAGACAGAACTCTATCTTTCCTTTATGAAAGGCCCAGCACATTTTAGATGTTCAAATAAAAAAAATAAAAATAAAATGGTTAATGAATAATTCAGAGATCACTGAATGCATTTGTAGGTTTTCTTTTAAAGAAAATAAAAGCAAGAAGCTAGTTTAAAGAAGTAGAAACCTATGGAAATAACAGATACAAAAATATTTGCAAGGAGATAACAGGCACAAGAAAAGCTAAACAAATATTACCAGAAACCAGACATATACAGCAGCATTGCTATAAATGGTGCTTCTATTAGATTAGAGATGACAGCAGCCCAAAGCTGTTTCCTTTTGAAGTTAGCCATTAAAAACAGTGGAAGAGAATAATTTAATTTTTGCTAAAGTCAGATGAGACTCAACCAGAGCAGTTACTGAGTTTATTCTACGTTCTTTCAAACAAATATTTTATATTTTTTTTTTCAATAAAAATAGCGAAACCATACTCCCTAGAAAGATACCAGCAATATCCAGTCACTGGTGCTGCAAGCATGTAAATACTCCTCATTTCTCACAGTAATCATTTTAGTTGTGCAGAAGGTTTAACAACTGCAAATTACTTAGATGAAAACCTGAAAGTTGTCTGTAGCAACTACTATAGCACTTTTGGTACATTCAGAGCTTTAAGTCCACAAGAAAAAGCTGCCATCCTAAAAAAAATGCTACAATGGAAAAGGCACAAACACCCAAGTTTATCTTGTCAAATTACAGTATGATCATCTCCCACCTGGAAACACAAAACTTGACACTGTAAGAAAGAACAAATATTTTCCTTGCATCCTAGTTACCTGGCTTTTCAGAGAACCAGCCTCTTCCAATTAATTTTCTCTGAATATAAATACTGAGAAGACACTGGATAAACAGAGGAAACAGAGCTTCTGTCACCAGTACTGGGTGTATACATGAACTAGCACACGCTTTTTTAACCAAGGAGATCTTTCAGTCCAAAGTCAAAGGAAACTGAGTAGTAACACAGCAGTCAGCCAAAGAATCCCAAGTAAAATGTCTCTTACAACCGTACACCTGATGAATAGCTTTAGTTTGGTTTAATTTGCAAGTTTGCCATATTTTAAGAGCCATCTCTTGAAGTTAAATATGATGTATTATAAAATTTACAACAAAGATTTGAAATGCTTGCCTTTCTGATGAATTCAATAGTGGTAGAAAATAATGTGCTCATTTTAGGCGTAAGTATAACATAATGGGTGAAATTAGTTATCTGAAGAGTCAGGGAAGTGCTTGGCATTGCAAAAGTGATCCCATTTTGTTTCAAGACTAAGTTTTCCTGGTTAAATTTAAATAGCCCCACATGAATATTAAATGCTTATATTACAGTACTTTATTAACTTAAAATCCACACAGCATTTAGGTCTACAATCATAAAGCAACTCCAAAAATTTAAAATATCTGAAAAAAAGCCAACAACCCAATACTTCAACAGTATTTTACTTTAAAATTCAAATGTTATGCAAAAATCAATACATTATTCAGTTAAATAAGCTGTTTATGAGCAAGATCACGCTCTACTCTTTATGTAACTTTCTGTTTCAGTCAGTATCTTCTCCATATTCAAGAAAGTCAGGGAATTTCCTAAAATGTTAACTGCAACAACTGTACTGAACCTGACAGTATGCTTGCTTCCATTTGATAGCTCTCAAACTGGTAGACAGCTGTCAAAAAAGACAAAAACCTTGGTCACATGTTTTGGTTCCTAGAGCATTCTGGTTCCATGTTAAATTAATACTACTAGTCCTAAAACAAAATTGGGTGACTGCAGAAAAACTCATGTTTGCCATAAACAATTTGCCCCTTCCAGAAAATTTAAAAAATGGGTCCTTTATGATTAAGCTGTACTGAAGAAATTCCTTGTCCAACAAGTTTAAGAATCCAGCAAGTACATTTTTAGCATAGTCTACCCATAAGCTTAATGTTCATAAGTAATCAGTTATCCTTCTAACAAAATGCCCTATAAAGTGTATTTTTAAAAAATCCCTCACTTAAAGCCAAGTATCGCCCCAGAATTATGCAAAATAGTGAATTTATTGTTGTTATACTCCTTGTACGCAAATAAATTTGGAAGAGGTGCAACAAAGAAATAATTCCTTAACAAGCAGAACCTGAAATTTATCACCTGTGAGTCTGGGATTGCTTATCTTACACCTGGTATCAGAACCAGGCCCAAACAACAACAGCAGTTCCAAAGAGCAATACATGACAAGCAGCATGCAATACCCTGAGGCTACTGTTCCACCCTCAAGAAGATACTCTTTTTGCAAATCTGGGTCAGGCTTTTTTTCCATCATTAAAAAAAACCTACTCCAATGCTTATTCTCAAAGCAAATGAAAGCTTTTACATTTTCAGAAGTATACACACACAATTATACATCTACACACCAAAAAACAACAGGAACAATGGTGGCTTCAGGTTGGAAAGAGAATTCTTCAATACCAAGAAAAAGGTCACAATGCAAGTAATTTGTACCACTGAAATCAAGTTGACAGCTATGAAGCTTGCCGGTTTGTTTTTCTGTATCGCATAAGCATTATGCAATCTCCTTTAAGCTCAATCAAGCATTCAGCTTCCAGAAGCAGCCAAACTGTGCTTAAAAGAATAAAGAACTTCCTTACTATGTACACTTGCCATTTAATTTATAAATATACAGGAGATCACAGATGATAAATAAAATGTTTTGAAGCATTTTATCTGAAGTAGATTACATAGCAGAGAACAGCACACTTGCACAATTTTTTCAGAAGTTATATTTCACACAATTTCCCAGAAATGCTCATAGCAGAAACCAATGGAACAGAAAGCTCAGTTTAATGCCCTTTGCAAAATGAATTACATACAAGGGTAGGCTAAATTTTCATTGTGTATATTTATATTTTGGGTCCCGGTTCTGCTCTTGTTTACAGCAGTGTAAAACAAAATTACACAAACATGATACTATGATAAGCAAAAGATGATCTGGTTATTTTAATAGGATTTGATAAATTCATTCCATCTTCCACTGTAATAAGCCACCAGGTGAAAGCACACTGATCTTACTGAGTTTCACTGTAAGGCCTAGTTTTCTCTGTTATGACTGAAAGGCATTTTATGGGAGAAAAAAATAAACCTCACAGTGTAACAGTCAGCTGTGCAAGTAAAATCTAGCAGACAGCATAAACTGTATTTCTGGGAGCAGATGAGGGTCTGTTTTACCAGAAAGTCATTAAAGTAACTGTCAAAAAACCAAGAAAGTAAAAAGAGGAGCAATACCTGTGTTAAACTACATTAGGAAGAATTGAAGTATCTTATTCTTCATCTCCATTTCTCAATTACTTTAATTTTAGTTTCAGAGGTAAAGATGTAAGTATGTGAACAAAAAATGTTTTTTAATGTCTCATACCTCGTTATTTGGGTCTTGAATGACCTTATAAAGAGCTGGTACCAGTGTTTTTTTTCGGTGCAATGTAGCTGCATAGCTGGAAATTTGTGTTTCAGGTAACACCTAAAGAAAAAAAAACCAAAAAAAAACGTTACCCAGATAAATCAATGCTTCCAAGCATTAAAGATCTCCACAATGGATTTAGTCTCATCCCAATATTCAGAAGAAGTTCCTTAAGTTCAGTAAATGTTCATTCACCACAAGTTCTTCTCCACACAAACAGAATTTGGGGTCACACACCAACTTTCAGAGTTAAATCCAAAAGCAGTTTCACATTTAACTTTCACAAAACCATTAGCACCAGCTTAATATACACACTCTCCTTCTTGCTATTCTGTATTTAAAAGGCACTTTTCAAAGTCTTTATCAAATTAACCTGAATTATTTAAGAGGTGTGGATAATCTAGAATGTGCATGGACAGCCTCAAGTCCCACCAAGCAACCACATCTGTTGATTTTGCATCCTTGGCACCTCAGCAAATTTTCAACAGCATGTAATGACTTACTCTGTGTCACGAATAATGTGAAGAATTATTAATTCTTAATTTAAGCAAGAGATTAATTTCATATCAGTCATGAAATATGTTTATACATTATCCTGTATTTCATTGAGTAATTATCAATATGCAAGACATCTTAAAAAAATCATAGAATCATAGAATCGTTAGGGTTGGAAAGGACCTTAAGATCATCTAGTTCCAACCTCCCTGCCATGGGCAGGGACACCTTACGCTAAATCATATCACCCAAGGCCTCGTCCAGCCTGGTGTTGAACACTGCCAGGAATGGAGCATTCACAACCTCCCTGGGCAACCTATTCCAGTGCCTCACCACCCTAACAGGAAAGAATTTCCTTCTTATATCCAATCTAAACTTCCCCTGTTTAAGATTTAACCCGTTACCCCTTGTCCTATCAGTACAGTTCCTAATGAAGAGTCCCTCCCCAACATCCCTATAGGCCCCCTTCAGATACTGGAAGGTTGCTATGAGGTCTCCATGCAGCCTTCTCTTCTCCAGGCTGAACAGCCCCAACTTCCTCAGCCTGTCTTCGTATGGGAGGTGCTCCAGTCCCCTGATCATCCTCGTGGCCCTTCTCTGGACTTGTTCCAACAGTTCCATGTCCTTTTTATGTTGAGGACACCAGAACTGCACACAATACTCCAGGTGAGGTCTCACGAGAGCAGAGTAAAGGGGCAGGATCACCTCCTTCGACCTGCTGGTCACGCTCCTTTTGATGCAGCCCAGGATACGGTTGGCTTTCTGGGCTGCAAGCGCACACTGAAGCCTGCTCATGTTCATTTTCTCATCAACCAACACCCCCAAGTCCTTCTCTGCAGGGCTGCTCTGAATCTCTTCTCCGCCCAACCTGTAGCTGTGCCTGGGATTGCTCTGACCCAGGTGTAGGACCTTGCACTTGGCATGGTTAAACTTCATAAGGTTGGCATCAGCCCACCTCACAAGCGTGACAAGGTCCCTCTGGATGGCATTCCTTCCCTCCAGCGTATCAACCGAACCACACAGCTTGGTGTCATCGGCAAACTTGCTGAGGGTGCACTCAATCCCACTGTCCATGTCAGCAACAAAGATGTTGAACAAGACCGGTCCCAACACCGATCCCGGAGGGACACCACTCGTTACTGGTCTCCAGCCGGACATTGAGCCATTGACCACAACTCTTGGTGTGTGGCCATCCAGCCAGTTCTTTATCCACCAAGTGGTCCATCCATCAAATTGATGTCTCTCCAATTTAGAGACAGGGATGTCGTGTGGGACAGTGTCAAACGCTTTACACAAGTCCAGGTAGATGACATCAACTGCTCTACCCCTGTCCATCAGTTCTGTAGCCTCCTCATAGAAGGCCACCAAATTGGTCAGGCAGGATTTCCCCTTAGTGAAGCCATGCTGGCTGTCACCAAGCACCTTGTTGTTTTTCATGTGCCTTAGCATGCCTTCCAGGAGAATCTGCTCCAAGATTTTGCCAGGCACAGAGGTGAGACTGACTGGTCTGTAATTCCCCGGGTCATCCATTTTCCCCTTCTTGAAAATGGGGGTTATATTTCCCTTTTTCCAGTCATCGGGAACTTCACCTGACTGCCATGATTTCTCAAATATGATGGCCAGCGGCTTTGCAACTTCATTCTCCAGCTCCTTCAGGACCCGCGGATGGATCTCATCAGGACCCATGGACTTGTGCACGTTCAGGTTCTTAAGATGGTCTTGAACCAGGTCCTCTCCTACAGTGGGCGCAAGGTCTTCATTCTCGCGGTCCCTGCATTTGCCTTCCGAGACTTGGGTGGTGTGGTCAGCTCATTTGCCAGGGAAGACTGAGACAAAGAACTCATTCAGAACCTCAGCCTTCTCCAAATCCTGTGTAGCCAGTTCTCCCGAGAGCTTCCTGAGGGGGCCTACATTCTCCCTAGTCTGTGTTTTATTTGCTGTGTACTTGTGGAATCCCTTCCTGTTATCTTTAATACCTCTAGCTAAGTTTAATTCTAACGGGGCCTTAGAAAATACTTCACATTCTTCATGAAAACATAATTTTATGTAGACCATACAAAAAAGAAACAAAAACACAAAAACCCACAAACAAACAAAAAACCAAACCAAACAAAAACCCAGCAGGGAAATATTTTTCTTTAATATTTTTTTAAACTCCAAACATTTCTACTGTTTTTAGTTTTGGGTGTGGTGGTTTTTTTTGGTTTTGTGGGCTTTTCTGGTTGGTTGATTGGGGTGTTTTTTAATAGAAAAGTTGCGCAATTAGAAATTCGGGCAAGATTATCCAGATGGTAGTTAAATTCTATAGGCTTGATCTATACAGAAATATATGCTTTTAAAACAGCCACATAGTTACAGCAACATTCTGCTCTACAACAATAAAAATAAATTTGTTTATTATGTACCAGCTGACTAATTTACATAGACCCTTCCATGCTTTAAGCATCGTAAGTTGAAAGAGCAAGATACTTAAAGTGTTACTCAATGGATATTAAGAAAACAAAACAAAAAACAGTGTTTAGTGGCATAAAGTCAATGCTGTAACTATCATTCATCTCAGCTGACCTTGAATTCTGACAGCCATTCTTCCACAACACCTCGTTCTGATCCCAGCATTTTCTTACTACTTTTGCTTTTCTCTTACCTTTTGAACAGAAAAAAAAGAAATTAAAGAGTTCTAGCAGCAAAACTTAGTTTTGTAAACTCCTACGCCAATGAAAAGTTGTTAACATATTTCCAACAGAATTATATAACATTAAACAGGAAAAGTTGCATTTTGGACAACTGGTCCCATTTTCTAACAATGATTAAACTCAGAGTTTTAGTCAAAAGTACTGCGCATTAATGGGGGAGGAAGAAAAAGAAGGATTGAGTGCTTCAGGCCAAAATACACATTATTTAAGACAAACACATCATCCCATTCTTGCTTCCTTACCAAATATACTACAAAGAAAAGACAAAGTAAAGAGCATTATGGAACAAATCATGTGAGACATTATAATGACAATTCTAGATACAGACTGTAGTAAAGAATTTTCTTAAAACCAGTTATTAGAAATCCTAACAGCAGAATTTTACTCCTTAAACCTCATTCTTACAGAATTTGGAGCTTCCCATTAAACAGCAAGATTTAATTCTTCTAAAAGCATGCTGGAATTCTCAGAAACTAAAACACAGAAAACTTGCAAGGACAACTGCTGTTACTATTTTCTATTTCATACACAAGTCATTCTAACATCTTTCAATTTCCCATAGATTTAATTCTCAAGGCAATAGCAAGAATTTTACAATACAAGGCATCACTGGACACTTTTGCTTGATGTTTAAGTAAGTCTAAACAACAACTGTCATCTTATCTCTCTGCTTGTTTTGAGAAAAGGTTGACAATGCCTGGAAGTCAGTAGGGTCCCAGAAAATTTTCATCTTAGGAAGTGAAATGAAGCTATAGCCTAAACCTAGAGACTAAAATATAATAGTGACCTGAAAAGGAATAAATTGAGGAGACAGTAAAATATAAGATCAGTTTGAAGCCATACTAGACATATGAAGTGGTGATTCTGACTTAAGGTTTCATCAAAAGTTTATTTTTGAGAGGACCTGAAGGTTAACAGCTGCCTGAACAGAAACAAGAAAGAGAAAATCCCTGAAGGGACACCGCATTTTAAGAGATACTATGGTATATCGCTGTTGGTGATATTGCTATATAACAATAATATGCCACAAAGCTGTCACACAGTCATGTATCTTCGCATATTTTTCCTAAAAATTACAAATGTTCATCAGCTTCAAAGCCTGCTTCTTTTAATAAATATTTTTTCCTTCAATACAAATTTTTCTGACATTCCTAACCTGAGATAGGGAAAAGAAACATTTCCACAGCCATATAACAAGATGAAGACTGCTATAATCATGTTTAATTCCATAAACATTTGTTTATCAACTTCATACAAGTAATGTAAAGAACATATTAAGTGCTACTATTTGTAGAATTTATTGTAAAATTTATAGGAAAAAGGCAGGTAAACATGAAGTGAATTATTTACTTTCTACAGTTTTCTTTTAAATTGTATTCTGAAAATTTAGGCTCAAGCAAAAATTACTGGTTTGATATAAAAGTTACATCATGGAAGTCCTATGATAAATGGCCTTTAAATAGCCAGACTACATGACTGGAATCACTTGTTCTGGTCTCAGAACATACATGCTTTGATTTTTGAAAAGATTTGTATTTAAAAATAGAGAGGTATTCAGTAAATGGAAAGTTAAGTAAGATATAAAAAAATTATTAGAAAGCTGCAAGTTCAATGTTAACAACCTTGTATGAACAGGGCTACATGCAGCATCTCACATGGCCCTTGACAGCAAGTCATTCAGAGAACACAAACTCCTGTGGGTAAGGAACTGCCTCACATTACTAAAGCACGGTTAAATATCCTGAAAGATACCAAATTCAGAAATAACATTAATTTAAATTCAAGTGGCACTTGGGGGACTTACTGCAGCAGAAGTGCTGAGAAATCATTCTATAAAATAACACCACAAAACTAAGTAGATTTCTGCAAAGGTTTCCCAAGACATCCTTTTCAATAGATAGGGAAACAGATACGAGTCATCAAAATGAGGCATGGATTTAATTTAACTTAAACCACACAGGACATGGTACAGAAGAAGCTGAGATTTAGTTCATTTTGCTTGGGGGCAAAAAAAAAAATTCTACAGAAAGTGCAACATTCAATTTTACCTCTTTTAAGAAGTCAGTTTTCTAAAGGAGGAAGAGGAGGAGGAATGCAGCAGTTTTTCAACCTGGGATGCATTTGTCAAGTCTTCAAGTACTGCCTGTTTTCTGAAAGGTAAAAAGAAACTCTGATGATCACAAATAAGGAGAAATATAGTAAAGCAACAATAATGCATATATTTTTTGATCTTAAAAACTGAAGTTCATCAAATCCATTAAAGCATATGCAGGTCCATCTGTAAGAAAGGAAGTTGCAGTAAAAAAGAAGAAAAAAAACACAAAACAAACAAACAACAACAACAAAAAACCCCACACAAACCACAACAAACCCACACAAAAAAACACAGACAATAAAACCACTCATCATTTCAGCAGGAAGGGGGAACTGCCTTCATCTAAAAATACAACTGTCACCTATGCGGAAAACCCATTTGAGGTGCACAGTACTATAAGCACACTAGAAAGGAAAACTGAAGCACCAGGTCTTAAGAAGAACAGTGCAAGAAAGATGAAAGAAAAGAGTAATATTTTTATAAAATGTGAGTTGAACCAATACCCTGACTTTGGAGAACAAATTCCTCTTAACTGGATTATATTGAAGACTATTCCTTACTATCATTTTCTTAATACCTATTCCTTACAAAACCAAAATTTCAATGTCATCGCAAAAATCATGTATTACACTAAAGAGTTCACCTTTCACTGAACAATTCCCTCATGCTGAGCATGAGGTAAACACCACACAAATGACCCCAATCTAGGTAAATTAGAGGATTTCAGTATATGGAGACCTGTAATAGGAAACTGAAGTACATGGACAATTGGTGCATTCCATTCCATACAGCTTATTCAATTAATTACTTTTTTTAAATTACTAAAAGACTTCCCCTATTAACTAGAGGTAGGTTAACAGGAGGTACCATCCTTTTCAAGCTACACTGTGACTGTTTTTATCACAGGATGGTACACAACAAACCAATGTCCTCTATGAATTGTCAAAAAATCAGCTATTGTTCTGGGATTTTGTGCTTGGTGTTGTTTTTTTTTTAATGCAATTCCTTGCAGAAATCTTAATTAACAGTTGTGAATTAATTAAATTCAAATTGTCATCTTCTTTCCCTGGCAATATTTGAGAGGTTTGAAAAAAAACACATACATTTCTACCCGATAGGCACACTATAGCTGATTACCTACAGATTTTTAAACACGCAGAGGAGACCTGAAAGACAAATACATATGTATCTATTTAACTGAATTATCAGTTGTTTCCTGTAATTATCAGGGACACATCTTCAAGACAGATTATCAGGTCCGTAAGAGTTGATTCAGGACTTCTAGAAACTTCCCAAGTTTTACAACAGGCTAGAAAAAACCTTTACAGGCAGACATGATGCCTGTATACACCGTTCTCTAGAAATGTCATGGGGTCTCATCTAGCTCTAAGTTATCACACTTGCTAACCAGAGGTTCAGTTGCACTTAACCTGATAACCCTGTGTCAAAACCAAAGATACAGATCCTGGAAGTTCACCAGGCAGGCCTTTCCACAGCTGCATTAAGTTAGACATCATTTTTTCCTGGATAGGAACTTGAGTTATTTTAGCCCCAAAATAAGAATCACAGTTATATATCAGCGAATCAGACATGGGAATTTCTACTTCTATACAAAAGGACTAAGCATAAGTAGAAGTGCACAGATCCAGTTGGAGAATCAGGCTGTAACAGTTCAAAATTTTTCATTAACTTGTCAGTTTGCTTGCAAACCAAATCCACAGGGTTTCTAGAACTGAATTTAAGAAGAAGATAATTAAAAAAAAACATTTTACATTGCATCACAACTGGGATGTGGGTCAAGCTATTTTATACATGGAGAACAGTAAATTACTGTCCTTAAATCAGAGGCAAACATCAGATGTAACTCACAGCCAAAAATTCCCCTGTGATTACTTCATCTTGGAAGATCCTATTCAAACCTGGAGGCAAGTAGCTGCTCTCCTCCAGCACTTGAGGATATCAACTTGAGAGATTACATCAAGTACTTATGAAGTTGACTATTTCCTTGGAGAAACCTTCCAAGGGGGAATTAAGATTATGCTTAAAAACAAACTAACCAAAAATCAATGACAAAAAAATCCCATCAAAACACAAATCCCCCTTCTCTTTATGCTCCATGAACAACGGTATGTATGAAACTATAGCACAGCTCCAACAAAAGCAAAACATGTATTTGATAAATCCATACCAAATACTATTGCATATTTTACGTAGCAGCAAGTATTCTTTGCCCTATAGCATTACAATTCAGACTGCAAGGAAAACACTAAGCAGGCTAACTTGCAGAAATAAGTAAACACACAAGGCTATCAAGAAACATACGCATCAGGCCAGTAAAAATGCAGTAGTTTGGAGTAAGAGAATACTACAAGTAAGTAAAATCAATGAATTAAATTAGCAATTCTCCTGAGTCAGGATTGAACTTGGTGTATCTAAAGAAATTACAAAACCAAGGAGTTGCCAGAATGATTCAAATGCTTTACTGCAAAATCTGTAGAGATCCCAATGTTCCTAATATGTTGTCAAAAATGTCAAGTATCGTAATAGCGTTAACATCTAACCTACCTAAGAAATTAACTCCTCCTACAGAAGTCTACTAAGCCTCAGAAAAAGTCCACATACAGCCGTCTGTCAAACAATTCAACTCACATAAAGTTAAAAACTGAACCTGCGCTGCAATTTGGGTGCAGTCTGATATCATAGTTAAGCCCATCTAGTGGCTGGCAACCATGAAAAAGGAGAAGTTGACCCTCCCCAGTAATGCACATAATTCTCTCTCAATGTTTGTGCCATGCACTGACTTTCAAGTAAGCCCTGTTTGGGAACTTCTTCCAGTGTAAGTGAGATTCAGAACCAAAGCTATACCTGCTGCCTAGGAAATCAGCACCTTGAGAACAACTGCTGAAGCACAGAGCTTATTCTACACCCTTTAAGATCAATGCCAGAAACAAAACCCAATGCACAGTGTCTTCTTACATGCAATACAGTAAGATTTTAACAGTTCTACTTTGGAAAAGCAAAGAATTTTCAACGTTATATGTGATAACATCCAAAGTATGCGAAGGATTAGAATACAGGGCAACTACCACAGGAATCTGGTGCTTGTTCATCTCTGAAGGACACTGTATAGTGCTTTTTGTGTATTTGTTAGGAGAATGGAGAAAAGAGTTTTACACAATAGACATCTATTGAAGAAGTGTATTGGGCCACCCCTACTGTACAATTTACCCATTTTGAGTCAATGCCTCACTTCCACATGCAGCTTTGTGTGGCTGCTCCTATAAATACAGCCAGTTGTTTTGACGCTTATAGAATGCTTTTGATGAGGTGTACATTAAAGACCAATAATATGAACTATATTCCAGGAGGAAAAGCACCTTATCTATGTGTCAGTCTTGCACCACATTTATAGAAAAAAAGAAATATAAATACAGCCTATTCATTACTCCAACGCTGCATTTGCAGCCTTCTTGGAAGGCTTCTGCAGATGTTAAAGCCTGCTTTGCTCATGTGGCTCAAAAAGGATACAGGCAGATAGTTCTGCTGCACCAATACAAATACAGTCCACACCTATTCCAGCTAGGATTACTCTACCAGTTCTGTTTCAGGACAAACCATCTCTCCCTTTTGTGTCATCTGCCTGGATATTAAAAACATTTTTAAGGACTTGCACAAACAATCAAGATAGTCAGGTCATAGATTTACAGCACACTAACTGCACTGATCCCCCACATGAACATTTAACAAAGGCACGGTGAGCATCTTAGCACAGTGCCCAGTGGCTGTGCACACCCTCCAAGTGCTGCCCCATTCTGCCCCAGCAGACTGTACTCTAGGATTCTCACATGTGCATCTGTAAAGCACACCTTGTGCTTACATTCACCCCCAGTTTGCTGTGTTTTGAGGGGGGGGGGGGAGGTAGGGGACGCAAAAAAAAAAAAAAAAAAAAATCAAGCACCATGTGTCTCTAAAATAAACTGGTTAGCTGCATTAAATCCTGTGCATATTCATTCAAAGTAGAAGCCACCTGAACTAAGAGTACTAGATTTCATTTCCATACTGTTCCTGTCTCTCCCAAAGCAAACAAAACACAGGGAATATAATATTTCTCGTGTTGGTTTTTAAAAGCTTAGATTTTTTCCTACTATGGCTCAAAAATTCTTATAATATGTAGGACCCATAATATCTAAGCAGAAATTTAGTTATCAGAAACAGTAATAATTAAATATACTAAAAAATATTTTAGCTATGGACTGATAAAGATCCCTTAAACACTGAACGAGCAAACAAGTTCACATTCATTTTTCAGGTGGAAACACAGCCACTCAGTGTTAAAATCAAACATAAAATTCAATTACTGAAAAGCTTCCCCCAAAAAGCACTGAAAACTAAAATTTAAAAGTTTTTTCCTGAATTTATTTATTTGGTATAAAGTGGCAGAATGTAAGACATAAGGCTGTTAAATCATTGGACCTGGAACATTCACGCTCAAAATTAAAGCTACAATACTGTTCTCAAAGGAAGTCAGCCTTGCATTATGCATCTGCCAATTACAGCTGAAATCTAAACAGAATCTTACCAAGCAAAAGCACTCTCCTAGCTCATGATATGCACACAAATCATAGAATCAATCAGTGAGGTTGGAAAAGGCAAGCATTGAGTCCAATAATTAACCTAACACTGCCAAGTCCACCATAAGCACATATCCCTAAGTGCTGCATCTACAGGTCTCTGAAATACTTTCAGGGTTGATGACTCAACCACTTCCCTGGGCAGCCTGTTCCAAAGCTTGACAACCCTTTTGGCGAAGAAATTTTTCATAATACCCAATCTGAACCTTCCCTGGAGCAACTGCAGGCCATTTCCTCTTGTGCTATCACTTGTTACTTGGGAGAAGAGACCAATATCCACCTTACTATAACCTCCTTTGAAGTAGTTGTAGGCAGTGGTAAGTTCTCCGCTGAACCTTCTTTTCTCCAGACTAAACAACCCCAGTTCCTTCAGCCGCTCCTCACAAGACCTTTGCTCTAGGCCCTTCATCATCTTTGTTGCCCTTCTCTGGGCACGCCTGAGCATCTCAGTGTCTCTTGTAGTGACAGGCCAACCTCAATGGAGTATTTAAGATGCAGCTTCATCACTGCTGAGTACAGGGGGAGAATTGCTTCCTCAGTCCTGCTGGCCACACCATTACTGATACAGGCCAGGATGCTGCTGGTCTTGGCTGCATGGGCACCAGCTGGCTCATGTTCAGTGGCCCTCAATCAGCACACCCCCAGGGCCTTTACTCTGGGAAAGACAACATGATAAGGTGGTCAGAAATACACAGGAAACATTCTTCCCCACCACACGCACACTTTAACAAGACAAATGAACTCTGGAGAAAGGAACCCAGGCAACATGCTTACAAACACAGATGAACAAACAAGCAAACACACAAACAAGCACAAAATCCCCCAATTTTAATTTATGCTGAGGAGCTATTCCCTAGTGCAGAGGTTTAAAAGACGGAATGGAAAAAGACTGAGTATTACATTCAACAACTTAATGAAAACATCTGCTCAGGAACGTGTCAGCATCCAGAAAAGAAATGAAGATGTTTGACCACACAGAAGTACAAAGTAAATCTGAAAACATTTTAGTAGAACATACAAAACTGATAACATGCTCTTATTCGAAATACTGGCCTATATTTGATTCAACCAACCTAAAACCAAAAAGTATGTATAAGGTAGGAAAGTGGTTAAAAGGCAGTTAATGACAAAGATAATGAAAAACAACTTCTAAACTGGATATGGGAATAATTTTAAAAATTCAAAGAAAAGAGCAAAACTAAACCAAAACTCCATGTCTTAGAAGGACAGGTAATTAAGTGAGAGAAGGTAGAATGGATTTTTTTTGTAACACAGTAATACAAAATAAAACATTTAAATGTAGCAAGGTAGAAACTTTAAGTCTGCCAACAGTATACTGTTTCTCATACCGAGAGCAGAATTCATTATCATAAAATACCATGAGGGAAAAAAGACTGTATTCTAGATAAACACAGTTCTAGATAAAACATGGTTTACATAATTCCTTCTTCTGCAGAACAAGAAAACTGACAGAAAACTTACTGGTGTAAACTAGCACTTAATTGACATGCTTTACAAAAAAGCTTCTCCTAGAAGCATATCCCTCCTTAATTGCTCAATATATAGGCAGATACAGCTTCATCTGGCTACTGTCAAGTTACATACTAGACTATATATTAAATAGCCAAGGTATGGTCTGATTTCCACAATGGAGAAGTGGTTGACTCCTAGGCTAATCTGATCCTAAGAGAAAGTAAGATCAGCCTCAGGAATATTTGATTTTCGTAGATTACCCCTTGTACTTACTTAAAAGTACAATGTATTGTATTATATATTTCTTAAAAGAAACATATCCCTTCTATCCATTTATATAAACATACTATTCTATCACAATGAGACTTAATAAACAATTATATAAGCTGACATTTTGGTAAGGACATTAGAAAATAAATTTTTTAAAAAACAACAATCTGAACTACAACTGCAACTTGGTGTTAGAAACACATACAAGCATTCTGACAGAACTCTCATGGTCATACAGCTCCACAGCATAGAGAAACAAACTTCTACAAGGTACAAAGCTGACAAAAGAAGAAACGAAACATCTGAACAGTTATTAATTTCAATCATCAGCTCAAGTACTCTCTTTTAATAAAAAGAGAGCCCTCTTCCAACTCCAGTTCTTAGGTAATTTATATGCAAGCTTAAGCAGACAGACATGCATTCCAACTTTAAAATATAAACGCTGACATATTCTATATGTGGGTTTTAGTTGCCAGCCTCATTAGAAAAGCCTTAGTCATGCAAAACAACTGATAAGACATTTCTTCCCAGCCAACTCTGACTCACTAGTAATAATCAGCCTAAAAAAACTTTCTTTTTGGGTATCAGCAACAAAGTCATGTGAAAACTATGGGAGAAAGCCTTACCACACCGAAGTCAAAGATGATTGACAATATTTCTGTAAACTTTCACAGTACCATACTTGCACAGTGAACTCCATTTCTTATAGGTTACATCTATATCAGCTGCTGGGAGAAAAAAAAAGGGGAGTAAAAAGACAACCCATCTGTTCCAAAAAGCCTCCTGTAAGTAATTTTGAACCCTAAATTACCTTCTGTGCCTTTTCAAGCACCAGAAAACTCACCTGTCAAACCCTCTTTCTACAATTACTACAGTGAAACCGTGCTTTGCAGGTACAAAATTGCTGAAGACAAACAGGGCAATGTGACTGAAGAAACAACACTGAAAATAAACACTTTTATAAAGAGTTTTAAAATAATTTTAAAGCTGATGTTTTCGCTGTACTGTACAGAGTAGTTGTAGAAAGCTATGAAAGTCAGGTGACTCTAGAGAAAAATTTAAGTCCTGTTTGCATCACAGTCTAAGAACCTGAATAAAACCAATTGTACACTTGGAGCTAAGTCCCCTCTTAGGAGTTCATGCAATGAATGAAGCAGAAAAGGGAAGAGTTAAGATAATCAAGAATGTGGAAGGAGACATCTATATTCTGTGTATGACGAAAGCACTCCTCTACTTTATTTACAGGATTTGGGAAATCATAATAAAAAAATTATCCTGCAGCCTTAAATACAACAAGACACTTGTCAATTATCCTATTATAGAGACCCAACACACTTAAAATATATACATACACACATACAGACACACAGGTTAGCCATAGAAATGTTACCTTATTCTCTTAGCACCAGTTTCCTTAGAAACAACTTCATGTAGTCATCCTACACTAAACCTAAAACATTCTCTTGTCAGGATCCTGTGTAATAACCCATCCTACGCTAAACAATACAGCCTTATCCTCCCTTTGCATCTGTTCATATGCAATATTTCTTCCAATGCTAGTTTGTCTGCAGCTCATGAATTTCTTTACTTACGAAAACATTTCCATGCAAATTACTTTCCATGTAACCCTACCGCTCCCAAACACCTTCTTGGTTCACAGTTTTGGTTCATGAAGTAAATTAAATGTAGAAACACTTAACTAAAGATAGAAAATGCATAGTAAAAATGGAAGGGGGAGGGGGGTAGAGAAATCTAACCGCAAACTAACACTTTGAAAACCACAGTTAAGGGATACACAGTGCTAAGTACTAAAAATGAACAGTCACGACCTAGGAGAAATCTTGAAACAGAATTTCTGTGGGAACAAAACAAAACTCAAACACAAAACAAAATAAACCAACAGAAAGAAATCACACCACCAAAGCCCCCTCAACACACACTGTAGAACAGGACTGCAAACATGCTGAGAAAGATCACTGTCTTGCCTGCAAAGGGAAGAAATGCTTGCAGAAATTATTCTAGGAATACAAACTCTAGATTCTAAGCAGCTTCCTGTATCTAAGCTTTAAAACCATCACTTGATAGAAATAAATGTCTTACGTTATGAAAATAGACATGAAAAGTGAAGTCCTCTACCAATTCCAGACTAATAAAATACCAATACATATTTCTCACTGTAGTATCTGCCACCAACTGTAATTCACACAAACTGGCATTTAGGCTACATATTCATTAATTTATTTACGTAACCTCCTTTCTTCTACCCTAAATATTCCCAAAGAGAGCTAACCTACAGGATTCTCTGCTGAAAATAACAAAATCCCTCATTCTAATTTTCCCAGCTTCCAAATGGTAAAGCTTTCAGCTCTAGGAAGTAAACAAAGCTGAGGCGACTGATTTCCCCCCACCCATACACTTAAACATCCACAAACTCTTAAATGAGTGGAATCGTCAAATTTAACTGAATTTACTTCAATTATAGATAAAACTGTCATATTACTGATTTTTTTTTTTAAATGATACAGTACAAATAGGAAGTTCCAATATAAACTTCCAGAGTTAAAGATCCACGAGCATTACAAAGTATTCCTTTTATTGCACAATGCCATAAACTTCATACATGTGACTCAGATTAATCATTCACATGTAAGATGTATGGCTTTCAAGGATAAAATAATTTCCAATTGTTATTTCACAGGAAACAACTTCTCCTCCATTTCATACATCAGCATTATTTCAGTGGCAGTCATTTTCAATCTCACACTTGTTTTCTGAAAGTTAGAAAACGGTTAAAACTGCAAAGAACAATCTCACAAAATGAAAACCACTTTTATTTTGCGTTGTAAATCAGTACTTCCACACATAAGAAACGAAGCATGTTCCTGACCATTTTACGTCTGTACAAAACAATCCATTAAGTGCTATTTTTGCATCCACTATCCACAGTTGACCCAACTGATTAAGGTGACTGTGGTATAAAAATTGATGCTCATGACCAAACCTTCTAATTTCACTAGGATTCGTCCAGATAACAAAATTACATGGCCCTTATTGGACTCTCTCCTTTTCACAGCAAACAGGCAAAGAAACTGCCTCTAAAGAAAGTGCAGACTTTTTTAATCACCTTATTAGAAGCCCTCATGATATGCCAAAACTCAGCTTACAGTAATTGGCATTCTCTGACCTACGACATGGAAGTATGATACCTTTTTGTGAAATAACTGTATGAGAATTAAAACAGTAGTAAATGTAAATTAGTGCAACAACTACACCAGTCTTCCCTTTTGTCTTGGTATGAGTTTAATTATTAATCTTCACTGTTGAATAGTTAAACACAATGCATATTGTTTACAGAGTCTTACTCTTCTACTGTTAAAACAATATTAGAACAGAATAGACTGACCAGTTGTAAGGAAGGACTAATTAATATTTTAATGTGAAGCAGATTTTTTACTAGATTTTTTAAATAGTGAAGAGCACTATATTAGTACCAAACTGGATGAGGGGGGTGTTTGTGTTTTTTGGTGGTTTTTTAATCTGAAACTTAAAGTCTTATTTCTGGTACAAAACTTTGCTTAGGAACATAATGTAAACCCATCACAAAAAACTTAAAAGAACATTTTATGCACCCTGTTTAGGTAACACTTTCCATAATACTTTTCATTTATGTAAGATATAGATCAGTATTAAAAAAATTAAAGTATTAAAAATTCCACATGCAAACAAACAAAACACACACACAAAAAAAAAAAAACAAAACACCACAACCCACAGAAAAAAGCAGCCTTCCACAGGCATAGACTTCATGACCTCTACTGAAATGCACGGCCCTATTTCTCCCTCCCTAACACTGGGGAAACCAGACCAAGAGCAAGATATTAGATGCATACTACTATTGTAATGCGTATTTTCTACTCATATAGCCTGAACAAAATTTACAGTTTTTTGTCAAATACTGCCCTAATGTACATTCAGGATGCGGAAGTGTTTCAAGAGTACGAAAAATTACAGATTTAACAGGCATTGAAAATCCATGGAGCTTCATGGGTACCATTCCTCAAGTTTGTTTGGTGTGGAGGGAGAAATGGAATTTATTTATACATGGTCAATTTTAAAATGTTTTGGGTTTTCAAACATATTTGCTTGCACTCAAAACAATAGCAGAAATTCTTACTGAGGACTCAATGTTCTAAACTTCAGCCATTTTTATATAACCTCACCCCTACACAGAGAATTTTGGGGTTTTGTTTATAATACTAAATAGTTTTCCTGCTAAAAAACAAATTTCAAAAGCAGTTGGCAGGACAGTGTTTTTTCTTCTCTCAAGTCTCCTAATTAAAGTCACCTTTGGAAAAAGACTGGAGATGGCCTTATATGCAACCATATCAAGGAGCTATACTGCTTTTTGCAACATTAATCTTCCTCAGCAGATTTTATATATTACATCTACTTGAAACAGAAATACATCCACATGAAATATACTAAATGAACAGTTTCTTTATCCTTTTACAGGAAAGTGTCACTGCCCAACTATGTAACGTGTAATCTTGTACTTAATTAATTATATTGGTAATACTGCAAAATCAGTTCATTCTCTAACTACATCATCAAAAATTTTTAATCAAAGCCCGAGTTTAATTAAACAGCCTGTTAAGTGTCACTTTTCTGCTTCCCTAAACAACTGTGCTGATAGAAAGCAGCAGCATTTATCAGAGTTCAAGCACCAGGCACCTGAAATTCTTAGATTACACAATTTTGTTGTAAGAAGTATACTCATCTAACATCCTTCATGCAGCATGCTTCACAAAACAAGTGCAGCCTTTCAAGGGCAACTTAGACAGAAGGTTTAGAACTACTGAAGTTAGTGGAATGCAGACAATGGATCTGCAGAGAGAGCGTTAAGTAACTTCTCAAAAAGTAGGGTTGATCAGGTATAAAGCCAAAACAAAAAACAAATAAGCAAACAAAGAAGAACAACCCACCCAACTCAAGACCACAGCAACAAAACCCCACCAACCTAAAACCAGCCTATACAGTCCACATGAGACTACTTCAGTATGTGAGAAAACGGTTCTGAACAGAATACAAATCCAGACCTAACACCCTGGTACTGGCAATTATGTACATGTTTGCAAATTAAGATGATTATGTAATAATTATCCCTTATCAGTGAGCAGCAAGAGTTTCATTCTTGGGAGGAAATCCTCATGCTTTTGCCTTATCTGCCAGCTACCCAGTCGGCACATACAAAAGACATTTGTAATAATATTTTAGAACTGATTAGGAAACAAAATTGCTGTTACATTTAAATAATTAAAACCAAGAAATAAGATTGTAACTTCAAACATTCTCCTGCAATAAAAAAGTAAATGCTAATAAAAACCTTTTTCCATAGGTGGGGTGCATAGGAATAAACATGCAGAATTTATTTACAGCAACATTATGCATTTCAGAAAGGTAAAGTCTACATTCACAGAGACAGAGAGATAATCATCACAATCCGTTCAAAGCATTACTAAATGCTTTACATTTAGTATAAATCCAGCACACATTACTAAAGCAGAATGCCCAAACAGTTCATAGAAATAGCTATAACTATCAATGGAATTTTGCATAAAGCCAGTACATGTAGAAAAAAAAAAATATTTGGCTATCAAAAGCTACTCATTGGAATATGAATTTGAAATATTTCAAAAACTTGGTACAGCTTAAAACTTATTAAATAGTGATTAAGGTTTCCTAATTAGCATGTTAATGTCCATCTAAGATTTGTTTCCTCCTCTCTCTCAAAGACTGAAAATTTATTAACAAAGTAAGTTATCAAATACAGTCTCTGGTACGTTACAATCCATGGCAGTATTATTAGTAGAAAAGAGCAGTTGACCACTACCACACCCTCGCACATGTTCACCAGCCAAATGTGGTAAAATCCTTACAAAACATTTCAGAAAAATGACAAGCAGCCACACTGAAGAAACTCTTTCCTAACAGCTAGGAAAAACCAAACAAAACCAGCCCTATTGAACAACAGATTATTTTAAAGCTTTCTGCATTTATTAGATGAAATTTACATCTACAGGCACCCTGCTCTTGATTTAAATTTCCTTGAACTTCCTTCTACCCTTCTTACATTGAGCCCAGTGTCCTGTCTTTACCACAGACCAGTATCTGCATGTCTGAGAAAATGAGGCACAGAGGAAATAAAAAAAACAAACAAACACCTTTGAACACTTGGTTAATTCTACATTGCCAACTAAAGTAAAGGGACACACACACACAAAACGCCTTGTGACAATCAGCAAAATAGTTGATTACACAATTTCAGAAGCATCAATGCCAATTAGTATACCAGCCAAATCCATCCAGACTTTAACCCGATTGCAACTTTGTGCACAACAAATGTGAAACCCCGCTGTTGCACATTTACTTTTCTGCCTTAGCAGCATGAACTTCAATCAATTTAAATACTGAAGTAGCTAGGAGGAGAAGGTAAAATTACCAAATTATTGTATAAGCATTATTATGGACTTTACTAGAGCATCTCCAGCAATTTTCCTAAAAAATCCAGAGTTTAAGTTTGAGGAAACTTGGCAATTTAAAAACTAGACAGAACATTCTAACATTTTAATTTCAATTAAAAGAATAAAATAGCGCAGTAGTTTCAGTTTTGCCATATTGAGTGCAAAAATTAACTACTAAAAGTCATAGTAGAGTTGTCGCTAACTGAAAGGATTTAACCTATAGAAAGGAAAAAAAGCAAAGCACACATTCTTTCAAAGAGTTTAGTGCAGTAATTCCTGGAGCACAAGATATGTGTGTATTACACAACTGCCATTTGAATGACTTAAATATCCAGATGCCTCAAAAATACTTTTCTATGGCTGAAGCAACTCTAACAATCCAACAGCTTGTTTTCAGTATATACAAAGAATAACTGCTTATGTATTTTCACCACTGATGCAGAAAAGGTATACATTCTGCGATGGCAGCAGTTATTCTCAGTACAATTCATAACACAATTAACACCTGCACACGCAAAAGGTCATCTCAGTTATTTCTGCAACCGGCCCTTTGAAGACTCAAGGCCAAAAGGCCATGCCTAAACTCTTCACATTCCAGCAAACAGCTGGGCAAACAGTCAGGTCAATTTTTTTTTTTTAATTTTTATTCACTGCTTCAAAATTCAAACACTCGTTATGGAGAGGAGAGAGAAAAATCTTGTTCTCTCCTTCTCTCCCTAGACAAACAAAAAGCAACCTGGGTAGCTCTCTTACTCCACAGACAAGCAGACTTCTCAAACTCACCTGGTATTTACATTAACCTGGGTGAAGGCAAAGTTGAAGAGTCACAGCACATGAAACAAGCCTTGGCATATGCACAGACTTAAGCAAACAGAAAAGGTAGCAGCCTGCTAGTAGCCATCCTGTTCACTGGAGAATCATGAAATGCATGTGACAGTGATGATTTAAAGGAAGGGTTGCTGTCAAACAATGTCTATGAAAATAAACAACACAGAAATGCAGCTTATGAATGCTTAGCTTAAATTAGTTCTGTAATTTAAGTATTTCTTTTCTACATTCACTCTCCAGCCTACAATTCCCATCCCTACTTGTATTTCCATACGTAACACTTAACTGTTTAAGAGACTTTCCTACTTTGACATGGTAAGATTTGCACTGCAATCTGCTGCAGTTCATTAACATGAATTAAGCTATTAAAATGGCTCACGTGAAGTCTGACAAAACCAGCACCTCTTTCTGTCAATCTTCCTAAGAAATTACCACAAATATGGTCTAGTAACTTCTAGAAACATAAGGATATTACTATTGAAACTATTGCACAGATGCAACATTGAAGAGAGACCATGAGGTATTGTGGTCTGTCAGTTACATAATTATCAAATAGAATGGAGACGCACTTAATTGAGAAGCAGCTCTGGAAGCTCAGCAATTTTGTCTAAAGCCTGTTCTATGCCAAGAACAAGAAACAAGCAGCTTGGGGTGGGGTGGGGGGAATACATGCACATAAGGAACTAGTCACTTTTCCATTCCACATCTAAACCCCCCTTGGTCTCCTCTATGTCCATATTTAGCTCACGTCTCTATGCTCTTGAGCTCAACTGAACATCTTTAAAAAAAGCAATGGAAAGTTCTCTACTGTTACACACAGAGAAATATGAGCTTTTGCTAGGATAAACCCCTCGCCAGCGTGCTTTACACATCTATGTAAAAGGGCACCTTACTGCTACTTAACAAACTCCTCAATCACTACTTGTGTAAGTTCATTACAGTAAATGGACTTCAACCAATCATCTATCCCGCTGCTGTTACTAAAATATTAAGAGTCTGAAAATATATTACCACCCCCTCTTACTCTTATACTACCACTGTTGTACAAAGACTATCAAGACTAGGTTCCAACTATAAACACATGCATTAGCTGTACCTGCTAAGTTCAGTTTTACATCTTTCAGCAAAGCAACACGTTCACAGCAGAAGCCTGGAAAACCACACTTCAACCTTAATTTTGAAGAAATAAGTACAATTTGACTTCAACTGTGCCAGAAGCATGAAGAATTTTCATTTGTAAAATTTGGACAGTGGGTATCCATACCTGTCGTTACCTGACATCTTACATTAAGTTATGTACAGATAATGAAGACCACTACAACCACCATTCTAGAGGAGGCGGCTTTCTTGTAAATTACTATTTCTAACTGCATGTGTGTTTTCAACCATAAAGCATGAGCAACAACAGTTGTATGCAGAAGAAACACATATTATTTAAAAAAAAAGTATGTTGCTAACCTGGAGTAATACAGCAATATTAAAACTCAAAAGTTGAGCATTTAGATTTTTCTTCTTTGCCCTACTCTGATGCAATGCACTAGGATGCTTGCTGAATTTGTCACTCCATACCCTTCATAACTAACTTTACGTAAAAGCCTCCTTCCTTCTGAAACATATCTCAGCTAAAAGGTTATTGACCCTCCTATGTTCAGCCATTACGATGTTGCTACCACATTGTCTAAAGCAGGTGGTGAAACTACCAGTGTAGCTTACACATGGGGTACACTGGTCGTAAGGTATCAGATTTTCACAAAGTTCGTGTTTTAAAAGTATTTGAAAAATAAGTAAGAATTTCTAGCTAATTTGTTGTCACATGCGGGAAGTATCCTAGTTCAGACACATCTTCAAAATCTTGTGCTTAGGTTATTCAAGAAAGTCGCTGAAACAACTATAATGAGCTTCAGATTTTGTTTTTCTAAATCAAGTTTTCTACCTTGAGGCCCTATTCCAAATCAGAACACAGCCAGGCATGCAGAGGGGCTGCACTCCAGCCTCTTCTAAAGCTCAAGATATTCATAAACCTAAAGGAGACGGAAAGGATGTAGCAAAAAATAAGAGGAGATGGAAAGAAGAAACAGACACCAGAATTCTCAGAAATATGGTGGCAAATATCAGAAATAACCATATTATAATATTATTTGAATAAAAAGAAAATAAATGAAGCCAAGAGGGAGAAAAAAAACCACCAAAGGACACTCAAGCAGATTTTACACATATTTCACTTAATTATCTCCCAACCCAGTATCTTCTCAGCTGAATGGCCATGAAAAATAAGATCATTCTTTTAAACTGTCTCACTGTATTTCCAGAGAGATGTAGATGCAGAATAATTCCCTCGGCCCAATTACGGGTCAAGGCATGGCAAAAGAGGGGAGGAAGACTCTAAATATAATGACTTTTCAAAGTTCATAAACTACTAAATGTAGGGAATGAAAATATAAAAAGACCTCAGAATTACCAACACTGCCATGTATGAATCAGCAAACCAGCCATGTAGCCTTCACAAATGTCCATGTCACACATTTCACTTAAATATAATTCAGAGGAAAAGGTGTAACTATTTAAAGAACTCATGAACCATACATCACACAGACAATCTGTATTCTAACAAGCCTAACCAATTCAGTTTTCTGAAAAATCACAGTAAGTAAAATAAAAACATTGTAAGATTAGCTAAATTATGGAGATTACACATAACAACAGAGTTAGCGTTTCTGAACTGCAGAATTCATGGTTAGTCAAACCACCTGTGGAACTTACACAATATCAAATTACATGTTGTTAATTACTCTGTAGGAAAAAAAGAAAAAACTAACAAAACCACAAAAATACCCCAACAAATAAGCAAAACAAAAAAACCCACCACAGAATATGCAGAAAGAATGAATTCGTGGAAGAGTTTTAACAGGTTTGAAGTGTTCCAGCCATCTCCATCAGGTCCTATACTGAACAGCATTACGCAGCCAGGGAACTTTCCACTAATGCTATTCAATCCTGAGAGAAAATAAATAATTTAATAAACAGTCTACCTGCTATTGTTATTCATCTGATGTTTTATTTCACTACCCTAGTGGGATCTCCTTCCAAATGTCTCTGGCTTTCTTATTTTCACACAAAAGGAAGTTAATAAATTTGAGCCATAAAATCCATATTGCCTTACAGAATCACATGAGGAGGTCAAGGTGGCAGATCTGACATAGGCAGTGGGCAGCAGAGGCAAGCTGGACTGCCTGCAGAAGAGCAAAACAGAATCAAGGAAAGACCAAAAAGGTGACTTGCCAGTGACAATTCTGTCTTTTACAAATCATCTGAATTATGGTTATCTACCTCAATAATATTTTATTAGTAATCACAAGCGATTCTCTCATTAATATTTTCAAATATAATCCATAGTATGAGAAACACATGATTTCAGAGAAAACGGTATCTCATGGTGACAGTAATGTTGCTGTGAAGTTCAGCCTAATCCTTCATGAGGGTACATGAGATGCAAATTACTCTACAGTGGCACAAAATTAAAATATGCAGATTATCGTAAAAGTTTTTATTAGACAAATATGATCCATGACCACATAATTTATTCTTTTTCAAACATTATAAATTAACATAAATGTCACATAACAGACATCTGTAGCACACAATTTCTATCTTATTTGGCTCTAAGGAAAGCAGAACATTAAAAAGTTTGTGCCCAAATTCATAACATTTGACAGAAGAATGACTAATGGCCACACAGCAATTTTCCTTACAATACAAAAATTTTACCATTATTGATAACCTGCAGCATGTGTTGGAACAGCTTGCAAACTGTGTATTACTTTACCCAGCCCCCAGTCATGGTTTGTATGTTCTCTTTTCTGTAGGATTGCTGGCAAAAGAGAATTGTGGTTTACAGTATGATTTTACTACATAACTATATTTTATTTCATCAGAAGTGCCCTTTACCTCTTGACCTTATATTTCAAGTTTAGGAACTGAAGTCTGAATTCTACACAAAACAAGGAGAGTAGTAAGTGACTCCATAAATATCTCCTGTGACTAAAGTTAAAAGACATTTTAAATTATTATTCTTATTAAAAGCATGAATTATCCAAGCCAAAGTGCAGAGAGAAAAATTCAACCAACTTGCTATTTTATCTACTATTAGTCATACAAACAAACTCAGAATACTTTCTTACTCTCAAAGAACCCTATCTGGGCACATACTGAAATGTAAGAAATTCAACTTAAACACAAGATTATTTAGCATGAGGTATTTAACCACTGGAACAAGTCACTCAGAGAGGTCATGAAGTCTCTGGCTTTGGAGATACTCAAAATCCAACCAGACAGTGTCCCAAGGAACCTGTCCTAGCTGACCCTGCTGTAAGCAAAGAGGTTGAACTACTTGATCACCAGAGGTCCCTTTAAACCTCAACCATCCTGAAATTCCATTTTTTAAAATCTTTACTTTTGCCAAAGAAGACAACAGAAGAAAGGTACAGGAAAAAATAAAACAATTCATTCAGACAGTACCTGACACCTGCAAACCTTTTTTAAAGGCATCGTCTCTCTTTTATAGTTGCCTTTACAGCCTACATGAAAAGTCTGAACAATTTGTACAACTCTGACATTAATGTTTCCTTGGGCACAACTCTGCATAAAATTTTATCTACTTCAAGTAAGTAACTGCAAAGAAAACACTGTGGAACACAGCATTAAGTAACTCAAGAATTACTTCTCACAATTCTATTTGCAAATGACAATAACTGACTGAAGTAGTAAGTCAAACTCTACTACTGATGACTGTCCCTGCTCAGATCAATTTCCACCCAAAAGAGCCATGGGACTTCTTAAATGACCATGTCTGTGGCACTGATGTCCTTCCTGAAGAGTCAGCTAGGGAAGCCTCCAGCTTTGCTTCCTGATACTAGTTTGTGTCTTAACATGAGGAAATAAGCATAAGGACAATTAATGGAACCTAAAATTATTTTCTTACCCAGACAAGTGTTTGAGTGAACACATTACCACGATCTTTAAAGATTCTAAACTCATATCAAACTGCCTGGGAAAGAACCACACAGTTCTGCTCCTCCTTATGCAAAAAACAGGGAATATCATATGAAGTTCTCTCACACAACAGGTTCAAATCGGAACAGAGGAATGACTTACTCACATAGCACAGTAAGTATGGAGCCTATTGCCAGAAACAACGGTAGATGCAAAATTCATACACAACTCAAAAGGGTTTTAAAATGATGTATATCCACGGAATAAAAATCTATACAAAACATCATCCCCACTGAGAGACTGGGAGAGGTGACCTAAGGCATAACCCTACATGCTTGCCTAGAAAGCAAGCTTAAGAATAAAGCACTGACTGTCAAATACTGTTTAGCTACGGAGACAAGCAGAACTTGAAATGATAGTCCTGTCACATACCAGGATCCCAGAGCTTTAAACTTCAAGAGAGAACAGCAGATTAGTCCAGTATGGCTGCTCCTGTGAAGAATGTTCTTCGAAAGAAACTAAGACTGTTGCACCAGCACATTACTTTTCCAAAAGAGAGGTGAAACAGCAACTTGAGACTGTGATAGCAACTATAAAATATTTAGCTCTCTAATGCCAATGGAGAAAATAATTTGCTTCCCCACTTTTCATAGTTTTTTTAAAACATCCAAAGAAACAAAGGTGCACTAAAGAAAGATCTTTTTCATCATTACTGTAATTAAAGCATGATTGACCATTTCATTCAACTGACAAAAAGCTTCCAATGACTTACAAATTATTACTAATACAAATCCAGAGAAAGTAACATGAAATTTCAGGCAAAAAAAGATACAGTGGTTAAGTGGTTCAAATACATATTAGGACACGGGGAGTGGGGGATGGAACAATACATGATGACAAAACACCACACACACACAAACAAAACCCTACCCAAACACACAAAAAGACCAAAGAACCCCACAACCATTTTTTGTCATCCCCAAACTGAAAATACTGCAAGTCACTGTCAGTCACACAGCTCTCTACTCCAGAAAACAATCATGAAGAGCATACCACTAAATACAGGTCAATGCTAGAAAGAATGTTATATGCACAGGCAGAGAAGAACAGAACCCATACTGTATCTCACAATGTGTAATCCAGAATGCGTATCAACACAAATTTCTGGAAACATGGGCTTTTGAAAGCTATTAAAGAAAGCCCTGCCATCTTCCTTTAACCCAGAACATAAGCAGGAATCCCAGCTAATCATTACTAAGCATAGCTGGACACCTGCTAACATAACTGTATCCTAGAACACTTAATCTTTTCAGTAATTGTCCCCTCCATAAATAGTAAAAATAAAATAAAATAAAATAAAATAAAATAAAATAAAATAAAATAAAATAAAATAAAATAAAATAAAATAAAATAAAATAAAATAAAATAAAATAAAATAAAATAAAATAAAATAAAATAAACAACTGACTAAATCACAAAAAGTACTGATTATTTGTACAGGGAGTCCAAATGACCTTCCCTTCCTAAAGGTCATACAGCATTTTCTACACAAGATGAAAATTCCTTTCCTTTATGTTAGTTCCTTATGCACTCTATTAATTTCTTCAGGCTGACACTGCAATTATGGTGAAATTTCCTATCAAAAACAGATTGTAGCAAGACTGTAACCCCCTTGAAATTATGCAAACTCACTTATTTGGTGAGGACAGAGCTTCAAAAAGCTTCCTATATTCCCAAAGCATCACATCCTTCATATTTGCAATCTTATTTTTAAAAGAAAAAGGTATGGTCCATGCTGAAAAAAGAGGAAATTCAACAAGCAAAACATTAAGCAACCTCAAGAAATCTATCAACTGCACACAGTTTTTCCTATGAAGAGTTTTTAACTACTTGGGTAGGGGGAAACAGCTACCCAAAACTTGGTTAAACCTTAAAAATGATAGCATACTTGAAGACAAATCTTACTGAGTGCACTCCTCTGCTACAATTCTGCTCAGCCACGATAGGTCACATAAAGTCAATATTCTGTGATAAGAACTGAATACCATGTTGATAGACTCAGCAATACCAGTCAAGTATGGATTCATGCATAAATAATCAAATCATGCTTCCAAGCTCCAGGAAGAAAACAAAACAAACAAATCACAGATAAACCCAGGACTTCGTATTTTTCATTCAAAATATAAAACCAAAGTGCCTGGCATCCAACATGTCTATGAGTCATTTGAAATTTTTCTCTGAGGAAAATACTAACATTCCTCAGCAATGCTGGACTTTGAACACATACCCATTAACTTTTAGCTACACTAAGAAACAAGCAATACTTTGCAGGTATCTGACAGAACTTCATCCCTTATAAGCCAGAGATTTAGGCACCTCATGAATAAAAAGCCCTCCTGCATTTCCACCCCACCCAATTACAGAAAAACAAATGTGTCTCCTCTCATTCCGACACTGCATCTGCAGAGATGAGACTGCTCTGAATCTTGTAGACTTGATCTCGCAGTAAAAAAACATTCAATGCTGAAACCAGACAGAGGGAGTCTGGATTAAACAGATGGCACACTATTTAGAACAGTTTCACTGTTAATAACATGATAATTGCATTCCCCCTTGGAACTCTTCTCATGCATTCCCAGGATCCCTATAAAAAAAAAAAAAACAAACCCTGAAACCTAGAAGCTTTACATCAGGATATTAAAAAAAAAAAAAAAAGGGCACAACCGCCTATCCTAAAATTCAGCCAGCATAATCTGTAGTGTTTATTCCTGTCCTTATTAAGAGCATTAGAAATTAAGATAACAGAGTTTGCATTCTGCTCTAAAGAAACAGCATTATCGATTCATCAACAATTGATGAATAATTTCAACCTTTTTAAGTCACTGAGTAGTTAACTTTGAACAGCTTCTTTTCAGAGGAAAGGGTCTGTGTACCTAACCTTGGGGAAGATAAAAAAAAAAATGAATTATCCCGATACCAATGCAAACGACACTTCACAATTACATAGGCACAGCATGCAAAATGCCGAGCTCCCCAGAGACAGGTGCTGAATGGAACCAAGCGACCTTCTCGTTCAAGAAGCAGCCGTCAAGAGAATTCTTAACTTCCACTTACCTTTCAGTGCAATCTCAGGACGTCTCCCCGCTTCTCCTACGGAAACAAAGAGCGATGCTCTTTTAAAATGTATCCACTGGAAAACGGGAGCTTGCTCCTGATGCCAGAGCTTGCGAGCACCTCCGATTTCCCTAAAACTTCTTGCTCTGACGAGGGGCACCCTGAGGGCCGACGGGCAGGCAGGAAGGCAGCGGGAGGGTACTGCCCCAGCCCCCAAGGCCGTTCCGCCGCCCTCCCGTGTCAGGGCCGGGGGCGAGCGGGCCCGGGGCTTACATAACCGCCGGGCGCGGGTATGCTCCCCCCGCCGCCTGAGGGGAGAGGGAGGGGAAAGGGGAGGCCGAGCGCGGCGCCCCGGCGAGTGGCGACAGCAGGAGATGGGGGCGGGGGGAAACGGCGGCTGGCGCCCCCGCACGCACAGACCCCGCGGGCTTCCGTCCCTGCTTGCGCAGCCGGTAGCGACCGGCGGGCAGCGGCAAACGAAGAGCAAGCAAGGTAGAGGGGAGCGCTGGCGCTGGCCCAGGCCCCGCGCCCGCCGTCAACGCCACCACACTACCCCCCACGGCTTCGGTACCAAACCCCTCACCCTCTTCTTCTCTTTCTTCTTCTTCTCCTCCTCCTCCGCTGCCGCCACCACCTCCAGCCACTGCCAACCCCGCAACTCAACAATGCACCCGCCCATTGGGCCGCTCCCGCCCCCAACAAACCCCGCAGTGATTGGCCGCTCTCTCCTCCATGCCTGTCTCCGTCCCCCTCTCGCCCAGGTCTTGGGCAGCGCTCTTGTGCGGGACCTGCCTCGTTGAGCCGCGACGGGAGCGCTGCCAGCAGCAGAGGGGAAAGCAACAGCTTCGCTGCCTTCACCAGGACACAGGAGGAAGCGGAACGGAACCTGCCCGGAACCCTCGTGGCTGGCTACACTTCCTGTAGCGGCGGTCCTCCCTCCGACTTCCGCTTCCGGGTGACGGCTGCGTTCTGAAGGAGGGTCACACAGCGGACAGGTACCCAGGGCCCGCCGGTGAGAGGGGCAGGGGGCCGGCTCGGGCGCCTTCTGGGATCTGCCCGCGCCCTGACCTCCTCGAGAGTGTGTGCGTGTGCGGAGAGGGGAGTGGAGGGACTGATGGCGGCGATGTCTGCCCGGCTCGGGCTATGCGCCTGAGCCAGACCGGCTTCGCGCAGCCGCCGTGGCCCTTCCCCGGGCGCCGTTAGACGGGCCGTCCGGGCTACCAGGCCTCCTCGCTGGCATCCTGCGCGCCCGCCCCATCCCGGGGCGCCCTTTCGGCCCTGGTGGTGGTGGCAAGGGGTGCCCGGCCCGTGCTGCAGTGCAGCCTGTGCCAGCTGGTGCGCATGGGCGCAGCTCCCCCCTGCCGTGTGGAAAGGGGCCTTCTGGCGTTTAATGCGGTGGGAGCTTCTGGGGGGATGTCTGCATTAGGGCTCGTCTTCAGGTTTCCTTCTGCAAGAGAATCCTCGGTGTTTGTCTCCATCGATTGGTGTCTTAAAGAGTTACAAGCTTTAAAGCTGTGTTCTCTGCACCATTACATTACAATCAATTCTTGGAAAAAAATAAGGATATTGAATCTGCTACCAAGTATGTATTAAAATGGCAAAGAAACCGACTCAAAGAGTCTCAGGTGCTTTGTGAAAATAAAGACTTAAAAGCCGTTATTTTCCTACAGTCCTTCATGATCACACTGAAAATGTTTTCCTTCCCATCTGCCTTTATCACATTTTAATAAGAACCTTAATATTTTCATAGTTCTCTCAAAGGTATACCTAAATAAAGCATGTACTTCCCAGCCTCATGAAATGCCTGGTAAGGTGCATCTCCTTGCCCTTCATTGCCACGGATGTTTGACTAAATTGGTGGCAACTTAACAGGAGCTGAGGAGCCAAGTCTTCTGTTTTTCATATGTTTTTCTTCAGAGCTTGGTGATCATAGCTCTGCCATACCCAAAGTGGATATTTCCAAACTGAATTCTGAGCTTTCTGATGTACTCTAGAAAGTCTGCAACTTGATGGGCCCCAGTGTTGCTAAAAAGCAGTCACAGACACTGGAAACAGTAATTTTTCTGACACTTTTCTGGCAAGGACAATTTACAGATCTGCTTCATAAATGTAATGGTGGTGGTGACTTACAACACAGTAATATTGAAGTCTGCACAGTTTGCTTTATTGTGCTTAATCATGAACTTCTGAAATGCAGAACAAAGTCTCTTAGCTCTCTGTTTTACACTGCACTGTGTACAGTGCAGAAGATGCTTTGTATGCAGTGTGAGTTGCTTTGGAATACTTCTTGTAACCTCCCTGGTTTTCCTGTACAGTGTATTGTTCTTTACAGGTGTGTGAAAGTAATCTGATATTGTCTGAGAAATAAAAAAATGTTTTCTTGTAGGTATGGGGCATGGAAATGAACATGGCCATGGCCATGGCCATGGCCACAGCAAAATTGAACTCCCTGACTACAGGCAATGGAAGATAGAGGGTACTCCACTAGAGAAGGTCCAGGAACAGCTAGCTAAGCGGGGTCTTAGGGATCCATGGGCTCGGTAAGTGCAAGAGCCTCTGAATTTTAATGTCATGTTGTAGTATCAACTGGACTGGGTCAGTACAGATTATTCTTTACTAAAAATACTGAAAATGTGTCTAGAATACATTAGTCAGCACTTCAGTTTTTATTTACTTTGTTGCATGGAGGTCACACCTTGCATCACCTTTACCAGCCTCATTTTGCAAGGCACCCTTGCACTTTGTGATCTTTCATGATGATACAGGCACGATGACCTCCTCCACTAAAACATGTAAGTAGTATTCGGTCTTGCACACATGAGTAAGTCTGTACCTTTTCAGCAAAGAAGTTGTGTGCTCAGATCTTGTTGAAGTTGATGTAATGTACGTTGCCTGTATTTCCGTGGGAGTGCAAGCAGTGTTAGTTTTCATTCTTTTCCTCCTTTGCTTCAGGCAAAATTGTTGTGGGCTTATTCACATTTTTTAAAAAATGAACAGTTTAACATCATATATCTAGTGTAAATTAACCTGACTTTTAGTGCATAGACCTCCAAGTTCACAAAGTGGTGCAAAACGGCAAAATGGAAAAGAGCTTGTGTAATATTTGTTGCCCCTCCTAGATAAAAAAATTAATTAATGCTTCTCTGGTAAAAGAAGGGGATTGAGCCAATTACATGAAGAGCTGAAATAAGGAACAAAGTCAAACTCTCAAAGCATGAGATGATTCCTCCTGAACTTTTCAAATTCTATGTAAAGTAATATTCCAGTTCCATAGGACAAGTATTGTGCCAATCTTCCTTAATGAAGGAGAAATTAAAGTATGAAGTTATTTACTTCAGTAATCTAGAAGACTGCATTACTAGTATCTTGCACGAGAAGTCTTGAAAATATAACCCTCTCTAGGGCTCCCTTTTTTGGTATATTAAATCCTTTTTAACAGGGGATCAGCTTTCCACCTTTGTAGCAAACGCACATTAATGGACATATTCAATACAGAATAAACTGTGTGAAAGATGTCATATTTGGAAATACTAAGCCTGTAGTACCCTGTATTAGCATCTAGAAGATACTTTCCATGCCAAAAAGCCTTCATCCCAAGTCACAGAAGCCACTTGCACAAGGGGTTATTTATGAATATAAGTATTTGAACCTTGTTTAAAAAAAATCTGTATCTTCTCCTGAAATGATGGTTCTGACTTTATTGCTTGGTTTTGTGCAAATGTTTTTTTTTCCTTTTCTTAAGGACTTTTCACTCCTTAAGAGAGACAAACTGTTTATAGATTACACTGGTTGTGCTACACATAAATACTTAATCAGTTATAATAGTGACCAACATTTCAGTAACTATAGGTTGAAAACAGTAAGGCAAAACAGTGTAAGGTTCAAATATTTTGTAGTTTAGTAGTCAAATACACTTTTTCCTTTTTTTTTTTTGTTTTAAATTTTAGTAGGCTTTTCAGATGCCAACATAGTTCAGTGTTGTATTGTAAAACAGAAAGTGCCTTCCGATTACGATGTTTTCTATGACTGGAAAAAATAGTCCCTTTTAAGATTTAACTATGCTAGATACCATCTAGTACAACAACTAACCTTTGCAGTCATTCCATCCCATACCTGTGCTAGCAGGTTCTGATTTTGTTTCAAGCAAGAATAAAAAAGAGAAGAGAATTAGGGGGAGCTTACTACAATTATGTTGTTTGCTGGCATTGCTTGTGTCTCAAATTACATGGATAAAGGGTTATAGTTAATAATATGTATTTTACATGTGGTGACTCCTGTTACTTAAATGATATTTCAGTGATAGAAATGGTACAGTCTCAATGTGTATCTAGTTGAAACACCTTCATTTTTTTTAAATTTTTTTTTCCCGGAACAAAGATATTCTTGTTAATGTTTATCACAATGGCTCCACTGATCTTACTCTTTTGATTTTATTTTTCTTTTAGTAATGAAGCCTGGAGATACATGGGTGGCTTTGCAAAACCTGTCACCTTAACAGAAGTCTTTACTAGGGGACTTAAGTGGGGATTTGCAGCCTTCGTCATCGCTCTTGGTATTGAATATACTCTGTTTCCTCCAAAGAAGAATGGGGGCCATCACTGAAGATCAAGTATGACAACTTAATTAGTTGAAACATGTATAAGCATGCGTCTCACTCTGTACTTATGCATATTAAAGACTATCACAGCCAAAAACATTTTTCTTTGCTTTTATTATATTTTTGTGGAAGGATCAAAAAACATTGCTGGAGCAATTTACCTGACTTCAGTCAGGGGAAAAAAGCCCAAGACATACATACGCTTTTGGATTTTCTGTACCATCCTTTAAAGCACAGAGCAAACTATCAGGACAGCTCTTCTAAGCCCTGCCAATGTTCTATTAAATGAAATTGAGAAGCATGTTGTTATTAAGAGAAAAAACTGTACTGTATTAATTACAGGTTTAATAATGTTTATTTCCTAGTAAGTGGTAATGAATGAGTTGTCATTTCTTAGAAGTTGTTACTGTCGTGGTTTAAGTCCAGCCACACAGTCTCTCTCTCACTCCCCCCTTCCTCCCCACCCCACTCCTGGAGGGATGGGGAGGAGAATCGAAAGAATGTAACTCCCACAGGTTCAGTCAGGAACAGTCCAGTAACTAACGTACAGCACAAACCACTGCTGCTACCACCAATAATGATAAGGGAAATAACAAGGGAAGAGAATACAACCGCTCACCACCCGCTGACCGATACCCAACCCGACCCAAGCAGTGATCCAGCCCTTCTAGGTAACTGCCCCCAGTTTATATACTGGGCATGACATGCTGTGGTATGGAATACCTCTTTGGCTAGTTTGGGTCAGGTGTCCTGTCTCTGCTTCCTCCTGGCTTCCCCTCCTCCCTGGCAGAACGTGAGACTCAGAAAGTCCTTGGTCAGACTAAACATTACTTAGCAACAACTAAAAACATTGGTGTTATCAGTGCTGTTCCCAGGCCAAAAGTCAAAAACAGAGCACTGTACCAGCTACTAAGGAGAAAAATGACTGCTGCTGCTGCTGAACCCATGACAGTTACTATTAACTCCTGTGCCTCTAAGTAAAAAGAACCATTACCTTTATGCTATATGAAAATACTAAAGCTTATACTTAATCCTGTTGAAGAATTGGCAGACACTATGCATCAAAATAATCCGCTATATAATATCCAAAAATTATATTGCTACCTCAATGCCACATTCACAAAACAGAGTGGAACGTAGTCAGTAATTTGTTTCACATTTCTTTTTTTTTTTTCCTTAAATTATCTAGCAGCTTTTGGAGTACTTTAAAAATGCCTGGAATGGGGACTATAGTAGAAAAGGGCCTGTTTACAGTGTATGTCCTCTGCAGCACTACGAATTAGAATTGGCTAAATATCATATTGTAAATGTTGTTATGCCATTACTAACATAAGCTAAGCAGGGTGTACTATGTATTTTTTTCAATCCCAACAGCAGGCTATCAGTGTCACTAAACAGAAAAGCAAAATTAGACAAACAAGTGAGAAACTAAATGCCACTACTCAATTACATAGTGTACTTCCATGGTGAAGAAACTGTAAAGTTACGTCACAAATTGCAGGTTTACATACGATTTGAAAGTCCTACCAAACATAGCTACAGTGTGGGGGGTGGGGTGGGTTAATATATAAAATCTTGCTCAGGAAGGCTGTGTGTGAATACATAACAGGGCTTTATTTTTAGAGCCAATCATCAACATCTGTTACTGTGGGAGTGCAACTGCCCTGTTCAGTGGAATTGGTCGCATCTGACATTGCTCAAGGCACTGTTCATAGGGCAAACTTTTCTTGCCTAATTCTTTCTCAAGAATCCCTATCCAGTTGCATTATTGAATGAAAAAAAAAAAAAAATCAAGAATCTACGGGGTAAGGTCCATTGCACAAAATATTTGTCCCTTAGGCAGTCCCACCCAGGATACACGTTTTCAAAGGCTGGCATTCACTGCTTGTTTTCTGTCTGAGCCCAAGCCTAAACAACTTAAGGTAACTGAATTTTAGATAGCTGTTCAGAAAAACAGATGTGGAGGATTTGTGCTGCTTACTTCAGCTGCTCTTTATAATTTGAATTTGGTGTGCAGTACTTGCATGCTGACTAGCTGCTCCCACACCCCAACTCTGTTTCAGCTGTTGCAGAAGCTTAAGACTTAAAAAAAAAAAAAAAAAATAGAAAACCTTTAAGCTGTAGTTGCTCCCATTTAGTTTCTTGTTAGGAAAGTTTGCTTTCATGTTCTTCTTTATGAATACTTTTCATTGGATTTTGTTTGTTTGTTCTACATCACATTCTTCAAGCTGCTGTAAGTTCCTATGGAATTAGTCTGTCTAAATAGTGCAAGCCTGCCACTTCACCGATGTAGCAGACAGTTCAGACACTAGCTGAAGAGATATTCATTATTGTGTTTTCAAGCACTAGATGAACACAGATACGAAGTTACTGTAATCGTATTTTCAGCTTACAGAACATTAGCATGTTGCTTAGCTTATTGAGACCAGTTTGGCTGCTGTGTAAACTAACGCATTCCTCAATAATTTTTGAAAACAAGATCATTCTATCAAGACTACTGTATATTAAGAAAGTTAAGACGATCAAAGTCTTACATCTTCTAATTTCAGCTGCAGTTTCCAGAAAATTTACATGTAAGCAAAAAAACTCAATTTAATTTCCACAGATGCTCTGCTTTAAAGATTTTTCTTGTGTAAGGAAGATCATAAAAATAAGCCTTACCAGCATTCTATGTAAGCAAATATATTGGGCATATTCACAGTTAAACAGATCAGTTTAGGTAAAATTTATGAATTTATTAATGAAGGTGGTTATCATTCACTGGTTTAGTAGCCAAATGGCAAACACTGCTCTAAGCAACTGACTTTATTTATGATAAATATATTTTGCCAATATTGAATATAAATATGTCTCATTATACATAAAATACCTGTGAAGTAAAATTTATGATAAATATATTTATCATTTATGATAAATATATTTTGCCAATATTGTAGAATATAAATATGTCTCATTATTATACATAAAATACCTGTGAAGTAAAATTTTTTCAATATTTTAACACTAATCCTGCCTGGGGATGGAGTATTTCCTGTGTATTAAAATAATAGTACCAAATCTGTCTTCACTGTAACCATAGCAATTACTATCTTTACATTAGAACAGCCTTTCTACCAGCACAGATATTTTATAGTGCAAAAAACAGGGTCACAAACAGCAGTAGAACCTGCAGGTGAGGAACATACATGACTGTAACACCACAATCAGCAAGTTCTTTCTGTATCTTAAGTTCTGAAAACCAGAACTGATGATGCTTCATTTTCTGAAATGCAGGTAGAAATCCCATCTCCATCGGTAGTCAAAGACCTGTTTCTGTTCACCTGCAAAGATACTTGTGATTTATCTATTGGTTTTGCTAATGCTACCTTTAATACTTACATCATTAGCATAATCTTCCAAATTTGTATATTACAGAGAAGTAGCAAAATACAGTACTGACTACATTGCAGTATAAATTGGATGTCTCTGGAATTCCTATTTCAGGGCTTAACCATTCTCATCATGAGAGGCAGTTGCAGTTAAAACAGCAAACTGTAACTGTGTGCATTCGATATTAATCTGCCTTTAAATCTCTCCTGAAAACCTTCCTACAAAAATCTTTGTTGAGCTCTAAAACTACAAGCTTCTACCCCACAATTACATCTTTCCCAGATCAGTATTTATTAGCTAAGGCTATTTACATCAATGCAAGTGCATTTTCTACATGCAGCTAAGAGTGTATGCCTCAAGGGGTTTTACACGGAACATCCTCAGACTCATGCTTGTCTTCCAATTAAGTTTACTGATTTCATCTTGGGTATGAAAACATGTATGGGTAGGACATGTATGACAGGGAACTGATTTTACAGGTGCTCTATACATTCTTTATTCTCATTTGTAAGCCAAATGGAAATCTGAAATCTGGATGTTAGATAATCCTTTTACCATTGTTCCAATGGAAAAGAAAAACCCTTTACAACAGCCTCTTCCCTTAGTGACAGCCTTTTAGTAATAATGAAAGTAACACCAACACATAACAAGAAAAACTAGTGACACCATTTATATACACACATGGAATGCACTCACCCTGACCCTACCAACTCTGATTTTGAAATATACAGCATAAAAGTTCGTATTTTAAGAGGCATTATTAAAATGTTTTGTTCTATATAACTAGGAGAATCTATAAAATTAAATAGATCAAACCTATTATGAAGGCATATCACAACTGACATGTCCAAAACAGAGATTTATAAGCAACGCTCTCTAAATTGAAACATATAGCACCGTCTCTTCCCAATCACATCTAACTTTACTGGTATGCTGTATGTTTTACATTATATTTGTTTACAGTTTCAGTTTACATGAGAACTTACAGATGAAGCCAAGGTAGTACTTCAGCTTTGAAACAGTGGAACAATGAAAAAGCTTGTATACAATTCATAAACCCTGCCTATAAATATGAAAATCATGAAAACTGTGTAATAGGCATATAAGATTTTAATAAATTAAGGAGTAAGTGAAAAAGTAAATGAGAGTATACTGATCGCTTAAGGAGTGGCTGTGTTAAATTGCTACATCATTCACTCAACCATTTATTCAGGTTGCCCAAAGAAGTGATAAATGCTCCATCCCTGGCAGTGCTCTAGGCCAGACTGGACAGAGCACTGGGTGACGTGGTCTAGCGTGAGGTGTCCCTGCCCATGGCAGGGGGCTGGAACTGGTTGATCTTGAGGTCCTTTCCAACCCAAACCATTCTATGATTTTGGGGAAAAAACAAAACTAACCAACAACCAACCAAAAAAAAAATCTTCCATAAGCCTGCAACTATACCATCTGCTTCTATTAGACTTTACAAGTCTTCAATATGTTTGTATAAAATAGATCCAAGGAGGAAGTGTACATACTGATTCACAGTAGGTTTCTAAATGAATCATCACCTATCCAATGCTACACCTTAATAGCAAGGATAGTGCAATGCCCTTAAATGACTAATATTAAAGTGAGAGCCTGACCACACAATTTCAGTAAGAATTCAGCTTTTTTTCTTTCTCAGAACAAAAAGTGATCAAATCCTAGTGTAGGTGATTACTTTCTGCCCATTTTCCCTGCAGTTCCAAGGACAGAGTTTGCACAAGTGTGCAATCCCACAGTACACTGCTGTATTTTTAGCAGCACCAAAAAAAAAAAAAAAAAAGTACTGCTTTATAAATGCTTTCAAATCCACTGAGGTGAAAGTTATCTATTATGAGTCTAATTTCACCTCATAGGGACGTGAATTTTGTCCGTTTCAGCAGATAAAATGGCCCACAAGTTCAGATTTTAAGCCTCTAAGAGAGCAACTCCAGTCACAGTACTAGCATACCAGACTAAGTCACTTCATGCAAATTGCTGGTTTATACCAAGGGGCATCACAACACCCAGTTTACAGGGATAAGGCATTACTTAAAATTTACTGAAGATATAAATAAATGGGAAGCACACAACTTTCCCGCACCGGTACAGTATCATCCTATGAACGAACTCCGAACATGAACCAAGTAAGCGCTTTCTTGTGTATAAACTCTCGCGAGAACACATATCCACACTTACCCCAACTACTCGCTGAAAACCCGTCTGTTACTATCGATACATACTGGAGCTGGTAAAAAAAGCTTTCGTTTTCTCTCATGTTAGCGGCCGTATAAAATGCCTAGTCTCATAAACGTCTGTATACGCACTGAACTCACGACCACACTACTGCCAAGCCCTTCTCCTCACAGATACTCGGAAGCCATTTTCTGCGACAGCGATACCGAAAGGCGCCGCGCTAATGCGGGACGAGACGTCTCTCCTGCCAATCTTGGGCTCCGCTGCCGTACTGAGGCGATGGGTTTGCCTTCTCTGACTCCTATATCCTGAGGCAGAATATAAATCAAAACCGAAAGCATAGTACCTAACGGCCGGACTCACGATGACATTCTAAGGGTTAGTGAACGTGGCTCGGCAGATGTATAATGATCGGCGGCTAAAGCCACTTCCCTTATCCCTTGGCGAGATCTCCGTCTTAAACAGCGGTGCTGTCTACGCTCAGAGGCAGCTCAGGTGCCTCCAGCAGTCAGAAAAAGTAGGAACCAAAAACTCTGCCTCTCCATGGGTAGACAAAGCAAATCTTAAAACCACGCCTGGTGCTGGGGGAGCCTGTTTGTTCTCCCGGCACCGCCCCCCGCTGCTTCTCCATGTTGCCAGTGCCGGACCTCGCCCAGCTGCTGTAGAAGAAACTTCCCCGGCGCGTCTGGGTGCGTTATACCTTCCCCTCTTCCTTTCCCTGACACTAACATGCGCTCCCAGTGTAGGTGTCCTAACACACTGTAGTTCGAAATCGGGTACTTTTTTGTAGTCTTCTTCCGCACCGGGAGCGGGCTTAGCCGGGTGCGGAGAGACGGCGCCTGACCATTCTCGTGAGGCGACGCTGCTGGTCCGCCCGAGCTGTTTGTTGAGAAGCGGGTTCCCTCTCGCGTAATTTTTCCAACTGTGATAGAACGTTGCGTGGAACTTTTTTTTTTTTTTTTTTTCTGTGAAAGCACCCTACGGGAAAACAAATTTTAGTTTGCATGGGTTTGTTTTTTTTTTTATGAGGAAGACTGGGGTGTTAAACCAGTGCGTCTCCAAATAGAAATCAGTGTGGTCACTGCTTGTCTACGCTGAGATCAAAATATTTAAGCCTAATACAGAAATGAGAGAATTACTGCAGGATTTCCCTGTTTCCCCTAAGTATCTCGTAAGAAATTCTTTTATAGAGAAATGTGGAAGTTGTGGAGCATGCTTCAAACAGTTCACTACTTTGAAAAATGCCAGATGATACAGACTCAAAATGCAGTCATCTTTGTGTCACTGCAGCACCTCTACCTCTTCAAATAAATCAGAAGATTGGAAGCACAGCTAGTGCCTCCTGTAGCAAAGTAAGCTCCTCGCGAGGGGCTTTCACATGAGTTCATCTTGGTAAAACAAAGACAATTTCCAGATCGGAACCACACCCACGAATGTTACATCATGGTTTTGCTGCTGCAGAACTTTATGTGAAATTCTCAAGGAACAAATGCTGCCAGAAATTACAGATTCACTGCAGACCATATTTAGTGTGAGGTATTTCCCTGCTTCTCTTGGAAAGACCTTCCCTCTTAATACTTCTCTGTCGTGGATCATTGTATTGGTATTTGTGTATTGCTCAGCATTTGTGTTGCAGTCATGAAAACAGCAAACAGTAATACTGCTTGAGGCTTGTACATGCATACTGCTCTCCACTTGTTAGCAGGGAGTTAACTGAAGTGTGTGGTTTTGTGCATGAAGCTTTAGTCTATTATTTCCTGCTCCTTGAGGAGGGAGGAGGAAATTCATCCCTGACTTTGGTTGTATTCTGTAAGGCTTGGGAGCAGTGTGAAACAGTAAAGAAAATAGTATAATCAACTTCACTAGCTTCACAGAAGCTAATGAACATACTGATGTTTTTCTACCTGTTTTAGTGTGGAACAGAAATTATTTGTGGTCTGAGGAGGAAATAGGCTTGTTAATATTCTCGGGTATTTACCTTACAGAGTTTCTTCTTGTGAACGTTGTTTACAGTGTAATACCCAGGCTCAAAAATTAGCGCAGACTTAAAGTCTAATGCTTGTGACAAAGGTGTTTTCTTGTACAGTATGTGAAAAATCAGCTTTAAAATCTTACATGTTGGAGAGTGTCATACATGTCAGGAAAGTCTGAAAGTTAACTAAACCCAGAAGGTTGTATTTAAGTGCACTTTGGAACTATCTCATTGAGCTGTTTTTTCTTGGATGTCTTTTGTGGGAAGAGGACAGACAAGTCACCCCAGAGTCAGTGACTTCCTTACCAGAGGCCCTAAGACTATTTCCTAGAAGAGCTCTTCCTCAGTGACTTCTTTACCAGAGACCCTGACTATTTCCTGGAAGAGCTTTTCCTCAGTGACTTCCTTACCAGAGACCCTAAGACTATTTCCTAGAAGAGCTCTTTCTCTGTGAAAATTTTGGGTGACAGTAAACTCTCCCCTCACCAGCCATTTTCCCTCAGTGTGCCAGAGGTTTTCCTGGTTCTTTGAATACAGGAGGAATAGAGATTTGATTGTTGCTGCTCCATGTGTAGGCCTGCCCCCATTCATAGTCACATGATCTTGCAGTACCCTTTTACAGTGGGAGTTTTATTAGATTTCAGGTATTCAGGATGATTGTGGATTTCATATAAATCAAGAATGTAAATGAGAATGTGTAGTACTTTAGGTTTCTTTTTTCAACCCTCTTCCTGATCCATAAGCTTTACATTGAAATCTTTACTCAGTACATGAACCATTGAACTAGAGAGGAAAATCCTGTGTGTTTTCTTGCAGCAAATTACATGACATGAATACACAGACTATTGGTACATTTCTCTTTCCTCTTTACTCTCTGAGCAAAGTCAGGTGGATGTATAGAGTTACTTTTCATTTAAACAGCATTGGAATTAAAGGCTTGTAGATGAGTTTTATTCTTTTTGATGTACAGACATAGTATGTGACATTGATTGTCACTCACAGAATGTGTAACGAAAGGCTGAAAATGCTTAAAAATTTTATCCAGGTGCTAGAATCTTTCCGTGGATTAGGGTTTGAAGTCAAATTGGTTTGGTTTTTTTTTGCCTTTCAGAATGGTTTAAACAAAACTGTGCAGTATAGTGACTCAGCTGCTTGGAATGACTAAGATTTGTCTTCATACTGCTCATTTCATTTTTCCCCATGTAGGTAATGGGGATCAGAGAAGGTGAGATAGAATTTCCGTAGTTGGTGGCAGTGGAAATTGAGCATAGCACCCTCCTTATTATGTTAATCACAAGGGTGGGGTTTTTCCTAGGTTTGAATTTTAATTTCTGTTTCAGTATGGTGAAACATGAATGTCACATGAAAAGGAGTCTGTGGCTTATCTATACTTTCAGAGTTAGCCATTTTGTGTACATAAGGTTGATTTCTTTTCTTTGTGTGGCTCTTGAATCTTTCTGAACATGGAGAGGGGGTGTGGGGAATCCTTAAAACCCTACTAATTAATTCATATTGGAATCACTTTAAATGATGCTAATAAGTAAGAAAATGCACACATTCCTGAATTTACTCATAATTTGTTAAAGTATTACATATTAGATTGTTAATATTTCTTTTATTTTGACTGCATTTAAAGCAAAGCATGTTCATGTTCTGAAGGGGGCCTGTAAGGATACTGGGGAGGGACTCTTCACTAGGGACAGTAGTGATAGGAGAAGGGGTAATGGGTTCACACTTGAAATGGGAAGTTTAGATTAGATGTAAGGAAGAAGTTCTTTACTGTGAGGGTGGTGAGGCACTGGAATGGGTTGCCCAGGGAAGTTGAGAATGCTCCGTCCCTGGCAGTGTTCAAGGCTGGGTTGGACAGAGCCTTGGGTGACATGATTTAGTGCAGGATGTTCCTGCCCATGGCAGAGGGGTTGGAACTTGATGATCTTAAGGTCCTTTCCAACCCTAACTATTCTATGATTCTGTGATGGCAGTGGTTTGCCTACAATGTATGGTTAAACTACCTCTTAGCTCCCAAAACTCTTCCTGAAAAATGCCTTGAGACTTTTAGGGAGACAGGGTCGTAGTAGAGAGGTGGATGGTTGCTGAGAAAAAGTCAGAGCTTTAGACTTAAATGGCTGTGGAACTTAACTAATTTCCACAAGCACTTGAAATATCACTCATCAGCAGGCTGATGATCTTTCACTTCCTATGGAATTTTCAGAGTTGTATTAAGGTTTTACTTTTAAAATAACTTCCTTTTTCTTTCTGATTAGTATGACCAAATACTTTTTGTTCTGCAATGAACAGCTGGGAGAACCCCTAGAGAACAGGAGGCCTGTGTAGACTGTTGGTATTTTAGTTGTAAGTGAAATATATCAGCTAGGAGAGTTAACTGTGAACTTGTGCTGCAGATCACTGATTTAGTACATTTTAACTCTCTTCCTCAGAACTGCTTATGTAAAAATGAATCAAGTTAAGAATGAACACCAGAGAACTGCTGTGGTAGAGTGTGCTTCATGTCATGTTGGCTTTCTGTTTAAAAAAACAGTAGGCTGGCAATTTTAAAGGGACAGCAACAAAGTGATGACCAGGTGCCAAGTGCCAGCTGCCCTTATTCACCAGATTGAACAAGAACTGGATGAAGAAGAAGAAGAGATGATGATTTTTCTGTGCCGAGACCTTGCTCCTGACTTGGCCAATGCTGACCTTAGAGAGCTTTTGGTGGCTTTGAATGAGAGGGAGAAATTGTCTTTGCTTGGCTTGTCTGAGTTGTTGTATAGAGTTAAGAGGTTTGACTTGCTGAGGAGGATCTTGAAGACTGAGAAGGCAACCGTGGAAGCTGACCTTTCTAGGAGCCTCAGACTTGTCGCTGATTACAGGTACTATTTCAGATATCAAGGCTACTCTATTTTGTTCAAAATGTGTGGGGGTTGTTTTGGAGTTTGGGGGGTGTATGTGTTGTTTCTTTTTTTAAATAGGTCTTGAAAGAAAAGCAGAAAAGGGCATTGTATCTAGAGTAATAGTGAAAAGAATATGTCAAGTTTAGTCCCTAAAATAAGGCTTGGTAGCTTCTTTCAAGTCATTGCATTAGAAGCATCTATCTTTTAAGAAATTTGTTTGTTTAATAAAATCAGTGATATCTGTACGGTTTTAGATCACCAGATAGAAATGATGCATTAGAGGAACGTTGTTAGTTAGAGATACTTTTCTAGTTTGCTTTGGTCACATAGCCTTGTAGTACAGCTTTTCTCAGGGGATGTGTGTCTTACTACATTTTACTCTCTAGTTTTAAGAGGCTTAAATTAAGAAGCTCCAGTTACTTTCTTTGAGAGGCTTCAGGAAAAATTACATATACTCATAAGGAAGATTTTGCTGTATTAACTTCTCACTGAAACAAAACCCCTGTAGCTACTAGCCATAAAAGTTCAAATGTGTTCTGTTGCCTCATTCTTTCACTTCATCCCTATTGAAATATTAAGAAGACTTGTGTTTTCCTGGCAGCAGATTTTACACAGTCTGAGTAATGGCAGGTGCTGATTAGCAAGAAGTAGGGATTTTAAAATTTAATCTTGGAGCAGGGTTGGCTTTTTCCTGTTTATTTGGAAATGGTACGTTAAGATTGGAACATGGGAGATGTTGGGTAGTTGGGCAAGGGTGGGATCTTGCTGAAAGCTAATCCTTCAGAAATGTGTCAACTTTATTCCAGGGTACTAATGGTGGAGATTAATGAGAATCTGGAAAAAGAAGAAGTGGGTTCTCTTATTTTTCTGCTCAGAGATTATGCACCTCGTATGAAAATGGCAAAAGATAAGGTATGTTTTTCTGGTGGTCTTCTCTAGGGCAAGAGAAGACCAGCAGAGGAGAGGTCAAAGTGTAAAGAGAAGTTGCTAGACAACAAAGCGGTAGGTGAGGCTGTGAGGAGCAGACAGAAGTCAGGAAGTGAAGGAGTAGTGGCTTCTATTTCAGTTTTTGGTTTTCAATTCAAGGAAAGATGCATGAGAAACAGTAAGAGGGAACAGTGAAGACTTGCTATAGTGAATATTGTTAGCATGATCCTCACATGCAGAAGGCATTAAAAAAAGTCTTTCGTTAGTGTAACTGATCAGTAAGTTTATATATGAAGGATCTCAAACCAATAATCATATGAAATGTATCTTGAATTACAAGATCACTTTTTAGGTTCATGCTCTGCTTCACTTAGAAAAGAACAGTTTTATTTTAATTAGATCTTTTTTTTGTACACTTGTGTTCTGAATGTTTAAGTGCTCTGAGAAAGCAGAGCTTCAGTAGAGAGGGTTCAGAAAACTTGTCAACAGTGCATAGAAGACTGCATATTTCTGTCTTCTTCCTTTGTGGTTTCTTTTCTTTTCCTTTTTCTCTCTTTACCCAAAGAAGAAGAGGTCCTGCAAATTCACCAAAGCTTTTCTTACCTCTTGCTTTGTGGCACATGAGGTCACATTACAAGTCATCCTTATAGCAAGGTAATGCAAACCCATTTCCTCAAAAAGAATTTTTTTAATTTTTTTTTTTTTTTTTTTTTTGAGAATATGACTTTCTAGCTTCCATTACTCTTACGGTAATACCAAGAATTCTTACACCTTCCAGATAATTTTCTTAGTGTTTCAGAAGGTAATGTCACTAGTTCTTGAATATACAACCTGTATGAACTCCACATGTTATTGTCTGACTTGTTTTGTTATTTACTGATAGAGAACAAATTACTGATATGACAGTTTAGGTTTCTCTTGCTTTTCTAGAGTTTTCTAGCTCTTGTGATTGACCTGGAGAAACTAAATTTGGTAGCTCCTGATCAACTGGATCTGATAGAAAATTGTTTTCGAAGCATTCACAGGATAGACCTGATTAACAAGATTCAGAAGTACAAACATGAAGGTAAGATCTTATTTTCCCCTGGTTACTCTTGATAGCAAGGATCAGATGTGTTCTTACTGAAGACAAAATTATGAGTTACAAGTCAGAGTATTTGCATGCTTCATGGATTTAGGTTCATAAAACAAGTTGGTATATCGTGTATTTCTCTGTATGTTTCTGTTTTCAGCTGTAATGTATTCTGCTCATTCTCAGCCAGTATATGTCAACGCACTTCAGGCATCTCTCCCTAATCTCAGTCTGATTGATCCTCCTTATCATTCAGGGGTAAGTGTACATAGACAGATCTTTCCTAAATATTGCCAGACATTGAAAGGGGATTCATCTCTGCAGAGGCTAAGGAATGAGAGATTGCTAGGAACAAAAATACTACTTACTTTATTTCTCTTATTCCTGTTACTTGGTGAGTTTAGGGTCTGATTTAAATCTTCTGACTAAAATAGGTCCCCTTTGAAGAGCTTCTGTGAATTTTTTCCTATTAGTTGGAGATGAAAAAAATTGCATCTTGAGTAAGTTTTTCTACTACTCTAGGGAGTGAAAAGTTTTGCTTTGACTGTTTTTTGCAGAACATATTACTCTTTGTACTTCTGGATTTTGCAGGAAAAGTAGTATTTTAACTTATGAAGGTCAGGGAGAACTTTTCAGATTTATATTTTTTAATTTGGTTTTAATCTTACTTTAAGAAATTTAATCTTGGTATGTGGAAAGTCATCAAATCCTGTTGCATGTAATATTCTTTATATTTGGGTTAGGTCTGATATTGTGATAGTGTGACCTTACTTACAGTATTTAGCCTTGCTGAATTAATTTGATGAGATTATTTCTGTCATGTGTTCAGTAAATGTGTATGTATAAAGCTCACATACAAGACACCAGTAATGCAATCTGTCTTTACTAACAAGGCCATAGCACCTTTGTTTTCCAGAGTACTTAATAGGAAAGAGTTTGCACTGACTTTCCATATTATGATAATATTGCTATTATTTCTTTTCTAATTCAGTGAAAGTTCCTCCTTGCGGCTTTATAGGAAACAAAATTCATATCTTCAGAGGATGTTTTTTATTTGTTTTCCTATGTTAGGGAACAAGCTTTTCCTCACTGTTCATGTCAAGCTGGTTTGGTTTTTTTTCTGAGGAGGAACAGTCTGGGGTTGTTTTACTTGTTATTTTGTAATTATAATTAGCTGATATATGTGAATCTAAAATATGCAATGTTTTTATTGAGGAAAAAAAATACTATTGTGTTATATTTTGGAACATTCTTGAACAAGAGAGGAAAAAGATACCTTTTTCTTCATTTTAGATCCAGAATGTGAACAAAGAAAAATCAAAAAATGGACAAAGTCGTATTCTGGGTAAGACCATTATATCTGAGTTTTGATAATCTAAAAACATCAAAAGATGAATTTAATTGTATCAATAGGACTGTTGTTTGATAGTTGTGGTTTTGTCTAATACAGTTGATAACACCAGCAGCAGAGAGTATTTGGGACCTCTGAAAACTGAGGTCCCAAATACTTAATACCCAAATACTCAAATACTGAAAATTTGCTCTTGTGTTTGCTTTTGTTGGAGTTTAAGCCCAGCTGGTTAACTCAGAACCATGCAGCTGCTCTCTCACTCCCCCTTCTTTTTCTTCATCCACTCCCAGGGGGATGGGGAGGAGAACTGAAAGAATGTAACTCCCACAGGTTGAGATAAGAACAGTCCAGTAAATAAGGTATAACACAAACCCACTACTGCTATCACCAATAATAATAATGATAAGGGAAATAACAAGGGGAGAGAACACAATTGCTCACCACCTGCTGACCAATACCCAGCCCAACCTGAGCAGCCATCTGGCCTTCTGGGTAACTCCCCCCAGTTTATATACTGGGCATGACGTGCTATGTATGGAATACCCCTTTGGCTAGTTTAGATCAGGTGTCCTGCTTCTGCTTTCTCCCGGCTTCCCCTCTTTGCTGGCAGAGCATGAGACTGAGAAAATCCTTGATTGGAGTAAACATTACTTAGCAACAACTAAAAACATGGGTGTGTTATCAGGGTTGCTCTCAAGCTAAAGTCAGAACCACAGCACTGCACCAGCTACTAAGGAGAAAAATAACTGCTACTGCTGAACCTAGGACAGCTTTGCTTGTGCCAGATCTTCATTTAAATTGTTGTGGGCTTCCACTTTCATAGCTTTTAAGCAGAATAAATAGCTTGTTAGTAAAATCATGGAAGAGGTTGACTAGCCAACTCTGGAAGGTCATGTAGTTTAGCTGTGCAATTGAAGTCTCAAGTAGGAACTTTCTGTGTCAATTCAGTGGTGAGCTCTCCACCAGGCCAGCCAGGAAGTTGTCCAGTGAGTATCAGGTTCTTACCATCTGTGTTGTGTTCTTTATGGAAATGCAAAGTTCCTCTCAAATACGCTGATTTTTAGAAGAGCAGTTGGCTGAATTATCTCAGTGTAGGAGATTGTTTGTTTATTCTAGTTATAAGCAATATAGAATGCAAATAACATCTTAGAAGTGAAATTTTGGGGGTTTTCTTTACTTCAGTAGCATACATAGAAACTGAGAAGTCCAGATGAGTGAGAACTAGGTAGGTTTCTCTTCAGCTGATCTGATGTCAAAGAAATGTCACTGGTTCCTACATACTGAGTTTACTTATGTATGTTTCACCTGCAGCAGAACCAGTCCACATGTCCATTCAGGAATCAGGACCAGCATCATATGAGGTATGTGCTTGTGCATATGTTTGCATGTAAATATAATAAAATCCTCAGCAGGTATTTACCTTAGTTTTCTTTCTGTTTCATTTTGAGATTTCCTTTTCATTGCCTGCAAACAAAACAATGTGTACACCCATATCTTCCTCAGCCTTAAACAGGTTCTGTGACTTGCTTTTGCAGGATATAGTTTGAATATAAAATACTTGCTGCTACTACTACTTCAGAAGCAGGAGTGTGCAAAATGCACGTACATATGATGTGCACACAGAACTTGTGTATTTATTAGTGGAAGCTAAGTCAAAACTTGTTGGAAGTCAGACCTCTTGCTGTATGCATTAGAAATTGCAGGGCTTCTTTGCATGAATTTTGTCCTTTATTCTCCCCCTGCCCGTTGCTCTCAAGGTGGAAGACAGACATACTTTGGGTATTAATGATGAGAATGAATGACTGCTGTTTCCACTACCTCCCCTGTAGGCCAGGAACCAGGGAATTACCTATAGCAATAGTATTGTAATTTTTAAAGGGAAAAGGTATTGTGGTATTGTCATTACAGATTATTTAGAAACAAGGAGGTTGTTCCACTGAATAAGGAAATAAATGTTTTTCTGATAAGCAGTGCTTGCTTGCACACCTGAAGAGCACTCTACATTTATTGTGTTGGCAATATGAAGCTTATAGTTCACATCTAAATAGCAGTTACAGTTAAAGAAATTAATTTGGAAGTACTATAGAAGGGTCATTGCTGTCATAGTCCAGGTCTTTAAAAAGTCTCTCCATCCCATATAGCTGCTTTTTTTAGTCTTTGTTTTAGGATCATTGTGGTAGTAAGATTTCATAACACAAGGGTGCAAAAATTAAAGCATGTACTAGAAAGGGGGGTGGGGGGGTGGGGGTGGGAATCATTAGCCCATGTCTCCTGATTTTTTTATTGCTGTGTAGATAGGACATACTGCACCTCAGTAGACTTCTGCTAGCTATTCTGTGGAAAAACAACAATGTGATTGAATATACCTGAGGTTGTGAAATGTGAGAGAAGAATCAAGTCTGTAAGTTGAGAGTGACATACTAAGAACTTGTCCTTCACATTCCTCAGGTGTTTGATGATAAGTACAGAATGCAAAGTCAGCCTCTAGGAATATGCCTGATAATAGACTGTATTGGGAACAGTGCAGGTAAGTCTGTGGAATCTGAAGTTCCTTATTTTCTTAATCTCAGATAATTAAAGCAATTTAGCATAAAGTATACGATGTACATTTGCTAGCCAGGCTAGAGTAATATTGTCCTAGTCAGCTAGTCTGTCAATTGTAGTAAGTCTTCTAAAGCACAGTTGGAAGGCCCAATCTGAAGTTAAAGCAAACTATCCTAATTATTGCAGACAATGTTTGTTTGGCTTTTGGCACAGAATCTCTGAATGAAAGAGCTTGTAAGGAAGATAGACTGAATTTTGGGAGGGAGAAAAAGGATGTTCAGAGACCAACAGAATAGTTAAGATACAGTCATACAGCAGGTTATTGGCAGAGATGGTAAAGGCGGCGTTTTCAAGGAGTTAACAAAACCAGAACTGTGGATTTGAAGTGTAATCATATTGGACACTACAGATTTTGAACAGCTGAAGGCACATGATTTATTATTAATAATGCAAATGTGCTTCTGTCACATCTTGCACAGTTTAACTGAAAGTGTCACCACAGCTCTACAGGAATTTTCTTCCTTCTCTCTTGGTTTAGTTAAAAAACCCCAAACCAACCAACGCAAAACAAAACAAAAAATACCCCCCAGAAAAGCCCAACAATTTGCATGTAAAATTCAAGATAGTCAGTGCTATGGTTAAAATGTGGGTTTTTACTGATTACCTTTATATAAACTAAAAAGTACATGTTTGCATAAGCAAAAAAGACCCACTGTCTAATAATTGTAAAATATGAGGCTAAAGTAAAAATTAAGAGAGTCCTTGCTGTTAGTTCTGTAATAGGATAGGAGATGTTGGGGAAGAAGAGGGTTTGTCAGTGTGTCTTTTTCTCATAACTAATGGTCCAGCAGATGGACCAACCTAAAATTACTGATGTAGTCTTTGAGGAGCTGTGTATACAGAGCATAGATACAGAAAGTAAAATTTTTATGTTTGATGATCATAAATTATGTAAAACAAGACAGTTTGTCATTAGGATAACAGGAATTTATTCATAATCCCACAATTAATGAAAATGAGGGACAGAGAAGACACTTCAGTCAGTTACATGAAACTGGGAAGCACGCTTGGCATCTGATTTCTGTATGTCCTACCAAGTACATCAATCATCTCTGGCCAAAAAGAAAAAAAGAAAAAGGATGCAATTGCTGAACACAAAAAATCTAGAACACTTCTTCACTTCTGTTGTCAACAAAAAAAAGGCTGACTTTGGCCAATAGGGAACTACAACAAAGACAGCCTGCCAAAGACTGAAAAACTTGGGGGGCAGGAGAGCAGCTCTTGAGATCAAACATTCTGCTCTGTCCTGTTGCCTGCTTCTTTACTTTCCTGTTCTTCTCTCTTCTATGGTAGCTTTAGAGAACAAATAGCCCTGTCGATGCAAGAAAGATATACAGCCTTAATCTGAAAGGTAGCACAATAGTCTGCTCCAATACCAAAATAATTACCTATTATTTGTAATTCTGTTTCTTAAAAGCAAATGTAAAAAAGATTGCTGGGGAAATACAAGTGTGGGGAGTTAAAGAAAACAGGAGGTGTAGAAACAGTGTTGTTTATGAGAAAACCCTCTGTAAAGTTAATTGTCTCTAACAGCATATGAGCTTGTGCTGACCTGGTTTATTGAACAAAAATGTTTTACTATGCCAGGTCTGATTTTTTTTTTTTTTTTTTAAATGGAACAAAAAACAAAAGCAGGTAAGGTGTGTACATTGGAGAAAACAGGAACCACTTTGTCAGTTTGTAGTCATGGATACATAAATTTAGATCTATTCTTCCTTAGAAGGCACAGATCTTTTGCACAGGCACTATACTGTGCAGACCCCTTTGTCATGGTAACTGCTACTAAATACAAAGATTGCTTAAAATAAAAATTAAAAAAAAACCCACTGCATGTGATCTTCATGAGCTCTTACAGTCATTTCAGTCCTTGTACAAGAACAGAAAGTGTAAGCGTGACAGAGGAAGTCTGCTGACTGGAGAGGATAAAAATAGATCACGTTTAGTGTCTGGCATGTCGTATACACTAGCAAATCATGGCTCTGCTGCTGTTGTGCCAAAACCACCCAAAGCAAGTCTTAATGTGCTTCAGTCTCCATGCATTTTCTGCAGTGGATGCAGAAGCAGTTAAACCCCTATATGTGTCAGACATTTAATGTCACCAGTGCATCATCAGCATTTTAACATGATAGAAAGCAAGACTTTCACTTAAATAAATTACTGTGCTAGTGAAATTCAGGAGAGACAGGACATACACCATTGCTTAAAGGAGCTTGTTAGAAAGGCATTCACTACTGTGTAGAGTTGTGCAACACTACTTCTGAAGTCTGAAAATAGAAGAGAAAGAGAAGTGGGCAGGGAGAACACTAAGAATTCTATCTAGGGTATGCATTAGAGTCTGTAGCTATCCCAAGATTCAGTCTGAGAAAGTTGAACCAATAATAGATCCTGCATGTTCAAGGATTCCAGCAGTTGAAAATGTTCAGTGTAAATAATGTAGTGCTCAATACATGCTGATAAAATTCAAACTGCAATGCCCATTCTGTTTTGTAAATAGCTGCTTTTGACTTTTCCACTTGGAAGCCAGTTTTTACCCTTACCTTGTAAACAGTCAAGGGGAGGAAACTATAAATTTTGTATGTAGAGTGGAAATGCTCCCAAGTGAGTTTAAGTTTACTGGGAGATGGTTACTGTTGAAGAAACAGATGCTTTGTGATCTGAAGCTGCAGCATGTAGCTTTTATCTTGCCTTAAGGTAAAATTGCTGTATCCAAAGCTTACCATGGATAATTTCTGTTTCATTGTTAAACAAAGGTACCAGCTCTAAGATTATTTGGTTTAATTTTTTTTTTATTGTGACACTTAAGGGCGTGTCAGGAAAAGCGCTCTCGTTGCTGTAACTTTTTGCGTATGTACTATCCTCTAAAGGATGAAGTGCTTCATCGAGTATATAACTGTTCAACAGTATTAATACTGAATCTTCCACCTGAATTTTGAAGAGGATTTTTAATTGCCTAAAATATAGGGGATTTTCCTTTCTAATTCCAAATAAAAAATATCCAGATTTTTTTTTTAATTATTTAAAAAAATTTAATCAGACCAACAGAACTGTAATGAAACTCTCTAGTTCCAGTTTAGCACCTTGCTATAGTATAGTTTGTATTTTGCTGAGGAAAGTTAAAAGTTGTGTTCCTTGTTTTCACTATGGGCATGTGTGACAGTACAACTTCTGCTTTGCTGCCAGTTAGCTCTGAAATAGCCTCTGATAATTTGGGATTGTTAAACTTGAAGTCCAGGAACAGCCCAGCTTCCTGTGGCTGTAAGGCATTTTACATAAACATGGCACTTGATGTTTCCTGTCATATCAGAAACTCTGCATGCTTTATTCTGAATGTAACGATGCTACAGGTATCCTAGTAGTGTCCTGTGGTTCTCTGAACACTTAAAAAATGCCAGTGATTTTAACCATAATGTACCTGGTTTCACTCCCATATTAATAAACATCCAAAGTAGTTATTCAGAGCATAGCACATTTTCCTGCAGCACAAATACAGTTAAATCTTGATTTTGGCTACCTACAGTTTAATTTCTAATACATTTGAGGGGGTTCATTGTTCAGCTTTTTTTTTTTTTGTCCCTGAAAATGCCCTTCCTTTGCAGTTCAGACTCCAGTGTCCATTCTCCCCCTGGAACTCATCACTTAAAAGTTCATTTTATATAAAAGGAAGTATAACTGACTGCAGCAGGTTCCTTTTTGACTGATGAAAGGGAGCCTGTGCAGTTCTGTAGATCTATAATAACCACTCAGAGTAATTTTGATAAGTTAAAAGGTGAAGCACACTTCCCATGTTACCCAGATAACTCCTTATCATTTCTAGAATGTTGTGTGTGAAGCATTTTCTAATGTTTTCTCTTGTCTGATATTTCAAGTGCTAGGAACTTGGGATACTGGCTCTAAGTTAAAGTGTGCAAGTGCCTGTGGAATTTGGAACAGATCACATACCAAATAATAGTGTCTTTGCTGCCACAGAGTACATAAACATATTAAAGACAGCATGCATATAGCACTATAAGTATGTAATGTAATCAGCATCAAGTACTCTTGATTTTTTTAATTATTTTTGGGAAATAAATTATTTGCAATAGTGAAATACTGTAAATACTGTAATTCGAGATACTTGAGATTAAGTCTTGATGTGCAATGATGTAATTACATCTTGCTTTTTTCAGATATGCTGGAAAAGACCTTCAGATGCTTAGGCTATGACGTTCATTGTCACAGATATTTAAATACGAAGAACATGAATCAAACACTGATTGAAGTTGCAAGGTTGCAGAAGCATAGAAACTGTGACAGCTTCATTTGCGTGTTGGTCAGCTGTGGAAATTCTAAGAGCATCTTCTGTACAGACCATACTTTTTCTGGATTCCCTTTGGAACAAGTAAAGGTATACTTCACAGCAGACTCATGTCCTGAACTCATAGGAAAACCGAAGCTTTTTTTTATCCAGAACTACATTGTGCCAGACAATGAGCAAGAATGTACTAGTTTGTTGGAAGTAGATGGGAATAATGAGAACTTCTTAGCTCATGCAGAAACCCCATGGAAAGTCACTATTCCCCAAGTAGCAGACATCTTTTGGAGTCACTGCAAGGTGAACGTGTCTACACTAGAAAAGTCTTCAAATTCATCCTCATATTATCTGCGTTGCCTGGCTGAGCTACTCTGCAGTCCTCATAAAAGGTAAATAAAAAAAAGAGGAAAAAACCAACCCTTTTCCTATGACAGCCTGCTGCCCTACAGAAAGAGAAACCTGAGGTGTCATTCTGTCTGATCCTGAAAAGTGTCATTTGTTATGCTGTGTCATAAGTTAAAAGACAGGTATACCTGATCCTGGAACAATGACACAGGAAAATTTTTCAAGGTATTTATGGCGTTAACATTTAGTACCTTTTTACAAACCCTAAAACCTTGTAATGAAATCACAGATCATCATATTAGCATAACCAGTATCACAACAGTGATTTGGGTTGTAACAGATTGTCTCCAAAATGCATATTCAGCCTTGGGTTTTAGAGGTGTAACCTCTGCAATAAAGACTGACATTTGAAACTTTCTCCTTGCTGAGTCTAAAGTTGTGTTCTCACTTGTGGATTCTTAAATGATGTCTTATTTCATTCTCTAATAGAAAGCTTTTACGTTTGTTGCTGCAGGAAGCTCTCTATATTGGATATCCATACGGAACTGAACAGAAGAGTCTATGAATGGAATAAGACTGCTGACCCAAGCCAACAATATTCACTTCTGCTCCAGCACACACTGAGGAAGAAACTTTTTCTTTCTGCCACTTAACTGCTGTTGAAAAGTATATCTCTGAGGTGGCTAATGAGAAACACTTAAGATCCAGACAGTCCTCACACATGCTGTTACTTTATGCATTGTTACTGCATGTATGTCTAAAGTGCCTGATGCTTCCAACTCCAGAGATTCAGAAGCATTTCAGTGTGTTAAGGCACTAGATTTATAATCTAATACAGAAGGTTCTTAAAGCTTGGAGGAGAATGGTGGCTATCATTTAGCACTGCCACAGATCTTTCAACATATACAACAGGTAAACAGGTTGGAAGGAGCTCTAAACTGTAGACCTGTTGGTTTCCCAGGGTTTTGTGTATTATTTCATTGGTTCTTTTCAGCATACCTATTAGCAGTGCACTGATCTAGGTTCTTCTGTTGATGCTTAAAACAAATACAAGCCAGTGCAGGCTGCTGAAAAGCACTGGGTACTCTCCCCAGCACCTAATAATGGAAAACGCGTTGGGAAAGAATCCCTACCCAGCAATGCCAGTTCTTCATGAACAAGTTTTGGCTTGCATGCCCCCACAGACTAGCATAACAGAAGGAGAAGAGAGATGGTCTTTTAAATAATTTGTATTCCATCTGCTTGCTGCATTAAAGGTGACTCACTCAGGACTACTGTCAGTACTATCCACAGCACACAAGGGTTCTGTTCTATGTTAATAAATGAGACGGTCTGCCATGTTGTGGGCTAGCTATGTTTTTTGGTGATGCAGAAATGAGTTTACATGTGGCAGGACTTTACAGTAATCTACCACACAGTTAAAAAATGTGGGATTTTGGCAGGAATTGTGGAAGCTGAAACATGATTCACACTTGTTGACCAGGTATAGTTGTAAAAGTCCACTCTATCATATTTGAACCTGTGTTGTGTGCAGCCACTTGCTGTTATAAGTGAATTAAACACCACACCCTCACCGCTTTTGCTCATGAAAAAGGGTATGTCTTTCTTCATTGATTCTTTTATTTTTTTTTTCCTCCAAGTTGCTCATTTCCTTCTGAAAAAGGCATGATTGAAAACTATAAATACAGAATTTTTTCTCCAGTGGAGCAGATGCCTGACACAAGTTAGTTAACCTGCTTGTTATATAACAGTATAACCTCAATGAGCTGTATTAAAACTTAATTTCACTGAATTTATGGCTTTCTCTTTCCTCCTAAAGTAGACCATTTGACAACTTTTAATACTCCTAATGCAGTGTCTTGTCCAGGAAAAAAAATAAAGGCCTTGGCATGCCTTGCTTGGTTTCTTGTGTAGTCACACCGTACATCCTTCTGGCATGCGTTTCATGCCAGCAGAATGGGGGTTTTGCTAATGCAGGATATACTAGTTCCTTGAGCAAATATACTGCAAAAAGATTTTTTTTTGCTAGTAGCTGCATTTAATTTGAGCAAAAAACAAGTGTGCTTTTGTATGTAACTTCACCAACAATACTTCTAATTGTAGACCAAGTCTATCAGGCAGCTAGCTTATTGATAGAATACATTGTACATTGTATACTATCAGTATATGTCAGTATATTGAGAATAATTAGGAGTGCTTGGCCAGTAAATTTACTCCAATAACAGTAATTTTTTTTTTATTCCTTGATATTATGTTGTACTTAGATGTTGGCTTTACATAGAATTATGTCAGTTTTATCAACTTTCTTTTAAAACCATGTTTCTTAAGTTTCATTCAGGAAAAAAAAAACAACAACCCACAAATGTGTTTTCAAGTAGCCACTATAATTGAAATTAAAAATCTTTTTTATGTGGCAAAGAGTAGATATCAAAATTTAAAAAGTGCTTAGGAGCCCTTCCTTATTATGCGATGTAGAGCCAGATTAAGAGCATACAAGGAGGAGAAACCCACTGAACAGGTTTTACCTTACAATCTTTTAACTATCCACATAAAATGTTACTATTAAAATATATATTTATTTATATTAATGTACTATTTTGTATTACATATGAAGTACATATTATTTTGATTAAAAATTCAGCTCTTTTTATTTTGTATTTTATTTGCATGTTAACTCTAGGAAGTTACATACACAGTTGTGAGGAAAAGAAATTTTTGCACAATTTAGAAAAGCAACTCACCTGTATTGCAAGCCTATGCGTTCCATACTTTTTCCACTTAGTAAGCGATAGTGTCCTCTTTAAAAAAGTTTCTGTATACTTTTGTTACAGCTTTGAACTGGGAAATGTAGACCAAAAATTCATGTTATCAATGTGTTATTTGTGTAACTGAAATTTTATGTAGGCACAGGCATAGGAGGAAAAACAGAAAAGAATTTTTTGGAAAATTCAGACATTCTGTAAAAGCTTGTTCCCTATGAACATTAAAGCAAAAATATTAAATCCGATTGCATTAAGTTTTAGGTGTGGAAATAAACGCATCATAGTGGGACAGGAAGAGGGGTCAGGTCTTTTTTCCATTTTATTGTTTTCTAAGAAAGGGCCCATTGAACTGGTCTTTTCCTTAAACTGGTGCAATCTTGCTTCTGGCTTTAAAAATACTTGTGTCTTAAAACTACATTCATATATATTCCACACACTAAAGTAGAGAACTTACTGCACTGCATCAACAGAACGGTCTATATTATATGTGATAGGTAATAAAAATAACATTAATTTCTAACCCTGAATAGTTAATAACTTAGATATGTAATAACATTATCGTAGAATAAGGAACAAATTAATTTTGAAACTATACCTTGCTAATTTTTCATAGGGTGAGAGAAGGATTATAAAATGACAGGTTTGGACTCTTAGAAGTTACTTCCTGGAGTGGCTGGCAAATGAAGCTAATGGTGAAACAAGTATTTCCTGTGGTTGTAGAAGTAAGATAGGATTCCTAGTTACCATATGTAGCAATGTGATGTTAATAAATGTGGTGTCTTTCATAAATTAACTTCACTTTTTCCCGTTTCCCTTATTAGCTTTTGCATGCGATGAGCACTTCTGCTGCCTTGTAGACAACCAAAAGCAGGGAGAATGGAACAAAGAGGAGGCAGAGAGATGAGGGAAAGAAATACAAAAAATTCAATTAAGAACAAGAAGGGGAATGGCAGGGAGGACCAAGAGAAGAACAAATAGGGAAAAGAAGATTTGGAGGAGAAATACAACATCAGTCCTGGAAGGAGAAAGAAGAAAACAAGGAGATAAGGCAGAAAGTAAGAACAATAGAAGCTGTCCTTAAAGGATCTAATGATGTGGTGGGCTTTGTGGATTGGTGGTTGTTTTTTTGAGTGTCACCAAATACAACCATTTACTTAAAAATATTACCAATAGGATATATTATGTTTCTGACAGTTTTGTGACTATGTAGGTTTGGGGATTATGAAGTGTACGTGTTCTTCACCTTGGTGCATGACCCCTTCCCTAAGAAGTGACAATGAAATGCTGTTCTGAAAACTCCAGAGGCTCCTGTAAGTAACCCTTGCAGTGAAAAAGGGAGTCTCTTTGTGTCTGGCTGCTTGGGTTAGAAGTGGTCACAGCCTTCTTAATGACGAAGGAGTTGTGGGGATGTCATGTATTGCACAGCATTCATGAATGTCAGATCCTCATTTTCTACACTGCTGTAGATCCTCATTTTCTACACTGATCCTCATTTTCTACACTTTCTATCCTGCCCCTCTACTTCGCTCTTGTGAGACCTCACTTGGAGTATTGTGTGCAGTTCTAGTGTCCTCAACATAAAAAGGACATGGAACTATTGGAACAAGTCCAGAAGAGGGCCACAAGGATGATGAGGCGACTGGAGCAGCTCCCATATGAAGACAGGCTGAGAAAGTCTGGAGAAGGCTGCGTGAAAACTTCATAGCAGCCTTCCAGTATCTGAAGGAGGCCTATAAGGATGCTGGGGAAGGACTCTTCATTAGGGACTGTAGTGACAGGGCAAGGGGTAATGGGTTCAAACTTAATCAGGGGAAGTTTAGATTTGATGTCAGGAGAAAGTTCTTTACTGTAAGGGTGGTGAGGCACTGGAATGGGTTGCCCGGGGAGGTTGTGGATGCTCCATCCATTCAGGCCAGGTTGGACACCCAGGTTGGGTGACATAGTTTAGTGTGAGGTGTCCCTGCCCATGGCAGGGGGGTTGGAACTTGATGATCTTAAGGTCCTTTCCAACCCTAACTATTCTGTGATTCTGTGATCATAAATGTGATTTGAATCGGTGCCATTACTAAAACAGCATGATTTAGAAAAACTGGTGCTGTTACTAATAAATTATAAATGCTGTATTTCAGGCTGAGTTTCTGAAGAAAACTGCATGCAGTCAGACTGGTTGTCCCTGTCTCTTAGGTCACAGTACAACTCTGAAATTCTTGGTCAACTCATCTTGTAGACCTCTACAGCTAGTTAAGTTTGTCTGTGAAGTTTTACAGCTCTATAAAAATGAGCTGACTGAATAAAGGACAGCAAGCCTTTTATTTTCAACAGACAACTCGGCCATTGTTGGTGTGTTGGACAGGAGCTCTTCGGCAAAAGCAAGGAGACTCCATTACTGTTCTGGCTCCATTGACCCGAGGGTATGGCAGGATACAGATGGACGCTGGAAATGGTGAAAGCTCCGAGGAGCCAGCTATACTGCACTCCTCACCTTCCTCTTCCTCCCTTTACTCTGCAGCAGGACAGTGGAGGGGACACACCCGCATAAAAACAGCACTGAAGGCCTCTCATGCACGCAGTACTCTCAAGCTGCCTGTCGGTGAAAAAAAACTCTGCCAGAAACGGGGTTTTGTCGGGGTTTTTGTCGGGGCCTTTTTGTGCCACGTAGCGTGCTTTAAAATGGCTTGATGGCGAAAGCGTTGCTGGTTTCGTCCCGGAAACGTTGTCCGTGGCTATTTTTCAGACTACCTGGCGAAGTTCTTCGGCCGGGGGGCGGGCAGGCACCTCACAATCCCTGAGGGCGAGTGCTCCGAGGGGCCCGGCCGGTTGCCCGTGAGCGGGAGATAGGGAGAGGGAGCCCGAGCCCGGCCAGCCACCGCAGCGGTGTGTAACCCTTCGCGGACGCTCTCCCAACTCCTTTCCCAGATGGACGCTGTCCCACTTCCCGCCCCCTCCACCGGGATGCCGCCTCCGTCCTGCACGGCCCCGGGTTGGTGGCGCGGACAATCCCGGTTTCGGCAGAGCGTAGGGCTTAGCGCCGCTCCGCAGGGAGTGCCGGGATCATGACTCAGCACTTCGGCATGCACCGCCGACTGGCCGGGAAATAAACTGGGAACTGCTGAGCGCCGCCCCTAGAGTCGCTGCTGGGAGAGGGAACGGTGTCTAAATTCGCGTAGGAGGTAAGAAGGGGGGACTGAAGTGGAGAGGGAATGAAGGAAGGTTTCAGCTCCCGAATCCAAAACCTCGCCACTTCCATCCGGTATTGCGTGTCTGCCTCTGGGCTGCCCGCGGGGCCGGAGCCACCTGCTCCCCTTGGTTGTGGGGCTGGGCTTCAGGATTCCTTGTGCCCCTTAGTTTATGTTTTCGGGTTGGTTTTTTTGTTTGGGTTGGGTTGGGTTTGTTTTTTTTAATATATTTTGAAATATTTTTGCCTGGGAGTGCCCCAATCAGTCAAACTTTAAACAAAAAAAAGCCAGTAACTCTCAGAATCCTTATTACTTATTTTGTGTGATTTTTCTTTCCTGGCTATATTGCGGAACATGAATTGGAAACGCTGATCCATCATTTTTCTGCGTGTTAATGTTCTGTCTGCTAATGTCCTGCTAGCTCTACATGTAAATACTAGGGTGAGCTGCGGCAAACCTAGGGAGCAGGTAGGTCTTGGGCCCTATGTATGTTAGTACTTAGCATCAAGTTGTTTTACTGGAATAGGGATTGATTGATTGTTTCTTTGCTTTAGGACTCTGTCGTCGTTTTTGTTTTTTTTTTTACCGTGTGTTTTATAAATGCATGTATTGGTAGAGTGTTCTAAGAATAGTGTAATAGTAAGCTGAGCAGGGGATGTGCAGGCGAGTGAGCAGTGTTTCTTTTCGTTGTAGTGCTGGGAGAGAGGGCCAGCCCAGCCTGCCCTCAGTGCAGAGCTGGGGAAGAGAGGTTACAGACGGCTAGTAAACGCAGCACATGTACAGAGGGTATTTCAGTGTTTGAAATGAAAATCTCTTTCCAAGAATGGCAGCAACACAGACTTGGAAACTCTTTTAAAGGAATTAGAATCATAGAATAGCTAGGGTTGGAAAGGACCTTAAGATCATCAAGTTCCAACCCCTCTGCCATGGGCAGGGACACCTCACACTAAACTATGTCACCCAACCTGGGTGTCCAACCTGGCCCTGAACACTGCCAGGGATGGAGCATCCACAACCTCCCCGGGCAACCCATTCCAGTGCCTCATCACCCTTACAGTAAAGAACTTTCTCCTGACATCAAATCTAAACTTCCCCTGATTAAGTTTGAACCCGTTACCCCTTGCCCTATCAGTACAGTTCCTAATGAAGAGTCCTTCCCCAGCATCCTTATAGGCCTCCTTCAGATACTGGAAGGCTGCTATGAGGTTTTCATGCAGCCTTCTCCAGACTTTCTCAGCCTGTCTTCATATGGGAGCTGCTCCAGTCGCCTCATCATCCTCGTGGCCCTCTTCTGGACTTGTTCCAATAGTTCCATGTCCTTTTTATGTTGAGGACACCAGAACTGCACACAATACTCCAAGTGAGGTCTCACAAGAGCAAAGTAGAGGGGCAGGATCACTTCTGTCGACCTGCTGGTCATGCTTCTTTTGATGCAGCCCAGGATACGGTGGGCTTTCTGGGCTGCAAGCGCACACTGAAGCTGTCTCATGATCATTTTCTCATCGACCAACACCCCCAAGTCCTTCTCTGCAGGGCTGCTCTGAATCTCTTCTCTGCCCAACCTGTAGCTGTGCCTGGGATTGCTCCGACCCAGGCACAGGACCTTGCACTTGGCATGGTTAAACTTCATAAGGTTGGCATCAGCCCACCTCACAAGTGTGTCAGAGTCCCTCTGGATGGCATTCCTTCCCTCCAGGGTATCAACCAAACCACACAGCTTGGTGTTAGTGCTGGATCTTGCTTCAGTTTGATTTGACAATGAAATAACTATGAAATTACAATGAAACTTGCCCCTGTTTTCTTAAAACTTTTTTTTTTTTTTGACTCAACTGCAGTAATTTGCTCTAAATTCTCAATTGTCGTTGTCATGTACAATGACAAAGCCCCGCCAGTAACTCAGAGCCATGCAGCCTCTTGATCACTCTCCCCCTTCTTTCTCCCCCCGCTCTGTGAGGAAGGGGGAGGAAAATGGAAAGAATGTAACTTGCACGGGTTGAGATAAGAACAGTCCAGTAACTAAGGTATAACACAAACCACTACTGCTACCACCAATAATGATAAGGGAAATAACAAGGGAAGAATGCAATTGCTCACCACCTGCTGACTCAGCCCGACAAGAGCAGCGATCTGGGCCTTCTATGTAACTCCCCCCAGTTTATATACTGGGCATGATGTGCTGTGGTATGGAATATCCCTTTGGCTAGTTTGGGTAAGGTGTCCTGTCTCTCCCCGCTTCCTGCGCCCCTCCTCACTGGCAGAGCACAAGACTGAAAATGCCTTTGGTCAGGGTAAATATTACTTAACAACATTACTTACTAAACATTACAAAACACATATTTTTAGTTGTTGGTATCAGCACTGTTTTAATGCTAAAGGTGAAAACACAGCACTGCACCAGCTACGAAGAAGGAGAAAAATGGCTGCTACAGCTGAACCCAGGACAGTCATAATTCAGTTTGTACCTGGATTATATAGGCTTGTTTAGGCAAGGATCAATGCAACTTAAGTTATTCTACTAAATGTAGTTCATTAAAGCATGTGAATAGAGTTTTGAAGTAGCTTTTAGCTAAACAAATTTAAAGTCTGATTTACTGTGAAGTTACATAATTTCTGGTTATAGCTATGTCGTGGTTTAAACCCAGTCAGGCAACTTGTTCACTCACTCCCAGTGAGTGGTGCCGGGCTGACAACCATCGAGGGCCCCAACCCCCACCGGGGCTCTCCCCTTCCCCGCTCCCGGAGGAACGGGGAGGAGGACCGAAAGGGTTCAACTCCTACGGGTTGAGACAAGAACAGTCCAGCAACCAATGTACAACACAAATCACTACCGCTACCACCAACGACAACAATGATAAGAGAAAATAACAAGGGAAGAGAATACGATACCACCGGCCAAGAAACGAGTTCCACCCGGAAGCCTGTGTCCTTCCAGGTAACTCCCAGTTACCCCCCACCCCAGGCATGACGTGCTGTGGTATGGAATACCTCCCTGGCTAGCCTGGGTCAGGCGCCCCGTCTCTGCTTCCTCACGGCTTCCCCTCCTCCCTGGCAGAGCATGAGCCTCACAAAGTCCTTGGTCAGGGTAAACATCACTTAGCAACAACCAAAAACATCGGTTTCACCAACACTGTTCCCAGGCTGGAAGTCAAAACACAGCACTGCACCAGCTACCACGAAGGAGAAACATGACTGCTACTGCCGAACCCAGGACAAGCTAACAGGCTGAGATCCGAACCTTTTTGATAGCAGCTTAAGTGAAGAGGGTGTAACTACACATGGGATTTCATATGAGTAGAGAAGGAATGTGAAGAACAATTATTGAGCTATGGGAGACCAAGTACAGGAAAAGCAGTCTATCATTTTTTTGGTGCACAGGCTCTGACTTGTGACTTGGGGATAGAGAACAGATTGTTGCATTTTTGTGTTCAGAGGCATATAGAAAATATAATCCCTGAGTCCAGATGCCCAATTATGAAAACAAGGTTTGACAGAACCAAGGAATCCTAAAACTGAGTGCTGAATGCTGTTGGGTTTTTGTTCACATACTTATAAGGGAGTCTTTATGGTATTCCTATGCCAAAGGTGAAATACTGTCTGGTAGCAAGATATGACTGGGAATATTTGGATGCTCCGCAGCTTCATGGTGTGGAGCCTTCTTGGGTGTTAGCCTTGTAACAGAGGAACACCTCCCTGCTACAGCCAGAGAATAATGAGCCCTTGGACTGCACATCAAGGAATAAGTGTGAACCACCGTGCTCTCTCCACTAAGAGCTGTAATAAGTAACTGCAAGGACTCTTTCCACCTACAATTGAAAGAAGCAAAGATATAAGCATGGGAGATGTTTGAAGGAAACAATAGAACCTACAGACCTCTTGAGGTCATGTAGCCCAGCTTTCTGCTTGGAGCAGGGCTGACTTCCAATTTAGAGCTGGGTTATTCAAAGACCAAATCTGGTCTTTGTTGTTGTCGTGTGTTTGGAGAAGAAAGTTTCAAATTTATTTAAAAGGGAACTCCTCAGAGAATTTCATCCACACTGGTGTTGGATGAAATCTTATTACAAGGATTATTATATTGAAGATTCTAGTATTACTAGCATTTGCTTTCTGCTTTCTGTTAGGGAGACCATTGGTTCCAGCAACATGGATGATGTCAGCTTGAAGTTCCATCAGCAGCTTCTGTTCATTGATGAAAGTCTGGTGGCTGAAGATGTAGCAGCTTTAAAATTTCTCTGTACTGACTTTCTCCCCTTCAGAAAACTAGAAAGGGTGAAGTCAGCAGTGGACATCTTTGAGCTTCTCATGGCTGAAGAATATCTGAACGAGAAAGATACTTTCCTACTAGCTGAACTCTTATACACAATTAAATGTCATTCCTTGCTCAAGAAACTTGGTTATACCAAGGAGAAAGTGCAGGAATGTCTGCATGAGAAGGGAAGAGTGTCTCCTTACAGGTAAGCTTGCTGCAGGATTCCACTCTCTCCATTACTTCCATCTATGCCACACTTTTCCCTTTCCATTTTTAAATTCTCAGATAGCTTTTAGTTTCTATACCATCTTCTGTTCTGCTTTTATCTTACTGGATCTCTGTTACAGGCAGATGCTGTATGAATTGTCAGAGAACATTACCAGTGACATGTTGAAGGATATCATATTCCTCCTGAAAAACTGTCTTCCAAAGCGACGGGTAACTCTGGTATGTGAAGAGAGACAAATATGTATATGGTGAGAATGGAAGAAGCAGGGGGGAAATAGGAGGAAAAGGATGAAGAGAAAAGTATTTGGTGGAATAGGGCATAATCTGCAGCTAGGCTGGTCAGTATTTATAGGGTTAGCAAGGAGGATTCTGTTGACAGATAAATATGGAATTTGGTGGTTTGTGCCAAGGTCAGTCACTGACAATCCACAGATCATAGAAGGGTGGCAAATCAAATCTTCACCCGACTTGAGCCATCTGCAAAGGAGATTCATGTCTGTATGTCTTTAGTACCATTTCCCAGCAATGAAGCCTTCTTAAAGCCAAGAGTCATTAAAATGGTTCGGGTGAATCTGTTTGAACAAGACCATATCAAATAATAACACAGCCAGTAGCTTTCCATGGAGCAATATTTCCACCTTCTACAGTGATGTAAAACTGACCCTTTGGACATTGTTCGTAGGAAGCAAAGTATATAATAGTGTAGGTTTTGAGTTCTAAGGAGCAATAACCAAATTCTTTCTTTTTGGCTGTCAGTCTGCTCTGGAATTGCTGATTTTATTGGAAAAACAGAGCCTTTTAACTGAGAACAATGTACAGATACTGGAGGAAGTCTGTATGCATGTTTCACCCAATCTCCTGGAAAGAGTAAACTGCTACAAAAGGGCAAAAGGTGAGAAATTCAGAGTCGGGAAGTATATTTGCTAGAATGCAGGAAGTACTAGAAGGGCTTGGGCAGCTGAACCTCAAGATCCTATGTTTGGATTGCTGGAACAGGAGCTAGAGAGGGATCACACATCTTCATGCACAAATTTGTCTTAACAGTCTCTAGCCTGTTTTACTTCCTACCTGAATTCCTGTAGCAACATACTGGAATATCTGAGGCCCAATAGAGCAGTCCAGCACATACAGAACAGGCTGGAAAACTGAAAATCTATTTATAGTTCTGTTGCACTTCTCCATTTCCCTATGAATAGTATTGAAATGATTTAAGAATATGCACTACAACAAGGCAGTTGCCTGCTAATAAGACAGTGAAGCACACTGTGTGCATGTGTATTTGAAGTGGTAGGCTCTGTTATTAAATGTGTGATACGCATTATCAGGGATTATACTGCAGTTTGTAATATTCCTTCATTTAGCATCCTGAAGTGACTATAAGCATACTGGGGAAAATGTTCTATTTATTTAAACACTGGGAAGCAAGTTCTGGGAAATACAAAGCTACTTGCACCCCAATAGATGCAACAGCACCAAGTGTTTTGTGAGTTCCATTCCCATGTGCTTTCTGAGCGTGTTTCAAAGTTGCTTTCTATTTTAATATATCTCTCCGTAAGCATTGGTACACATTTGCCTAATGTGCAGATTCATACTGGTTTAACTAGAAGGCACTTGTCTTCTCTCTTTTTGTCTCTTTCTGCTCTTAGTGTCTCTGCCTCAGCAGGAGAACACTCTGCCCATTGAGGAAATTTCACTGTCTCACACTGGAGATATCAAAGTATTCCCTTTCTCAGAGGTACACTGCACTACATATTGCAAGCTTGGGTTTTAGTGGTTTAAGGGGTTGGGTTTTTTTTGCCCTAATTTTGAAACCATACTGGCTGTGTTTTTGCTAAATCTTCTTACTTAGTTTAGGAACGGAAAAAGCATATTTTTTTCAGCACGTAAGAAATACAGTTGCATATAATATGAAATAGTGGAAGCCAAAACCACTAGTGGTCATGTGCAGCTGGGGGGGGGGATGATGTTAGAAAGAGAGAGCAAAAGCTAGATGGGGCCTTCTAGAGAATGGGTTAGTCAGTTGGTGCTGTGTCGTGGTTTAACCCCAGCTGGCAGCTAAGTACCACAAAGCCACTTGCTCCCTCCTCTCCCCCTTGCTTTGTGGGATGGGGAGGAGAATCAGGCAAATGTAAAACTAATAGGTTGAGATAAGAACAGTTTAATAATTGAAATAAATGGAAATAACAATAATAACAGGAAAAAGAGAGAGGAATAAAACCCGAGAAAAACTACTGATGCACAATACAATTGCCCACCACCTGCTGACTGATGCCCAGCCGGTTCATGAACAAGAACTCCCCAGCCAACTCTCCCCAGTTTATATACTGAACTTGATGTTCTAGGCTAGGGAATACTCCTTTGGCTGGTTCAGCTCACCTATCTTGGCGGTGCTCCCTCCCAGCTTCTTGTGTCCCATCCCATGGAAGAGCATGGGAAACTGAGAAGTCCTTGATTTAGGGTCAGCATTACTACTCCCAGTTTTTCAGTGTACCGGTCCTTAATCAGTTAAACTGTTCTTGCAACATGAGGAATCACACTGGGAAATTTACCAGGGCTATAACTGATGTCTTTTTTGGGGAAAAGGAGAGGAAAGGAGGGGGTGTCAGTCCAGCTGTGAATGAGGAAACCCAGTGATCTTTCTAAGGATACCTCCCAGCAGTGAAGTTCTAGTAGACAAGAGCTGAGGAAAGCGGGCTGTTTCATATTAGAAGGGTTTGCATTACTTCTGCTTTGAGCTGTATTTGCTCTACATGTCCCCAGGGTTTGGGGAAGCCTTCATGCGTGGCACTTGGCACAGTAAGAAAATAAATGTAGTTTTATTAAGGAAGCATAGGTTTAAAAGAATTTTAAAAGAAAAGTGAGTGTTTCCATAATCCTGATGATTGTATTTGATTTGTCCTTCAAATGATGAGAGCTCATACATTTTTTTCCATGCTGTATAATAAACCATTGACACTTTACTGTTAGAAGATGTTTCTACTTAGAACAGTTTATAGAATTCTATGAATTCTATATTTTTATAGAATTCACTATCCAAGATAATTTTTATAGGACCATGTTGGGACCTTCATTTTGTTTATAGTGACTGCATATACCTAGAGTGAGAGAATCATTTGGAAGTGAAAGAAAATTCTTTGCTGTTTTCCTTTATCTTTCAGAAAAAAAACATAGTTATTTCCACCTTTGTGAGATTTGCTGTAATTGGGAATTCTTTTGTAATTTCATTATTAAATGCTTTACTGTTCTTAGGAATTCAGTATTTTTCCTACTCTCTACTTAAAAAGCTTTGTATCAAGCCTATTTTGCTAAAATTGCGATGAAAACTTGTTACATATAATAAGGATTTTTAACATGATATTCCCCATATTCAAAATACAGGAGACCTCGATCAAGTCTATTGGTTCTAATATCAATGGTAAGGATTTCTGAAAGTATGTTTTGTTTTTATTTTCTTTACATAATGTTGCATCCCTTTACTTTCTCTGGGAAATTTCTAGCATTTGGATAAATGCAACGCACTTACTCTGCTGTCTTCTTGGAAGGCTGTTTTGCTTCCTGCACATATAGATGTGAAGGATTTCAGTTCTTGGAGAAAAGAGGCAGGAGAAAATTGGCAAATCCTTTGTATTTTGCCAGTCACTTACTAGAAACTAATGCGTTTTCTGGAAAGTGAAATAACGGTGGTCTGATTAGAAGCAAAGAGATTATTTCTTTCCTGAAAACAAAAACCAATTTTTTTTGTTTAAATATGGCTGGGAGGACAAGAGAACGGGACACTCCGATTGTTTATAAAACTGTGATGTTAATTTTTTGGGTGCAGGTCTTCACCTGTAACTTTTTTTGCTGTGTAGATTGTTACTTTGATGAGCTTGGGATTGTTGCATGTTAAAGATGGATGGTTTTGACCGCATTAATTAGAGTATGAATTGTACAAAGGGAGACAAGCATTTTAGGGCATTCAGAAGGAGAAGTAAATGAAGCAGCAATAAATAAAATTACATTTTTGGATCAGCTCTCTGAAAAGATTCTGTACAAATAACAGTGAGTAGTTTGCATTCATCTTTGTGACTCCACATCAAATAGACCAGCTGCAAAGTGTAGCAGTACAATGTCTGTCAACTCTTATCCTCTTTTAAGCTGTGTCAGTGCAGCCTTGCTCTGAAAGTCAGTCTGAGAGTTGGTATCAGTGCTTTGGGAACAAAACAGAACAAAGCAGATCTCTAGTAGGAGCTTCATTAGTTTACACTGCAGATCCTTCTTATAAGACAGTTAATTTCTAAGCTGATTTGCAAATGAAAAATTAATTTGAATGTCTCAGAGTCTATCCTTATACCATGGATGCTTTTGTTCCACAATGCCAATACAAATAGAAACCTTGCCTTTGTCACAAAAATAATATATATAATGAAAATAACTGGAGACATGTTCAGATTAGGTCCTTTGGACATGATGATGCTATCATGTATGGAGGAATTATTCCTTTCAATGAAACAGTATTTCAAATACAAAAAATACAGTACAATAGCTAAACTCATTTTTGCTACATCCACCAATATTGGGTTTCTCTTCATAAATATCTGTGCTGTTTTGGTTTGATGGGTTTGTTTGTTTTTTTTCTAGATAACAAAGAAGCATGTCTTACCCAAGGCTTCTCTGAAATAAGGGTGGAGCCACCTGGAGGACTCAGCAATGCAGAAAGTGAATCCAAGGTTTGAGACAATCTCTTAAATCTTTCTCTTTTTGAATACCTGGGTGTGTGAGGTCTAGGTGTGTAATGACATTGATCATGCAAGGACACATGACATGTCTGTGTGTCTCATGAAGTTTTTTGAATTGTCTGGTCAACTGGAATGTGTCAGAGAATATTTTAACCTTGGAGACCAGAAATTTACCAGTATTGGAAGGTGTGGTGGAGGCAAAACAGGCATAATACCTTTGACATTATCCACACATTAGTGCACCTGCTTGTCTTCCTGCTACAGGCAAAACAGTGGCATTTTCTTAGGTTGTGCATTTTGGAGATGGCAGCAGAATGGGCAAGACAAAAACGTAGCTTCACGGTTCTCTTTCTGAATCTGGCTTAGAAAAAGCTTCAGAGCATCTTGAAATTAAGTCACAAGGGGTAGTATGCAAAGACCTTGTGAGAAGAATAAGGGAAGGCAAGAGTTTTTAGTAAGCTACTGCAGGCTTATAACAATCTTCCTCAGTAAAACGTAGGTACAGCAGAAAATACCTCTTCTGTGAGATCCCTTCTTAGAAGCCGTGTGTACACTCGTTAACCTTGCACAGCAGTGTAACCACTGAATTCTCTCCCTGGCTTTTTTCTCTGGCATGGATATTGAGGAAGCAAGTTGCTGTGGTGGTTTATAGTCATTTAATTTTTTGAAGTTCTGTGCTGTAACATATCTTTTCATCAACTGCTTTTTAGACTTCTGTAGCAAAGGTACTTGTTCCTGCTGTTGCAGGAGCTTGGAGTGCTACCTTCATTTTGTTCTACTAAAATGCACAAAAGCAGGTGTGCTTTGCTCTTTAGTGAGCAGAAAGGAACTGGAGTGGTGAAAGTTTTTGATTTCAGTCCGAGGTTGAACTTGAAGAGATGGTGATGGTCATTGAAGTTCTGGTGACTTTTCAGTTTCTAAAATGTTCTTTCTTAAGAGCGGGAAGTGGCTTTTTAAGTCTCAGCAAAACTGGTAGCGTAGCATGTTTATGCACTTGTGTGACCTCTGTTCTGCTTGTATGCCTTTCCATTGGATCAGTGTGAGCCACCATCTCCACGTATTCATGGTTGCTTTTGAAAAAAACAACTCAGATGTCTAACATTATACAGGTTCATTGTGAACCCTCTGCCATCTGAAGTTAAAACATTGTCATGACCTTTGAAACATTGGGGACTTCTGTCCCCATCACCAGTTCAGACTGCAGAGTTGGCTGCTGGATCCTCCCTTTTCCATACAGATGACCAACCCAGCTGCCAAACCCTTCCTCTGCACTTTGATAGTATGGTGACAGAGTGTGCTCAAGGTTTCACCCATGTCTTTTCACACAAGAACGCATCATTGAGTTGCAGCTTTTCAAAAGTAGCATACAGTTTTAGGTGCCTCTAATTTTTGGATGCCAATTTTGAGGTGTATTAAGGAAATAGGAGTAAGTTGAATAAATTAATTGAGGCTGTAAGCTTTTTTTCCTCTCCTTTCTACAGAAGATGAAAAACTACAAGATGGATGGACCACACAGAGGATTTTGTCTTGTTATTAATAATGTTAAATTCGATAAGTCTCTTAGTGAAAGGAAAGGTTCTTTCAAAGATGCTGGTAAGTTACTGAAGTGTGATTTTTGGAAGATGAGTCTCTGTTTTGCCATGCGAGTCAAATATTGCTCTGTTTTTTTATTGTCTGTATTTTAGTTAATATTCTGAAAGAGTAAAATGATATATGTTAATTTGTCATTTGTGTATCCTAGGGGAGAAAGGGTTAAAGGAAAAGTAACTACGGTTTCTGACGCAGTTGGATCATTCTTGAATAATTTTGAGAATCTCTTTACTTACCCTTTATCTATATAATAAAGAACTAAAACTAAAGCTATCGTTCTACATCATATAATGCAAAATTCCATAATCAAGCAACTCTGTGCGTACTTCTTATTCTGTTCCTTTTATTTATCTATTGTGTATGAAACTCTAATATTAGTTTCACTAAACTGCAACTGGAAAGTAATGATGTGAGGAAGGTTTTGAAGAATTTTAACTGAAACTGTGATGGGGGGACTCCTCATATTTTCCGGTGTCATTTGTGAGCTCACTTAGTATGTCATTATACACTGTAAAATGTCATTATATTTTCTGAAACTTTTCTAGAAAAATCCAGGAACTCTGAGCTGATGCCATCTTTTTTTATTCCTGTTAACCTTTAGTTGATCCTAAAGGTTATATATATATATATTAATATATATATATATATATATACACACCCTTTATATAGTATAAGGGTGAATCTGCAGAAGGTGTAAGGTCTTTCCTGGTTCATATTAATTTGCATAGTGACTTTATAAAATTGTTTACTAGTGCCTCAGTTTCTCCTTTTATCTTTATTTTAAATTACAGAGGAACTGGAGAGAGTATTCACATGGCTAGGTCTGGATGTGAGGACTTACACAGATCTGACATCTCAGAAGATTAAAGAACTCATGCAAACTTGGCAGCAGTTGCAAGATCACAAAGACAGGGACTGTTTTATATGTTGTATTCTATCTCATGGAGAGTCAGGAGCAGTCTATGGGAAAGATGAGGAGCTTGTATCAATCCGCACAATCATGTCCTACTTCACTGCAACACAGTGTCCACAGCTGGCAGAAAAACCCAAACTGTTCTTTATCCAAGCATGCCAGGGTAAAGAGATACAGTGTGCTGTCCCTGTTAAAACTGATGCACGAATTCCAGACTCGTCTTCCATGCAACAGAGCTTTTCTCCTTCTGAAAGTATTCCTGAAGAGGCTGATTTCCTCTTAGGCATGGCCACAATTGACGGATATGTCTCCTTCCGGCATATTCAACAGGGTGCTTGGTATATTCAGGCCCTATGTAGCAAGCTACAGCTGTTGGTACCAAGGTAAATACTTTGCTTAGCTCTTCCATGAAGAATTGGGAGGGACTTCGCCCTTCTCTTTAACTCCAAAGGGAAATTCACATAGGAACTCTAACCCATGTTCTGAGGTGGACAGTATTACTTAAACTGATGATTTGTTTGCTTGTACTGATAAAGTTACATTTGTGGTGGATTGACCCTGGCTGGACACCAGGTGCTTACCAAAGCCACTCTATCAGTGGTACAGGGGAGAGAAAGTATAATTAGAGGTTCATGAGTTGAGATAAGGACAGGGGGAAATCAATTCACAAATTACAGTCACAGGCAAAACAGACACAGTTTAAGTGAAATTAGATCTGATTTATTGCCAATCAGAGCAGAATTGGATACTGAAAAATTAAACCAGATCTTAAGCCCTCCCCTCTCCCTTCTCCCTGGGCTTACCTTCACTCCTGAATTCTCTGCCACCTGTCCTGCAGCAGTGCAGGGGGACAGAGAACGGGGATGCAGTCAGTTCGTCTTTTTTCTGCTGCTGCTTCTCCCTCAAGTTGAGGACTCATCACACTCTTCCTCTGATCTAATGTGGGATCCCTCCCACAGGAGACAGTGTTCCACAAGCTTCTCCAATGGCTGCAGTTCTTCAGGAACTGTTCCAGCATAGGTCCCTTCCATGGGTGCAGTCCTTCAGCAGCAGACTGCTCCCATGGGGGTCCCCCACGCCTTCACAAGTCCTGCCAGCAAACCTGCTCGAGCCTGGGCTCCTCTGAACATGGATCCACAGGTCCTGCCAGGAGCCTGCTCCAGTGCAGGCTTCCCATGGAAACAGTCTCTATTGGGCACCCACCTGCTCTGGTGTGGGTTCCTCCATGGGCTGCAGGTGGATATCTGCTCTCCCGTTAACCTCCATGGGCTGCATGGGCACAGCCTGCCTCACCACAGACTTCCCCAGGGGCTGCAGGGGAATCCCAGCTCTGGTGCCTGGAGAGCCTCCTCCCCTCCTTCTGCACTGATCTTGAAGTGTGCAGAGCTGTTGCTCTCACATATTCTTGCTGCTCTCTCCAGCTGCAATTGCTGCTGCTCAGTAGCTCTTTCCACTTCTTAAATGTGTTCTCATGGAGATGCTACCACTATTGCAGGTGGGTCTGTCTTGGAGCCAGCTGGCATTGGTTCTGTTGGACACAGGGGAAGCTTCTAGCAGCTTCTCGCAAAAGCCACCCCTGTAGCTACTCCTCCCTTCCCACTGCCACATAAACACAGTAAAATATTAACCCTGCTAGTGCCATAGAGATAATCTGAGGGATGTGAAGTTTACTGTAAAATCCTCTAAACCTCCTATCTTTAAGGCAGAAACATCTGTTTCTTGACTGGATTTAGGTAAAAATACTTTAATCCATTATTTTTCTTTACTGGTTAAATCAAGCAAGCCAGGAAGAAAAGGTCTTTTGTTTTTCATATGACTTGAGAACGAAAGAGGAGAAATTTGGAGGAAAGGATCTGGTTTTTGTGTTTTAAATGTTTGTACTGTACCTTCTAGGTGATCTGGGAGGTGTTCAATGGAGTGCCTTCTGCTTGTTAATAACTATTTTTTATTTTTGCTTTTGCTCTCCTTATGTCTGTAGGGGTGAAGATATTTTGTCGATTCTTACAGAAGTTAATGAAGATGTGGCCAGACGTGTTGACCGCTTAGGCACAAAGAAGCAGATGCCCCTACCAGCATATACCTTAACAAGAAAACTTATATTCCCAATACCTAGAGACCCTCCTCCTTCACAGCAATACGGAGGCTTTTGAAATACATCCTTTTATCAGTGCATTTCACTTAAATGCAATTCACCACACAACCTGTTTTAAGGCAGGTATCCAGAATCCTGAGGAACTGTTAGCTTCAAGGCAAAGTGTCATAATTTTTTTTCCATCCTGGGAAACTGGAGGAGATGCAATTAAAACAATCCATGTGCTAGCTAATTACATCATTATATATCAGGGCTGGAGAAACATGCTTCAGTCATGTTAAATGTTTGTACCTGCAAAGATTACAGATACAAAAGTGTTTTTTCTGACAGCAGGAGGGTTGCAGGTAGCTTTCTATATCTAGTCCAGTATTGTTAGCAGTCTGGTTTAGGCTCATTGTGATTTAGTTTGCAGGCTGTCAATTTCAAATCCCACCTTCAAATCCACTAGGTATATTCACAGAGAAAGACAAAGGTGGGAAGGAAGAGGAGAAAGCTTAATTAGTAAGTGGAAAAGGACTTTCACCTTAATTTAAATTATGTTTTACTTAATGGAGAACTAGTTAAGTACTGAGATCAGTAGTTTGTTCCATGATGCACACTGGTACAATCTAATGGCTAATTTAAACCTCATGTACCAGGACATCTTTCCAAAACTGATTAAAGCCAAGATGCTACATAGTATTTCCTTTGTGAAACCTTGTGAACTGTCGTTCGCCCATCACTTATGGAAGAAGAGTTAGGGTAGAAGATTTGCACACTATGCAATATGATATTCAGTAGCGTATCTGTATAGGTTTATCAAATCGAATATCTTAAGCATTAAATTTTCTGATTATCATTTCCTGTTTTAAGATCTAAAATGCAGCCACATGAGAAACAGAGCTCTTTGCTTAAGTTTGTAATAGAGCATTTTGTGAGTTAACTGAAATTTGTCACGCTGTTTTGTTGAGTATTTATTACGTATGCCTGTGCCCTTCCTGTTTGTTACTGCATTAAATTCATACTTCTTTTTGAGAGCTTGGAGAGGTAAAAATAATGTACTGGGGTAAGCCTTATCTTTGTTTTGGACTGGCCCCTGCACTTTTGGGCACTGCTTTAGTCGGTGGGTTTTAAATACCTCATGATTTAAGCTGAGGTGAAACTTCAGCAAAACACTGGTTGTTGTAGATGATTAATAACTGTAATTTAGGGTGAAGATTTGAAAGAGGGCTGTGTAGTGCTGTTGAATGCAATTTTTAGCTTGTACTCTTCAGGATTTGTAGGAGGGGAGCTTTGCATCGTACACAGCATTGAAATGCAGCCAGTTGCCAAAACATAATGGTTGTTTTTTTATCATGATAGTATGTGACCCATCACATTTTGAGTCTTCTGAGCTGCCATGCTTGAAGTCACATCTGTGCCACAAAATAGAATATGGTTTACCTTTTAGTAGAATTTATAACATACTGTAGTAGAATCACAAAGTTTCTGGCTCAAAATTACTGCTCGTACTTGGTGCACTCTTGTATGTTTGGGTGACAGTGGAATTTTTATCACTACAGAGTAAACATAATTTTGACCTTGTTTTGTGGGTTCTTTCATTTTTAAGTTTGGTGGACAGAGAACATCATTGTGTCGTCTTGCTTTCTCTGTAGAGACTTCTGTGTGGGTAATCTCAAGTGTAATCGTATGTAAGTAAAAGCAGTCAGAAGAGTCTAAGCTGAGTTCTGCCTTGAGTTACCTGGGGAGAGGGATCCACCACTCGTGAAATAGGAAAAACTGATAAAGTCTCCCTCACTGATCATGTTTGTTCAAACACAGTTTACACTACCGTGATTTATATTTACTATTCAGTGTGAATATTTTGGTTGGGTGTGCTGAGGGTTGTGTTTGTATGGCTTGAGCACTGTAATACGTGGGGTGTGCAGCGGTACTCTGTCAGCACAAGCCCAAAGGTGGGGTAAGCTTATCACTGTAATTGCAGCTGCCATTCAGCAGTGTTGTTGGATGTTTCTGCCTGATCTCCTGTGGTGTATTTTAAGGTAGCAGTTTGAAAGTCTTGGGCAAAGTGGGTGGGCTTTATGCAACTTGGATATTAGTTACTCCTTGCTATCTGCAGTATACACCTTCAGTGTTACTGCGTAATGCAGATTGCATAGCTGTGTAATTTATGGTAATGTAGAGCTGTGCCAGAAGGAAATCAGCCGCAAACAAACAGAAGTGGTTGGTTTTCTTTTCTACAGAGGCATAGGCACTTGTGCATGCTCTCCACCTACAGGATTAAAGAAGGGTTGTGACTTGTGCAAGCCTTGTTTAGACAGATACAAGTGGAACTAGTGTAAAAGTCTGTTTGTGAAGTTTGTAGCTTGGGTAGATCATGATCTTAAAGTAGGGTTTATTACCCTATTTATTTTTGAGTCTCTGGTATCCAGTCCCTCCTGACTCAGTGTTTGTGCAGGAGAATGTCTATCCTGCCTTGTGCCAGTAGAGGCCACAGTCACTACAGTTGTTGAGTAATCAAGTAGCCTTAGCATTTTGCTTCCTCAAGACCAGCCTTTCTGGGAGAGGTGAATTTTTGACAGGTTTCTTCACAAGGAATAGTTTGGGTCACTGAGACACTTCCAGAGGAAGTTGGAGGGACAAGACTTGGATGCAGGAGAGCTGAGGAAAGTTGGAGAGACCAAGTTAACAAAAGGAGAGGAACATTCTGGGGAAGGGTGAGAGAAGAAGAAGTGAAACAAAAGAGAAAGCGGAAGAGCAGTGCCAGAAGGGCTGGTCCTCGAAACTGGAGCATGATGGGAGAAACTTACATCTAGAAAGAGCCAACTTGGGCTTGGTTTTGTCTGCAAATACTTTACACAGTGCTGATTCTCAGCATGCTTCATCTTTCAAACTGAAACTGGAGTCTTGATTCAGTTAAGACAGAGGAACTGATTCAGGAAGAGAGATGCTGAGGCATGGGATGACACGGAAATAGAACCATTTTGGACCTGAAGATCATGTAGTGCCCCTCTGCACTGCTCCCAGCCTTTGGATAAAAGGACAACTCCTGGACTGAAATAAGTCACACGTTTTCTGACCTGTTACTAGCACACACTTTTGGGGAGGAATTTGCACACCTCATCGTATTGAAGGGTATGTTACAATGTTGAGTTTGTAAAGATGGATGGATGGAAATCAATGAATGATTTGTTTTTCCTTGCAAAATTTTGACAGATTTTGGCTCTCCTACCTGTCTCTTTTTATAATGCTGACTTCACAAGCCTCAGTGTCTGGTAGTTGTACTGATTGCTAATCATATATTTTCTGCTGCAGGGAAAATTGTGGTGGCCAGCAGGTCATACTCAGAACCTTATCGTAGGAGCCAGAGTTCTGTGCTTCAGAGGGTGAAAATGCCAAAAGTTAATTATTACCGCTTAAATTCACTTTAAACGGGGAAGTATATTATGTCAGTAATTTCAAAGGAATGTTTAGCCTTCCAGTTCCCTGTATTCACTGCTAGTGAATTTGGTACTAATAGTTGACTTTTTCATAATTTAGGAAATAATCATCCAAGAAATTGCAGCCTGTCCTTGTATGTAACTGATGTGAAATTATTATTAGTAGTAGTATTAGTATTAAATAGTTTGGTTGTTGTATCTTTATCTTAGTAGAGTGGGAGAAAAAGAAGCAATTGAACATTGTTTTAGTGTGCTCCCTGTATTTACAGGCAGCCTTAAATAGAGAGTGTAGGTGTCACATCTGTTCTAATTGCGATAATTCTGTGGGTTTGAAACAGCCTTTGAGAAATAAAAGTGAAAACTTCCTTTACCAGACAGACTTACTTTTTATAAGCACATGCCTTGTGTCTTAAACAAAACACATGATTTATGTGAGAAAGAAGATCATTTCATAACTAGGTACCAAAAAAGTATTCTTTTTTCCTGTGTGGGTATAGAAATAGAATCATAGAAAATAATACAGTCAGATCTGAGATAATTGAATTGTGAGGTTAAGCACGTATGATTCATTCAGGTACTAATGGTTTTGTGGTATGGATTCTAGTTTGTTTAAAAGTTAGTTTGAATGAACTGAAAGGGAACAGTATTTGGGGACAGAGCATGAATCGCATGTTCTATCACAAGGCAAATGTTTTGCTATTTTATCAGGTTTTTGATAGACAAAGTTTTAAGATTCAGTTCTATGTTCACTCTTGCTAACAGAATCCTGACCTGTATTTTATTTGAATATTAGAAATTCAGAGCTGGCAACTGAGTTTGATTTGATGCAGATAATCCAAAGCAGGAAGAGGTGCTTTAGCTGTTCTGACCAAGGTCAGAAACATTGTATAAGGAAAGGAGAAGCCAGATAGCTTAGAAGACTTACTCATGTGGATTCTTAGGTTTGTTATGATATATCAAGATATATCTTACCTCTGTTATGGGGTAAAACCTGGCAGTCTCATTTACCACGTACTTTGGTTTTGAGACTGGCAAGTGGCTCATGTTCCCAAATGGGATCAAACCTAAAAAAACCCAGTCAAAACTAAAACAGCAGCTAAGCATCAAACCTGTGATAGCAAGACAGCCCCTCTCCACTGAAGTACTTTCAACAGCATGTTATTATTTTAGGCTATTCTAAATGATGTGATACCTTTTATAACCATGTGTTGCGCTACTCCTACTGACAAATCAACTGCTGTTTGTGTTTAGATCCAAATCTTGATGTGAAATGGGTACGAACTTCTACAAACTCCTTTTTGACATTTCTGAGGCTTTGGTCGCAGATGACCTTGCGGCTATGAAGTTCCTCAGCGTGAAGCACATTCCCATGGGGAAGCAGGAAGCCATCCAGGAGCCCAAGGCCTTCTTGAGAGAGCTGCAGGAGAAAGGCATGATCAAAGAGGGGAACCTGTCCTTCCTGAAGGAGCTGCTCTACCGGATCAATCGGATCGACCTCCTGGAAACCCAGCTGGGCTCTAGCCGACAGGAGATGGAGAGGGAGCTTCAGATCCCAGGCAGGGCAAAGGTGTCAGCCTACAGGTAAGCGGAGAAGTATTAAAGCTTTGCATGCAAAACGTACAACAGTTTTGTGTCCTGTCTTGTTTTCTGTCTGCACCGCCGTTTTATGAATATCCCAGCAGAATTGTATTTATCGCCACACCACTATGTGCCATTGTGAGTTTTACATTTTGCAGTTCACATGTGTAATTGTGCTGTTTACTTCTCATAACTTTCATAATTAGGCTTTTTCTATTCTTTATTGCCAGGCAACTGCTATATGGAATTGCAGAGGACTTGACTCCAGAAGATGTAAAGTGCGTGAAGTTCCTGCTCCGAAAACAAATACCCAACAGCAAACTCCAGGATAATGCTGTATGCAAAGTGTTCTTGCTCAAGTGATCTTGCTAAGTTTCTTGAAAGGCTAGTTCAAGAGTTTGCTAGGTCTTATAAGAAAGGAAAGAGAAAGCAGTCTGCTCTCTCTAAAATCTGTTGTTGGATCAACTGTGATGTTAGCTGATAGGTGCTGTGTTAAAGAATGGACCCTTTTTTCCTCATTGTATTTTTTCTCTGCCCTTTTTTGCTTTCTGTTTCCTGTGTTCCCACCATCACCAGTCTCCCTAATCTTTTCTTCTTGCAAAATCCATCATTCTCTTCATTTCATCTTTGCTTGGCGTTTATAAGACGTGTATCTGCTGTATCTAGGAAGAATGATGTTTGCTGGAGGAAAAACAATGTTTGGGAGACAGAAAAATCAAGTTTTAATGCGAGTTCAGCTGTAAATTTTTGTGTGTCACTGGGTACATTTGCTTCTCTATTGTAATTTGGGATAACAGCATTTTGTTAACTCCCCCACAAAAGTATGAAGAGATCTGATGAGCTTGTTTAATACTTGTATTGCAAATAATGATCAGTTATAAAAACGCAACCTTAGTGATATTTTTCTTTGGTTGCATTGCATCCCAACCCTTGTTTTAATGAGGTTTGAAGGGGAAAAAAACCCAGTCTTTAGCTGGTCAGTCTCTGAGAATGATGATATCTTCTGCTTTGTCCAGATGTGCCTGATACTGCAGTTAATGACGGTCGCTGTATGAGTTTGGGTTATGTGTGTTTGTTTTACCAGTCAATGTTGAAGGTCTTACTGGAAATGGAAGGAAAAGCGTTAATTAAAGAAGATGACCTGTCAATGCTGAAAGATATATTAAAGGGATTTAGAGCTGACATAATGAAAAAAATTGTTACCTTTGAAGAACAAAAAAAAGGTAAATTATTTAACCTGTTGTTTAAGAGTACAGCTAGTGTCTGTGTGTGTCTATGTTTGTGTGTGTGATTTTTGTGGCTTCATCCTTGGCAGCTTAGGAGTCCAGAGGTAAGAGAGAGACCTTACAATATCCTAGGGTAGGCAGAGTGGCTCTTGGTACGTGCAGTTTCTGAAGTTTTCTGTTTCTTGTAACCATTAGCTAGTGTGTAACCATTAACTTTCTGTACTAGATGTGAGATTTCAAAGACTTAAGTATATCTGGGCTGTTGCAGCTGAGGTGGTGACTTCTTCCACCACAAGTGGGTCTTCTCTTTTTGGGAAACAGGATGTATCGACCAACAGCAGCTGAGACCTACTAAATTTTTCCTCAGAACCGCCTTTTGGATGACTCAGGTCACGTGTTTCCTTAGACACATTACTGCAGATACACCAGCCAGTTTCCCCAGCATGTCTTTGCACTGCTGACCTGTGCTTGTGTCTGTAAAAGAGCAGAAGAAAACTGCTAAGCCCTTTGTCAGGGGAACGTATTTTTAGTCTTGCTATTATTATTTTGCCCCCCTTGATAAGCAGAAAAAGAACATGTCTTATAGATCTTGATGCCCTGACAATTAAATTCCATTTAAACACATATGTGTAACTTGTAAAAGGCCAAAAAAAAATCTGTTTCCTTTGTTTCAAAGTCATTGGTTTGATTTCTTCACTTACTTCAGACACTTGTGTTTGAAGAAGTGTTTTGCTGCTTTGAGGAGATCCTCTGTTATACAGGTATTCTGCATCTTTGGTGTGTCCACCCAAATGGTAGAGCTCTCTGGAGATGAGACAATGGCATCAGAAGTAAACGAACTAGCTGTAGTATATCACTGTGCAAAAATGCGTCTCCTCTTTTACTTACATATCCCATAATGGAGATGGTAGTGAATGGCTTGCCTGGGGTGCTTACTCACATTCAGCCCTTTATTCTCTGAATCTTGCTACCAGTAATAGAGGAGAGAAGAAGAACACAGTTCTGCAGAGCTCCAATAACCAGTAGTCTGTGAAACTGGGACCATGTTTGGCCCAGCTCTACAAAAGGATGGTGTCTCAGTGGTGTGGGAACCATTCTCCAGCTCACTCCTTGTACTACTTTTTTTTTTTTTTGAGTGCTGAAATATGCACAGTGGAAGATTTATGGGTTTAGACCTAAAATGTTCTGTTTATCTTCTCCCTTATAGAAAATGATTCTAAGGAAAAACTCCACTATGCAGCGCTTGTATCTGTGCATCCAGCAAAACAAACAGCAGAGAGTGAGACACAACACCTGGTGAGAAATACCTCAAGGTTACTTTTAAAGTATTTATCCAAGTTCTGGGAGGGGGCAATATAAATTCTTAAGACTGAGCAGGTGGACGAGCTGAAAGCTAGGGATTCTGGCTTTATATGTAGGTCTTGTAACAATTCCTCATTTCAAAACAAGACCAACCCTTGTTCCTTATTGAGGACCTGGCTGTCAGCAATCTTTTGGCAAGAAATGAAGGAGTAGCTGTTGTGTGAAAAAAACTGATCTTAAGAATAATGGAGACTGGGATATTGAAGTCCTGCTCAGGACATTCTTGGACATATGCGAAGGGAACAGCAGAATCTGCTACCTCACTAGAAACCCACCAGGACTTTTAGAGGGAATGGTAAAGTGCAGGAACTTTTCCTCTGCACATGTCAACTTACCTTTCTGGATACTTGCTTTCTCCCATGCCAAAATCATATCCTAACCACAGAGTGAAAGGAGAGGGAGGATTCAGAAAGACAAAGCAGATTTCTCTCTCCTGTAGCTAGCTTTTAGTTTAAGGCTTTTCCTTTCTTGTATCTTGGCCCTCATGATTTTTTTTGCTCTTGGACATGAAGGGCCAACAATCTGTGTATAGCATATTTCTCTTCTGGATGTTTGGCACTGCTTTCTTATCCACTTTTTGTTTCTACAGTCTGTGGAATCATATAAAATGAAAAATAACCCTCATGGTTACTGTGTGATTCTTAACAACTACATTTTTCAAAATGTGTGTGAAATCAGACAAGGAACAATTGAAGATGGAGGTAAATACTTTTTTAATCCAGTTACTGGTTTGTTTGGTTTTCTCCTCTAATAATTCTCTAACAGAATTATCTAAACTTTCCTGTGAAGAAGAATCATGTCCACTGAGTTTCTTTGCCTCCAGAGTAACTGGAGTGACAGTCACTGTAGAAATCAGAAATGTGCCACTTCCAGCAGTTCAGCTGATGGCTTAAAAGAAGAAACTGTTTTCTGTTCTAGGTAAGAAGCATCATCCAAATAGTGAAGGAGGCATTACTATTGTGCCTTTTCACTTTTTGGTTGTTTTTAATTCTTAGTTATTATGGAGTTAAGTTTTTAAGTCCTTAAATTCTCTTTAATGTTCAAATGCTACTGCTTTATAATTTTCTTTAAAGCCTGTCTTCTTGCAAGAGTCACTTTTAAAATAAACAAAAATTTATCTTAAAGTAAAATCTGTTTCGTGAAAGCACACATCACTGGTATTTGAACTCCATTCAGCCTGTTTACAAGCTGCTTGCTTCCCAGCTTTGTCACTACCCACACAACCATTTAGTCTACATTTGATGATAAGTGTGCATAGCATTTGTTAGAGGGTTACTCTCCCTTCCTTCTTGCTGTATTGATAATTCTCACAGGATGAGGGACCTACTTCACTTAAGATTGCAGAGTTTGTCATTCTAAAGAGTTATCTCTTTAACTTGCTAGGTGTTGTTCTTAAGTATCTGAGATTATTAGGCAATGCACAGTTAAAGCTTGATTTAACATTGTAAACTTTACTAGCTTTTGCCAATTAGATAATCTGAAATGGGGGGGGGGGGGTAGATAGTGTGATGCTTAACCCAGTTGTGTTAAAAAACAGGCATTTGGGTTTTTCTAATCAGATTTGGCAGGCTAAGAGTCAGGTGAGTTTATTGCTGGGATCTGAACACCTGGTAATATCTGATTATCACAGAAACACTGATGTTTCAGCATTTTCCTTGCCACTGTTTAACAAGTGCCTTTTGGCTTTTTTTCTAGAGGCTGTGAAGAGGGTCTTTGAGTGGCTTCAGTTTGAGACAGTTGAGCACATGGATCTAGAAGCAAAGCAAATATATGAGAAAGTTAAAACATACAGTGAAAAGGATCATAGTAACATGGACTGTTTCGCTTGCTTCATTTTTTCCCATGGTGAAAAAGACAAAATAAAAGGCATTGATGATCAGTTTGTAAATATTAAAGATTTAGTCTCCTGTTTCAGTGGATCCAATTGCCCTTCTCTTGCTGGCAAACCCAAGCTGTTTTTCATCCAGGCTTGCCAAGGCTCTGTAGATCACCCACCTGTCACAGTAAAAGAAGACTTTTATAGCCACCTTGAGATGGATGCTACCCCTCTGATTTCCATTCCTGATGAGGCTGATATTCTGGTTGGCATGGCTACAGTGGAACACTACAAGTGCTATCGCTGTACAAACACTGGAAGTGTTTATATACAATGCCTCTGTGAAAAGATGAAGTTGCTTTGCCCACAGTAAGTACTGGTTTTAATCCATGTACATTTGGGGTGCTGCAGGCATACATTCATAACTGTGCTGTGCTGAAACAGCAGTGTTTTGCATTTGTGCTATAAAATGCTTTTCACCTGCAGTAATTGTTCTGGAACTAGGCATTGCTATTCTTCTAGAGATGAACCAAAGCGTAAGTGAATTCCCCTAGTTTGCCTGTGAAAGAATATGGGGTGTAATGCTGGAACACTGCCTATAGACAAGTGTGTGTATGTGTGTGCATGTGTTTTAATATTTTTTGACTGATAAATGATTTTTCGTCCAGTGAAACCTGATGGGAGGCAAATTTGTTGAGTGATTACACAGATGAAAAAAAAAAGTGTTCCTTAGTCATAACTTTCATTGTTGCCTCCCTCCTGTCCCCATCATAAACTCAATTCAGAAAATAGAATTTCTCTTCAGGCGTCACTTTCTCCAGAAGAGGGCATGTAGAATTCAGTAGAATGCATAGGTCTGAATCTGTCTCACCTTAGTGTGCTCTTCTGAATGTAACCAAAGCAGGGGACTGTGTTTGCTGGTAAAGCAATGCTACATGGAGGATGCTTTTATTCCCTCAAACACACTGAAATCAGTGGTTACACATTAGAGTGTGCAAGTTTCAGGACAGGCAGGGTGAGAGGAAAATGTTAGCCTTCCCTGAGATAGCATTTTATTGGACCAAACACAGATCAGCCTCTTGGCTTAGCCGCAAGTACCGTGTATCTCAATGTAATGTTTCTTCATTTTTGTTCAAGTGGCAAGGATCTCCTCACCATCCTGACAGAAGTGAGCAAGGAAGTGGGAAGAAAAGATTTAAATGGATGGAAGCAGATGCCAAAGATAACATCAACCCTACGGAAGCAATTGATCTTCCAAATTCCATAATGTCAGTCAGTCAAAATGGAGAAAAATAAGAATACACTCGGTTAGGAATCACATCTGAAATGGGCTTTCTTGGGGAAAGGAATTTGCAAGTGAAATTATCCTGATCTATGTGTTTGGCCCCAGCCATTGTATCTAAATTTTCCGATTCCCATGTTTAATCAGTGTCCTGAAACCTGGATCTGCAGCAGCCTGGGAAGGCCACAAAGCAGTACAGATCTGACTTTCTGTCCTGCATAGCAGTGGAGTCTGCTCAATCTGCACTTCAAGGGAGGAAGCACCTGCAAGTGTAATGATTTTTTTAGGAGTTATTAGATGCAACAGAAGTCCTAATTCTGTCCAAGTTGTTGTAAGTCCCTGAAATCTTCAGAAAAGAACAGATGGATTCAGAATGCTGATCCCTTCCAAGGGAGCATGTGCAAGATTGTAACTGACTTGGCCACAGGTGAATCATTGGCTGTTTCTGGAAGCTGTGTAATTTTTCACAGAAAATAACATGCTTGTGCAGAAGGACCAAAGAAAGAAGAGATGATTATGATAATACAAGTTTGGTTCTTTTTCTCCAAATATTTGGTTTCCCTTGGTTTTAATTTACTTGGCTAAACAGCACTGCTGTTTAGGTTTTCTTAATAAGAGTTCTTGACTCTCTTTTCTCCCAGAGCTCTGAGGGGACAGTCTGTTTTGAATAGCTGTTAACTTCTGGAAGGAAGGTCCCACTCCACTACAGAATTACAGAATCACAGAATAGTCTGGTTTGGAAGGGACATTCAAAGGTCATCTAAACCAGCAAGCACGGACATCTTCAGCTAGACCAAGTTGCCCAGAACCACATCCAGCCTGGCCTTGAATGTCTCCAGGGATGGTGCATCCACCACCTCTCTGGGCAACCTGTCCCAGTGTTTTACTACCCTTATTGTAAAGAATTTCTTCCTCACATCCAGCCTGAATCTTCCCTTTTTTAGTTTAAAACCATTACCCCTCATCCTATTGCAGCAGGCCCTGCTAAAATGTCTCACCCCATCTTTCTTACAGGCTCCTATTAAGTACTCAAAGGCCACAATAAGGTCTCCCTGAAATCTTCTCCAGGCTAAACTACCCCACCTCTCTCAGCCTTTCCTCATAGGAGAGTTGCTCCAGCCCTCTGTTCATTTTTGTGTCTCTTCTCTGGACCCTCTCCAATAGGTCTGTATCTTTCCTGTACTGGGGACTTCGAAGTTGGATGCAGTACTCCAGGTGGGGTCTCACCAGAGCAGAGTGGCAGAATTAGGTCCACTGCTCTGAGATGCCTTCTCCCCCTGGCAACTGACCATAGCTCCTGTGGACTGTTGTTTCTGTCGTAATAAATACTGTTGGTTTTCACACCGCCTTTGTTTGTGGTGTGTTTCTCTTTTGGATGAGCTGACTGAGAGACAGCATGGCAAACACTTCTATGTCAGCAGAAGTATTTATTTTGCTTATGTTGACATATTTGATGGCAGCCACCCCAAGGGGTAGTATATTGATATCCCTTCATTAGCAGCTGGAGAGATGGTCGGAAAGAATAAGTTCAGCACTTTCTAATAATGGCAGCTAATGCCGGTGAGGCTATTTTCGTCTTGCAGGTGGTGTGTGGGAGCTGTATGGGATTCTAATGGCTGTATTCCTTTTGAGTTTATAACATGATAAAGGATGATTGGAGACACTTTGTAATTTCTGCCTTTTTTTTTTTAGTTTTTTTTTTTTTTAAATCCATGTGTACCCATAAAGCAGGAGTTTTTTGTTCAATCCTGCTTGTGTTCTTGAGGTGAAACTGTTTTTTTCCTAATTCCACACAATGTGTTGGCAGTTGCATTTTGCTCCCCTTATCCCTTCTCATCTTCCAAGTAAAAGGGAGAATGCCTGCTCTTAGAATCACATCTCTGTTCACACAGGTTTCATCAATAATAATGCTTGTATCTATGTAAAGGAGAGTGCTGTTTGTGGCAAGAGTTAGCAGAAGCTATTGCCAGGTATGATACAATTCTGTGGCTAACATTTGGCTAACCATTTAGGAAATGTGACAACAGTTCATTTACATTTTTGTAACATTTTCGTAAATGAGACCTTGAAATGAATGTAGCAATTAGATTTGTAAATGTTGTTTTATGATAAGGAAATACAGCTTAAATGAGATAACTGTTTCCTCTAAGCAAAACTTACGGGAACATGGCAGCAGCTCCAGTAGTGGAGTTGTGCATCCACAGCATTTCTGGTTTCTCCTATTTCTCTGTTTAAGACTTCAGTACTCTCAGACCAAGTTCTTTCAGATATTCCACTTGAGGAGGAACTGGACGTCAAATTTACTTATTTGGTGTATTTGGTGCTACATGAGATTTTGATTTAGCAGAGTGATCCGGCAGCATACCGAAATCCGAACACAAGCATAATTTAGCAATTGTAATACACGGTCGAATCACAATACGATTCTTATTACCCATCTCTCTCTGCTCACCATGATGGCATGCGAGTTTGTTTTACCTGTTAAAATCAGCTAACATTATTGCCTGCTGATGAAGACCTACTAGAAGGGAGATAAAACCCTGTTGAAATCCTCTAAAGGACTGCAGGAAGTAACCATACTGTGAATTTATATGTAGCTCATGCAGTGGTCAAGGAAGGAGAAAACACATTTTCAGTTTTATGGTTTTGAGCAAAAGTAGGTTCACACAGACCTGTGGCTGATACGTTCCTGCACGGATCTGTGGCCCTCCCACAGAACTGAGAGGTAACAAGGAAGTTGGATCTGCAATCTTCTGACTTTCCTCTGTAGCACAACTTGGAGAACAGTGATGGGCAATCGCCTTTCCTCTCTGAAGGCCCTCAGCTACAGTTACTTTGCCTGTCCTCCCTTTCCTTCAAGTCCTGGCTGGGAAACCAAATGCTGTAGCAAAACAATCCTGGCACTTAATCTTGTGTTTTGTTTTCAGCCAGCAGAAGCACTGCCACCAAAAAGTAGCCAGAAGATTGGTAGAAAAGTGAAGTTGGTGAGTTGAAGTCCTGCAGGCTTAAGCTGAAAGCAGACAAAATCAGAGTGATGCTGTTTGAAAAAGGAAATTCTTAGAAGAATGTTCAGGGGGACTGTTAGGTGCACAGGCAGAAATAATGTTTTCAGTGGCATAAATCTCTGCCCAGTCATTTGTATCTTGCTGCCTACTTGTTCAGTTTAACATCAGTTTCCCAGAGAGCTATTTGCACCCACTTACCGTGGGAAGCTGGTAATTTTCTCCATGGTAATGTGTTTAGGGTGAGTTGTTAATGTGCTGCTCTTGGGATGGGTTAGTGGTACACATCAGGAGCCTACCTGTGTTCAGGTTACTGCTGGCCTCTCCCATCACAGGGGCTGCTGGAAGTATGTGTTTTCCCACCATCTATATAAAGGTTCACTCTTAGTTCTCAAAGTGGTGAGATATTCAGGTACTGTGGAACTTTGGTTAGTTGAACTGTTGGCTGTGTCTGTGGTCTGTAAGATTTCCTGCAGGAAATCTTGAAGGCCAGGGAGAAGTGGAAAGAAAAGACACACCATTTAGGAGATTAAGCTATGCTAGCTGTTGGGTGTTTAGCCCTTGATGGTTACTGTTTTTATTCTGACCCCTAATAAGATTGCCATGTCCTCATGGAAGTCAGTCAGATCTGCCTCTTTTCACTAGAGAAACATCAAATTATGAACAGAGAATGACACGCTTAATCTGCAACAGTAGTGTTGTGCTAAAAAATGCAGTTGCGGTCTTTGGGAATTCCCAGTGAGTAATTTTGCATCCTTTCTGTAACTGTGCCTTTGCTTGTTACTGTGTCTGTTCTGGTTTTGACAGCCACAGGACTTCCCCAGGTCCCAAATGTGGTTGGCTCTTTTGGGTACCAACTGTATTACTTTTCTAGACAGGTGGAACATCATTATGGACGTGTCTTCTGGGCTTGGCTTAGATCTTTTATTAGTTTTATATCTGTACAACTGCTTTGTGTTTAGGCTTTATTTGCCCAGATACATGAGTGCACAGAGAAGGATCTGTACCTCCTGCATCCTATTTACTAGGAAGAACTTGTTTTAACTTGTCTTGAGGGCATGTTATCTCCTGTAAAGTAAGTCAGATCAGTGGCGTTACAAGCTTCTCCCCCCTGTCTATTGAAAGGGCAATGAACTGTGCCTTTAGACCAGCGAGAGGCGCTTGCAGGAAAAGCGTGGGCCGCAGTGAGAGCTTGAGCCCCGCACAACCACGTTCCGTTTTCTCGAGTATGGAGTCGGGAACAGTCAGTGCTCCGGGAAGTGTAACTCCAGGGGAAGGCGGGGCTAAACTGCCCCTGGGAGAAGCCTCTCTGCCAGCGCGCAGCCTCTAAGCTAAGCTATGGCGAGTTCCGCTCTCATTGTCTGACGTTCCGAATGGAGAAGAGCTGCACCGCCCGAGCACCGCCTCCTGCCCGCCCCATCCTGGCGGCGGGCGGAAGAGGCCTCGCCCCGGGCACGGGCTGGCCCCTGCGCCTTTATGGAGTTTCCGAGGCGGCGGCTGCTGATGGTCTGCGAGGAGCTGGGCGAGGGCGACCTGGCGGCTCTCAAGTTCCTCAGCCGGGGACACATTCCTATGAGGAAGCTGGAAGCCATCCAAAAGGCACAGGACTTCTTCGAAGCCCTGCAGGAAAAAGGCATGATCGAGGAGGAGAACCTTTTCTTCCTGAAGGAGCTGCTCTATCGGATCCGTCGGATCGACCTCCTGGAATCCCGCCTGGGCACCAGCCGACAGGAGATGGAGAGGGAGCTCCAGATCCCAGGCCGGGCAAAAGTGTCACCCTACAGGTGAGTCACCGGTGGTCGGGCTGAGCTTCCCCTGGCAGCGCCCTCTGGGACCGGCTGCCCTGCTGTGGGGACGGCGTGAGCCTTTACTGACGGCACCAAGGCCAGGCTGAGGTTCGGAAACAAGCAAGCGTCTTGCAGGGGAAAGCAGCTACAAGCCATGCGGAAAGCTGAAGTTTCTGCCCAGTAAAAGGCAGAATACTAAAGCTGCACCTTTCTGGAATACTGTACAGCCCCAAAGGCCTCCCTCCCTGCCCGGGTGCAACCCTGGCTGGGTGCGAGTCTGGTCTCGACTCCAGAACGTTTCAGCGTGGTTTTGATTTTAGGAAAACTGAGATCTTTTTAACTGCAGCTGAAAATGGTTTGATTTCAAGCTGTCCCGGGAGCAACGTCCCTCGTTTTAAAAGATAAGAGAGACACGTCTGTGCCTGGGAGGAAGACAGAAGTGAAAGGTTAAAGGGGTTGGATAGCACAGAGCCAAATTGTGCTAAGGGTCGGTCTTGGGAACAGGATGAAACAGTGTTCTCTGCTTCTCTTTCTAGATACCTGCTCTTTCAGCTGTCAGAAGACATCACTGAACCTGAGCTGAAGTCTTTCAAGTTTCTTTTGGGGCAAGAACTACCAAAATGCAGGCTAATCCCTAAGGCTGTAAGAATTCTTTAACACTCTCTCCTCCCTGCCCCCTCTTCTTAAAAATTAGTGTTATAATCCACAGATGCATTTGGGTTGCTGTGAGGGGAATAAGCATCACTTTCCTCGTGGTGTCCCTCTTATGATGAAAACACCGTAAGAGAAGGCTACACCTGGAAAGGGATTATTGGCTGTCTGGTGCATATGGGACTTGTCTATGCTAGTGTCCTGTGTAGCTTTTGCAGCAGTGTCAAGGCCTGGAGAGCATGGGCAAGCACTGTGCCAGGCAGAGCAGCCTTCGCATCCAAGCACCACATAAGGTTCTAGGGGACTCAGTGGCTTTGGTCAGTGAAAGACTGATGAGCATATTCACTCATCTTGCCCAACTGATTTTCTTTTAGCTGCTTTTTAAGCCATTCTCAGACACAGAAAATCAGTCACTGTGGCTGTTACTTCATGCTCTTATTCTTTTCATTTCCAAACTCGAAAAATACAGATCTAAATAACAGATCCTTACCAAGGCTAAGGCCCGAAAGCTTGGAGTTTACAAACAGCCTTGTGGGCAATCAGCTGCTCTTATACTATCTCAGTCTGCACTTCTGACTCCTGGCTCTTTTGTTCTGTTTAATGAAACTCTTGTAGCATTTTCCCTCTTTTCTTAGAGGAGAGATTGTAACTATCTAGTGATAGCTGTTCTGGTAGATCCTTGAGTGACCACTGTGCTCCACCACTCACTGTTCGGCAAGAGCTCCTGTCCCTTGGGTCCCCTTTTTCTTCAGAGCAATCTCTACACCATACTTGCATGGTTATAGCCACTTTTGCCATTGCTCAAGAAGTACTGCTACAGTACCTTAAAGCTTAGGTGCACATGCTGCCACTTCCCTCACAGTGCAGGATGGATGTGCCCTAAGAGCAAACTGCCTTTCTGATTACCCAGACAATGCTTGACGTTTTCACTGAGATGGAGAAGAAGGGGATTTTGGGAGAAGACAACCTAAGTGTCCTGAAGAGTCTCTGTGCAGAAATTGACATCAGCCTGTTGAAGACAATTGAAGAGTATGAATTGAAATTTGGTAAAACAAAAGGCCTCTTTCCCATAGTTATTCTTGCAGTGACTCATGGGTATCACACAGGACTAACAATGAATACTTTTCAGGTGAAGAAGAGATGGTTGTCACAGAGGCACAGAGGGGCAGCACAGGCAGCACTGAAGGTAATTGAAACTCTCAAAAAACTTAATGTTTAGGTTTTTTGCTCTTCAGCTTTCAGACTACACCACTGGCATCTTCTTTACACAGTTGCCTCTCTAAAACCTGTTGAGCATCCACTTATTAACCAGTCACAATACATTTGACTCCCTTTTAATTGATTATCTAGTGGTTTATAGCTAACAAGAATAGTTGTTCAAACACAATTCAGGTTTCAGAGAAAATTTTTACCCTGGGAGGTACTTGGGAGGATGGAGAATAGGAACAGAGCTTCTCTTCTACCTCTAGCCCTACATTTTGTACTTAAAACTTTTTTGTCTGTTTTCAGCCCATGACAAATACCTGGCGTCATCTGTGGCACCTGATTTTCCCGACAGACAGAATGAAACTTCCCAGGTAAGCCAGTCGGTTTCTTAGAAACATAATTTTGTCTTAGAAGTGATGGTCCCTCTAGAAGGTGAACAGTTATTATTAGCTCAACTGTTAAAAGCACTGTCTAGAAAAAGAAAAACGCACCACTCTGTAACAACCTTTATTGTGAAACTAAGTTGCAGGCAGTGGCCGCTGCAGTGTTAAAACTTGAGAAACATTCACAAGGACAGTAGGACAGGCTGAGTTTATTATACCAGGAAATACATAGCTGGCAGATGGCTGAGCATGGGAAAGTGGGTGAGTGCAGCACCCATGTGGGCTGAGCATGATTGTGGGGCTGAGGGCTGCTGTCATGCTGTGCAGAGACTCCCAAAGGCCATGGGGCAGTGCACTGACAGATCCTGGGAGCAAAGCTGTATAGCGAGGCCTACCTAGAGAAAAAGCCAGCTGGCTTTCTCTTTTACCCCGCTGTGCCATCAGCAAAGGCAGAAAAGTACCTGGAGGAGACTGCAGTGGTTTTCACTGCTGGTCATTCTTTTCAACAGGTTCAAGCTTACAAAATGACCAGCCGACCCCGGGGAGTGTGCCTCATCCTGAATAATCACAGTTTTGCAAAAGCCAGGGAAAGAGTGCCAGAACTGAAAGACATGAATGATCGGACTGGGACAGACGTTGACGCAGGTATAGTGAACATCAAATATAAGTCTGCATATCTTCAAAAATAGGAACCTCATTTCTTTTTCCGTATTAAAGGTCTGAATTTCAGTCTTCATCCTAAGATACTTTTGTCGTAGAGGCTGAGTTAGCTCTGTTGCCTGTGCTGACAAAACTTAATCAATTTGTCAAGCTTTTACTGACTGACTCGGACAAATTCACTATCATTTTGCAGTTGTACTGAGTTTATTGCAGTCTTAAGCAGCAACCTCAGTCTGGACTTTACAGGCTAGTCTAGCTTTGTATCAGTCTTATGCGTACTACCTCTAAAATTCATAGAATCACAAACACGTGTGCTGCTGAACCAGAACTGGGGGTTAGTGGTCAAAGAAGGAGGATGTTGGAATTTAGGGACTTTTACCTTGCTGTTCAGGGGCCTTGATTTTAGTAGGCTGTCCTGCTGTGGCATAGCTCATTGCAGGTCCTATGGCTAAGAGATTAATGTATTTGCACTATCTATGGCAAGAGAGAAGAGCCATCAAGGAGCTGGTTGAATTGAACTGCAAGTTAATTCAAGAATCAGAGTGAAAAGTTTGTCCTCTTGAGAGAGGGGACTAGCTGTGACATGGGTGGGGGAAAGACATACAGCTTGTTTAATAGTTCATACAGAACTTTTCAGACAGAGTAAGAGGCAAGATTGGGAGGAAGCCTTTTAATGAGAGTGGGGGGAAGGCGGTAGAGGTGTAATTAGTAGATTACTAGATTATTTTCAGAGCAGGAGTGCAGCTTCCTGAATAGTGGTGTAGTAGGATTTCAAACAAAAGTTTCTCTCTAGAAATACAATTTGCAGTCACAGAGTCCAACTTTCATATAATGAAATGTCTCCAATTCCCTTTCTGTTTACTTTACAGGGGCTCTGAAGAGAGTCTTTAGCAAGCTTCATTTTACAATAGCGGAATATAGAGATCTCACTGCAGAAGAAATCCGTAAGACTGTGAACATCTACCGCTGCGAAGACCACAAGGACAAAGACTGTTTTGTTTGCTGTATCCTGTCTCATGGGAAAAAAGGCATGATATATGGTGTTGATGGGCAGGAAGTACCTATCCGGGAACTAACCACTTCCTTCACCGGGCAGAATTGCTACTCACTTGCTGGAAAACCAAAAGTCTTTTTTGTTCAGGCCTGCCAAGGTGATGCTTGCCAGGAAGGTGTGAACATAGAAACAGATTCTAAAGAGCCAGATGATTCTGTAGAAACAGATGCAAGATTTCAGTTCGAGTGCATCCCCACAGAGGCAGACTTCCTCTTGGGCATGGCTACCCTGCAAGATTACGTTTCCTACAGAAGCCCATACCATGGGACCTGGTACATCCAGGCATTGTGCCACCACTTGGAGCACAGCTGTCCTCGGTAAGTGTTTCCATGAACTTTTTGACAACACCTGTACTTTCCTTATGAATGACAGGAGTTGATTTGGATGCAGAGGGAGATGATATGCAGTGGGAACACTCCGCTCAAAGTAAAAACAGTAACGTAGGACAGAGGAACACCATGCAGATTGTTGAAAGCAGCTTAGCTAACTGCTTTGAAGCCTGTTTAGAACAGGAGCCATTAGCATTAGCACTTGTATAGATCAAGATAAATGAGAACGTGGTAATTTTTCTGATGTTAACTGCCTCCTACTACAAAACATACTTCTGTTTTTGCAGAGGTGAAGATATTCTCACCATCCTGACAGCAGTGAATCGGGAGGTGAGCAAAAAGACGTGCCAGCCAAATTCAAGGAAGCAGATGCCACAACCCACTTTCACATTGAGAAAAAGGCTCATTTTTCCTGTCAACTGAATGGGAGGGAATTGCGTGGCAGAGGGAGCTGGAGCATCCTGGAATTGGCTGTTACCAGCCAAGAATTTGGTAAAACAACAGATCACTAGGGTCAGCTCTTACCACAGGAGCCAATGTTTTTATTCAAAGTACAGCCTTAAGAAGTTTTTATTATTATGTATCACACTTTATACTTGAGCCTCTCAGAGCTAGGCCCCAAGCTGGGGGTCACTAGCTCAGTTCCTTTTTCAGCTGTACCGCATTACTGCTGCTTTAGTAAGGTATCTTTCCAATGCAGATTTCAAAAAACCTGTTATGAAGCTCTGTATTTTCTATGCCTGACTTTTGCAAAATAAAGGGGAGAACACTGGAAATTTTCTAGGATATTATCAAGTTACATCAGTGTGTTTTGTTACTTTTTCTCACCACTTAAAATCATTCATTTTTGGTGGCTTGGTATAGTTCAAGGAAAAGTTATGCACTTGCCCTCCAGCATCCTCAGCAGGATGTGGCTGTGACCTGCAGAAATAAGCGCAGAGAGATTATAGACTGTGAGACTGATTAGAACCTTAGCAAGTGGCAGATGCAGCAAGCACTTACAGGAACAGGTAAATCTCTGCCTCCGAATTCTAGGACTAATTTTCCAAGACTTAATGGTACTCTTCTAGGGATTCATTGTGAAACCATTGAGAGTTGTGCTGAAGCGAGGACAGCTCATGTACAGAAATTTGTCTGTTACTTGGATAGGATCAGAAATGTGCAATCCAAGTGAAGGAAAACAATTTTCTTTTTCCTAAATATTGAATAAAAACTATAAGCAAACAAGCATATTACTCCATGGGTAGGATTATCAATGGAACCTGCTTTCCTGTGGGTTTTCTTCCTTGATCCCTTCTCTCCACACATACTATTCAGCACTTTACCTCCTACATGTCACCTGTGTCCATCAGCAACTTCCAATTCTGTGCATAGACCCTGGGCTCCCTTCCTGTCACACTGAGGATCCAGCTGGGAATCAGGCAGAGCACAAGTACTGACCTTTCACAGTTCCCTTTCCCGCGGAGGCGGAGGCTGGACCTTCTTTGGTCTGCATTGTTGACAAAGCTTGAGGCAAGAGACTGAACTCAAGAGGTGTCTGACTGACAGCATGCTTACATAGATAACTTTTCCCCTAGGTATCACAAAAAGATACAGCAAATACAAATAGGTAATTAAAAAACTCCACATACACAAGCATAGCAAAACAAGGAATTCATTCACCACCTCCCAGTGGCAGGCAGGTGTTCAGCCATCTCCAAGATGCCAGGCCACCATCACCTGTAATGGTTACTTGGGAAGACAAACACCAGAACTTTGAATGTCCTCCCACTTCGTTTTTACTCCCCCAGCTTCATATGCTGAGCATGACAAAGAATCATAGGTTGGAAAAGACCTTTAAGATCATAAATGCAATAGATCGTATGGCATGGGATAGCCCTTTGGTCAGCTATCCCACCTTTGTCCACTCCCAACTCCTTGCGCACCCCCAGCCTACTTTGCTGGTGGAGTGAGAAGCAGAAAAGGCCTTGACTGTGTAAGCACTGCTCGGCAGTAAGGAAAACATCTGTGTGTTACCAACTCTGAGCCCACCAGCTACTGTGAAGAAAATCAACTACTCCAGCTAAAAACAGTACATGGGATTTCCATCTTTACAATTAAATTGGAAATTTCTGCTAATTTTTGGGCTATCTAGACACTGAGAGCTCAACTGCAAGTGTTTTAGGTATTTTCAAGTGGAGACTCCACAAGCCATACAAAAGGCCTTATTTGCAGTCACTTCTCACTTGTATAAATTGCTATTTAAAGGCCCTTATTCTTGGGAGACTGTCAAAAGTATTTCTTTTAGCAGTGTCACCAACTGAAAGGAAAACCAGAAAGGAATTCAAGCCACTTCCAAGTCTCATTTGTGCAGAATCACTCCAGAATGTTTTGGAATTGCTAAAAGTCCCATTGACTTAGGTGGCTTAATAAACCTGTTTTCTCAGGAAGCTCTTCTTTGCACCTTTCTCAGGTACACCTGAGCTTTTGTGGCTCTAGCTCTTTTCCTGCATCTTCAAAGGGGTTACAACTCTCCTTACTACAGGGAAAGCGCAGGACAAAAAGTGGGAAAAAAAGCCCTCTCCAAACTCTACATTCTCACACAGCGTGTACATGCATACAGAGTGACAGCCAACTGTATTCCTCAGGCTCAGCCTTTTCAGGGCAGCTGAAATCTCCTGAGTTCAGCAGGAACTTGGACACTGATGTTAATTTTCTTTCCATATGCACCATGAACAGCTTTGATGAGAGAGAGCACACAGGCAGAAATCCCAGATCTACCAATATTGAACCTTCCTCTGGTGCCATGTAGCTGCCTATGGCCATAAGGCTTCCCCACTGTGGGGCATGCTTCTGTAACATCAGTTAATCATGTTGGTAACTGTCCTGGGTTCAGCAGTAGCAGTTGTTTTTCTCCTTCTTGGTAGCTGGTGCAGTGCTGTGTTTTGACTTTCGGCCTGGGAACAGAGCTGATAACAATAATGCTTTGGTTTGGCCAAGGACTTTGTGAGCCTCATGCTCTGCCAGGGAGGAGGAGAAGCCGGGAGGAAGCAGAGACAGGACACCTGACCCAAACTGACCAAAGAGGTATTCCATACCACAGCACGTCATGCCCAGGATGTAACTGGGAGTTAACTGGAAGGGCTGGGACTGCAGGGTTGGAGGAGGTATCGGTTGGTGCTTGGTCAGGCTGGGGGGGGGCAAGTTATTGGCTGGCTGGTGGTGAGGTATTGTATTCTTTTCCCTTGTTGTTTCCTTTATCATTATTATCATTGGTGGTAGCAGTAGTGATTTGTGTTATACCTTAGTTGCTAAACTGTTCTTATCTCAACCTGTGGGAGTTGCATTCTTTTGATTCTCCTCTCCATCCCTCCGGGAGTAGGGGGGAGGCAAAGAAGGGGGGAGTGAGTGAACAAGTTGCCTGACTGGGTTTAAACCACGACAGTAACACAGGCCTTTGTCCTGAGGACATGCAAATACAGCTGTAAACACGTTAAGTTCTCATGTGTGTAAGTACAGTGAATACTAGGAAACTGTGTAAATAAGTAAGTTGCCTCTTTGCTAGCGAGGGAAATAGGGTCAACATCTCTTGCAACCCAGCTCTGAATGGGTGTTCCAGCTCGCAGCTTGATCCTGCCTGACCATTTATAGATGTGACAGTTACAGAGAACAGTGGGAAGAGAATGTTTCCTCAAAGTGTCCAACTCATAAGCTTCAGTTAAGAAAAGCTTCACAACTGAAAAGTCTACTTCAGTCTGACGAGAGCACAAGACCTTCCTCTTCTCATGTTGGACAAGGATACTTACCATGGGATTAACAGTGATTCTTGGTTCTTTGAGATGTCATGCACATAGATGACTACAGCAAACACTAATTCAAATAACCTGTTAACTGTAAATCAACGTTGTTCCCATTCTGTACCACTAAAGAAACTGAGTGTTTTGGGGAAAATGATCAGAACCTTCCAGCCTTGGGGCTTGTGCTTGCAAAGTGGTAGGCACAGCCTCAGGCTGACATGACTGGCAAGAATTTGGCACCTCTGTGCCAAGAGAACTTCAATGAGACCTACACAGAGGGAGTGATCTTCAAGGGTAAGCAGGTTGGCTTCAGTCTCTACCCCCATTTTACCACAAACACAGATGCCTGACATGACATCAGCTATTCAGATGGAAAAGCAACATTAGCGTTATCTATAATACTAAAGGAACATATTATCTGCTGTAAAATAACAGGAGGAAAAAACCTCAAAACACCACCCACCCACACAAACCCCCAAAGTACCAGCAAACATGAATACATTCATTAAAGGCTCACATTCAAAATACTCTGCCTAGAGTTTGATGAGCTATTCTTCATTTGTGAAGTTCTTCATTCTCAAGTAAAAGGCTTGCAGCAGAAGGTACTCTCAAAGTGTTCTGTTCTAGCTTTATGCAGCACACATTTACTGCACAGTCAGACCACAGCTTGTACTGCACGTCACCTATAACTGCTTAGGTACAAACAACAGCAAACAGCCCAGAACAGCCTGATCAAGCTTGTCAATCTATTTCTCAGCTTTTTACAGCCACCACTTGTGCAGATACCAGTTCACTAAGCACATGTACAACAACCAATGTTTACCTCCCCCCCCACCCCGCCAAGACCAAGTTTTAGGTTTATTATAGAATACTGCAGTATAGAAGATAACATCTGGAACAAACCACACAAGATGACCAATATACTGAAAAATGACATGTTATACATGTTTATTACCAAATTTATATTCCACTATGAAACAACAGTAAGTGCAAAAAGCAGATGGAAAAAATACCACAAAGTTTTCAAGCTGTTCAAACATTGTGTGTAATCCCTTCATGTAACAGCCAAATGAGGCTCCAACCCAGTATTCTCCTTCCCTCTCTGCTGCTGTTTGACTCCAGTAGACTTTTATCTTTGACCACAGGTACTCTGAGCATGCAGGCATCACTGAGTTTATCAAAGATAGTGAAACTAGAAAGATTTAAATTTGTGCTTGGTTTAAGCCAACCTGAATAAAGGTAAATACTACAAGAATTTCCTTTTGTCTCATGAAACTTTCACAAAAGTAAGTCCTTCCTTTCTAGTATCTGTTTTTGCCTCAGACCTGCAAGGTAACAGAACCCTTCCGAAATGCAGTTCTCCATTCCTTCTAATTCTACCTCCCACTGAACGAAATTACACTTGTGCAGGATATCAGCTATCTTAGTCATGCAATTTTGTGTCCTCTCTTAGGGGAGGCAACAGAAAGCAATCAGTTCCTAGAATGACAGCAACTTTTACTATGTTCTCAGAAACATGCATGTTGTTCAAAAAAGTTTATCTTCTAGGTTGTGGTGCAAAGCAGTGAACTTGGAAGAAGTACCAATTTTCCCTGCTGCTGCAAGCTAGGCAAGATGTCCCCCTGCTCATTGCAGGGCAGTTGGATTAGAAGGGAAGGTCCCTTCCAACCCAGACCATGACTCTATGTACAAAATGCATGTGACCATCCAAAGGTATGAATACATGACAGAATTTCAACAGCACTGCACTGCAGCATCAACCAACTGGATAAACACACAAACACAGTGGTACACAAATTCTTCCATTTTCTTCTTCCCTTGTGTAAAGTAGCTGATGATACATGATCCTACAGCAAACAAACATACTTCTCAACAACTCCATAGTATTGTTTGAACTGAACCAGTTGATATTGTTTGGCTATGGAATATGGAAGTGTCCCAGAGAGAAACATGCATCAAATTGTGCTTTTAGGTTAATTTTAACTGAAACCTGGTCCGCCAAAGGAATTCTGATTTAGCTGGTTTGCTACTTCTGCTGATAACACACAGAATGATCCAATGGCTGGAGCCATCTAACGAAGCTGGTTAGAAACACAGTGTATACCTTCAAGATATTTTCTGTAACTTACATATATTCCTATAATATACACACATAAAACGGACCTACTTTTGACACAGTATACACCTCCCTGTTGATACCAACCTATCTAATCTTGTTAACTCATTCCTGTTGTTTCCCTAGAGTTACAAACACACCACAGACATACTTGTCTTGGTTCATGGGAGAGCAAAATTGCCTCCCTCCCCCGGTCACTCTTACCTCATTTACCCAGGCAAGACCCCATGCATAGCGAAGTACATACAAACATAAATACTTACATGAGGAAATTAAATATATTTCATTTAAAAAACAGAATTAACCCGTATATAATACTTTAAATAAAATTCACCTTTTATAAGAGTAAAATTTTGCTTAGAGAGCAAAAGGCAACTCCAGGAGTTCCTGAATATTTCTGTGCGCTGCTGACAGACAAGTTTCTGCTAAGAATTCCTGTGCGAGTTTGAGGTGGTTACTCCTTTTCCTTTTAAAAAAAGACTGTTGTATCAAAAGAGTCATCACAAGATCTATAGAACTGTGAAAGCAGAAAGGCCACATAACCTGGTTTATAGGAAATTTGTAAAGAATCTTTCTTTTCCTGCCCTACTCCACTCAACCCTGCAACAACAAGGGTGCCTGTTATGGTGGATGTGGCCTACAGCAAATGTAGATCAGTGTAATTATACTGATGCTTCACACCACACACACAGGTACCAGCTATGTCCCACATACACTGTAACAAGTGAGGTAAATTTTGACCATTTTACCTAATCATATGGAAACTTTAAGTTACACTATAAATCTATTATAGATTATTCAGAACCTTGGACAGGAAGGAATCAAAAAAGCAGCAGGGCAGTAATAGTTTGCTGGTTACAACTCAAGAGATCAGATTTCCAAAATGGACTTCTTTTTTGACATGGAAAGTCTGCCTCATCTTTGTTCAGAAACAGGTTCAGAACCACTCTCCATCATCAAAACACAGCATTTCAGTGTAGACAAAATCGATGTTCATTAGAAAGAACGCTAGCCTTCATCTTCCTGTTTCTAAATATAAAATAGTACATTTTGCTTTGAATGAAGTATTTTAAACAAAATTCTGCCTAAAATCAGAAATAAGTGATCAAAAAAGGCATGAAGTTTACTGCAGAACTCGCAAATACACATAATGTCTACCTGTCAAGAGAAGAGTCAGGATACTGAATTTCCAACACTTGTCTTACAGTAAATGCTCTCTGCTTATGTAAAATAAAAGAAGCCCTGAATCAAGCACCAAGGTTTTATATCCTTTTGCAACACCGAAATGTGCCTGAGAATTTTTTGTGTGCACGCAAAAATGCCCCCATTTAAAAAGATGCACAGCACACTTTGGAAAGATCTCTTAGCTTGAATGATTCACTCTTAATACATACTTTCTTATTTCTTAATCCTTATTCATTGCACCTTCCTCTGTGTGCTCTGGAAAGAAATCAACTTCTGTTAATACCTCACTAGTACAATTTCACTCTTTCAAAATGTAAATCCTGACCACCAGTTTCTGTGTTTGTAAACAGAAGTATCTTACACAGAGCTATAGGTTCTCTCCTGGCTTCTCCAAGTGGAGAGGAGTTTAAAAGAGTACAGCTTCTGAAATGGAAAAGACAATAAAAGAAATAAAATCCAAGTTTTCATATTTGTTTTCTACAGAGAGGAACTTGGACCGATAATGCTGGTCAGACTGACTGCTATCTTAAAGTTACATTTAAATGATACAGCCTGACTGCTAACTAATAAAATACTATGGCCATATGATGGGGAAACAAAAAAAAATATCACAGCACCTGTAAGACAGGTCTTACATATACCGTTTAAAAGGTTAAAACACTGAGAATGTCTACAGTAGTCTTTATATTTGCTTAAGCTAAGACAGATGCTGAAGGTGGCCTCAAAACTAAGCTTTGGTTTCTTCTTCCTTATTTTCCACAAAAGCCTTCTTCCTCAAAACTAAACAATGTTCTTTTAGCCCTCAATCCAAACACTTCTCTCTCCCACATCTTTCACATGCACGTGCCTTCCCCAACTCTACTGTAACACATCTAATGATGCCTGTACTGGATGTTTTTCCCTCATATATTATTTACTATGCTAGAAGTCAGTAATTTTTCAGACCAGTCAGTCCTCCTTTAGGATATCCATTTTTGATGACTGTGTGCAAACTGGAGCTCCTAATGCTCCAATCATGGCTGGAAGACTCTGGTTTCTTCTCAGCCCTGCCATTAAGTTGGTACCTGCATTTAAAAACACAGCTGAGTCCTGTCTCCGCAAGCTAACCTCTGGCTCCTGATCATTCCTGCAGTCCTGTGTTTCAGGGGGCTTGATCACCCTGGCAATACCCAGCCTCTTCAGCCTGTCTACCAGGTTCATCTTCTGCTGGCCTACATCTGGAGCATTACGGGAGGGCTTCAGGCCATACATTTCTTGCAAGAATGTTTCTGCTGGTCGAGAAGCCAGGAAATTTTCTGAGTGATGCACCCGAGGCTCAAACAGTGGAGGGGAAGGACAAGGTGAGCGCGAGGGAGAATTTGGTGGAGTAGAAGGAATGGGGAGAGTTCGAGGGGGCTGAAGCAGAGGCAGTTTTTCTAATATGGGGCTAGCGTAAACCTTGGCGGAGATGCCTCGTTCTTGCAAAAGTTTAGCCAGACTTCTTGTGCTGCTGAAGGTAGTGGTTGAGTCTCTTCTGTTAGTGAGAAATTCTCCAATACTAAGCCTGTAAGACATGGTTGGAGTGCTCACTACAGGGTTTCCAATACTGCTGCCACTGCTTCCAAGTGAAAATGGGGAACCCACAGAGCTGAAATAAAATAAGAATGAAACAGAGAAGATGCACGTTAGACACCTTTATACCTGCTCTGATCTGTATTTGCCTTTTAGTATACAGAAGGCTTGAGAAAAACTAAACTACTGCTATTAACTGTGACAGTTTCAGCTTTAGTAGTCTTCATATTACTGTTCTACAAAATACTTGGAAGATAGTAGGTTGATAATGAGGTTTTGGTCTAAGTACCAATGAATTTACTTTCTGTGGTCAGAAGGTAATATACTGTATTAGACAAAGTACCAACAGAGATGTCCAGTAATAACTTAGTTAAAAAAAAAAAAAAAGAACTGGAAAGGATTCAATTTCAAGCTTCCCATTTTTGTTACAACTACCTGTATGAGTAACATCCGATATGTTGCCTAGCTGCCCTCGTAGCTTTTAAAACCAGTTCACATATCAGAAGCCAGAAAGCAACTGTTTAAGCCTACACAACAACATTGAGGGTAGCAGCAGTCATCATACCTGGGAGTAACTTGAGTGACATCAGATGGGTGAAGGATCCTGCAGGTAGTAAAGGTAAACGTAGAATTTGTGGAAGACAAACACTTCCCTGGATTCGAGGCTGCAATGTGGAGAGTTTACATCCATTGAGGGTAAAGATACAGACAGGAACGAACCAAAGCAAAGTTTAAGATAATGTTATTATCACTGCTATTTTTTTTTTGTTTAATAAAGAACAAAAACAGCAAAGACAGTACTGTCACAAAGTCAAATGCTTTCCATTGAGAAGAAAACACTGCAAAATAAAAAGAGGAAAACACACTAACCATGCTTCTTACCAGTGAGTGGTATTGCTGCTGAAGTAATAGGTGGAAGGAAAATCCCTGCCACTGGCTTTGCTGCTGTACATTTCTTTTCCTGGGGGACAGACTGCTGCACTTGAAATGTTATACCTCCTCCTTCCTCATCATCTTCCTCCAAGTCAGAGATGTGGTGCACAGCATCATCAGACAAAGGGGTAAAACCTTTTGTAACAACACCTGGTCTTGGGTCAAGAATGGAGCCTAGGTTGGGTCGAGCAAGCTGTTGCCAATGAAAAAGGGTCTGAGATCCTGGTGAGGCAAAAGAGAAAAGTCTCAGAGAGCCATCACCCACTACTGTATTGAGTTACAAGAATTCATAGCATCATAGAAGAGTTAGAGTTGGAAAGGACCTTAAGATCATCTAGTTCCAACCCCCCTGCCATGGGCAGGGACACCTCACACTAAACCATATCACCCAAGGCTCTGTCCAACCTGGCCTTGAACACCGCCAGGGATGGAGCATTCACAACCTCCCTGGGCAACCCATTCCAGTGCCTCACCACCCTTACAGTAAAGAACTTCTTCCTTATATCTAACCTGAACTTCTCTTATTAAGTTTAAACCCGTTACCCCTTGTCCTATCACTACAGACCCTAATGAAGAGTCCCTCCCCAGCATCCTTATAGGCCCCCTTCAGATACTGGAAGGCTGCTATGAGGTCTCCCCACAGCCTTCTCTTCTCCAGGCTGAAGAGCCCCAACTTTCTCAGCTTGTCAATTCATACGAAAGCTGCTCCAGCCCCCTGATCATCCTTGTGGCCCTCCTACGGACTTGCTCCAACAGCTCCATGTCCTTCTATTGAGGACATCAAAACTGCACACAGTGCTCCAAGTGAATTCATGATCAGAACAACTCCAGCCAACTGGTGTCAACACTGTGGTACACATGACACACCTGGATGGCACTGCCAAGAAAAAGCCCAACATTTAGCACCATGTAAAAAAGCCAAGTAGAAAGTGATGATGAGCTAGTTGGCAAGTAGCCTACCATATACTACTACTTCCTCTTACTGCATAGCATACCTAGCTATACACACACCAACAACGACTTAGTTGGCAAAATAATATAAAATCCTTGTCGGCTGATGAGAGAAGGAAAACCATCCTCTTACCTTCAATGGGTTTGACAATTTGCAATTTTTCTGGTAGGAGAACACGGAGGTTATTGGAGCTGGCAGAGAGATCAGTGACTTCTGAGTTTGTGCCCAAGGAAAAACAGCTTTCTGTGGGTGTGCTACAACCACTAGCCCCTTCTTTCTGGTCAGCCAGCAAATGCATTTTTCGCTCCCATTCCTCCTCAAAGAACTGCTTCTCACTCAGGTAGTTCTGACGACGGAGGGAGAGCCTGTGCAGAGCTGTGACTAAGTCATTGTCTCCAGGGATTCCCGGCTGGCCAGGATTACGAGTGTCTCTGTGAGAAACGTCAAATAATAATACATATTAAGACCATTAAATTAACTATTTCTCTCCTGCACAGCAGAGTTCCACTCTGGATTTAGTTTTGAATCAGTTAGTTTAGAAAGAAGATAACAGGCTGTGTTTCCTACTTCAAATTCTTCTCAGAGCTGCTCCTCTGGGTCATTCGTGCATGGCTCTCCAACTGGTGTATGCGAGACTGAAAGGGCTTTGCTGTCATAACAGCACTTGACCTATTAGATCCAGGGATTGGCAGTGGGGCAGGAAAGGAAGAGGAACGGCCACGAGTGACATTAGCAACCCTGACGGTGTCAAATACTCGTTTCTGTTGATCCCTGCAGAAAAGACAAGCAAACAAACGTGGTTTTCATATCAATTTTTAAAAAGATATAATAAAGAAAAAGCTCTGAAAACCAGAGTTTCATACGTCTGCAGAGACCTGACTAAAAAGATTTAAGCCCAGAAAAACAGGATTGCCTAAGACATTCATGTTTTCAGTACCATTACTCTATTAAATATCAGAATTACCACTTAGTCTGACCTGAAAGACCTGGACCTTTATTGATAACCACTTGAGCATGGATTTTAGTTATTTAATTTCTACATTATGTCAGAAGCATATATAGAATTTATTACTTCTTGCTCAGAAGTAAGAGGCTTTCAGGGCTTTGAAAATTGTTATCACTCTTTCACCTATAATTACATTTGCCTAAGAGTTTTTCTATAAGTATTAAAAAGGATAAAATTAGTGCTGTGCCTCAGAGAATTTGCATCAAAAATCCCACAAATTAAAGAATGAAAAAACATCCTTTCAGCAAATTCCCAACTTCCTTATAGAATCAAATAAGAACAGTAGCTACCAAAGTTTTAAAGATTACCAAACACTACAAAGCTTTTCTTAAGTAGAAAAATTATTATAGAGGGAATATTCACTTCTATAGATTTCCAGAGATGAGTTTCATCTTACTTAATATAAGCATATGGAAAAATATTGAAATAGCACATAGATTTGAAAACATACTTTTGCTTGGAGAGAATAGATTCATCACCCTGACTCAATTCCTTCCGCATTGTCCCTTCGATTTCTGCTGCAAGAGAATCCTAGAGAAAAATGGAAACCAGAAGACTTGACAAACTAGACTGAAGTCTTCCTCCTAACTATTTTAGCAGAAAATTCCTCTAAAAAATACTCCCAAAAAATCTCCATTTGTATCGCTGATACCAGCATGTTTTGGACAAATCTTTTGGTCTCTGAAGGAAGGACTTGGGGGTAGTTATTCACCATAACTATACCTATATATTACCAGCATGGATTCAGTTCTCATTAGCAACATCTCATTTTCTTGGTAGTCTTTTTGTTGGTTTCTTAAGATAGGCTACGAGTGTAAGAGCACTGCTTAAACTGAGCACTAGCTGTAGCACATGCCAATTCCCTTATTTAACAGAAAAGGCATATAAAAAGGAAAAATAATTTTAATATCACAATGTGTAAAGTGAATGAATAGTTTCCCCAGTACATACAATTAAAAAACCATTGCCTACTACTGCTGCCGCTCCTGTAATGGCTGTTTTACTCATATAGTTGTATGATACTACAGCCCATATGTGCATGCAATACTAGCAGTACTTATTACCACAAGAAATGCTCCACATGACTGGGGGTGGCAGAGACAAGCAACAGATCTGGCTCTGCTACGTAGCAACTTCACTTCTTCTTGTGATTCGTGCAACATCCCTAAACACTCTGCATTCCGATCTTGCAACTCATGTAGCTGAAAGAGAAGAGAGACCATTACACGATGCCAGAAACCTTCAAAGAAAAGGCAGAGTGAAACTTAATTAACTCCTACAGAAACCTGTAACAACTGATTCAACACCGTAATACATTTCCAACTGCATGGCACATGCCAACATCTGGAATGGACAATAGTTAGCATAGCACCTGCACCAATTTTAATGGTGAAGCACAAAATCCAGATTAAGACCTGAAAGAGGCAAAAGTATCGGAAAATACATCAGAAAACTTTGAAAATACAGTAACTGCTGAAGCAAACGAAGCAAAAAAAGAGAACTTCCTTAAAATCTAATGAGCTACAGTATTGTTGATATCATCAGTAATATTAATATACTAAAATGCTCTTTTTCTCATAAGTACTATGAATTGTAAGACCACCCTACTTGGAACACATTCCTTGCATTTCATATTCCTTTGAACTACAAAAGTATTTGTGTAGACTTATATAATTATTATTTTCTGCCAATCATATGACTCCAACCACAATGAAAAATGAAAAGGCTATAATAAAAAAACAGTGGTTCCCATTCTCTCTTAGTTTTCTTCCTCTTGTATCCTATTCCAAACATTTATGTAAATGTGTGTATATATATATATATATGTATAAGCCTTAAGTACCTCTGCTGTGAGTTGTCTCTGAGCATCTTTGGAAGCTTGTAAGTGAAGTTTCAGCTCCTCCTTTTCAATCACATGCTGAAAGCACAAAGAGGTGCTCATCATTTTCTCAGCCAATTTCCCCCAGTTGATCCTCTGCCACACTTTCCTGAAACAGCCACTCTCTTGCAGTGTAACCCCTTGGCTTGCAAGTCAAGTTTTACTGGCTGTAAGCACTGGTGTGCATACACACACACACACACAAACACTCTCATCAGAATTCCCTTACTTCTTTGAGTTTATGTTGGAGATCAACAATCTGAGACAAGAGGGATGAGATCTCTTCCTGGTAGCGAACCAACTCCTCACTCTTCTCTGATAATTCCTCTGTTATTCTACAGATTTGAGCATTTGTTTGCCCTACAAAACATAAAAGTAATTTAATAGAGAGCTTTTCCTAACATATGATAAAAACACAAACCAAACACAAAACCCAGAAAAGATCAGTGAAAGTAAACAAAAATCTGCAACATAACCAATACTCTAGGAAATCTTTGTCTTTGGATGTCTTTGAACACCCATAAGGAAAAGTTAAATGGTGAGGAGGAGGAGAAAGAGAGCTAACTTCAAATGCAGGGATAACATATTAAGGGCTATGTAGAACCTGAACTACACATCACAAGTATATGAAATGACCATAATAAAATCCAAGGTAAGCTGCTATAAACAATGTCAAGTTACATACTGGCTCATGACAAGGCCAGATTTGGAATATGCTGAAGAAGTCAGCCTTTGAATTGATCTTGTTATTAACTATGATTTCCTGTAAGCAAAGGCATTTTGTCAGACCATGTCGATTATTAACATACACCTATCTAGGTTTTGATTCTGGTCACTATCTATTCCCCAAAGACCTATGGCATACAATTTCCTGTTTCTTTTTTGCTTTGAGCAAGCACTTCATCAAATGATATGACAAAGCAACTCAAAAAGCCAAAATATTTTTATGCAGTTAGTTTGGCTTCTACACTTGCCCTGGAAGTATATCAAAATCATATTAATTTTGACCAATCTTGCATAAAGGTGATACCACAAACTTAGTGGTTATTGTACGTCACATGTTTACTGCAGAACAAGATCCTGCCCATGGACCTGTGGACATTTAAGCTCACAGTCAAATACCTTTCTCCTGAAGATACAGATTTTGACTAGACATACTTCAAGAGAAGATTGTTTCTGTGAGACAAAAGTACCTAGGATGCCCACATGTGCTACAGAATTAGACAAAACAAAAATCACAGATATTCTCATAGGTGAGCTTGTACGAAATACCTCCTGTTTGCAAAGGATATATATTTTCTCAGAGGGACAGAATAACAACCAAGTATGCATCAATTCATAGTATTTTATGGTCATCTGGAACAAGAAAAATCAAGCAGCAACCCAGCCTTCTTTATAGTGGTTGTACAGAAAAAAGAAATCTTAAAATATAAGCTTAAGGTTCTGCACAAAGGAAGGAGCACACATCAAATGACTACAGATAAAAAAATTGTACCATCAGGTTACACAATCACCACACAAAAGGATTGTTTCTTATTGTTTCAGAATACTTAACAGGCATTTGTATAAGAGCAGCTGCAATTCTTTGCAAATAAGTACTCCCCACAGCACATATGGGCAAGTGTTCTAGAAAACTTAAAGCACTCATCAATTTAAATGCTTTGGTTCACAATATGTATTTAAAAAATAAACTAATGTGTTTATAGATTGTCGTGGTTTAAACCCAGTCAGGTAATTCATTCGCTCACTTCCCCCCCTTTCTTGCCCTCCCCCTGCTGAATCGAAAAGAATGCAACTCCCACGGGTTGAGATAAGAACAGTTTAGTAACTAAGGTATAACACAAATCACTACTGCTACCACCAATAATAATAATGATAAAGGAAATAACAAGGGAAGAGAATACATCATCTCACCACCAGCCGACCGTAACTCGCCCCCCCAGCCCGACCAACCTCTGACCGATACCTCCTCCAACCCTGCAGTCTCCCAGCCCTTCCGGCTAACTCCCAGTTGCATCCTGGGCAACGTGCTGTGGTTCACAATACCTCCTTGGTCAGATATACTTGGGTCAGGTGTCCTGTCTCTGCTTCCTCCTGGCTTCCCCTCCCCCCCGGCAGAGCATGAGGCTCACAAAGTCCTTGGCCAAACCAAAACATCCTTGTTATCAGCTCCGTTCCCGAGCTGAAAGTCAAAACACTGCACTGCACCAGCTACCAAGAAGGAGAAAAATGACTGCTACTGCTGAACCCAGGACATAGATATACAGTAATTTAGAATGAGCATTTAAGAGTCTGTGCACTGATACATTTCAGTGTCAATTTTGCAAAATGCTCTATTCAGGAAGTGTATTTTCTTGATTTTTCAGTGCCTGTAGGTTTCTGTTTAGCAATCTAATGGACATTAACTATTGTGTTCATTTTCTCTCTCTAAACACAGCACACATAACTTATGAAATATAGAGACAATTTTGCACTTGGGTAAAGAGCAAAACTTGAGTAATTGGCATAAATTACAGTGATAACTATGAAGCTGTAGGCACAAGGTATTTAAAATACCATTTTGGCATTGCAAGATACAGCCTGGATACTCACGCAGCTCTTTAACACAGTCGTTGACCAGCTGCTGTTCCTTCTCTTCATATGTAATGGTTTCTGTCTTCAGATGACAAGCCTTCAAGAAAATAATTGGTATTCCAGTTTCAGTTTAGCTATAAATATATTAATGTTATAATTTCTTATTTCTAAAATTCTTGAAAGTGAAGAGTCTCCCCTCTATCATTTCTATGAATCTCGACCTGCCCCACGTCCTTGAACTGCATGAGTCTTTTGAGTGAAAGACAGACAAGATGAACACAACTTGACCTCTTGCTTCTAATACAAAAAATGTTGCAAAAACATGCAATTTGGTAGGGAAAGTAAACCAATACACAGTAATCAGAGTAAGCAACTGAATTTGCTTCAAAACTTCTTAAGGCAAGAAATCTTGAAAACTGAATAATGTTAGCCATATCCTTTATGGCATTGAAAAGATCTCAGTAGAACAGCTTTTGTCCATATTCCCCAAATAGTCTATTTACATTGTAAATTTTCTGGGCCAGAGACTGAGTATCACAACAGGTCTGAATAACATTGAGCATACTATAACCCCCACTTCCTTTTCAGTTGTGAAGATGATATGAGGTTTAGATTGGATATTAGGAAATACTTCTTAACAGAGAGGATGATCAGGTATTGGAACAAGCTGCCCAGGGAAGTTGTAGAATTACTGTCCCTGAAGGTGTTCACAAACTGTGTGGATGAGGCCCTCAGTGATATGGTTTACTGGTGGTATGGCAGTCCTGGGGTAATGGTTGGACTTGATGATCTTAAAGGTCTTTTCCAGCCAGCTGATTCTATGATTTTATGATTCTATGATAATACTGTTCAGGTAAGTCTTCTCTGTTCAGGATTGTTTACCACTGACTCATCAAAACACTTAGTACATGGGTTTAAAGATTATACAAGCAAGTAGAGGTACAGCTACACAAATGGAGACAAACACACTTCTTTACATAATGCTACCACATGAAAAAGAAAAAAAAAAAAAAAGGCTATTTGAAGTCAGTGGAAGTTACATGGTATCACAGAATTATAGCAGTCTCTTTTCAACTCCAGCTGTTGGTTCCATGACTTTCTTAGCTATTATTTTGTCTGGCCATTTAGTCTGTATCCTTGTAAAGGCACAGTGCCTGTATTCATGTTTTATACACAAGACAGACCAATTAAAATACAGAGACTAATCATATTGCCAAAACCAAGTCTTTAAAAGAATATGAGTAGAACCTTATTAATCCTTATAATTGAATGACTGACAAAAACGTAATGGCAACACAGTGGAATTCCCAAAATACTACTAATCACAATTTATAGCAAAACAGCTTGCACAAGCTTAAGGGCCTGATGGGTCTGTATACTTTTGCTGGGTGCTTACATATGTTAACATATTCTTTCACATACCATAAGGGCATTAAGGAAGGACTACTACAGGACTCTGGAAGTAATGAGGAGTAGTGAAGAAAACAGAAGGATGTGGGGGTGGAAGGAAAGTGTTTGGGTATGACTTGTGTACAGAGATACAAAATAGTTATACACATCAAGAAAACCTCAGATGCTGGATTTTTTAACCATCCTGATCTATTTCATATCCAGCATAGAATCACAGAATCATAGAATAGTTAGGGTTGGAAAGGACCTTAAGATTGTCTAGTTCCAACCTCCTTGCCATGGGCAGGGACACCTCACACTAAACTATGTCACCCAAGGCTCTGTCCAACCTGGCCTTGAACACCGCCAGGGACAGAGCATTCACAACCTCCCTGGGCAACCCATTCCAGTGCCTCACCACCCTTACAGTAAAGAATTTCCTCCTTATATCCAATCTAAACTTCCTCTATTTAAGTTTGAACCCGTTACCCCATGTCCTATCAGTACAGTTCCTAATGAAGAGTCCCTCCCCAGCACCCCTATAGGCCCCCTTCAGATACTGGAAGGCTGCTATGAGGTCTCCACGCTGCCTTCTCTTCGCCAGGCTGAACAGCCCCAACTTCCTCAGCCTATCTTCATACAGGAGGTGCTCCAGTCCCCTGATCATCCTCGTGGCCCTTCTCTGGACTTGTTCCAACAGTTCCCTGTCCTTTTTATGTTGAGGACACCAGAACTGCACACAATACTCCAAGTGAGGTCTCACAAGAGCAGAGTAGAGGTTCAGGATCACCTCCTTTGGCCTGCTGGTCATGCTCCTTTTGATGCAGCCCAGGATGCGGTTGGCTTGCTGGGCTGCGAGCACACACTGAAGCTGGCTTATGTCCAGTTTCTCATTGACCAACACTCCAAAGTCCTTCCCTGGAGGGCTGCTCTGAATCTCTTCTCTGCCCAACCTGTAGCTGTGCCTGGGATTGCTCCGACCCAGGTGTAGACCCAGCATAGATGATATACACTGTAAGTATGACATACCTTTGATCGGAGAGCAAGGTTCTCCTCTTCCAGCTCTCTGAGTTTATCTTGCAAGACATCCAGCTGCAGCAGATCATTTGGTACATTGAAAGACTCATTGAAACGAAGTGGTGTGGAACAGCTGGAATCTGTTTCACTCTCCTCAGAAGCAATAGAAACAATACGAAGCAGGTCATCCTTCTTTGACAGTTCATGCTGCAGCTGGTTAACCTACGACAAAAGATCACCAGCATGTGAAATATACTTTAGCTACACAATATTGCAGTGTATTAATTATGCAGCCTCTTGAACATCATTGCTTCAGTCTAAAATGTGATTAAAAATAACTCACAGGTCATGATTTCTATTTGCACACAAGATGGAGCCTCTATTTTATAGGAAGTTCACAAAATCACAAGTTTAAGGTAAATGTTTAATGTAAGGGAGACTGAAAAAAAACCTACTTTTTTAATAATTTACTTCAAAATTATTTTCCAGCTGCTTTAATACATGTTTACATTTTAACATACTATCATTTTGATTATGACTATTTTTCTGAAATGTAACTTCCTGGGACTCCCAGGCTATACATTAAATGAACTGTAGGGCAAATAAAAACAAGAGAAGAGACAGATCTCATTTAGATATGTTCTATATTGCATATCTAAATTTTTATACAAATACGTAAGTTCATACTGTCCTACACCTAATCACAAGTATGTTTGATGAGTATGTTTTTATTACCAGCAAACTGTTTTATACAACCAGCTGAATTGATTTCACTGTACTTAGACTGTATCTGTTGACTCCACTGTTAAAAAACTCGAGATACTTTACCATTTGTCAACTATTCTTTTTTAAGAAAGAAAAACTAAGAAAAGATTAGATTGAGAATCTGCTTGAAGAGATGGAGTAAAGACCTTGAGCAGAATTCAGTTTTTGTTACATTTCATTTACCTATTTATTCTTGGTGTAAGCATCCCATTAAGACAGCTCATTTTCTGGCCGTTTCCTGTCCTATGAAGTTGTTACGTAGCAGGTCATATCAGACACCAGCTACTTATTTTGACTTAGATTATCAGCTTCTTAGTTTAATGGTAGGATATCTGACTGATGGTCAAAACAACCACTTTGAAAATGTAATCCTGCTGTAGATATATCATAATAATACCTAACATTCTCATAATTTCTCAGTCATTACAATACGTAGTCTTCACAGTCAATTCTTAGACTAAAAAAGCTGATTGAACAATGACAATTAGGAGAATGACATCTAAGCATACTTCTGTAGTTTGAGAGCTGCAATCACCTGCTTTCACAATGCCTTACCTTCATTAACTAAAAAAAAAAAAGGAAAAAAAGGAAAAAAATAAAAAAAAAATACCACCAAAAACAAACAAAACCACAAAGGGGTAGGGGGAGAGAAGATCACTCACTCGATCTAGAGTTTGCCCTAACTGTTCTTCTAGTGCTTCATTCTGTTCCGTCAGCAGGTGATTTCGCTTAAGGAGGGCTTGTCCAATTCGAGCTGCCAGTTCCAGGTCCCGATCTTTCTGCTCATAAAATGAGAACTGATGTCTGCTTTTGATCAGATAAGGTTTACATTCAGAGTAGTTTTAGATTTTTCTAACTGTTGTCTAATAATCACCACTCTGAGATCCCCCTTCACTCTCAAATGGAGCAACATTGTTAAAACAATGACTAATGCTTCATTATTTGGATCCTGAACATATGCATAACGGTGTTTCTTAATGCAGCACATTCTCTTAGACAATCACACGCAGTAACAGGGTGAGGGGAAAGCACCAAACCTGGGGACAGTTTTGTTTTTTGTCCTGAGTACTGGAGATGTTATATGGGCTTTGTTAAATCATATGAAGAAGCAACATTAACTTAGGCCTGTAGTCTTTCAAGTGACACTTTCTCCAGAACAGGCTGCTCAACTTGAATAATGATGACAGGGTAAAGCAAAGGAGCAACAGGAAAGCAGAAAGCTGTTTCTTTCTTACACTCACTGGCTCCATGAGTGACCATAGTTTTGCTGATTTTTATTTAAATGGGCAGCTTCTCATTACCTATATGTTTGATAAGCAGCCCCTGAAGATAACTGAACTAAAATTTCCAGTAGCTGAAAAAGCCCTTCCTCAAGTACGTGTCCTGAAATATATTGACATTGCATTACAGAGACGAGCATACCTCAGCTAACAGATGTTTCACCATGTCAGCATCACTGTAGGCTTTCTGCTCCACATTATCTGTGCCAAGAATTGAGAAGAGAGAAACATACTTACTAAAGTAGCTTAAGAGTAGCTTAAAGTAGCTTAAAGACGACTGCTGGGAAGGGAGAGAGTTAAAACTCAGAAGGATGATGTTTACATATAAACACAGTAGTTACCTAGTTAATGAAACTAACAGAGGCTATGAAAATGCATCTTAACTTCAGAAATACAAAACAATGCTCATTTGAGAGACTGATACAGTGAAGTATTGAACATTTACAGCTTTCAGCAATATTAGCTAAAACTTGAGGTACTTGCACATCCTTCAGATTTAGGAAAAGGAGAAAAACCTCTTAAGATCAACTTTTTGAATACAGCTAAACTATTAAATCATCAAACCTGCTGTGGAAGAGGGAAGAGTGTATTGGAGCATACGCAAATACAGCTGAACACACCTGCAGACTTTACCCTTGAAACAAAACTCCCATTAGCATGTGTGACATCTACACACACGAACTGAGACCCCAGAGACTAATCATGAAAATGTATTTATTAAATGCTCGATCTTCTTGGAAACAGCTTAAAAGAAATGGGAAAATGTATGTCTGCATTTTCAATGTAGCTATAAATCCTATCTTACTGATGAGAGTGACTGACATTAGAAGAGTTTGTAAAACTATTAAAGAACTCGAACAAGTAGGACTTGAAAAACAGGACTGAGTGAAAAATAACCAAAGCATGAAGAATTTGTGAGAACTCTGAGCAAAACACAGTGCTGAAACACAAAGCACTGGTCTGCTCTAGTTTTTGTCCTGAGAAACAGAAGATGCTAGTAAAGGAGAAATCTTAATTACCTTGTGTAAATTTGTGAGATCCAGCCAAGGAGGAGGAAGGAAGTTCAATAAGAGCTAGAGTGACAGAAAATGAAAGATACAGCAGGGAGGGAAGAAAAAGAGGAGAAAGAATTAAAATGTATGGAAATATGTGACTTTTTTGCAGGCATACACCACCACCAAAAAATAAATGAATGTGCAAACACAGTTTTTATACTAGTAAATCTTTCTTAGAACTTTTAAAGAACAATTTAAACACGATTCCCTTCAGAAACAGAATTATACATCTCACTTGCAGCTGATGGATGTTTGTCCTTGTCTAAGTCCAAGAGAAATCTGCTATTTTTGCTTTATGGAATCAAGATCATGAAAGTAAAGAAGGCAGCAATATAAGTTTAACAAATACAGAGTATCTGCTTCAACTGAAGGTCTAAGTTAACCTGATTTGAAACTAATTCCATCATCACTGCACTGCAAAACGAGATTACTATGGATTTGGTCTAAATCTATTTCTGAAGATTTCTTGACTCTTCTACCTTGTTTAAATCTGATTCATACTCTGAATATACAGTACTACTGGCTCACAGCTTTTGTTTGTTCTTGTTGAGAACTGCATGTTTAGTTGCAAGATAGTGAAGTACCAAGCTGAAATGAACACTAAATTTATTTACAGATGTTATGAGCTATGTATGTCCTTTATATACATAATGCCCATAATTAACCTTTTAAAACACAACACTAAGGGGCTATGCTAGGAACAAAGCCAAGTTGTGTTTCAGCATACAAAGAAATTGTCTTGCAGTCTTAAAAGACAGTAGAACAGAAAGAACAATGTAGGAGAAAAAGGTTTACTTAATTCTTTCACTAAGGTTTTAACACACACAAAAAAATCATACTAACAAAACAAACACTTTCTGTCAATCAGATCAGTAGACATAAAAACCCAACACATGCTTTTCAACTATTCAGGAGCTGTGAACTTACAGCAGGGTCATTTACTAGTTGTATTTCTAAGCAGGGCAAAAATAGAAACTCTTCACAAAATTTAAAGTACTCATCTATCAGTAGAATAATGTGCATTTGGGAAGTCACTTTTACTGTATCGCTTGGTTGCTGATACTGGTTGCTGAGAGGGGACTCCAAACTCATCTGGCTTACTACTATTAGGAAAACTCACTGCAAATACATAAGTTTCAGCCATTACAGGCAGAATATTATAGCCAGTTCTCCTACAGTAACTGTTCCTACTACACGATTTCAAGTTAAAAGTATCTATCCAGTGCTAAGTCACCTTAATACAGATTTACACACAAGGTTACTCAGGTAGGTAGGTTCCTAAAATTGAAAGCAAATATATTTACTCTGATAAATGAAATCACAGAACTAAGAGCTTCAAAACTTAGCTCTATATATACACAACCTTTGTTATTTTCTCACAGTACAGGATCAAAATTATACATAGTTTAATTCTCTCTTGTGAACACGCACACATGCAATCTCTCTTCACTCACCTTGCCAAGTGAAAGCTGCGAGCAACTCTTCATTTTGCTTAATATTCTGTTGTGCCATGTCCCTTTATTCACACACACAGTAGTTCTAAAGACAGATGCTTTGTAATTCAGGGCTTCTTACGCTATCACAGTTGAAGTAGAATATATTCTTCCACCTCACTGAAAACACTGTCAATGGTAACTCAACTGGTCATTGGATAAACCTTCTAATAGGCAGCAGGAGTCATAAAAAGAGGAGGAGCTCAAGTACAGTAACTCTTGTGTTGTTGGTGGTGGTTTGTATTTTTCTCTTGGATGTCAGCTACAAACTCGCTCAAACCATGAATTTAACAATCTCTTTAGGAAAGTTATAAAAATGTTTCCATACCAATATGGTGAGGGGCAGAGATATACGTAAAACCCCCAAGTTATGCTTCAAGAGTATGATTCTCACATTTATTTCCTAACATTTCACCTAACAAGCTATTCAGCAATGATTATAACTACATCTTGATTCATATCTGTATTTGTCTGGGATCTTCCCAATATCTCCCTGTAAGCTAATATGATGATTACTACATTTATTCTCTTTGGACAATTTCTAGGAGACACATAAGCCATATTTATCTTGAGTTTATATGACTCAGCAGTTATGACAGTGTTCTGTATATAATGCCTAACAGTTATCTTTTAACTTAATTGCCGTTATTGTGACAGCTCATTTATGATAATGTCAAGAAAGCACTTGTGGCAACTGGTCAAAAAACTCTCACTAATAGTTTACTATTTCCACAGGACATTTTCTATAGTTAAAAAGAACTTCTTACTAGGTGAAAGAGAAAGACACCACTTTTTGTAGTACCTTGACTGCCAAATAATACATGACTGCTTTCATCAAAATATTGTTGATAAAACCCTTCCACTGCATTTGGAAATGCAGGCCCACACTGCCTGAAAGTCCCTCTCTCAGAGCTCTGTGCTTCATCACGCCTGAATGGCAGGTGTTGACCAGAGAGAGAGCTTCAGCAGAACCACATTTGATGTAAAGTTCCTTCCAGCACTGGCAGAATCAGATCCCACCTCTTTATAATTAAAACTTAGAGAAAAGCACACACACCACTGCCTAAGCAACTGCTTCCAGTGAGCAACTAAAAGAATCATTTATGCTTTCAGTATTATTATCAGACTGAATAATAACCATTAAGCAGCCTTCCAAGTACTTTCCACAGTTAAAAAAAAAAAAGAGTTTCAAGCCTGCAAGTTCAACTGGTAACAAGTCTGCTTTAAATTGTCAAATACTGCATTCTTAGGAGGTAGTATTTTACTACTCACTTGCTATATACCCTGGGTAGAGGCTTAAAGCACAACTGACAACAAACACTTCAGAGGTGGAATGTACAAGGAAGATATAACCATTATAGTTGTTTACAAATACCAAGATTGTATATAAATACAAAGTTGACTCTCCCAAGTAGTTTGTTCTAACAGTTCTAATACATGGTGGAAACAGGACTTCCCCATTTCTCTAAAGTGACTGTAATGCATTCCTCTCCTTCCACAGGAAAACACTTGAAACTACACACAAGTAAGTTTTCAGTTCTTTCGGTAGCTTTCTATACATTTGATTTTTAAGAAATTAAAGGTTTCTTGAGGCAAGTGGAACCTGCCTGTTTTCTTCCTTATGATCTGCTAGGTTTACGGATAAGTTAAGTATTTCCAAAACTGCAAGGCAGTGATCAACACTGATCTAGTACCCACCTATCTGGCATTCACAGCATTTCTGTCTCCAGCAGAAACCATTAAAGGCATTTCAAAAGCAACACTGACCAAAAACATTCAGGGCAAACATAATCAAAAGCACCACAGCCTCACTAATGTTCCTGAAAACAGAGCTCCATACTGCATATTTCTTTGTAATGCATCTAATCTATTGCAGTTCTAGGTTCCTGCCCCTTTTTCACTGTCACGTTTCCACTCTTATTTCTGTGTGAAATCTAATGATCAGGCAGTTTGTAGGACATGCTAGTCAGCCTTCAGAATTGCACTGCTGAACTACAAGCACTTCCCCTGAACTCAGCTTTTTCTTCCACCTGTCTAAAGCCTTCCAGATTTGACCACTATAATATTAAAAAAATTTATTTCATATATAGAGTTTTTTCTTCAATAGTTGGAAAAAAATATAGCCTAGGCCCAGATATACTCACTCATGTAATGGAAGGGCTCCTCATCACGAACTGGAGAAGAGATTTCAGGAAGATGGCTGCAGCAGGCAGGGGACTGAATCCAGTCTTGATTTTCATACAGATAGAGAGAGTCCACTCGCAACTTGTAATCTGGCAACTGTTCTTCTAGCATGCTCACCAACTCTACCTCAGGAAGATCCTCACTGGAGCAGACATCTGAAAGTGCATAAATGCCAATAATAGTACATTTCTATTAAAAATGACATATATTTCCTATTGCTATAGTTGTATACATTCTGTATACAGTAAAATAGTTTCTAAACTTTCAGTAAATTTGAAAATAATTATTCTATACTGGAACAAGCTACCAGAATACTTATCAAATCAGCATTTGATTTACATTGTAATATTTGCACGTTCCTCATTCCCAACTGACTCCACAACTTCCTAGAAAGCTGGTTTAGCCATGATCCCCTCTGACTTAATAGGATGTATGGAATAAGTTTACATTTCTAGCCTTTCCTCTTCATTGAGCTAAACTACAGAACTACATTCTACCACTACTGACTTTGTACGGTTTCATTGGCTTTGGCATGGTTACACTTCCCTTTTCTGAAGGAAATTCAGTTTTCTTGTTCTTCTGCTTATCTTTTTGTTTGGTGAGGAACACAGGTGTAAATAATCTTAAAGTAACTACAAAAATGAACAGAATAATGCCTTGAAATCAGGGAACAAATATAAAAATCCATTATTATGATACAGAATCATGCTCCAAGAAACATGATACTTAAAATCCAGGAAAGGAAGTTTACCACTTCCTGTGTCAAGCTCCCCCCTTAATCCCTTCACAATTATTGGGGGAAAACCCCAACAAAACAAAACACAAAGAAACATTAATTCTAAGTTGCTAAAATACTGCATATTGAAGGTATACAATGACTTTCTTTCCAACATTTCCACTAAAGATGAACACTATCTTCAGTAACTTTCAATGGAAAAATGCCAATGTTGATTACTGACACTGAGAATTTTTACAAACAACATTTTACAGTGGAAGCTGATTTTACAAGCTAGTAAAGGACTCACCATTTTTGTTCATTTGCTGTATCACAGAAGCAATACAAAGAATGTGAAACTTAAGATTGTTTTCAGGTTGGTGTTCTGTAACATGTTAGATATATTCATGCTTTGTAACAGTAATTCTTCAACTTACCAGAGATGCTCTCCAAGCCCCTGTGATCAAAATTCATGAGTCCTTTCTTCACAGTTCACTTCTTTGGAAATAGCATTCTATAGTCAGATTGTGCGCTGTCCCTTTATTGCTTTGGTAGAAAGATGGCTTTGCTCTAAATACAGAGTAAATGAGAGCCATCAAGCCACCGAGACACTTAAATTCGACATCAGCTCACTTCTGTAGACTGGACTCCGGATCGATTGCTATTTAAGAACATGCTTATTTCATCTTGGCTACTACTGATCAGAAGTATCTATAGTATATTTCATGTAAGCTTCACAAACTTCTCAGCTCAGCCATCATCTACAAATAAAACAAAGAGAATGCCAAACTTTAACAGACAGTGCTCTTTCAAAGGAGATAGGTAAATTAATGTCTCAGTCTGAATTTCCTCCCTGTACTATCACCCTAAGAACGTTAATTTCCAGTTTACACATTACATGTAAAACGTAGCATTAAAAATAGTCTTTTCCCTGCAGACATAGCATGTCACCTTCAGCACGCACTTTGTCAATTACCTATTTGTCTATACCATTCCTCCTCTTCCATGTAATAGTGCATGACAGGCTCATTCACTGAAATGAGACATTTCCCTTTTACTCTAAAGGACAGCAGCTTCATCTAAACAGAATTTTTCTTCAGGCTACTACATTTATTTAAAGCAATGGATTCTAAAGGCAGGATTTCAAACCCATCATTCTTAGCATTTTGATTGTCAAAAAAAAAAACTTAAAACCTAAACGTTTTATAGTATTGTTTGCTTTTATCTCTTCCCCTTTAGAAGTCCGATAATTAGAAATTGGATCTATCAGACATTTACTTTGTTGATCATGACAAAATTTGTGTTTTCTGTTCAGCAGGGTCTCATTTAAGCCAGAAATGAAGCTGCCATGACTAACTGAGATAACCTATTAGAACAGTTTAATAAAGTAATAATTCTGCTGTTCCCTTGTCAAGACTGGTCAATCACCTTCCATGTAAAATACCACAGTAGTCCTAGATGACCAAAAAATATAAAATGGAAGAGAACTGAAGTCTCATTTTCCCTCTTCCTACATAAATATAAAATTATCTTGAAATCTTACATCAATTTCAAATTTGCTCAAGATCTCCCATCACCAAGCACAACAATCAGAGGTTCATCTCCCTGTCTGTGGCAACCCCTCATTTGACAATTTTAAAATAGACAGTTCAGGAGCTTTTTAAAGCAAGCCTACAGCCTGTCAGTTTATCCGCTTGAAGACTTTGGCCAGAGACCAAAAAAGAACTTTATTAAGATCAGCTCATACTTGTGAGCTTTATTTTCTTGTTTCATCATTTATTTCTTTATATTTATTATAATTTATTTACCGGTTTTAATTATTATCCATATATAAATTATTAAAACCAGTAAGACTGAGATTTCAGAAATATCTGCTGTCTGAAAGCACAGCTGCTTCCAACATTAGTTTGTGATTTTTTGAGAGGCTGTTTTTTAAATGGATTACTGAAAAGCATTAACTGCACCCACACCCTTCTAAACCAACTCAATACAGCAGAATATGCTTATGAAGACTGCTGTAGATCCACACAACCAAGATGACGTTATCATGTAATAAAAAGAGTCACTGTATAGCAAGACAAAATTCAGCAGCATAGGACAGTTTCTTCACACCTCTGAATCTTTTTTGTTTGAGTTTTAATAATGTAAAAATGCATGTTACATCTTCTCAGGATTGGATTTAATCTCTCTTCTCAGTACTGCAAAGCAGAAACAGTATTTATTGTGGGTCAATCACAGTTCAGCCAGAGGGGAAAAAAAAAAGGAAAAAGATAAAATAATTTGGCTCAAAGTTTTCTAGAGCATCAGGCCAACACATGGCTATTGAACTGAAAGGGCAACCTCATTTGTAAAACCTTGGAGAAACTTGCAAGATAAGCAAACACCATAAAAGTTAATGCTCACATTTCCAGTGTTTCTCACAGTTTAGTTTAGTATGCTGTGGGGCAACTACTTCTCTGTAAATTCAGTCAGCTAATGCAATGTGCAGTACCACCCTGAAAGTGACTCCATGACCCTTTTATTCTGCAGCTATAAAACCATTTCCTACGTGCAGCTTTCTCCCACAAGTTACAACTATAATTAAATACATTTGGATAAAACCCATAAAATTTACAACATGGCTTTAAAATACATGACCGTGCTATAAAAAAATAGTCTAGAAATTAAAACTATTAAATCATGCAGAAAGACACACACAAAGCAGAAACCACAAAACTTCCTAAGGTATTATTTTTAAACTTGATTTATAAAGATGTCAACTGTCAATTTACTATATTCACACAGATGTACTTAGCAGTTTTGTCCCCCTACTCCCTCACATGCCAATTTCCCATTGATGTTTGAATCTTTTACAGATTAATTGAACATACTAAAAACAAGGGGAATTCAAATACTGGAGAAGGGCCTATATGCAGGAGTGGTGCTCTCAGGTGGCTTTCTTCAGGGAAAGCTCAAGAGAAATGGAAGTATCAAACAACATTTTACCTATCTCGATCTGCATATTTCCATGCTCTCTAAATTAAATTTTATTCCATGATGTGTGTTTCACATTTGTCCTGGTTTCAGCTGAAATAATTTTCTTCCTAGTAGCTGGTGCGGTGCTGTGTTTTGGCTTTAGTATGAGAACAATGCCGATAACACACCAACGTTTTAGTTGTTAACCAGTGCTTATCAAGGATCAAGGACTTTTCAGTCTTCCATGCTCTGTCAATGAGGAGGGGCACAAGAAGCTAAGAGAGAGCACAGCCATAACTGAAATAGCCAGAGGGATATTCCATACCATAGAAACCATGCTCAGTATATTGCTTGGTATATAAACTAGGGGGAGTTGGCTGGGGGAGGCCTGGTTGCTACTGAGCACTGGCTGGGCATCACAGGAAGTGGTGAGCAATTGTACTGTGCATCACTTGGGGTTGTGTTGTGGTTTTTTTTTTCCCTTGGGGTGGGCAGAGTTCATTCCTTCTTCTCTCCTGCTCTCTCTTTATTTCCTATTATTATTATTATTGGATTTATTTAGTAAATTATTCTTATAATAATATAATTCTTATCTCAACCCATGGGCATTTACACTTTTTCTAACTCTCCTCCCCATCCAACTTGGAATGTGTTTGGGGGTGAGTGAGCGGCACGTGGTACTTAGTTGCTGGCTGGGCTTAAACCACAACGACATTTCAATTATCATGTGGCTTGAAACAGTAAGCTAAAACCAGGAGTACTTATAGCTCTCTCAAGAAAAAGATCCTTGTAGAAGTGAGAATTAGTCCCTGGCCTTTTGCATTTGCCCCATGGAATCCAAGCTGCTCTGAATTTTGCTAGATCATCAGTGCATGGAAAATGAAAGAGAAACTCAAAAAGAAAGGCAATGCTGGAGCCTCTTCACACCAAGAAGTACTTTCTAAGTGTGGAGGGCTATCACTTACGACTCAAGCAATATTCTTACTGTTCACCCATGGTGTAACAAGACCTGACAAAACTCCCAATAAAAATGTACAAAAATGAAAGCATAACCAAAATAACAAAGAGATAAAATAAGTTCTCCTGACCACATGACAGGAGATTTTATTAATTTCTCCTTCAGTGACTCAGAAGATCTCATCCAAGATTAACTTGCAAAAGCAATATTGAGTAAAGCCTTAGAGAAACTGAAATGGCTATAAGAGCTTAAAAATTATTGCCTTATCTTTATAACTACCTCCCTGAACAATTCAAGTTGTGCCAATTTATTTCAGACTGCTGTTCTGAAGACATTCTACCTCTAGAGAGCTCTAATTCAAATTTGAATTATCAGATAGGTGAAATGAGTTGCTTTTACAACTGGAAACTGTAGACAAACAAATGTATGCATTAACTTTTTTGTGCATAAAAAGTTAAAAACATATCCAGAATACTGGCATCTATACTGAGAACATCAAAACTCAAACATAAATATCCTGTTATTTCTCCTGTTTTCCATTTGTTGAGAGCAGCAACACATGAGTTGACTTCTCACAAGTACATGGAAAGATTTGCTTCTCTGTACAATTACAGGGTGCAAGAGACCAGGCCACAGCCAACACAAATTTTCAAAAGCAAAGAAGATTCTAGCTTATGATTAAGAGAGAAGGCACCATCCATTTTCCAAAAGGAAACTGAATGAGTCAATTTTCCTGGGATGCCAAATTTTACTGCTATGTAAATATGCAATTAAAGAAAAAAAAAAAAAGAAGTATCAAGTCATTAACACAGTACTTTTTTATTACTACAATTGGGATGATGTCAAGCCAGCTAATAACAAGAAACATATTTTGCATTTCAAGGTTAATAAAACAGTTCTATTCTCATAGCAAACGTGACCATGCTGAGTTGCTGCCAAAACATTCCTGTGACTAGTGCTCAGAAGCAGAGGCCAAATCCTTCAACACTATATTGTATGAGATGAAGGACAAAGGACTATATACCAAAAAACAAATCTATGTGAACACAAACTTTGTCACAATTAACACTTGCTGTGTGCTTCAGACCTATTATTTTCAGCCACTACTATCCCTACAGAAATCCACTTAGTGCGTGAGTTTCTCTCATGTAAGGAAAAAAAAAAAGCGTCACTTAAAAGAGTATGCCATGACAATCCTAATAACAAGTGTAATAATCATAAGCAAACCTGCAACAGACCTTCAATCACAATTGAAGAAAGGAACTGTAAGAAAACTGTAAGAAAACATAAAAAATATAAGAAAGGAACTGTAAGAAAACAAAACAAAAATCATAGAATCATAGAACAGTTAGGGTTGGAAAGGACCTTAAGATCATCTAGTATGAAGACAGGCTGAGAAAGTTGGGGCTGCTCAGCCTGGAGAAGAGAAGGCTGCGGGGAGACCTCATACCAGCCTTCCAGTATCTGAAGGGGGCCTATAAGGATGCTGGGGAGGGACTCTTCATTAGGGACTGTACTGATAGGACAAGGGGTAACGGGTTAAAACTTAAACAGGGAAAGTTTAGATTGGATATAAGGAGGAAATTATTTCCTGTTAGGGTGGTGAGGCACTGGAATAGGTTGCCCAGGGAGGTTGTGAATGCGCCATCCCTGGCAGTGTTCAAGACCAGGTTGGATGATGCCTTGGGTGATATGGTTGAGCGTGAAGATGAAGCCACAAACACTTCTTAGAGGATGATGAATATCAAGGGGGTCATAAAGCTGGCCAAAAAGATTCCTTCATCCTATTTATCCAGAGTTATGCCAAGCCAGACTCACTTTTTCTCCTTGTCGGTCATCTGCAGTAACCCATACCTGTTAAGTACATGTATATATGCTTTATGTATATATGTACACTGTTGAATACCACTGCTTGATGGTTAAGACTTTTTAAGTCCTACATGCTTGGAGGTTGTTTACAATACGTTTAGTACACAGTGTAAAAATAGCATATGCTTAATTGAAGTCTAACTTTGAAACTATGAAGGCTACCTACATGAAATACCTGTATCAAGTTTTATTAATTCCTAATTCTATTTCACCCTTATAACATTGCTACAGGTATACATGATTTCTTTCAGGTAGAATTTTTTCTTCTGGAGAAAAAGAACCTGCAAGAAATGATGTATACATATAGTAATGTTACAATCACAGGGGAACCAATCTTTTGGTTTTTTTTTCAGAAAATAAAGAACTGTCATTAACTGAGCATTTGTTGGCTAGAGTGTACAATAAAGTAATATATACTCTTGAGGCAAGTGGTGTGCCATTATTTCATTATAAAGGTTGTTAGAAGCTTCTTTTAAAGTTGAAGCTTGTTCCCTATATAGCTGAAGTTGAAGTTTGTTCTCTATATACTTGAAGTGGACTAAAATAACATTTAAGCTAACTGAAATCATTAATACTTCCAGTTGATGCATAGCTAAATTCACCCAAGGAAGTAGTTTAAGTTTCTTAAAATACACCCCAGCTAGTGCTCAGTCTTCAATTACAATTCTGTACTTATTAGAATAAACCACGCAGAACTCAGTCACCAGAGTATCACTAGCAACCTAACTAGATGAAAGGATCAGTCATTTCTTTTGTAACCAACTCTGTGAAAATGGTACTTTTGTATCTTCTTGCAAAAATAATCAATGAATTACATTTATCATTCCTGAAAGATTCCTACTACACAAGATTAATTCAAGCCCATTATTAGAGGCAAACCACGATCAGAAAAATCTGCGATTTTCCAACACTCTACTCGTTAAGCCACATTTTCAGATACTCGTAATAGAAACCTGATACACTGATTACTAATCTCTAATAGGTGACACCACCACTACAGCTCACAAATTTCATGTATTCGATTTTCCCCCAATTTAGGTTCAGTGTAAATGTAATTAGAGAAGTCTATTTTTACTCAGAAATACATCTTTTAAAAGGTAACAAGTATCTGAAAGAAAACCTAAACAGCATGTTGTGTGAAAAGTTATTTACTATTTGCATCAGACTCTTGCAATCAGTCAACAGTAACTCTGAAACAGCCAAAAACCAAACACATATGCAACAACCCACAACCGAAGATTGCATTAAAAAAAAAACAAAACAAAACACCAAAAACCAACAAGGACGCAACACGACATAGGACTTTTTCACTAGGACGGTTGACAGGACAGAAGACATTTACTGATAGCCTTACTACAGTTTAATCAGCTGATCCGAATCTAACAATGTGATTAAACAGCTGACAGAAGCCAACATCTCCTTGCCCTCAAATCCATATTTAAGCAGGACCACAACTAAAATGTCATCAAGCTTTGCCTCCTAAGAGGCAGAATCCTGCAAGGACAGCCCATACGGCCATGGGTACTCCCAAGGCAGGAAGGAACTCCGGAGCTCGCTGAAGGTCACGCCGCCACCGCGCCTGCAGCCACAGCCATCATGCGCAGCCAAAACCTAGCATCTGACTCCTATCTATGCACACATATTGAACGCATAAAGCTTAATGTACTACCAGTCTACCTTACCACCGTGAAAATAGCTCCGTCAGCTGCAACACACGAACGAAACAAGAATTCTTTATGCCGGTACAGCGCCGAGGATTTCCCCAGAGGAGCGTGGGACGTGCCGCGGCCCAGCGGGGAACGGCCCCGAGGGAGAACGGCTGAAGGACGCAGCACCGAAAGGGTTAACGCGTGTGGTAGAGAGGCGGCAGTACACTCCCTCATCCCTGGGCCTACAGAGCTACCCGCCAAGCACCTCTTACCCGCCCCGCGCTTCCTCCGGCGCTCCTCCTTCCCGCCGCTGCCCGAGGCCGACGGGCGGTAGCCCCGCATGTAATAAATCAGCGACTGAGGAAGGACGCCGATGGCTTCCGCCCGGCTCCAGCTCCCGAACTACAGCCCCCAGCTCACCGCGCGGCGCCGAGGGGCCGCCCGCCCTCCCGCCGGCGCAATCGACGAGCCCCACAATGCGCCGGGCCGCTGCGGTACGCCCAGCGGCTCCTCAGGGGCTGGAAGCGGGGTGGGGTTCCAGGGCTAGCGGATCGGCTCGGCGGGCCCGCCGGCCGCTGACCCCAACCTCAGGTGGCGGCTGGTAGGAGCGGGCCCTGCCTCCCTGCAGGGCCTCCCGGGCACGCCAGGGCTCCCGGCAAGCCGCGCCTTCAGCACGGCGACGGGGGAAGGCAGGCGGGCCGGGGAGGGGGAAGCGGAGCACGCCGAGCCCGAGAGCCGGCTGAGGAGAGCGGCGGCTGATCCCGGTCCCGGCAGCCACGGGAGGAAGCGGAGAGGCGGGGGCAACGATAAACGGGCGTCTGGCGAGGGAGGAGGGGATTCGCCGCGGAGTGCGGGTGTAACGGAGCAATGAGGCGCTTTGCTGAGAGAGCCGCGGGGAGTCGGCCTCTCGCGTTCCGTTACTTCTGCCACGGACGGATCATCTAACTCGAGATACACGATCGAGAGCTGTCTCCGTTGCTCCAAACACTTAAGTAGACTCGAGCTGCCCGGCGTCAGCAGAACCGGAGTAACGTGCGTTCGCGGTACGTGGGCTTTGGGCTCCAGAGCCTTCGCACTCCTCCGGCTCAAAGGCATGTTTTTCGGGTTTTCTTTTTCCCCTATATCGCTCACTGCATTTGAAGCTTTGGCCAGGCTGGAATGAATGTGCGAGTTCAGCTGTGCAATACCGTCACTATCTGCAGGACAAAAAAAAACCCAAAAGCCTGCAGTACAGAAAGAAAAATGTGGAAATGGGGAAAAGATTTATGTAGGGACATGATCCAAAACCGCATTAAAAATGGAAGCAATGTTAAAACTAGATAAAAAAAATAAAAATCTTACATTTATAATGTTACTTGCACAATTGTGGAACATGGGTGATTCTGTTGGCTGGCGATACCCCCTTAAACAAATTCTACTACAATTTGACTCAGTTTATATAGCTATTATGCCACTATTCTTCACCTTAGCTTTTGTGGTTTCATATTCCAAGAAACAGAATAAATTATCTTGTATAATGGAAGGAGGTATCTCTTTCCAGGTAGGAGAAGGATGCTGCAGCCATTACAGTGCTGGACAGTATCTTGAAGCACCTGCATGTATTCTTTTCTTGTACTCTGCCACACTTCCTCAGTGAAGTTGGGTAAGTCAAGCCCTGATCCTCTGAAGGTGCCCAATACTTATTAAGGATCTCCTTTTGTCTCCATTTGTTATCTTTAATAAGAAAGTCAAACAGACTTTCAGGGTAAAAATATTAAGGATTGGGAGAGGCAGTGGATGGGAGCTTGTTAGCTTTTTAAAAGTGTTGCCTTGATTACATAGCATACCTAAATGTGGGATATAATCAAGCTTAGCTCCTTGATAAAATTATCAGTTTCTGATATAGTAGTTCACCTTTTGAAAGTTAACTTTCAAGCAATAATTGCATATTAACATGGAACTTTATGACTTCCATCAGCCACCAGGTAGGATCCATTACGGAAGGAGAATTGCTTGTAGCTAAGGTAGATTAACTAGTCCTTTCTATGCTTCAGAAGACTTGATATGCTTATTGGACATAGTCATCTATCTCTCTCCTTACTGTTCAGACTTTCAAAGCATCAGACATAAAGTCTGATGGAGGACTTTGAGCGTGGCTACTCTGGTGTGTAAGGGTGTTTGAATGCTGATTCTGTATTCTAAGTGGAGTGAAAATTATCAGAGTTAGTTCCCCTTTTTTTCTTCCCCCCCCCCCCCCCTTTTTTTTTCTTTTTACTCAAGTCCCTTACAATAGTATTTCCTCTCTCACTTGTGAAATGTAAAGTGCAGTTGCTTCTGGGTAGGTTTTTCTTTTGTGAGCTAGTTCAGCTGCACAGAGCTGGGCCGAGATCTCACTAGCAGAACTGTGCTCCTTTAAAACAACAGACAATTATTTCTTTTCCTACAAACTGACAGCAATTCATTATTCCATTCAGTTTTACTTTTTGCACTTATGCAGTTAACTTGCAATTAAATTGTCTGTTCAGAAGTGGTAATAACACCTCTAAACCCATAATTAAAAAAGGAAAGCTTGAGTTTGAATATATACTGCGTATCATCAGTATGGAGTTTGAAATCTATATACTGCTTAAAGGCTCGACAGCAGCAGGCTTTCCCAGAGCTGTAGTTTTGGTTTTTTTTTGTGTGCGTTAACCAACTGGAATGCCTCACAGTTCTGATTAGAGACATTTATCACAGGTTTATATACAATTTTACATTGCTACTTTATTTTTTCTAGGATAAATGGGTGTGTATGTCTTTTCCCCTGATCTAAAGCGGTTCCATGTCTTGTTTGGTAAGTTTGTATTTAAAAGCCTTTAGCTCTTGTACCTTGTTACCAAGCCTTACCTTAATGTGAAAAACTTCTGGTGAAATGCCTTGCTTGAGGGGATTTCCACAGCGCTGAGGTATTTAAACATCGTGTATTGACTTTCGCTGAAGGAGACTGTTCAGTACCTCTCCTCCCTAGATCTGCCATGTATGTGTTCTGTGCTGGTTTTTAACCTTTTGCTTGACTGACTTGTAGCAGAAATCTTTCTGAACTCCTGTTTACAGGGTTACTTTTTGATGTTTTCCCATGGCTGCGTTTAATAAATTGCAGCAACTCCAGTAACATTCACTTATTTCTGTTCTTAAGGACTGCTCCTGTATTCTACGTACACCAGTTGAATCAATCAGACCAGAAGAGCTATCTGAGAGCAGCATCCATGAATGCCTAGTAAGGAAAAAATAGAAACATTAACTGGCAGAATTAAATATGAAGCTGGTACATATTAAAAATAATCTTATTAGAGGTACTTCTTAAAATGTTAATAGCAAAAGTAACCAGAGTACTTCCAGACTTTCACTATGGAAGAAGACTATAGGTAACAAAGTGTTACTCTCAATCTTGTACCAGTTTAAAAACACACACACAAAACAAGTAGTTCATAAAACTGAGTCTCAGTGTAATGGTAGAAGCAACGGCTTGAATGTTGCAACTTGAAAACTTGATCTTAGCATTTTGATTACTGATACTTCTACATTAACATGCAAATGTTTAAAATTACATAGTCATTTTGAGAACTGGTTTTCCTCACTTTTAGGCTGATTCTGATCTAGCCTGGATTCCCCCATCTGTAGGAAGGAATGAAATGGTATTTTGCTCTTCTAATGTCTCTCACTATGAACTCCAGCTGCAAATAGGTAAAATAAGCATACCTTAAAATATTTCTTGTGCCTGCAGATGCATGCTCTCAATAGGTTATTGCTAACTGCAGTAAATACTAAGTTGGAAAATGTATTATCAGCTGACTAGAACTATTCTTATGTCTCTTTAGTTGAGAAAAGTGCAGAACATTTCTCATATTTGCGATCCCTATTTTAAGATATCAGTAAAAATCAGTAATTACCGTTTTTTTCTCTTGATTTTTGTGCATGTCAATTTTCTAAATCTGTATTATGTGGACAATAAATACAGCATTAAGTAACATCATGTCTTGTCACTTGGCTACCTGAGGTGATTGTCCTAAGGGCGGCTGCCCTCAATCCTACTGTGCATGCATATGTTTATGTGAATATGCATGCTAAAAGTGTTGTTCATTTAGATGTATAATTGATACTGAAAAGTGTTTCAACACTTTTAAGTTGTAAGAATAGCAGAGCCATGCTTTAATTTTGCTGGATATATTCTGCTGCAACTACTTAAGTTCTCAACATTCTTAAAAGGCAATGCTGCTATCAATTGCAGTTTTAGGAATATAAAATTTTCTCTAAATATGAAGGAAATTGTGGTGGATTATTATATTTTCCAGTGTTAAGGTAGCCACTTCTGGTTTCAGGAAGGAGGTTCAACAACTTAACTTCAATCTACCTTGCACGGCATACGCCTACAGGCATGCAAGTTGCTGTAAGGATCACAGACCTAGAAAATTGCTCTGAAGAGCATTTGAAAGCCTTACAGGTAAAGCAACAGCATTTCTGCACAAGTCTGGTGAAGACAGTGATGAATTTATATGAGGTTACTAAACAGATGTAGCCTTTGTGTTTGTGCTGTCTTATTTCAGTCAAGTTTTTCCTCCAAAGGAGTAGAACATAAACACAAGGCATGTGTAAATTTGAGAGTTGCTTTCTGAAGAAAACAGCTGACAAATGTTTTAGAAATACTTCTGTAATTGTACAACCTTTTCTTTGAAACATGTTCTGTACTCTGTATTTACACTAAAACTTTGGACTATGAGCAAACTAGATTTACTTCAGACAAATGCAATTACAGGCAAGTTACTTACTTTTCTATTGCAGGCTATGTACATCACCTGCAACTTTGTATAAATTCACACAGGGAACAGTTCTTTCTGATTATTGATGTAGTTAATGCTCTTAAGACTGTTGTCTTGTGGTTAACAAATCCACTTTCATTTAATTTCATAGAATGAAGTGGTTTTATCCCACTTTTTCCAGCATCCCAATGTAATGACGCTTTGGACAGTGTTTACAGCTGGTAGTTGGCTTTGGGTCATCTCCCCATTCATGGCCTATGGTAAGAACTGTTAATTGCAATTTTGGAATAGTAAAAAAGGTGGATACAATTTTGGCCACATGGTCCATGACAGGTTTTTCTTAAAGCATCTCCAGTCTTGTAGAAAAAACAAGCTTTCCCAAACCACTTTTTAGAGAAGTCTTCTGTATAAAATCTTCTTTCCCAGTGAAGACTGGTATTCGAACTGCATTAAACTGCACTTAGTCCTAACACCCACCACATGAGGAATGGTAACTGGGAAACTTATTTAACTTTATGCAACTTTGGATTTTGCCAACAGAAAACTTGTCTATATTGAATACAGGTTTGATGATGACTGGAATTGATCTTTGCCTGATGGATGCATGTAACTGTTCTTGATGTCCCACAGTCAAAGTAACAATGAGAATGCCACTCTTGATGAATGTATACAATGAAGCAAGCACAAAGGAGTAATTTAACAAGACTTGTCAGGCTTAGCTAGTTTTTTTTCACTTCCAGGTTCAGCTAGACACCTGCTGAAGACCTATTTTCCTGAAGGGATGAGTGAAGCTTTGATAGGGAACATTCTATTTGGTGCAATCAGAGGGTTAAATTACATGCACCAGAATGGCTACATTCACAGGTAGGAGAATGTCAATAGGTAAGAAACAGATTACAGCATCGAGTTTATTAAGAATTTAGATTTGCTTCAAAACTCATTTTCAGCTAGTGTTGTCTCCTTCCTTTTTCTATATACCTTCTTACGTCAGACAGTGCAGAACCTTTTCTGTTTTCTTTTTTCAATAATAGAGCAGAACCAAGTTTGTAGAAGCTTAGCAAGAACAGTATTCATACATTACTTAAATCCAGTTGCTACAGGGATTATACATCTGTTTGGCTTTGTCTCTTTGAAGCAGAAGAGAATCAGAGTTGTAGAAAGGGTTTCCTTACTTTACACCCTTTGCAGGGAAAGAGGGCCCTTTCTTCTGGTTGCCTTTGCTCCCTCCTCTTACCTCTCCAATCTCCGCTCTTTCTTGCGGCTGTATTAAAAAGATAACTCATACTGAGTGAAGAACTTCTAGGAACATAATCTGCTAAATAGAGCTGCACACTAACATCTTATTATAAGTTAATGAAATATGAAAGTCTTTCTACTCTAGTAATGCTTTGAGTAATTCCTATAACTAAAATTTACCACTTTATGTTACAGGAATATTAAAGCTAGCCACATTCTGATTTCAGGGGATGGGCTGGTTTCTCTCTCTGGGTTAAACAACCTCTACAGTTTAGTCAACAATGGACAAAAGTCAAAGGTGGTATATGATTTCCCCCAGTTTAGTACATCTGTGCTTCCTTGGCTGAGTCCTGAACTACTGAGACAGGTTAGTATAAATTACACTTCATTTTTCAATCCGTCCTGTAGATAATCCCATATAGATAACAGGGTATTAGAATCTTGCCTTGAAACAAGGCAACTCTTGTCTTTTTGTCAGCACAAAAGTGATCAAGTGATCAAGTAGAGATCTCTTTCTCTCATAGGATTTATCTGGGTATAACATGAAGTCTGACATTTACAGTGTAGGAATTACAGCATGTGAATTAGCCAATGGACATGTTCCATTTCAAGATATGCCTCGCACTCAGGTATGATGCTAAATTCTGCTTCAAAACACTGAACTTTTTTTGTCTTACTCAGAGAAACCAGTAGTATTCCTGCTGAAATGGTGGCTGGTTTTTGTTACTTCAAGTACACATGCTGCTTTTTAGACTAAATAATTTTTTCCATTACTGGAGTTTCACATCTTAGCCTGAATAGGTCGGGATAGCTTTTGAACTCTTATACTGCTATTCCTTTCTACTAGATGCTGCTGCAAAAGCTGAAAGGTCCCACATACTGTCCTTGGGATATAAATACATTTCCTCGTGGGGAATCCAGGATAAAGAATTCCCGGTCAGGTGTTGATTCTGGAATTGGTGAGAGCATGACACACACAATGACCAGTGAAAGACTACAAATTCACTTTTCCAAAACATTTTCACCTGCTTTCCACAACTTGGTAGAACTCTGCTTGCAACAGGACCCTGAGAAAAGGTAACATTCTGGTGAAAACTAATTTTCTGTAGTTTCGATCTAAGACTAAGCACAGTTAGGGTACAGTAGTTAGTTGAATACTATTCAAGTCAGAATTTCAGACCAGAAAGTACTATGCAAAACACTACACTTACCTTTGGTTTTGTAATTTAAGAATTACCTTGTCTGTTAAAGGAACCATGCTTTTAAAGTTGTTTGACTCCTGAAGTTCTTGTAATATAAGTGTACTCTGTAACAAGTAGAATTAATTTTTAAGCACGTACTTTATCCAAGAAGAAAACAGAAATCTGAAGTATATGTTTTCAGTACTATGTCTCTTCCGAATGAGGCATTAAAGCCTTTTGAAATAGTTTCTTTAGTAGTGTGCTCACTACAAATTGAGGCATAGAATGTTGGAATCCTGTGCTGCTTTTCTCGTGCTTCACATTTGTCCTGTGGATGAAAATACACAGGGTTTAAATTGATCTGTGAGACTGGCCCATTTTCCAGAAGCAGAATTTAATTTCAAAAACATAATTATATTGTTCATTTTATGATCCAGGCCATCAGCAAGCAGTTTGCTTTCGCATACGTTCTTCAGACAGGTGAGTTTACTATATTTTGTTAAATGACATAGCTATAGCCTAAATAAGCCACAAAACATTAAGAGTTGGATTACAAAAAAAATAAGTTAGCTGGAGCCAAAAACCATCCTGTAACAGCATATCTGTTTCAGACTACTTTTTTTTTTTCTTAAACAAAATGGTATTTGGTAGAGTATGGCAAGCATAAGTAATCCATTTCCCCTTTGATAAAGTTGCTTTAACTAAAGACAGTCTAACTAATAAGAATAATGGTTAATATTCTTGATTTAAAGCAGAAAAACTCCATAGCTATTGTAATTAGTCTTCAAAGACTAATTCAACTTACTCTAGAGTGAAGAAAACTAAAACCGTCATCCTATTATTTTCAGTATTGTAACATGCAAGAACATGCCTGTATTTTGACATGCTTTTAATGAAGCCACATGCAAGGTTATGTCGACTTTTATGTGCAGCCTCGTTTTAACTTTTCTTCTTTCTAGATAAAAGAACAAACGCAGAATTCACTACTGTCTCTATTACCACCTCCTATTCAAAATAACAGATCGGAGTTCTTGGCACTGCCCTCAGCAACAGTTGGGACTGAACTTGGACATATTACTGCAAATCAAGATGATACAGACTGGGAATTCTAAATAAATACCAAACAATCATACCTCTCCTGTGATTCAAAGAAGGAAAATGTGATTTTTATTTGCTGCTTTAGTTTGTATGGTTAAGATACAGTAATATGAGATATACTTGAAAATGCCATTGAAGTGGCCCTATTTCATTAACTATTTTGTTGGCATAATGAAATGCAGCGTGCCTCCCTTTCTGACCATAAGGAAAACTGTATGTAGAGAATAGCTGAATGCTTATCTACCTTTCAGAATATTTCTTAAGAGAGTTCCTGCTGTAATCTTACTGTGTGCTGTATTTTCAGCTCATATTGCTGCACTCCATGTGCCTTTCTGAATTCAGGCTTGGGTTTTGATGGGGATCTTGCTGAAACAATCTGTCTTTTCATTATCACCTGAATTATTTGAGTGAGGAGAAATCTTCCACTTCCAAGTCTAAATTTGAAACGGCACAAATTAATTGTTTATGGAGATATATGTTTCTCTTTTCATACATCCAAAAGGCATTTTTATCATTTGCTGTGCTGTCATACTTGCCGAAAGTTAGCTATGCATGATATTTCATGCAGTTTTAATACTGTGTGTTTCCCAAAGAAGTTAAGGTACTTGGAAATGTGACTCATACTCTTGCATTTGTCTACATTCTTAATACAAATTTGTGGGTTTGCATCTCCATTTATTGTTGTGTCATTTTAGCAGTTAATCTGAGGATCTCTTACTATGCAATAAAAGTCTCAAGTTACAACAGTACAGGTTAAGTTTGAAGAACCACATTAAAAAATCTAAAGTTATTGTACATATTTTTATTTATACTGTATTCATGTTCACCAGGACTTACCAGAACCTAGTACTGTTTTCTTAAAAGAACAGGCAACATGCATTAAGCTTCACTGCACTGCTGCTGGCAAGCAAGAGCTTAAATTCCCATGGATAGATTCACCCATAACAAAAACCTAATAAACCTCCTTAGGATCCTAGTGAACTTACCTGTTTAAAGTCAGATGAAAAACTGTCTTTCTCCCAACAATTCAGTAAGTTGTCATCTCTTATATTGTACCAGGCAATTCAAGCTGTGTTTTAGCAAGTTGGGTCCCAAAGCCACTAGTACTTTACTGATACAAGTTATGTCCGTAGGAGAAAAAAAAAAAAGTATAAATAGCTATCAAATGTCTGTATTTTATATTTTCAACAAACAGCATTTCATATTAAGTCTTCCATAGCTGAGCCAGTCTGCAACAAGCCTTGAGAATACTGCTGTTTTGTCAGGAGCTTTACTACAAAGCCTTGAAGACCAAATGACTGAAATACAAGCCTGAGACTGACACAAAATTCTAACTGACCACATTAAAGTATTAACAAAAAAGTTGATTCTACTCATTATGCTGTGAAGAGAGAGCTCTATATTTCAAATCTTAATATGTGAAACTTCAGATTAAAAAACTTCCAATAAACTTACCCTGTCTCCATTTATTTCTGTAATTCTTGTACTTCTGTTTTCACTGGTCTTGTCATAATAGCTGCTGTTACTGCAGGTGAGAAGTTTCATATTTATGTATGTCAGTCATTAGGTAAGAAAATAGTTGTCTAAACTAGAAACTTACCTGATCATAAAAATATTATTTACTCTGAGAGACGATAGTATTTTGACATGGACCCCACATTCTTAACCACTACAAATTCCAAGTATTTTCAAATCAAATACATGTGTAGCATCTGCAAATAACTTTTGACTAACAGCACATGTAAAAACCGAGTCAAATATGTGAGAACACACATGAAGTTGTACATATTTTGATTACATACCTCTGAATAAACATTAATACCTTTTTGAAAAAAAACTGCAGAAAATTTCAGGCAGCTTAACTGTTAGTATGTGCAAGCTTTTCTTGAAACAACAGTGCCCTGCACTCCATAAAAATGAATTTGGATGTAACAAAATCGCTGTAAATTCAGTTAAACAACCAGGTGTTCCAGTGGAGTTACTTTGCTGGTGTCTCTCTGTGGGGGGAGCAGGGAAATACCTCTAAATACTGGTCCAGCTCCTGTACTGACATAACTTCTAAGAAGAAAATGAAACACCATTTTGTAAGTTAAAAAGCTCACAAGTCCTTCCTGTTGGAACTATTCTTTTCAACAACATTATTTTCAAACAAAAGCAATTAAGAGACACTGTAACCTACAGTAATTCTTAAAATAACCAGAAATACTTGAAACTAGGACGTGGAATATGTTTGCTTCTGGTCTGCTCATTAATAGTAATACTATCAAGGAATAATGCAAAATAAATAATTAGTTTACATTAAAAAACATGCATAATCATATTGTTAAGGAAGTTTCAACTACCTCTGAAAAAAACATTCTTCGAAACAGCCATTTGTTCTGCTTTGCCCAAGATAGCCTCCAACCATCACAGTACCCACCAGTCCTTCTCCATCTGTGAACAGCAAATCTAGCCAGGCATCTCCCCTATGTAGCTTACACACCAATTGGGTCAAGAAGTCACCTTCCACACCCTCTGTTGTGGTTTAAGTCCAGTCAGTAACTCAGAATCACTAGTCTCTCACTCCCCCTGTCCTTCCCCCTGCTCCCAGAGGGATGGGGAAGAGAATCGGAAGAATGTAACTCCCACGGGTTCAGATAAGAACAGTCCAGTAACTAAGGTATAACACAAAACACTGCTGCTACCACCAATAATAATAATAAGGGAAATAACAAGGGAAGAGAACACAACTGCTCATCACCAGCTGACCGATACCCAGCCCGACCCGAGCAGTGATCTAACCCTTCTGGGTAACTGCTCCCAGTTTATATACTGGGCATGACGTGCTGTGGTATGGAATACCTCTTTGGTTGGTTTGGGTCAGATGTCCTGTCTCTGCTTCCTCCCGGCTTCCCCTCCTCCCTGGCAGAGCATGAGACTCAGAAAGTCCTTGGTCAGACTAAACATTACTTAGCAACAACTAAAAACATTGGTGTTATCAGCGCTGTTCCCAGGCCGAAAGTCAAAAACACAGCGCTGTACCAGCTACTAAGAAGGAGAAAAATGACTACTACTGCTTAACCCAGGTTATCCTCCAAAAACACTTATACATTTACAAAATCTCACAGCCACTGAAACAGAAATTTATAGGTTTGTTACTTTTGCAATACACAAACAACACAAAGGGTTGTTTTGGATTTTTTTTGCTGTCACCTTTTTAAAAAAAAAATTTTGCTAGAATTTAACACTACATAAAACAATGAAATACCTGTAACAATAGAAGACTTAATTAACATCCTGAATGTATACTCAATATGTTGAGTTTTTTTCTTACCGTCTTGCTTTGATATCACAGCAGTCTGTGAATGAATGGACGAACACAGGAAAAAGTGTGATTTACTCAGAATCAATTTGAGCTGCTGTATGAACTACTCACTTTATACAGTCTCAATGCAATAAATAACCATTGAAGAGATGTTTTTTCCCACTCAATGCTTTTAAAGAACAAAAGTAAATAAATAAATAAATAAATAAATAAATAGGAGTTTTACCTTACCTCTCCCTTTTCCCCACCCTCCTTAAGTGCTATGAAAACAGTTTTTAACCTACAGAATGGCTAAAATCACAGGAAAGCATTTGAAAATCATTGTTCCAAATGTCTCTGACAAAAGGCAAGACACCTAAGTAGGTGACTTACATACCCCATCTTTAATGCTAATAAGTAGCTTTGCTAAAGTATGGTTATCTAACAAACATCTAAACCAAGATAGCTGGAATGACCTGTCCTGATGGCCCTGTTCTGTATGTATGAGTTAAAACTAAAATTCAGAGATACCACACCACACACCCATGCAGACAGACCTCAGAAAACTAAGAACCATACTATGAAATAATGCTATTTGCTGTTAACAGACCAGGAAAGACTTAATAATTTTAAAAAGAAAGCACTGAAAAATCAAAGTGGTCTACTAATAACCAGCTAGCAGAATGGTATTTAACATAGTTAAACTTATACATAAACTTGAGATAGGATGAAGGAAATAAAGGTTTAAACAGGTTCCTGTGGAAACTTCCATCATTTCCAAATGAAAATTCCATAAATTGATTACATAAATGCATGTTACTTATCCAAAAGTCCCACAAAATTCCTGAAAAATGACTAAAAAGGTTCATATGAAATTAGCTGCATTTGAGTGGTGGTTTTATTTTTAGGTATGATTACTGTATAAGCCATTACTTCTGGATTTACCCACAAATCCAGGTTCATGGAATCTGTATGTGTCTTGTCATGAAATCTACCTGCAATAAAGCAGACCACTAATAGAAGCTGAAATCTCACATGTGACAGGGCTTTCAAAATTTAGGTTATGGCAAAGCAAACTGACACACTAGTAATAAAGAAGGAATAGTACATAAAAAAAACCTAGGAAAGAACTCTGTGAACCTTCAGAACGGTTGCTCTCACTCACTGTAGCTATTATACTGTAGTTAACGTTGACTAACCACATTAGAAAAAATACACTTGAAAATATTTTCATTTTTTTAAATACTACATACTTTTTCTTTCCCATACTTTTACATCTCTGAAATGCAAGAGAATCTTGTTATTCTGATAGCAAAACCACATTTTCCATCAAAGCAATTTTTTTCTTGCAATGGTCTGGTCTTTTTGCATAATCTGTTAGTTTATCACATCAATTAATTCTGATTAAGATTGCACAGTGTGCAACTCCTTATTTTGCAAATGACCAAAGCCAGAAAAGCTATGTAACACCTGTAACCAATGTGAAAACGCATTTAATGTTGGTTAACACATTAAAGTGAAAGATGCAATAAAGATATTGCAAGAACATTACTATTATTATCATTGCTACCATTATTACTACTAATAACTCTATTATTTTTCTTCATCACAACCTGAGAACATTATCTTGCCAAGTGAGACTCCCAAATAAGATTTTCCTTGCCGTCTCACTTTTCTTTGGAAGGGTATTCTGGATTCCCATGTCATTTTGCAGTGTCACAATTTCCAGTAATAAATCTTGGAATGTTTCTCCAAGAAACCCACCCTTTTTATTCACTCTTTTCTTAAGACTGATTTCCATATGCTCTGCTTGAATGTTTTGATTCTCAAACTTCAAGCTGATAGTATTTCCTGTAAATCTTTCTCATTCTCATATGTTTGATGTGGTCAACTAAAAGCAAAATATTCTTACAGGCAAATTTCCTTTTGCCCATGTGAAATCTAGAAAGCCACTTGTAGGTAAGTTTTCTTTGAATGCTTTCATGGTTTGAGGTAGCTGCTGTTCTGCAGTTGCTGATGGAGCAATCACAGACATTCTTAAATGCTTTGTTTGGCTCGCTATCGTGTTCTTTTTCTTACTTTGCTTTCTGCTTCAAGTTTTCCTTACTATGGAAGAACACAGATGATTTTGAATCCCTGACCCCGAGCATACGATGTTGAAAGAGCTGGTTCAGCATACTTCCATGTTTTTTCTTTACAGTATCACTACATTTTCTCAAATTAGTTTGTTTTTCCTTCTTAAATTGTATATTTGTAAATATTCATCCCAGATGTTAGTGGCATGTCATGGCACATTTCCTAGGAGCCTTACTACATCACTTGTCTTTTGACTTCCACTCAGGATTTCTTGATGACTTTTTCCTCATGCTTGTCGGAAGATGCATTTTGGAAAGGTGAGCCATACCATTCAGTGGTATTCTGTTTAAATAACATCATCACAAACATTTAAAAATGGAAGGAGAATTTACTGGCATAGGTATTTCTTCTTGCTCTTTCACCATGAGACTTTTGCTTTAACAATTCCAAAATCTTTTATGGTGCTATTTCATTTTTTTTTTGCCATTTCTTTTTTTCAGAAGTGGGTGTTGGTGGGATTTTTTTTTTTTTCAGGGTTTAGCTGGTGGGTTTGGTTGGTTGGTGTTTTTTTCTGGGGTGTTGCTTGTTTGTTTTCCCCAAGAGTACATTAAACTGTCTGGTTTTCACTGTGTAGGGTAACACAGTAGTGTGGAAATTTACCCACAAGATGGGTTTTTTCCTTTATCTGTCTGAGGGCCTGCTTGCACCAACCTGAAATGCCATGCTCTCTTCCATTTTATTCAGTACACTACAGGAAACTGCCATAGCTAGGGAAGACTTTATAAGTTTTAATAAAAATTGTATTAATTTAAAATACAGAATTAAAGCAAATAGTTTTGTTCGCATGTAGGCATATATGGGAATTTTTCTCTTTTTGACTGAGTTTCCTGTTTTGATTACAGCTACTTACACAGGCATGCACTGGCTGTCATTACCGAGTGAAGCGGGATAGAAGAGCCAGAGAAATCCAGCTCTGAACCCACGACAAAAGAAATCCTTGCATTCTCAGACGCAAAGGCAGGCATGCAGGCACGACACCCAGTAAGAGGAGAGAAAGGCCGTTCCTGGGCGCAGTGGTGCAGGATAAGGCTGCTCTTTTCCCCTCGATCCCCCTGAAGGATCCCTCTGAAGGTGCCGCCTTCCGCTCGGCGCCCTCCCGTTTGAGGCAGAGGGATTGCAGCGACGGGCGGCAGAAGGCAGCGGGCCGCGGTGGTCGGGGCACCGCTGGCAACCTGGCCGCGGGCCTCAGGGACTGACATGGCGGCTCCGCCAGCGGCCCCAGCGGCCGTTATGCGCTGCGCGCGCGTGACACGCCCCCTGCCGACCCACCGTGAGGGGGCGGAAGGCAGCGGCTCCGGGCTGAGGTGGAAGGCGGCGGAATAGGAAATGGCCAAGCTGGATCGGTAGATAAATTGAGCAGGAAGGGGACTGTAATGTGTGGGGTTTGTTCATCAAGAAGTTTGGGGGGAGGGAGGCTCTCTGTGGCTGTCGTTATGTGAAACAATACTCCTTTTGACTCTGTAACTGTTGTACTCTGTAGGTAATGGGGGGAGGTCAGTTGTATTGTTGCGCGGGATTGTGAGAGAGAAAAGGGGGCTGGGTGGCTCGAAGTGGTGTCTTGTTGCAACGCTTGAGGGGAGGGGGCTGCGACGGTGAGGAGGCTGGCAGTGGACGCTTCTCGAAGCCACTGGCAGCTTCTCGAAACTTCCCGAAACTTCTCGGTAATGAGACCCCTGCAACAAAGGGAACCAATGGGGAAGAGCCATGTCAACATCCGAGTGAGGAGGGGCGACAGGATTGGCTAGGGCCTTGAACCGGAGAAGATAAAGGACCGCCTCCCAGGGACCGCGTGTGCGCGTCTTGGGCGGAGCAGAGGACTCCCCGGCGCACCCAGCGCTGTTTTATCTGCTATCGCTTACTCAGTTTAGTAAAATTTATACTTTAAACCAAAATTGGCTACAAAATTGATAACAGGACGACGACACACCGCTTGTCCCCGACGGGCGGGGTCAGGGAGGAAACATCCCCAGAAGCACCTGTCCGCAGAAAATTTTTGCATTTGAATGGGAAAACCCCAGAAGTGGGCGCAAAACCCAGCTCACATGGACGGTGTTGCAAAAGTATTGTCTGTTGTAAATGTCTGCTAAGCAGAACAAAGGCACCTGGTCCTATGTCAGGCACTTGGTCCTTTTGATAAGCAGCTATGATCCTTCTACTAACAAGGGGAGAAGTTGCAAGGAGAATTTACTTCATCAGCATTTGAATGGGAAAGCCCTAAGAGTGGGCGCAAAACCCAGCTCACATGGACGGTGTTGCCTCAAGGATTTAAGAACAGCCCCACTCTGTTTGGAGAGCAACTTTCAAAAGACTTAGAGTCTTGGGAGGCTCCGCCAGGTGAAGGGAAGTTACTGCAGTACGTAGATGACATCTTAATTGCCACCCAGACAGAAGAAGCCTGTGTGGCTTGGACAGTAAGCCTCTTAAATTTCCTGGGACTCCAAGGATATAGAGTGTCTAAGAAAAAGGCCCAGGTAGTGAAGCAGACAGTGATTTACCTGGGCTATGAGGTTAGCGCTGGACAACGGACCTTGGGGCGAGATCGTAAGGAAGCAATATGTCAAACCCTGAAACCCCGGACAATAAAAGAACTGCGAACCTTCCTGGGTATGACAGGGTGGTGCAGGTTGTGGATTTACAACTATGGGCTCCTTGTAAAGCCCCTATATACACTCATTGCTGAGGGAAATAGAAACCTCCAATGGACAAAGGAGGCCACGCAGGCTTTTGACCAGCTGAAGAATGCTCTCATGTCAGCTCCAGCTCTAGGACTTCCAGACGTGTGTAAACCATTCTTTTTATTTTCGCATGAGAGACAAGGGATTGCCCTGGGAATACTAGCACAAGACTTGGGTCCATACCGACGAGCAGTTGCCTATTTTTCTAGGCAGTTAGATGTAGCGGCCAGAGGATGGCCTGGGTGCCTCAGAGCCGTCGCAGCAGTCGTGCTGAATATTCAAGAAGCACGCAAATTTACCTTGGGCCAGAAAATGACAGTGCTAGTGTCCCATACAGTGTCTGCAGTGTTGGAAATGAAAGGCGGGCATTGGCTTTCCCCTCAGAGGTTCTTGAAATACCAAGCCGTCATTGTAGAACAAGATGATATAGAGATTGTGGTAACTAACATTGTCAACCCAGCCTCTTTCCTTAGTGGAAAGGAAGGAGAACATGTACACCATGACTGCCTGGAAACCATCGAAGCCACATACTCCAGTCGCCCAGACCTGAAGGATACCCCTTTGGACAATGCAGAAACCTGGTTTACTGATGGGAGCAGCTATATCGCCAGTGGAAAGCGACATGCTGGATATGCAGTCACCACCTGCAGAGAAGTAATAGAATCTGGATCTTTGCCACTAAATACCTCCGCGCAAAAGGCAGAACTGATTGCACTGACTAGAGCTCTGGAACTAGCAAAAGGGAAAAGGTTAAACATCTATACAGACTCGAGGTATGCATTCGGAGTTGTGCATGCACATGGAGCTATTTGGAAAGAAAGAGGACTGTTGAATTCACAAGGAAAAAACATTAAACATGCACGGGAAATATTGAGACTGTTGGAAGCGGTCCAATTACCTGAGAGAGTGGCAATTATGCACATTAAGGCACACCAGAAGGTGAGCTCGGAATTAGAGGAAGGAAATGAGCTGGCCGATAGGCAAAGGAAGCGGCAAAGGGTGAGATAACAATTGAAGGAGCTTTAATTCCTGATGGAAAGATTTCTCTGGGAGCTAAGCCAAATTATAATAAGGAAGATCAGAAATTGATTATAGATCAAGATGGAATATTTAATGAGGATGGGTGGGCTAGCACACCACAGGGGAGGATAATTGTTCCCTCATCGTTGTTATGGGCCCTTATAAAAAATGAGCATCAGAAAACACATTGGGGAGTGGATGCCTTACATAAATATTTAATAAACAAAATCATAGCTAGAAATTTGTACGCTACCATTCAACAAGTCACTCAACAATGTGATCTTTGCCTTCAGACCAACCCCAAAATTACTCCCAAACCTAAATTAGGCCAAATTGGCAGAGGTAATGGACCAGGTCAACAATGGCAAATTGACTTCACGGAGCTGCCAAAAAAAGGGGGGTATAGACATTTGTTGGTACTAACAGACACCTTTTCAGGTTGGCCAGAAGCCTTTCCGACTAGAAGCGCACAAGCCCGGGAGGTAACAAAAATATTGTTACAAGAAATAATACCACGATATGGAGTTCCAGCCACTATATCCTCAGATAGAGGGCCACATTTCATTTCGAAAGTGGTACAACAAATTAACAAACATTTAGGTATTGATTGGCAACTTCACACTCCCTACCACCCCCAATCAAGTGGTCAGGTGGAGAAAATGAACCATCTAATTAAACAACAAATTGTGAAATTGGGTCAGGAGGCCAGTCTACCTTGGCCCCAAACACTACCATTAGCTCTACTGAGAATTCGAACTAAACCAAGAGCTCGAGAAGGACTGAGTCCTTTCGAAATTTTGTACGGGAGACCATATGGGGTCCAGCAGGGAACGTCTCTCCAAGTGGGAGAAGAGACTATAAATAACTATATAATAGAATTAGGAAAACAACTCAAGAAAGTTGAAAAATATGTGGCTGGAACTCGAAACAGAGGACTGGACAGTCCAGTACATAATATACAACCTGGAGATTATGTGTATATAAAATCTTTCAGGCCCACAGGAGAAGAAGATCTTGAACCGAAGTGGAAAGGGCCGTTCCAAGTATTACTCACAACTTTCACAGCTATCAAAATTAGAGAACGAAACATCTGGATTCATCATACTCGAGTAAAGAAGGCTCCAAAGACACCCTGGAAAATCACAGCAAGCGATACTAACAAACTGAAACTGAAACTAACTCGTGGAAAATAGAGTGATTCATGGGTGTCAATACGATGTTATAATTGTAACCAGTATATATAGTTAACAGTTATAATGGGGCAATTATTGATATTAATCCTCTATATCTGTACCATAGTCCAAGCCATAGAAAAGGGAACTTCAATACTGGGCGCAAATACGAATGTCTGGCTCACATGGGCAAACAAGACTGGGGTTACTGATTTTTGTCTGACCTTAACACAAGTAGGAAATCCCTTTCAAACATGCCTAATTGGTGTACCATACCTGGACCCCTCTGATTTTCGGGGATGGGTTAAGGATGACTCGATCTTAAATCCTAGCACAGTGATCAAAATGGTTCAGAAAGCTGATGGAACCGACTGGACAGTGGCATCAGTGCAAATGGGTATAATAATAAGAAACTTAAATTACTCCACTATCCCAATGCAAGAACTCCAACTCCTGGGATCTGACAAGACTAATCAGAGCTGCATAACTTTTAATACATGGTCAAGCAAAGTTCCTGAGACCAAGGTAACTAGTGGAAAGACATGGTATCATAATATAACTGCTTACTGCTCAGGATCATCTCCGATGTTACGATACAATGATGAACTACCGAAAGCTCTACCCCCAGGGTATTTCTTGATATGTGGGGACCGTGCATGGCCAGGGATCCCTTCCAAACCCTTTGGAGGACCATGTTATATAGGTAAATTGTCCCTGTTTGCAGCCTCCAAAAGACATTTAGTCCAGGACATGAAAGATAGCCTCCGCAGAAACAAACGATCCATTGGGCAATTAGGCCCAAATTGCGATTCCAACTTGAGAATCTGGAATCACACAACAAGATTTTTAGCAGCATTATTTCTACCAAATGTAGCTGCGGGGAAAGCATTGGCAGATATACATCGTTTGGCATGTTGGGCAGCTAAGCAATTAAATATAACTTCAGATGTGATATCCTCGCTAGCCACAGACACAGATAGTGTGAGACATGCATCTTTACAAAACCGAGCAGCAATTGACTTTTTATTATTGGCTCATGGACATGGTTGTGAGGATTTCGAAGGTATGTGTTGCATGAACTTATCTGATCATTCTGAATCAATTCATGCTAAGCTGCGAAAATTGCAGGAAAATATGCAAGAGCTTAAAATTGTTGGAGGCGGATTGGATGAGTGGTTAAATAACTTAGGAGTTACTGGATGGTTCAGGGACATACTGAAACAAGGCCTTTTAATTTTGGCTATGGGATTATTCATTTTAACGATTGTACCTTGTATAATACAGTGTATATCTGAATCACTTCATAAGTCGATAGAAGGAACATGGATAGCTCTGTCATGAATAATATAGTAAAAGAATTTACTAACTTTTAAAAGAAAAGGGGGGATTGATGCAAAGGGTTGACCAATGTACAGGGGGGTAATACAGGGGTTGTAGTACAGGGGGGTTGGACGGGGAATTGTACAAGGGGGTTAGAGGAATTTGTTTGCTAGAGGAATTTGTTTAAACAAATAGACTATCTGTTGTAAATGCCTGCTAAGCAAAACAGAGGCCTCCGGTCCTGTTAATAAGCAGGTGCCTGAAACCTCTAGTCCTGTTAATGAGCAGATGCCTGAATCTACTGATAAAGGGAAAAGCGGAGGATCTACGGCTGGGACAATGATCAAACTCCACTAACAAGGGGAGAAGCAGAGACTCCACTAACAAGGGGAGAAACAGAGGATTTACGGCTGAAACACTGATCAAACTCTACTGATAAGGGGAAGGAGCAGAGAATTTATGGCTGGGACACTGACCAAACTCTACTGATAAAGGGGAGAAGCAGAGAATTAATGGCTGGGAAACTGACCAAACTCTAGTGAAAAGTGCAGGAAGAGGAAGACTCATTTACTTCATCTTGAAGACCCCTGCCCAGAGGAGGAAGACTCATTTACTTCATCTTGAGACCCCTGCCCACGACCGGAGGGGGGCACTGCGCAGGTGCAGAGGACCTTCTAGCTCATTATAATACGAAGCGGGGATAGGATATGAATATGTATAGGCGTATTGTGTAACCTCATGAATATATATAACTTTAGAGAATAAATGTAGAGGGAAACAATACTGAGGTACGCATATCTTTGAGGAATTATCCCTATGCGTCTCAGCGCTGAATAAAAAGCATACCTACTTTACAACTTTTCTAAGGCCCTATGTGAAGACTAAAAGGTGAAAAGTTCAAGAGGAAGACTAATTTACTTCATCTTGAAAACCCCTACCCGCAGAAGGAAGACTCATTTACTTCATCTTGAGACCCCTGCCCATGACCAGAGGGGGCACTGCGCAGGCGCAAAGGACCTTCTAACTCATTATAATACGAAGCGGGGATAGGACATGAATATGTATAGGTGTATTGTGCAACCGTATGAATATATATAACTTTAGAGAATAAATGTAGAGGGAAACAACACTGAGGTACGCATGACTTTGAGGAATTATCCCCATGGGTCTCAGTGCTGAATAAAAAGCATACCTACTTTACAACTTTAATGAGTTGTGGAGTCTATCCGTGTATCAGATGTATATCTTGTAAGCAAGAAGTTGGCAACAAAACTAACTTTTAAGGTGTCCTTGAAGTGAACTGCCTTCATTACAATACGAAAACTCCCATCTAAAGGTCAAAAAGACCCCAGCCCAGCTGAAGACCCCTCCTCCAAGCATGCATAGTGATTAGAAGGAATGATAAAGAAAACATGGTATGTAGATTACTGAGCAATCACTGTAACTAGGAGTGTACTGCCTTGTAACTTTTGTGTGTAAGTGTAATGAAGAAGCAAGCACCACATGTACTTGATTTGCAGAAATGCACCAGCCAGCACCCTGCAAGGGTCTAGACCCTCTAAACAGACTGAAGAGTGTGTTCTGAGAGTTCTTTCAAACAGGCAACAGGGTTCAGTCCACCCAAGTCCAGAAAAGCTACAGGGATGGAGCTCCCACAGACAGCCCCTGTGGGTCCCCCTCCTGCCCTGTCAAAACTCCTATGACAGCTAATGGTAATTTCCCTGATGCTGCCTATGACCATTTCCACTCATCCTTTCACTGTGCAGCTTCAGGAGAGTCTGACTCATATTATCTCTGTAATCACTCATTAAGTTGGTTAAAGACAGCAATCACTTTGCCCTCTTAATATTCTTTTTAGGCTTCTGATGAAATACACTTGCTAGTTTTCATGAGTTTACAATACCATTTCCAATTGTGTAAAACACTAGTACAGCAGCAGGAATCTGATGGAGAGAAAGCAAAGGCATCATTTACAACACTGCCACAAATAAATTAAAACCAGTTTCCCATAATCACCTCTTCAGAACTTGTATATTATGCATAATATTAGCAGTGGGGGAAAAAATTAGATGGGACTGATTTATTTTAAACAGACTGGAAACAGGACAAAGAAGTACAATATTCTCTAGCTAGTTTAGAGCAATTGTTTAATTGTTTCATATACATAAAACCAACAAATTGGCACGAACATCTTTGTAGTTTTTTCATCAACACAGAAATACTGCATTAAAAACAATGGTAGGGAAATGCACAAAGGCATTTCAGTTAAGGCTTCTGCAGATATTAGATGTTTAATTACAGAACATGCATTTTGTAAACTTGTTTAAAACCTTCTAAATAACTGGACAAAAAACTCAGTTAAACTCATACTTCCATTGTGAGGCCCAACGGAATGAAAAGTACTTTTAAAAATAGATAATCAACCATCAAATTGCTTAGTAAGTCTGATTTTAAATGGCAACCTCAAACCTCACACATTTAAAAATACATATACTTGGACCCTCCCAAAAAGATACATGGAAAAGTTTGAAATATTGATCCCGTTAAGTTCATTAACTTAATCCCTGCTCAACCATCTAAACAAACTACTGTATTTCACAGTGAGAATCTGGCTCTTGGCTAGCATCACTTTGTCCAAGGGATACTTGGAAGGCCCATTTCTAGTAATCATGTCAGCAATGATATTACTCAAATATTTCCTGTACTGATGTGATGACTTAGCACAGTTTTGCCTGAGCTCCATTACCTTATGGGCAAAATTAGACTTTTTACTATGTCAAGATGACAGAAATATCAAGCAGCAAAGAAAAGCCATAGGACAATACTGTGTATCAAACACCACATCTGGAGAAAGTTGTGGCAACATACATGGGGACATTAAGTAGTGCCTCATCCCCCATCTCTTACAGCTAATCATGACAGAACCTCCAGTGCAACACCCTGACTCTCTCCATTTTAATGTACAATGCAGTGCCATCCACAATCTAGCTCTACAGTTTCCCAAAAATACTCAAGAGCCATAAAAATTTACAGAAAAGGTTAAACACTTCTTCCTACAACAAAGAGAATGGCCCAGAACACAGCCAATAGCTGTGAAACAGCTTTTAATTCTGGTAGAACTTCCTCCCCCCCCTTCAAGATTACCACAGCATTTAAAAAATATTATCAACAGTGAATGTTTTAATTAAGATATCTGTGTGGGTGTAACAGAATTCAAGTCCTCAATAAGGCAGCAGCTTGCCCTAGTTACTCATGTTCCAACCTTGCTCTAAAGCAACTCTGGTTAACAGCACAGAAAGTTACTGGAGCTTTAACATTCCCTTAGTCTTTTATCTGGCTACTCCTAACTTCACTACTAGAAAGTATAGCTATTCCACAGGAAACTGTAGCTTTTTTGTGACAATGGCACACCCTTTAGGACCACACTTAGACATACACATAAAAAAAACGTGCCGACAATGCAAGATCAATGCATATTAAATAACATATACAAATAGCTTTGGGGCTTTAGGTAGTACTTTCTTGAGAAACTGATTTTGCTCTTGTCTATGTCTACTGAGGAGATTGTTTCATCCTGCAATATATCTGTATTTATTTACATCTGCAGTAATTTCATTTTGCCACTTTTATATAAAAAAGAATGTTGGCTATCATAATCAGAAAGCACCAACTGCACTACTACCGCATCACTACATAGAAGGTGGGTTGCTGCAGAGTTTTTGTTTTGCTTTAGAAAGCATTTTTTTAATAATTTTAGGAGTTTCCCATTCCATCCTAACAGAGAACAACAAACATCCTTTTGAGGAAAAAGTACTCTCCATCAAAATACATAGAAGTAGGAACAGTTCTAACATCTGTGAAATCCAAATTTCTTTGGAAATCACAGTGAATGACACTAGTGCTCTTACCATACCAGAGAAGAAGAAACCAGAACACTATTCCTGTGAACTGCGGCTTTATAATAGTCATGCATCCTGGCTGTCAAGAAATGACAGCACCTACATATATCCTGCTGACAACCCAAAACCACCCTGCTTGATTAAAAGATGTTATATAGGCATTAATTAACTGACCAAACTGCTGCAACATTTAACTTCTCTTTCTTGTATCTACATCAACTTGAAAAACCTTATTATCATCAAGATCTTTCATCAAGAGAAAGAACTGAAGAAAAATAAGTGTCCTCTTTTAAGGAATTATTAAACAAAATTCCCGATGATCCAATCTCTTATTCTAGCAAATACAGCTAAACCTAGGTTATTTTATGCTTAGTGACACTGTCGGGTTTATGCCTACTGTTTTGCTATAATCTTCCTTAGACTACATTCTTCGTAAGATTTGTTTTAATCTCTAGAGAATATTTAACCAAAACAGGTAAGCTAACTGCTATCAGCATTAGTAACAAAAGCGAGTTATTGAAGACTGTACAGCAGTCAAAAAAAGCACTGAGTGCCTGATCTTCTGCATCCATCTAGTTTCTTTGGCTAAACAGGTAGCAGTATTTACAAAATCACCTTGACATTACACACTAGAGATAATCTACTTTGTAAAATAAAAAGCAAAAGTATGAAAGTCTTCAATCCCATTTGGAACTTGTAGCATACATAAAAAGACCAAAATTAAATATATACAATATAAAAATACATTCTTCTTCTTTATGAAAGTTATCATACGTGGCTATAATACACAACATGTTGAGCCATCAGTCACAGCTACAACATTTTCAGATGCTTGTTCCACACTATGGCTGGACTCTGGGTAAGATATCTCCCTGAGGAAATTCCTTGATTTCAGCATGAAACATCAGTTCTAAAAGAGAAAGAAAAGAATCAGGTTTTCTTTCTAAAGTTTCACCTTAATATGATTTCATTATTTCTGAAAAGTGCTCTGGCATTCCCCCAAGCCCTGTGCTTTTATTCCCAATCATAATAAGCAACTCGGCAACGGCAAGGGCCACCACTGTCTACTAAGTTTTGAGTGTGTCAGACTCAAGGGAAGATTTTTGTTCAGAGACTCATTCATTTATGGATATATCTGCTCTGTGTGTTACAGGGTAATTTAGCAGCACAGAACCTGGGATAGGAAGAATCATGAATGATGCTGCTCACAACTAGCTGTCATCATAGCAGCTCAGCCATGGAAGGCAGCCTAAGGCCAGCAGTGAAGAGGTGCAGCAGAGGAATTCGGCTAGGCACACAAATAGCTGATGTGGTAGCCCTTGTGGAACTCTGTGCTGCTAGCTTAGTTTTCTTGCATCTGGGTTCCCTTACATATCTATACTGCACCCTCAGCATTCCTGTACTTCTGTCTTACTAACAGCACATTCAGCGTACAGACCAGGCTGTGTTTGCCAACATTTTGTCAACATGGTAAAGTTACATGATCTGTACAAGCAACTATGTGATATACCCCTTCAAGTTTGAGATTCTCGTGTCTTTTTGCTACTCATCCCTAGTAGACTAAAGTCTGCAGTTTCCTTTCTCTATCTGGGATACGTCCTAATAGAATTTCTCTCGAAATTTCTGAAGCAGGTTTTCTAATCTTAGTAGGCACACGTAAATATCAAGCCAGAGTTAAATACTGCTAACTGGCTTCCTTGAATAGGTCTTTACTATTTAAAGAATGGGTTTTAAATTCTATTTAAGCTTCTATTACAAATTTCACTGTCAAACATTGTAAAGGCTGCCACTTAGCTGTTGTTTGGGTTTGGTTGGTTTTTTTAACTCATTGAGTTATCAGAAATAAGCAGATTAACTGAGGCCAGCTGCAATACAGAAATCTGTATATTAAAATGCTAAAGTAGTCTGAAGAAGCATGTTGGATTTTGTTTTGTAAAGTTGCTAGGAGATGTCTGTTTTACCTCAGCCACAAGATTTCTCAGAACTACTCCTGAACAGCAAACACAGTGCACAGCAGATAGAAGTCTGAACCAACAACATTGTGCCTATTAATGTTTCCTACCTTCACTGTGGTCTAGCTCTGGTCGGTAAGACAAGAAGATCCAACTTGTCCCAACTAGAATAGACACTACCAGATTCACCACAACCCATGGCTGAACAATTTCTTGCTCTGTACCTGCCATCCTGGAAAAAGCACAACAACCCATCAGGTGGCAGTTTGCAGGTACACAGGTTACAATATTAATTTCAATTGAGTATCATAAAAACAAGCTTGCTAAGCCAGATGTGAAAACAGAACTACCTGTACCATAGCCAGCTTGGTGGGGGGAGGAGGAAAAACAGAACTACTTGTACTACTTGTAGAGACAAAGACAGGACTCAGCTAAGAAACCCCATCTCGTAGAGAATGTCCTGCTTGTAGACTTCAACAGCAAATTCCTTTCCTTCCCAAGACACATAAATAAAAATCAAAATGCAAGGTGGAATTTTACTGTGGTGAAAGACACTGCAAAATGTCATCAATCAATCTTATTTTTAAGCAATTCTTCATGAGGCATGAAGGCAAGTGAACAGCAAGTCAGTAAAGTCTGTCTGGAAGCCGGTACAAGGACTTGTGTACAGGTGTTGTGGGGTGTATGAGATAAAAAGGTTATGATTTCAGTTATCCCACAGTTGTATTACAGTCATAACAGCAGGTTGTGTATTTTCTGATGGAATCTAGGCTAATAAACAACTCAGCAAACATTTCTAGAAGCCCTTACCAAAAAAAAACCCAAAACCAAAAACACAACAAAAAAACATAAACCCCTCTAGCTCCCTAAAACCCAAATTCCCCTCTAACCAGCAAATCTTCATGTATCTACTTCCAAAAGTAGTTTTGGATGGGATCTCCTGAGACAATGCTTTGTATTTAATACCAGATGTGTCTGCTAAACCCATAAACATACCACTTTTTCATAATACCATGACATTTGTTTCTTGGAAAGATTAGATTATCACCTTCAAAGTGTTGACTCTCTACAGAATGTCCTGGCCCTGAAAACAAAAGGGTTACCTCGGTAGGGTCTCACTTCTTCAGCAAAATAGATTGCTAAGGTTCCTGCCAGATGACGTTTTCAGCATTATTCCACCAGGCTCTTGTTTGAGGTACAGATTTGCAATCAACATGATCAAACCCATCCTTGAGTCCTCTTTTTTCGGTGAAATTATCAAAGATTCAGGGCGAGCTCAGGCAAAGGCAGGTTTAGTAATGTAATCCTTCATTAATACTTCCTCATGTATGTTGTATAACCTTTTCAGTCCACAAGTTTGACTAAGGTTCCTAAGTTATAATGTTATATTTAAATTATATGTTATATTTAAATTATATGTTAAAATTTACAGAAGCGATTGCTTAAGTTTCCTACCAGATGCTGCCATTTTCTGAAGGTGGTGTGTAGAGGTTAATTCTGTCACATGTCATCTGCTGGCTTAAGGATAAAATAAGAGCAGCAAAGTACACTGGAAGAAATGGAATTAGTAGTGTCAGATATAAACCCCTAAAATGCTGATTCATTGTGACAATTATCACTACATTTTCTTTTCTTTCACTCCACTGCTTCCAATGATAGTATCCTTCAACTCGTTCTCTCTTCTTCAACATTCCCCCAGCCCATCAAAATCTGTTTTTTGCACTTTTGCAAGCCATCAGCTATGTCAAAGGTGGCACCTTGTGATTCTGTTTTCTGATAGCTCTGTGTTCTGTGTTCAGGGGTGGGAACTCTCACAAATAGCCCCACTAATGCTACTATTGCAAATGCTTTAAAAAAGGATGCAGCAAAGTGTTCGTAGCCTTTGAATGCTATTTTTAACTACTGGGCAAGTTCCTTATTCTAAAGCAGAAAACAACCAGGAAGATTTCACTGAAAACAGTATGTAGAATTTTTTCATTTAGCATTCTTTCTGGACAACTATCTGCTATAAAATACTTACAGAAAGAGGCTACTGCTGCTGGGTCTAGAGTAAGAAAGCCCCTCAGTGCAACTGATGCTTTTGCCAAATCAATCCTGATTAAAAAAAAAAAAAAAACATTAACACAACCTGGTAAGATAATATTGTTCTTCTAACTATACTATTGTTCTTTTACTTTTTGCAAGATACCTTTTTGTGCCTGTTACAGTGCCTTAATATACAACTGTACCCCACACATGGCAACGGTTCTCTTTATGCCAAATCCAAGAAAGATTGAAACCAAGGAGGATATTCCATGAGACTTGCAGCTTTCACACTGCAGTCCTTTCTGGAACAGGGAGAACGTGGAGAGGTTTGTCCCCTCTCTAATCCTACCATTCATTTCTATGTCCCTACCACCGAGTTATGATAATACAACTGCTCACACAGCTTACACCAGAAGCAATTATGAATAACTTGGGCCTCCTCCCTGCCACCACTCTAGGCAAAAAAGTCACAGTTTTGTCCATAGCACCAATTTCTTCCCTGGCTTACCATGCTGCCATGGAAACTACCTGTAACTAAAAGAAACATCTATGAAACTACTCTGTTTATGGTTGCTCCTCTATGTGTTCATTCCCACTCTTAAGCTGTAACACAGAAACCCTAGCTAAGGCAGGAAAACTGTTTACACAGCTATGTTGCAAAACTGATTTGGGAATGGATTCACATGAAAACTAACCACTAGGAACATTAGTTTTTCTGCACCCCTTTCCCCCACAAAAAATAAATAGGTCAGCTCTTCCATCTGGTTCAGTTCATGGTCACACAAACAGCACCAGCATACAGAAGCAATTATGAGCCATTAAAGAGGAAATATGCAACGGCAGAAATGAGTGACAAAGGTCTGAGTGCACAAGTACATCCTTTATCTGTATAGCCAGCCATGTGTAAAATCTGTCTTTAAGTATATCACAATGTGCCATAGGGAAGTGGAAAAAAAAATATATTGCACACAAATTGCATACCCCTTTAAAATACAAACATATTTCACCTGTCAAAGGCTGAGACTGTACTGACAGACAGCAACAAATAGAACAAACTTTGAGCTGGGTATGCTAGTGCCTTATACTGCTCGAGCAGGTTAGAAACTGTAGAAAGCTGATTTCCTGCCAAAATGTAGATAACAATAATGTTCCACACAGCGTAGCCAGCAAGGAAGCCATGGGTAAAGAGTCCAATCACCCTGAATGGAGAAAAGAACATCAGAAGAGTTTAACGGCTTGAATTAGTGAGGAAATACAGACAGAAAAGGCCTGTGAATCCATCTGTTCAACCCTGCTGCTGTGACAGGATCCCAGCCTTTCACAGGTTGTTTCCGAGTGATTTTTTCTGATCTAATTCTAAAAATTCTAAACAGCAGGACTTCTGCTTCCTCTCTTGACAGACTATACCAGAACCTGAGCACGTTACAAACAAACCCAAGGTGTTTTGCCTGATCCTGTCACCACTCCATTACTGCTACTGCTTTCACTTGCTGCCTGTACCTTTCCATGACTGCTGCCCCTTACACTTAAACAATGCTCTTAAGCTTGTCTTCAGGGTACTTCTTTTATTATCTTCTTCGCTAAGAAAAAGCTGAAAATGAAGTGCAGGCTTCAGATAAGATGCAGCAGAGAAGAAAATGGCTGTACTCTTCCTATTCTGTATCACAACACAACCACATATTAATAATAAAAGCAATGGCTATTGGGTGCAAGCTTATGCCCCAGTCCAATTTCATTACTCCTTCTTTCTCACCAACTAGGATTTTTCTTTGAAACTATATGAATTCAGGTATTTTTATTCTGGTCATATAGCTGATGGGCAAATCTCATTTTGTAACACACTTTTCTGCAGGTCTCTAACATTTTTGTTATCCAATCAATCTCTTGCTATTTGGATTTTGTCCAAATCTCTGAAATACGATTTTGTAAGTTATTATTTTTATAAGTTGCATTGTGATGTCTACACTAGAAACAGATATTCTTGACAACAACTATCAAAAGCTACAGGAAAGAGAAACTCTATATCTGTTCCATCCCAAACCATCATTTATTAGGAATATCCAAAAGAAACAAAAGATACATCATAAGGATAAAGAAAAGGTGTGTTCAGGGATCAAAGGAGGAAAAAAACCCACCCAGACCAACCCCACAAAAAACCCGCAAAGCTGATTTCTGCTTCTTTACATCAAAACATTTATCCTTCACCTGAAACTTCGGTGCACTGAGAGGGCAACATCTCTGGTAGTCCACGAAGCCTTGACATCCATAAGTACATTGATATTTTCAGTGGTTTTAATCAATTCTGCACGGTCAGCTGCCTGAAAACGCCCTGAAAGGATGAGGAAATTAGTTTTATAGAGAGTATTGTTACCTTCCATCATAATTTCTACATTGTTATTAGTGTTAAAAAGCCATAAGCATAAGTTCCCTCAGAAAATTTCTTCTCCTCACTTCCTGCCCTTTACCAGCTTACATTCACACTAGGATGTCTCTGTTGGTGTGATGCACCCTGGTGGGTCAGGCTATTTGAGAATGTGCAAATCACTTCAGGTAATTATTCACTGTTTCCTGGTACAAAAAACCCCAACCAACCAGCAAAATCCAAACCATGAAAATCCAACCAAAAAACTTTCACTTGAAAGACTTTTTTGCAATTCAGCAAATGATACTTTCTTCTCAAGGTACTGAGACAGGATGAGGTCAAACAAGTTCAGCTGGGTACTATCATCAGTCTTTTTCACCTACACTATGGAATTAAAAAATTCATGCCAGCACAGCATTCACTGTTGAAAAATTATCATGTATATTTATTTCCAAATATTTTTTTGTTCTGGAAATCTTTCTTAAAAATACTTCCCAAAACTGCAGTATTTGGGTTTTAAATACAATATTTTTTCCTTTAATTGCAAGATTGCCCTTATATTAACTTAAATCACAAGATGTACTTACGATTTTTTTCAACAAACACTTTGCTCACAGGCTGGCTAACTCCAGTGGGAGCAGCAAACACAGGCTGCTGATCAGGGCTCCTGCTGTGCTCATCTTCAATGATGTCTTCCTCCTCCACTTCCAGCTCATTGGAACAATGCATTTCAGCTGGCCGAGGTTTCCTATCATCACAGAACATACAATGGGTAGAGAAAGAATTAGGAAGTAAAACAAAACCTGAGGGCTTCTATGAACATGGCTACCTTGACTTTTAAGAACTGATCAGGCTATTGACCTGTGTAATATTACCCCTCATTTATAATTTTAAGGACTAAATGTCTCATGGAGTTAGTTAACTAAACCCATAAAGCTAATCCTTGATTATGGGTTGGGTTTTTTTTTCTCTCTTTTCAAATAGCTTCCTGTGTCAAAACAGTAAGGTGGGAAAAATACATATAAAGAGATTAATAATTAGGAAAAGAAAAACCAATACAAACTAAATACAAAGCCAAGAAAGCCAAGGAATAGTTCTTGGAGAAAAGGCAAATAATAAGGATGAAAAAGTGACTAAGTTTCTCATAAAATTAAGAAAAAGATGGTAAGAACAAACGAAAGCAGATGCACATTCTAATTTTTTAATGTATGTGACTGAAATATTAGGCTAATGTAAATGTATTCAGACCTTTAATGCACCCAAGTATTCATAAAACAAAATAAGATCTTAACCCTGCAAAGAACTGCACACATGCTAGTTATTGCACAGGCTGAATGGTAATACGGGCTTCAAGATTTTACATTTTGTAACGTGAGAATGTAAAATACTACTCAGCCACTTTTTACTATCACAACTATTCCAAATTATGAGCTATACGGGTTTTGTCTCACTTTGTTCTTTTTCTCTGTCTGCGGATCACTGTTTCTTCAGTTTCAGGGACATCCATGCCATTTCCATTCTGAAACAGGGATGCAACATTTTGCTGGGTAAAAGAGGTCTCAGAATCTGAAGATTTAAAATAAACCACATGACAGTTTCATAGCTTTCATAAAAGTGGAAATACATTCACTTACATACGTAAATATTTATTATATAAAAACAGTAGGAAAAAAGTGATCTATTGAGCTTTGAATAATATAAAGGATCTACTTTATCACTTCCAAACCTGCCATTTGCCGTTGCCATATTGCCATTATTTTCACAAGGGGATGGAATCTAAAATCAGAAACTGAAACTCTTATCATTCACTTAGAGATTGCTTTCAGCTGTTGTAAGCACAAAAGCACATGAAATGTTTTAAGTCAAAATACAAGGTGGCCAATGATATTTGTGTTACCAAAGTTTGTTCAGTGCTCTTTCCAATCTACAATTCTTTCACGTACCAACAGGTACTTTCTTCTTCTTGCGTTTCCTCTGAGGAGGGACATCCTGAGGTTCAGGAGTTAGGGGTTCACTGCTTTCAGACTGTCGACGAACTGCTACTTGGACAATGCCATCTGAAACCCAGATGAAAAGAATCAGCAATCTTAATTCAGAGCCGCTGAGAAACAGGCAAGAAAAAGCTGTCTTTTGCTGCATTGTGCAGAACATCTGTATTTGCCTGGCTTACAGCTAAGATGAAAATGTATTTGCTTGGAAAAATAACAGTTGGGAAGCAAATGTGATAAGAATATACAAAGGTGACAGCTGACAACCCTCCTTTCACCCTGACAGTTTCATGCCCATGAGAAAATTTGTGTAGCCAAGAAATAGCCAAATTCCCATTTGGACATACAACAGAGGAGCAATTGAAAAGAATCTACCATGGGAAAGAACTATACCTCTATGTTTTTCCTTTCTACATGCAAAGATCATAATGCAAAGGACAAGAAAATATTAAAAAATATCACAAGCTGATTCACACAGACACATGCTAAAGCAAAACAGTGGCATGTCGAAGGGAAATTAAAATGCTAAACATACACCACAAGAATAAAGGAGGAGCAGAAAAAAAACAACACTGAAGGATGTTTACTCCAGTCAGAGAGAGAAACTACTGTGCTTTGGAGGAGCTACATTTCTGCGAGAGGCTAACATGAATTCATCAAATATTCTAGCAGCAGTGGCATCAGTTTGCATGATTATTGGTAGAAAGACAAAGATACTTCTCAATTTTACATCACATCTGCTTTTTTATAGGTCAAATATTTCAGTTTTTATGACAACTGAATCTACCTGTTTTCACTTCAAGCACGTTTTCCGACCTTTGCTAAAAGCAAAATTAACACGCAATGTAATGGCCAAAGCCAAGGCATTCTTTGCACCATCATTCAGCTCACTGAAAACAATAGTAGACAAATTTGCTCCTTGGGAAGCCATGCCAGCAGCAGCTCTACTTGTTGCATTTAAAGCTCTTTCAGTGACATCTCAATTCTACGCTCTTTTACACAAATAAAGGAGGTTTACTCAGCAAACCATCATAGGGACCCACGTCAACTGATTTACCGAAATCCACTAGATTCTATCACCCCATTCTGCTTTATCAAAATAGATCCAGCTTGTAGTCTTGTTTAAAACATTTGTTCTGCAGATCTGCTTCTTGTAAAAATACAAACCCCTAGTACCAGTCATCTTTTAGGCTCTTTTCAGTGATAATGAGATGCTTAAGCTGTGAATTTACATAGCCAAGGACTGAAATTGAGCCAATTTGTTAAATGAGTTTTATCTTGGTTCATTCAGAAATTCAAGCACTTAACACATTCAACACAATAAGGATCTTACAGCTGGAGATGACTATTTAATGAAGTATCCAAGGATACAGGACCCAAAAGGCTCTGGGACAATTTAGGATAATTTTCTTTAGAAAGTTAAAAATAACAGGAATAAAGGAACTTTTTCAGTTCAGTATCAAGACATGCTGTATTAGCTGCACTGGGAATGGATCTAGAGAGAAAAAGCAGAAGATGGAACAAGTTAGTTCAGTCAGCACCACAGACTGGTTTTAAAATGACAGCACTTAAAAGAAAAAGACTGCAGTCATTCAACATAAAATAAATTGTAATAAATTAGCTGAGAACACTACTCAAAAATGCAGCACAAGAAACCATGAAAACCATGTATCTGTCAGGAGCTTGGCTACCACACAGGTCTCACCCTGGGTTACTCGCAGAGTTTTCAGTCTTGGCAGGACCTTACCTAATGGAGTCTTGCCTTTAGGTTTCTTTTTTTTGGGACGACTGAGTGGAATTTCATCTGCAGAAGAGGAAATAAAATTGTAAGTTCACAGCATGGAGAAACCTCAATTTCCTTTTTATAACAGCCGTTCTACTGCCAGTTAAGAAAGGAGTTCCTCTTTACAGGTGAAGACATCCCTCACCTTTTACAGGTAAAAAGACAACTCACCAGTTCAAACAAACAGGAGTACAGAAGATGGCAGGAAAGCAGGGTAAGAAATCTGTCTTACATGCAACAGAGGCTAAATACACACATGTACACGTGTTAGGTGAAAAACTTAAATACCCTGAATAATGCTCTGAATTGTTTAGAGCATAGTGACAACATTTCAGTTACCTTGATTAAGTCTGGAAATAGCAAACAGCAAAGAGAACAAAGAAAAGCAACAGACAGTTCTAGCAATCACAGGTATCTATGCAATTTAAATAACCAATCGGGAAAGCTGTAAGGCTCTACCTTTAAAGAGAGGATGAAGTGACATCAAAAGAAACTATTAATGTTTATAATTCTCTTTCATGCCAGGATAACTCACCTTGGTTTCCACTTCACATTTAAGGAGAAAAGGTGTTGGAGAGCAGTGTAAAAGGAACAAAGACGAGAAAAAAGTTGATTTGCAATCAATTACAATTCATAACAGTGAAATTCACACTGCTGCTTTTGTGATTCATTTCCTTATCCCTGCTATGTGCAGTTGTGTACAACAGGGTTAAGGGTATGAGGCAACCATCAAGACTCAACACTTTGTTCATGCGTACGCACCATTTCTTGATTGGCAACTGTGGATCAGATTAAAAACTTTAATCACCTGGCTAATTAAAATTTGTCTTACTGCCTGACATGTAACCAACAAAAGTTATGACACATTTGAGCACATACATTACTAAAAAGACTGTACCTTTACGTCATCAATCATGAATATCACATTTGCTTTTAGGTACTCTGAAGGAATTTTGAAGTACCATGTCATAAAAGCTATATAACTGCTGTGCCTTCCACACAAAAAAAAAAAACACCAAATTTTTCCCTATAATATGTCTAACTAGTAGACACCTATACCCCTATTCAAATATATCTCATTTCAGAAATTCCTGTTCTGAAGCTCCTGTGGTGCGAAGAAACTAAAGGACATGACACAGAACAAAAAGGGAGGGAAGATTAAAAGGAACATCAACAGAACTAAAGTAGAGGTTAATAAAACTGAAGTAGTTACTTGTCTGAAACTTTTGAAAGGGCTCATCTCTCAGAGTATTAAAGCTCAGGTAATACTGTAAAATTTCCCAGCCTCTATAAAGCTTTAAAATGCTCTGTATTCCTTGTACAGGGCTCTGGGACAACAAACTAGCGAGAAAAGCAATTATTTTAAAAGCCATTATGACTACTCAGACGTTTGCTAAACTTATTTCTCTTAAATTCATTACTTTTATAAACACTGCAATACAGAGCCATGATCAATTCTACAGAATGAACTGCTTTTACCTTGGCACTGGAGGGAGGGCACGAGGTGGGCACTTAAAGACAAAAGAGAGAAAAAAGTTAACTTCTGTCAATGTGAAACCAGCTCTGATAAAACAGCTATTTCGAGATACAGTCAGAAAGCACTAAGTATGCTTTGCTTTGTATGCCTCTTAAATAGCTAGAGACTACTGATGGGGGTGTTACATAAAAGTAATATGTAAAAGAAGCAGGAATAACACGCTTTTGTGAGGAGTTCTGATGGGCACTACATTAGGGACATGTACCTAACAGCTGTGTGTGAGGCACAGCTTGCATTTGAATTTCACTTGAATGATTTTTACTTTTCATGCAAGGTATTGCTTTTCTTGGGAAAGCTTGTTAGTCATTCTATTTAAATACCAAAATACCACAATAATTTATGCATTCAAAGTACTTGCACGCTAAGCAGCATGAGCTGAGTATTTTCTATTAGTGAAGTTCTAAATCCAGAATAATAGTAAAAACAATAAAAGGACATAAGCTTACTTATGAAAACTACTTTCAAATATCATAAAAACATTAATTTTCATGTAATCTTGAAAATAGTTACCAGCAGGTCAAACACAATTAAAATCTAAAAATAAGTATCTCCTGTCAACAACCTGAAACTGAGCTCTTGCACTTTCTCTCATCTAGAAGAAGAGTTTACTTTCAGATTTTGTATTCTAGCATTATATTGAAAAACGATGCATGAATATTACCATGCTTCAAAAATTCAATTGATGTGAGAAATAAAAAAGGCTGTCAAACTGGTAAGACTCAAGGATCTCCAAACTTACCACTTGTTTCTTTCCCATATCATTTGAAGCTGTTCCCTGAAAGAGGCACTGTGAACCGGTCTATACTCCCTCACGCTGCTAACGCTGAACCTCAGCTAATTCTGAACTAAAAATAAGCTTCTAGCAGCCAGGATTAGCTGGACATGACCTTCCTGCCCGTGGGTTAGGGCCCAGTACTATTCCCATCTGAAACAGCAGTTTGTTCTGTGGTAGCAAATGTTAATTGCACTGAGAAATCTGTAACTGTGTGTTGGTACAGGATCTGCCTAGGTTTGTTCATCCAAAGTGAATGAGACACCTCGTGCAAGGAAGGGTTTGCAGGATTAGGCCTCAAATCTTTCACCTGGATTTTGACCACGCTGCACTGACAGCAAGTGCTGTTTTATACAGGTAGAGAAAAGCACACGCTGAGCAGTACCCAGCAAGCTGCCCAGCAGTGGTCATACAATACTGGTGCACCATAAAGGTCAGAGCTTATGACTTTTATTGTTTCCTACACTCCTGTGGCCGTAATTACTAAATGCTTAGGATAGCTGGTATTTAAAAAAAAGAATAAATAAATCTGAAACCCTCTAAAAACAAACAAAAAACCCTAACTCCAAAACCTTTTATACTAGCATTCACTGCCTGTACAGTATTATGTGTTCTGTAGTACCTCTTTCATTACCTTCTAGAAAACAACTGAAAAGTGAAATGATTTCTGTACTGTTTATTCCTTGCAACAAACAAAATCACATGCAAGCAGGCAGTGGTGACTGTCCCATCTCTATGGGTGTCCCCAGCTATGCCATACAGGTACCAGCTTTGCTGTATTAATTTTTAGTTTCACAGAGGCTGAAGGAACTCACTCCAAGCTCTACCGAAAGGGTGAGTGCGGGCACGGGTTTCCAGGGACACTTTGTCACTGACAGAAGAGCTGCCGAGTGTTAACATTTTCGTGGCATCCCTGAAGCCAAGACACTTACATAAACCAGAGAGCTGTTGCCTCAGTGAACCCGTGTTTGTGCACATAAGCCAGGCCCCAGGAAGGTGGGATTCACCTGGGAACTCTGACTCAGGAGCAAAAACCCAATCTGCCCAATCTGCAAGGTGTCCATTCAGGGATGCTGAGCAGAAAACGCCTTCACTCCTAAGTGCGCCTCGATGGAACACCAGCAAGCACATGTATTTATTCCCCCAAATACAGCGAGAAAAGCTGCCACCGAGGGATCTAGGAGGGGGCACTTGTACACGAACTCTAACATTTAAAAACACCTAACCTGTCTTCATAGATTTCAAGCTTTGCAGAAGTATCTTCTTACGAGAACTATACGTGAATGAAAATATAGAAACAACGAGGCAGTGCTCGCACCCCCAGCACAGCATGAGCCGAAGCGTGGCACCCTGCGGCCGGCTACTCCCCGGTCCTGTGGGTAGCGGCCGCCCGGGCCCCGCCTGCGCTGCCAGGGCGCCCTGCGGTCACGTCCGGCTTCAGCTCCGTCTCCCCGGCAGCAGCGGCTGCCACTGAGAGCCCCGGAACGCCCCTTCAGCAACGACTCGAGGCGGACCATCCTCTCGCTGCAGCCGCAAGTGCTCACAGCCGGCCACACCTAGCTGCAGCCCCCGGGGTCGGCTCTGCCGTGACCACTGGCGCTTTAACTCCCGCTTCCCGTCCGGCCCGCTCCAGAGGCGGCCCCGCCGCGGGAAAACCGTTCCCCGCGCGCCCCGTCCCCGCCGTGCCCTCACCCCGCCGGAGCCCGCCCGCCGCGCCGCCATGCCGCGCCCGCCGCCGGTCTCCTCGGCGCCGCGGGGAGGAGGCGGGGTCTCTTCCGCTCCGCCCCGGGGCTGCGGGATGGGCAGGCCGGTGCTGCATCCCCCTCGAGCGCAGGGGGGCAGGCCCAGCCTCCCGCTGTAACCTGCGTTTGCGGCCGGTGTGGCGGCTCTTTCAGCAGCTGCCTGCCGGGAGAGCGTCGTCCCCTCGGGCAAGTAAAATCAAACACACATTAGTGGGAAAACAAGGTTCCCAGCCGCCTTGAGAGAGTAGCACATTACACCTTGAGAGTTTGCAAATTAATAATCATTATTAAAAAAAAAAAGAAAAGAAACGTGATAAAGTTTCTTCTAGGAGAAAGAGACATGAAGCAAATGCAACTTAAACAAGAACATATTATAATAGTGAAAGCAGATTCATCTGTAAGCAAACACATGAAAACTAGGCAAGAAGACAGACTAGAGAAATGCTGGAATACATCGCCGAAAGGGCGAGCTGCTCACGGACGAGAAGCACAGAGCTGGTAGCAGTCTCACCCCTCTACCTCTACTTACCCCACACCATACTCTCCAATTTTACGTCTAAACAAGGTCTGACTAGAACAAGCAAGCATGGTGGTAGCTGCACTACTTAGCTTTGAATAATCTTTCTCGGCTTTTTAAATTGCTTTTGTTAATATTCCTCCAAGGGGAGGTAGGCTAACCAAATAATTGTCTGTGTTCCTTAGGGAGCAAGGCAGCTGTGAAGAGAGTGAGCAACTTGTTTGGCACAAGCACAGCACCATTTGATGAAGAGAACATGCCACGGTGAAGCAAACCAATAGGAAAAGGAGCTCCTGGCTCTGTTTCCCTCTTTGGTAAGTCCATGTTCTGTCAGCTGTCAGTATTTACTCGAGTTGATGGAGCAAAAGAAAAGACAAGCTACAGGTAGTGTGAAAATAACTGGTTTCTAGAGTATTTTTTATTGTGACCACAGCATTCTGCTCCTGTCTTAAAAAGGATAAACAACAAACCAGTAACTTAATAAATAACACTCTGCTCTAAGACAGCATGCTAAAAAGAGCATGCTCTGGCCTGAATATTGACTGAATATTGCCTGTCAGTAAGGCTTCCAGGATGTACAGCTATCACAGTATCAGAGTGACCATAATAAAAAGGATTTTACTGTAGCTATGTACAAGTAAATTATGCAGATACATGCAACAAAATAGATTTTTATTTATTCTTATAATTGAGCACTCAGTATTTCATTTTTTGTACAAAAGTGGATGCAACTGTAACAAAAAGCTGAAGAGCTACACAGAACATAGTATGATTATATCGCCTGTAGCAGCTTCTTTCCTAATCCTCTTCCAAATCCCTTGCATAAAGATAAATTCTTGCAATCCTGACATTAGGATTATTCTTGAAGTAAAACATAAGCTGTAATCTTTCTGAAGCTGCCTGCTGCTCAGAATTAGGGTTGAGTGTTTGAGCATATCCATATTGCAGGGACCCACTGGGGCTCATCCTGTGCACGATGGACTGCAGACAGCAGTTGTGCAGATGCTTCTTGTAAATTATCATTCACAATGACTTGGTCAAAGAACTGACCAAACTGAGCTTCCATTTTCTTAGCTGAATCTTCCATCTCCTGTAAATCTTCTTCCTGCAAGATACAGAATAAGTCTATAAAACTTTTGTGTAAAGTTAGTGTTGTGTAAAGAAACATACCTGCATGGCATCTGCAGAACAATGTGAGCCATGTAAACAAGAGGTGAATAGATATTCAAGGCAAGGTTGGATGGGGCTTTGAGCAATCCAGTCTAGTGGAAGGTGTCCCTACCCATGGCAGGCGATTGGAAATAGATTATCTTTAAGGTCCTTTCCAACCCAAACCATTCTATGATTCTATGATTAAGATAGCACCAGTGTACTTCATTTAATTTACAGTTTGCTATAGTAATGTACGCCTGTGCCACAGCCTGTACCAAGTCTCTGAAACAAACCTGACTGCCACATCTTTCCCAAGGAGATGCCTTGTGTCTCAGTATGCTGCATTTACCCCAGGAAGGTTATTCTATTAACGAGCACTGGCAGAGGATGTTAGGAATTTGAGAGCCAAGCCACTAACACTTGTGTTCTCATTCCACATTCTAGTTCATTTTCCCATTGTTCATGTTTCTTTGACAGAACAATGATGATTCAATTTTAAGATTGACTATGATTTGCATGGAAACAGTTGTGACAATGCACATTGTAAATACAAGAAGCACATTTTCTACCAGCAGGATTTGTGGGTTTTCTATAAAACTTAATACAGAATTGATACAGATACTGTCATTAAACATATGTGAAATAGCAATATATTCATATAACTATATGAAGATATCCGATTAAATTACTGAATGAAGTATGTTCCTGGATTTGCAGTGCAAACAGTAAATGTGTATTGACTCAAATCTTGTCACAAGACGATTAAAACTAAAGTATACAAACCCATAGAATCAACTAGATTGGAAAAGACCTTTAAAGATCATTAAGTTCAGCCATTGCCTGCCAAGACCACCATTAAATCATATCACTGAAGGCCTCATCTACATGGTTTTTGAACACTTCCAAGAGTAGTTTGATTTTTGGCACATAAGGACTGCCTGTTCCTGCACCTTAAGGATTTCATTCTTCAAGAGCATCCAGCCTTCCTGGACCCCTTTGTCCTTCAGTAATGTTTCCCAAGTAATTCTGCCAACCAGCATCCTAAACAGGTGAAAGTCTAGCCTCCTCTTTAAAAAGATTTTGAAGCAAAATGCCTCAATCCCCTAGGTACAAGTTACAACTCTTCCACTTCAAAAGCAGATCTGGAAGGGGAAGAAATCCCAACAAGTAAACGGGAAAAGACAAGAATAGCTTAAGATTTGATCCAAAAGACACACGATTTTTTTTATTTTTTAAAGACTTAACATAGTAGCTTATATTACGTACTAAACACACAATCCCAGAATAATAAGCAGTCCCTTTTATTCCCAAATCTCACCTTGAATTTCATGTTCACATAATAATCTGTAATGATCCTGGCATTTTTACGAGTCTGCCTCATGCAGCTTATGCTGGATGGCTTGATGAATATGATGTAGGGTTTTAACTCATGGGTCCGAGCTACTTGTATGCCCTGAAATTAAGAGTAAAAAGAAGCTGAAGTATTTCAAGTGCATTCATCTCAGTTTCACTCCCATAAAAAGCCAGTTGTTTACAACATGCTGTTATCTCCAGACCTAGCAGTAATCTGTTTCAGGTACACCTACTTTAAAATGACCTCACTAATAATCCCTGGACCAGATGTTGTTAAGCAACTGTAGCATTCCAATCACTTAATTCTGCTTGGGAACATTATTAGGAGTGAGTGACTGGACATTGTCATTAACAGATCTCTACAATCAACAACATTAGAGATTAATCTGAAATCTGTTTTTTTAACTACTGGGAGTTACCACTGGAAAAAGTACATATTTAGTGCTCCATACAGGAGGAAAGCATCTTGCTTTAAGCAAGTATGAAAACTCATTTCTGTACCGTTCCACCTGATAATGCAGCTGCTGACTTAGAAACATATGAACTATACTGATCTGCACATACTGTAGTACCCACCTCTCAAAACCCATGCAAAGAATAATCTATGACTAATAAGCACCATGTGCTAAAGTGAGAAAACGAGACAAAGCAACTAATACTGTTCCATTAGCTCAAGAATGTACAGAGAATTATTCTTCCTTCCAGGAGACAGGAACTCTAAATTCCCTGCCCCTTTACAGCTCACCTGTGGTTCTAAATCTATGACACAGATCTTCCCTTCATCGAGGACTGTTCGCACTGCATCAATACTGGTACCATACAGGTAACCTTTGTACTCCCCATATTCCAGCATTCTGCAACAATAGTAAGAAAGAAGGAAAATGAAAGAGTGCTCTAATCTCAAAAAGGTTCCATTTAAGGGTGAAATCTTCAGATGTAATCTGGTGATCAAGACAATGAGTATAAAACATAATAAACACTGATGAACAGCCTCTGCCTATGTTCTTCCCTGCTACACTGGCACAAAATCAGAACCACTACAGTCTGACATCTCCAAAGCATGCATTTCATGGAACCATAGAATAGTTAGGGTTGGAAAAGACCTTAAGATCATCTAGTTCCAACCCCCCTGCCATGGGCAGGGACACCTCACACTAAACCAAGTCACCCAAGGCTCTGTCCAATCTGGCCTTTAACACCGCCAGGGATGGAACATTCACAAACTCCCTGGGCAACCCATTCCAGTGCCTCACTACCCTCACAGTAAAGAACTTCTTCCTTATATCCAATCTAAACTTCCCCTGTTTAAGTTTTAACCTGTTACCTCTTGTCCTATCACTACAGTCCCTAATGAAGAGTCCCTCCCCAGCATCCCTATAGGCCCCCTTCAGATACTGGAAGGCTGCTATGAGGTCTCCATGCAGCCTTCTCTTCTCCAGGCTGAACAGCTCCAACTTCCTCAGCCTGTCTTCATACGGGAGGTGCTCCAGTCCCCTCATCATCCTCGTGGCCCTCCTCTGGACTTGTTCCAACAGTTCCATGTCCTTTTTATGTTGAGGACACCAGAACTGCACACAATACTCCAGGTGAGGTCTCACGAGAGCAGAGTAGAGTAGAGGGGCAGGATCACCTCCTTCGACCTGCTGGTCATGCTCCTTTTGATGCAGCCCAGGATACGGTTGGCTTTCTGGGCTGCAAGTGCACACTGCCAGCTCATGTTCATTTTCACATTGACCAACACCCCCAAGTCCTGCTCCGCAGGGCTGCTCTGAATCTCTTCTCCGCCCAACCTGTAGCTGTGCCTGGGATTGCTCCGACCCAGGTGTAGGACCTTGCACTTGGCATGGTTAAACTTCATGAGGTTGGCATCAGCCCACCTCACAAGTGTGTCAAGGTCCCTCTGGATGGCATTCCTTCCCTCCAGTGTGTCAACTGAACCACACAGCTTGGTGTCATCGGCAAACTTGCTGAGGGCGCACTCAATCCCACTGTCCATGTCAGTGACAAAGATGTTAAACAAGACCAGTCCCAACACCGATCCCTGAGGGACACCACTCGTTACTGGTCTCCAGCTGGACATTGAGCCATTGAGCACAACTCTTTGCCTGCAGCCATCCAGCCAGTTCTTTATCCACTGAGTGGGTCCACCTATAAAATTGATCTCTCTACAATTTAGAGACAAGGATGTCATACAGGACAGAATTTTTTACTTCTTGGAAAATAATTTACAATTTCTTACTTCTTGTTAGAAATTATCTGTTTAGAGGTTGTGATTCTAATGATAAAATGCTCATTTATATAGTACAAATAACTTCATAAATCAGAAGATCTCAAAGCACTTTATGCAATTTAAGGAGTGTAGATGAGCTGGTCTGTCTTTGGGGACTCATGGACACACAGAAAGGAGGAGACACTGTTGAAAGTCTAGCCCTTACAGTTCAGCTGCTTCAGATGTCATCACTGCAGGGATTCTGCTATGTAGTTGTAGGTCAGGAGCAGGTCTGACTCACTGCTTAGTTTTAGAAAGCAGTCTGGGTTCCAGGAGGGTTAAACCTCATAACTTACAAGCACACCCGAAGTGTTCAAGCCTGGAAATCCCACTTTGTTTTAGAAGGATTCTGAGATTAATTGCAGAGGAACTTATTTGCAACTGAACAAACACATTTTTTGAAGCAATGGTCTCTAGTAGTTTGACCTAAATTTACACCAAACATACATCGTAAGTACAAGTGGAGGAGCCCAGACTTTGAACGTAACTACAAAAGCCTGTCTTGTCCTGGATCATGGTACATTTTAAGTAACAAAAGTGTAATTCATCTTTCCCACCTACCTGTGGCTATACACCATGTTTTCAAAAGTTTCCTTTGATACATAGTGATATTCACGACCATTCATTTCATAACTCTTCTGAACACGAGTGGTGTCTGAAGGGAGATAAACACACAAAAAATTAACTGCAAGTAAATTGTTGTAATTTCATAAATGAAAATGAGACAACTTTCATGATTGAGTGTAAATCAGTATTTTCATAAGTAATAAAATGGGTTGTTTATACTTACTAATCCAGAGTAAAAGCCTTGTCTGCTCTACTGATTGCCCAGTGGCAACCTTGAAAATTAGCAGAGCCCATCTGTATTTCTTGGAATAGAAGAGCGGTTTAATCCAAGTATCTGATTCAAACCAATCAAGAACCGCTTTGGAACTGGTTCAACAACTGTCTTTACTCCTCTGATGTAAAACTGATTGAAGTTGATTCAGAAACATCCCACACATCTTCCTACGCTTGCACCTACCCTGTAACTAGGATCTTAAGCCCAAAAGAATGACTGAATTTTCAAACAGCTTCAGATTCATACATTTCCTGTTTGGTTATCCAAATCACAAGAACCAAATAAGCACAGGTAGGCACCGTTTCAGTTATTACGTCAGAAATTAAGCTGTTTAAGTCTCATCTGAGACTAGAAGGCTAATAAGGAAAGCTGTAAAGCCTATTAAGCACCAACTTCTGTTTCCTTCATTCTCATATCTGATCGCTTAAACACTATGAACTTACAATATACCTAAGAAACACTTTTAAATCTAGAGAAAGCAAACAGCAATATTAAACAAAATCATGCAGATAGTTTACTGTTACATAAAGCTGTAAGGATTTCAGGAGCTGTAATTTGAAAATACCTATGTCCGATTTGCCAAAATAAGGATACAGATAGTACTTTAAACTAACCCTTATAAAAAAAAAATTACTCTGGCTTGCAGCACAGTTGAAAAAATAGCAATACAGCAAAAAGTGTATGAATACACAAAAGCAAGAGGAAGGTATGTGACACTTCCTAATCACATTTGAAGCAGATAGCAGGGGAAGGAGGAAGAACATTACATACGAGGTATGGCACTTGAAAACTCTCGTGGGTTACTTGCGATAAGCCTTCGCCTTAGCTCGTTTACACCAACTCCTGCAGGACCTGAAAAGTTGGAAAGCAACTGATTACTGACAGAGGCACTTTCTGCATGCACCCCCCTCATTTCATAACACATTGCTTGCACACAGATGAAACTTGATTTCCCCAAAATGTACCAGAAGTGACTGAAGTATTTTGATTGATTCAGCATACAAATCACTTCCCAGCAACACGGTCACACCCAGAATGCAGCTCAGCAACACTATTTTAAAGAAAAAAATTACCACCTAATACTTCCAGACTTTGAAAAGACAATGGATTTGCCTTTACCCAGTTTGCTTTACCAGGATCATTGAACACTGCAGAACAACAGTTTCCTTTCAGACACTATCATTAAACGCTACTTGAGAGCCTGCAACCCACTCAATACAGTATTCCCTATTATTAAAGGCATCTTTTTACCTTTTTCTACTGCCCATGATTGAGATTTTTCTAGTCTCCAATTTTAAACATTCTTCTTACCACTGCCATATTCACGCATTTAACACTGGTTGTAGAATCGCCTCCATGTAACCATGTTTTCTAGTAAGTTACAAATTTTTGTACTAGTCCCAGCTGAATCTAAAAACCAAACTATTTTCCAACTATAACCCATTATCAACCATCATTCATAACTGTATGGCTTCTTCTAAGGACTTTTTAAAACATTATCTCAAGCAAAGAAGATGATACATATATTAAACTTTAAAATCAGTAAGAGTCAAATTACAGACACTCATTCTTGAAATGCTGCTTTGAAAACTACCAGCACAGTCTGCAATCCCTGCAGTCAGCAGTGGAAACCTCAGTGGATCAGACCATGACTGACGGTTTCCTCCTCTCTGTTACAGGTTGTGAAATTTGCATAAGTAATTAACCTCTTACCCACTAATATAATTAGTCTGTTCCGGTCTGCTGGGTGCCGCTGGTACCTAACCACTTCTTCATATGGAGCTGCAAGTGCACTGTAACAGCTGCTGGGGCACCGAGTGTAACATGACTGCTGGTTGGTCCGTGATTTCCTGCGACACAGGCGCATACTTCTGCGGAAACCAGCTGTAATGGACAAAGACATCAGTAGTGGAAATACATCCAAGATGCAGGCAACTAGTTCTTCAGTCTGGAGTGTCTCTAACCTACACAACATACTGCTTTTTTGAGCTTTCTGCAGGGTGACAGTGGATTTCATTGCTGCACTTGGTATGTCAGCTTCGTAGAACATCTGAGCATGAAAAGACAGCTGAAGAGGAGGTCAGATCTCACTGAAAATCACTTGAAAATTAGCCCAGAATTGGAGACCCTCCACAGGTTCCCCAAAACAAGCCAAAGGGGAAGTTTCTGGCCATCTAAAGCATCACAAGGGAACAGGTCAATTCTTTTTTGATGTTGTAGCTGGTTCACTCTCCTAAAGCGAATCTGCAACATTTCTTCCAGCTTCCAGAATGAATCCAAATATTTTAAAGGCCATTATGGTTTAGGAACATGGATAGGTTTGCTGCTTCACCTTAGCATCCAACTCTGAAAACCTCACTTTTAGATCTAGTTTTCTAATGGAAGACCCCATGATTATTCTCAGTGACAGCAAAATTAATCAAGAAGTAAGGGAAACCTCAATAGCCAGTCAAATTAAAATAGTGGTGGCCAGGTCTTAGTAGAAAACTAACAGGAAGAGAGATTTAAATGGAGACAACAGGCATTAGTAGGAGGAAAGAGACCTCCTGAAGTTTGGAAAGCAGAGTAAGTAGAATTCAATTCAGGAAGGTTTTAGACGAAATAAAGAACAAAGCGCTTAACTTCAGACAAAGAGTTAATCTAGGTCAAGTCCCAGACATCTTACTTATCTTTAGTCATTGCATACCAATAAAGACTCGTTGACCAAATTCACCAAATTCTTCCTCCTCTAGAATATAAAGAGCAAATACTCATGAAATAGTAATAATAAAGAACAGTAAAAGCTTAAGAGCTAGATGGCTAGCAATCCTTGATGATCTCAAATGGAAAACAGTGTTTCAGTAAACATATGGAAGTACCATGACTAATCAAATAAAAAAAAATCAAAAATAATAAAAAAAGGCACAATACTCCATAACGTAAAATACTCAAAATATTTCACATGACAAATGACCAACTCAAAGCACCAATATCTCTGTAAGACAGAAACTAAACTTAGAAAATCTTGGTATTTTCTAAATTATATTTGAAACTCTTTTTTTGAAATAGTTATAGAAGAAAAAAGATCTCCACAGAATTTAAGCTTTTCAGGTGACCCCTAGCTTACAGGATTTCTTTAGTTGTAACATTACAATTACCAACAAACCAGTAGCTCAAAATCAGAAATAACTTACAACTCTTTCTGACCAATAGCATGCATCTGCTCAGATCTTTCAGGCAGAATTAAGACCCGATTTTGTTTATTCGTTTTTTTAAACTTCTTTGGATCAGCGGTATCTGTGCTCCACCACCGCAAACTAATCTCCTTCTTCTAATTCTTTTTGTACCCATTCTCATGCTGTTCTTTGTGAAGGCTTAACCATTCAGGTGAGCATTCTAAATCTCTGTATGTATTTTTTAAAAATTAGATCTCTCTTAGAAGGCTCAAAAATACAAATTTCCCAATAAAACAATGATTTAACAGTCAGAAATTAATTTATAGAGGTGATCGGTCACAAATAAGTACAGAAAAAAACTGGCATCAGCAGTGTTTAGATTTCTCTTCAAAAAGAACTCCTATTTTTTGCCTAATTATGTGTGGAATTGTCCAAGCTGTTTATTCCATTTAGGGCTTGTTAAAGCAATAATAAGATACAGAAGACATAGACACAGCTTTAAAGGCAGAAATTGTTCCAAGGCAGGAACATTAATTTGCAAAATAGGAAATGCTTCATCTTTTAGCACTAGATATTTGATTGATAGTTATCGCATAGAGCATGCAAGTATTAAAATCAGATATATCTTAGTTACTCGTCTTTCACATCTCTACACTCTTTGCTACTTGCACCTTTAAAAATGCAGTTTTATTTCCATATTTCTATATGTACTAACAACTCCTTATTTATGACTGTAGGAAGAGTACTTGGCAGAACACTGCTTGTTCAGGGCAAAGTTCAGCTGACATATGCCTGCATTATTTCTATCTTCAGGTCTTCTGAGTCACCATTCAAACTCTGAGCATTTCTGCTTTATCTACTCTCTGTTCTATGGCATGGAGTGCAGTACGGAATCCTGCAGGGAACAAGCAATAAGCACAGATAAATTATAAGAGATTAATGCTTACAGAAGACAGGGAGAGAAAAGTTACTATTACCTTCTTTAAGCTCCTCTGCACGTTGAAATAGAGACAGACATAAACCAATTAGTTTTGAGAAGACACTCAATATGAAGATTTAAAAAAAAAAAAAAACAACCACCAGCATCATCCAACGTATTTAGGAAATTTAGGAAACGGGTACTGCAGGCTTTAAATCTAAAATATGCCTGATCAAGAATGAATTCTCAGTTTCCAAAGAAGAGACTCAGCTACAGCATCTATGTCAGTATTGTACTTGCAAAATACATCACACAGATACTCAGCTAATGTTTAAAGCAAACTACAGGATAGCAAACATTTGCACCTTTGTTCCTCTGACTGGATACACAGCAAGCTGACTCAGCACTGAGGAGTGAATAGGATTTGCAAGAGTAATCCCCAAGTGCAGTTATCAGAAACATTCTAGCCTGTAAATAAAAGGCTGCCCTCTAGACCTGCTGGTTGTCTTAAATGCTTTGGGCATTGCTTGAGAGGTGGAAGAGAACCAGCCACTTGTGGTAAGAGGAGAAGATGTGACTGGCATGTAGGAACCTTGTGGAGAAGAGCAAGCGTAAGATGGAATAACATTTTCTCCACAAGGTACCAAATATCTCAAACAGGAAGTTTAGCAGTAGTAGATTTAGCTTAGTGAGGAAATGATTTATTTTAGAATACCTAATTTTTGCAGAACTCTGAATATGCTGTAAATAGGTAGCTGCACCATAAAAAAAAAAAACAAACCAAAACCAAACAAAAAAACCTAACAATAAAACCACACACACAAAAAAAAACAAACCACATTTGTTTTTTAACCAAACAGCTTCGTTAAAAAAAGGCACTGATTAATTGTATGCCATATAAAAATCATTCCTCCTATAAAAGCATTTCTCTGTCTTGTATGCCAGTCATACACACAATCAGGAGTCCAGAACAGCTCTCCTCATTACCTTAGAGTAATGGAGGCCTGAATCCCCAGTGCCTATAGGAGTTGATGTTGTAATCCAATTACCTGCTGACATCAGTGCAGCTCCCGCTGTCACAGCTTGCATGAGTATAACTGATTAGGATTTCATAAACAGATGTGATACTGATGCATGAGAGAAAACACTCTCTTGTGGGTAACAAGACAAAAACCTTATTACTTAAAATAATCAGAGAGCACGAGGATGATTTTAAGGCAACAAAATTTTATATAATGGCTTTGCAAGCCAGAACAGCTTCTAAAGCAAAGATGGAATTCTGTTTTCTGCCACCTGCTTATTTTTAAGATACTTGTCTGTAGGTGCCCTTCTCACAGCAGAACAATAGCAAGGAATTTGGAGGTAGATCAGAGGCACTTACCAGACTCAAAAGTTTCTTCATCTTGGTTAGTAATCCAGATTGCAAAGATATTAAAAAAAAAAAAAAAAAAAAAAAAAAAAATCAAAATTTTGTTCTTAGTATAGAATTTCAGAATAAAATCAAATTTCCAGCTCCTATCACAGTCTCATACATATTTTTCCTCTACACTGAGGTGGCAAAATACAGCTCACCATACTTGAATTAACTGTCTGGTCTCTCTCCACCCAGTCCTACAGGATCCCATCCCTCCATGAGAGCTTTCTGAATTACGTCAGGGTAAGGAAGAAAGAGCTCTGCTGCTTTAGGGAGCAAGCCAATCTAACAGTTTTCACATATACTATTTATATATAAAATTCTTGCTCAGGAAAAAAAAATAGTCTCCCAACATCAGTTTCTTGACAATTAATTGAGTGGGCTCTCCAAGACTACAATCACCTGTGGCAAAAACTGTGGTAACATTACAGCCACGGTCCAAAACCTCAATCAGAGAGGTCAGATCTCATTCAGGGAGATATTTTTGGGGTGGTCCCTCTTTTAGCACAGCATTTTGCTATAAGGACTGTACATCAGAACTGCAAATAGCTCATTTTAATACACTAATATAGGATGAGGTTTCAGGGTAAGAAAAAAAGCATTTTCTACCAGTAAATTCACTAGGAGAAGAGTGGTTTTATTTGGGGAAAAAAACGAGGCTTTAACTAGCTACTATCTTAAAGCAAATAGAATAATCTCAAGTGAATTCAGTTACCTGTTTCCACACACTTCTCATCAATCTGCATGTCATCCTCTACAACACAAGGAAAAAAGTAATCTGAATCAGAAAAGCACTGGGGAGGAAAAAAAACCTTACAGGTCTTAAAAGACTGAACTCAGACATCAGAAAGAAAATACTTGAAACTCAGATCAGCTTTAGACCTCTTTAAGTATTTTTACTGTTAACTCCAACTTACTGATGTGCAAAAGGCTCTTCTAAAACTAGTGCTCTGAAGGGCTTGCAGTAGAGATGCAAACATGTCTAGCTGGAATTCTCCCTTTGAAGTAATAAAAGGTTTAACATGGCTATTGCTATTTATCCTGTAAATATTTATTTCTTAAGTATTATCATGTCAGAATACAATTTTCCACTCCCTTCTCTCCTGTAGCTTTAAAAAGTATGTATCTTTCCAGTCTGCTTCACTCAAGGAAGGAGTTTTGCTTGGTTGTTTTTACCATGATTTTTACAAGGAAGAAAAGATTGTTTCAGCTCCTTCTCCATCCTGGGATCACATCAATTCACATCCCTGAAATGCAATCTCATGGGCTCATAATACTGCACTGTTTGTGTGTTCTGTTCTTGCTTGCCCCTCCAGATAGGCCCAAATAGAAGCTGTTTTACAGGGCAACTGCCAACCATATTGTGCCCATATGTATCCTTTAAGAAAAACTCTCTCAGAACTGCTCGGGTCACTGCTGAAGATGGGAAAAGGAGGGAGAGGAAAAGAGAGAGGAAATGTAGTCTTCGCTTCCTCTGAGCAACCCATCCAAACTCCCAGCTCCCTACCAGATAATGCATAGCTTAAGTTTCCACTTCAAGACAACATTAGCTTCTACTATTTCAAGTGAAAAAAGGCTTGATTACAATTATGCTAAGCACACAAAATGCCAAGAAGTTGTGTTTCATTTGCATGTACTGTCTCCTTTCTGAAAACTTTTGGAAAAGCCTGTAAACCATGTGCTATATTGATTCCAGGTACAGGAATGCAGTGCTGTCCCAGACAGCACTGATGATTTCCTACCTTCTTCCACAGTGCTTACTGCCCACAGCATATCCATTGAAGCAGTTAAATGCAATAAAATTACAGTGAAAGAGAGACCCAGCTCTAATGAACAAAGCAATCAGTGCAAGAAGAATCCTAGGCAATGAAACACGCTCCATCTGGGAGTTATCACAAGAGAATTAATCTTACACTATTATAAAGAACCATAGAACAAAATGGAGAGAAAACAGGAAGAACGTTCTTATTCTGGCAATAATTTAGCATGTTTACAGAAAGTTATAGTTGGCAGAAGACAACATTTCTGGATTGTCAGCATGAATAAACTCATGGGCATCAGAGCTTATTTTACACCTCAAGGAAAAAAGTTCTATCTTTATCTCAGTAGTTCTGGTAACAAAGAAACATTCTAAACATATTGCGTGGAACTTTCCAGTGAAGAAGTTTTAACTGTGTCCCTGGAAAGCCAGGCTAGTACGCATGTCACCTCAAGACTCACATCCAGTTCTGAGAGAACTGGCTCTTCTAGAGAGCACCTAGATCTTACAGACTGCAGGAGCTGAATTCATAACTTCTCTCAGTCGGATCCCAAGTCCACTGAGGACAACAACCTTCACCATCAGTACTTCAGGTGCAACTACCATTAAGTATTCATTTTCCTGGAGATAGTTAACACACTTCTGAGGTGACAACACAGCTCCAGAAACAATGTCTTTGAATTAAACTGGATTGTATGAGCTTTTATTTCAGTATCCCTGGAAATAAACACTTTTATTTCCTGCTCTACCATTCAAGTAACATTTCACTCACACATTGATGATTTGAGACAGAGATGGGGCTGGAAAGGCTGAGACCACCAGAATTCTCGCTGCTTCCTGCATAGAAATAACTTATTATGGTTAAAGAAACAAAACATTCCACAAGCACATTATACTTCTTTCTGATTCACTGCTTAAACATAAGATCAATCAATACTGAGCTGACAGAAGACAGTAAGAATGGAAATATTATCAGTGGCTTAGCCCACTGCAAAGCCCTGAGAGGAAGTCCATATGCTACCAGAATGACTTAAAGGCAATTTCCAAATCAACAGCCCACAAGTATTTACAATATCCTGAGTTTATATATAAGGACAGGAAGATAAACCATACTGTGGTCCAGACTCCTGGAAGTAGAAGAGTGTGCTACTACTATGGACAGTACTGCTACTGCTGTGGACAGTAGTATCGCTGCCTCTGTTACTATACAGAACCTCTTGCAGCCTCAATCAGAACCTAGTTTCATTTCAGCTTTCATTATACAGACCACAGCTAGGTTTACGTATAGTACAAAATGAAGCCTATAATCTACAATTGTGGGGTCTTGTGTTTTCCTTAGGACAGACAGGACATATGGTTAGAGTATCATACTGAAAATATGTTACAGCAGCTTAGGTACTCTAGTTCAGAAAGCATGTAATATAAAAATAACCGTCTCTCTATGCAGAAAATAATAGTCAAGGGATCCCTATTCTTCCTTGAGCATATTTTTTTTGCTTGTGTTCAGTGGGTTTGTTTTGGGGTTCCCTCTCCCCCTCCCCCATTCTTTTAATTGGGTCCACTAAGTTTTGACCAAAGCTGCTACGCTCCCATTAGATGTCTTAGCAACTAACTAGCATAGAGATTAGGTAACTGCTCTGTGCTTCTTAGGCATCAGTTTAAGATAAGGTGCTTTCAAAAGCTTGTTCTCACATAGATGCTCTTAAAGGAAGGAGAGCAAGAAGTCAGACGAGGAAGAGGAAATATGCGTGTCAGATGTCACTGAATCATACTGCTAAATAACTTACAAAAAATTGTAAGTAGCAAAGTCTGAATACCAGGCTAATTTTTAAACTGGGACTCAAGAAAAATTACAACTTCTTTACCTTTTAAGAAGATGATTTGAGGGTATAAGTCCAGCACAGGCACTGAGATCTGAAACTTTCCTGGCTTGCCACCAGAAAACATCATTCTGGTCCACAATCTGAAGTATTTCACCCTTCTTAAAAGGCAAACCTGCATCAGCACATGGTATCCCAGGATCTTGCAAGGGCCAGTAATCTGCCATTGCTCGCACATAGAGCTGGTAAAGAAATTATACAAGAATGACTGGAAGTCTTGTTCAGGAATGAGCGGAAGCCTTGTTTAGAACAGATAGAACATGAGCTTTATAATCACAGGATCAGATACTGACATGTCAATTCACAATTATTCATGTTTTAAAAACCAGATCAAACCCCAAACCTTGTCTGTTCATTAAAGGAGAAAAAAATTCTCATACATGGTGGAAAGAATTGACATTCAACCTGTAGATCACGCTGAAAATGGCTTCATGACCTTTAATACAACTACATTTCAGCTCACCATCTTTACTGTTTCAGCAACAGCATATTGATGCCAGCTGAGAGGTCACCATAAAGACAAGTAACACTTCAAAGACTGAAGTAAACTTCTAATCAACACCATTGCTTTGTATCACACCGTTAGACGTTATTGAGGTAACTGCAGTAACAATCTGGAAAAAAGAATGTCTCTTACTGTTGTTTGGTTGCTGACAGGCCGGTCAGAAACAGGAATTAATTTGAACATAATTGTCCCCTGAGAGAGGGCCTAAATGATTAGAAAAAGAGTAAAACATGACTAGTATTCAGTACAAATAACCAAACATTGGCAACATGAGCTTAACACAGCATGGCTTTGTAGTTACTATAATGTCTATATTACAAATAGAATTTAGGTAGACAGAGTCTATGTGACAACACTGTTTTTTCAAAAGAAACTCAAGAATGACAATTCAATGCCTTCCTAAATATTTTTAATTCAATGAGATACATTTTTATTATAAATAATTTAATATAATTGAAATGTTAATTCATATTAACTGAAATCTAATTTAAATTAGCAGTAGGATCTGATTAGACAATTGATGTAAAAGGGGGAAGAGAAAAAAGTTCAATATCCCAGTAGAGTTTGTATTTCTTATGCCTGGAAATATTACAGCCAAGGAAATAACACATAGATTTGATACTGATTACATATAGCAATACCTTACTGACTAGCACTAACACTTCACAGTGAAAAGCCCTCAAAGGCCATGAGCAAAATGACAAGCAATGGTGACAGCTCAACAGACTTCATGTGACTTTTGACAACAGTAATTACCACTGCCCTTTTTTGCAAGGTAAGTGATGTAGCTTGCAAGCTCATTTACTCTGCTTTAGTGCATTTTATAACGTGGACTCTTATAAGAGCAGCACCTTTCCACTACTTTCTTGTGAAATATTAAGTGGGTGGAGCTTCTAGAAAAGATATGAATCATTTAAGTCTGAATAAATCAGTATTTTTCCCAGAAGCTGCAGGTAGAATGGTCACATTCACAAACCAAAACAAGGGTTACATTTAATTCTGGTGTCCTGTATTCTAATTCTTATGAGTAGTTGTGAACTTCATCCACAGTAAGGAAACAATCTGAATTTTCTGTTAAAAATTTCAGACTTTCTCCTCCAAGAGCACGTGTGCGTGCGCGTGTGTGTAAAAGAAACAGCATACAGTTAAGGTACAAAGTAGAAAAGAGATTAAAAAAAATTCAATACCAAAATATTGATAACTTGCTCAGGCTCAAGTCCCTCAACAGGAACTCCATTTACTTCCACCAGTTTGTCTCCAGCGTACAGCAACCCTACAGTGAAAACAAGGATGAAAGCAGCAGTAGTTTTATCACAGCATGGATTATCTTGGGTAGGCAAGGCAGGAACAAACAGATGTACCACAGGTTTGGAAGTCAGCGTGATAAGTTCTCATACACCAGGTAGGCAGGAAGGTATTCTGGATTTAAGCTACATTGTCCCACCTCTCTCATACAACATGTTTACAACCTACTGATAAATTGCCTTAAAAGTAGCATCAACATTTTAGTATACCTCAATTTCCCAAAGTAATCTCTAGACCTATTCCAGCTAACCCCATTATATTAATAGACCATAAGACTTGAAATCAGGCCCTTAAAATTTCTAGGTGCACTGGGAAACTTTGGGACTCCTCTCTGCCCTTCACAAAGTCTTCACAACATTGTTTACTTTTATATTTGCCTTCAGCTCAATTAAAACATTAATCAAACTAGGTACTCAATCACCTATTGCTTAGGCAATAGCTAAAAGGAACTATTTTATAATGATTACAGTTCAGTTTTACTTCTGGCGTTTTACATTTTAGTTACATAAAATTTCCCAAGGAACACAGAACACATTCAATTCTAGGATGACAAAGTAGTAACACTTCCAAGGAAACTCCTTGGGAGATTGCTTAGCAACTAATACTGCCAAAGTATTTAGTAGACTAGTGCCAAAAGTATTGCTATGTATTCCTTAAGGCCCATTATCTTATAGAAATCACAGACTACTCATGTTTTCCATTTATCCATTAGGGAATGAGCTGCTGGTATTCATACTACACTGCAACTGGGGATATTCCTGATCAGTATCTGGACAGATCTATCCAGGTATTGGTGCCAAGAATACACAATGAAACTGGATTCATACTTCAACTTAGCCTCAAGCATAACACATTCATATGAAAATTAATGAATGAAACCAAGTTGCTGCAACATGTCACTATTTACAGTGCTGTCCAATGTACACATCTTCTTGCTCTATAATGCAAGGCTAGTTACAGTAGCTAAGCTATTATCTTACTTCAGATATCTTATTTCAAGTTAAACTGTTTGTATCACTGTTTCAAGTTACACATACCACTTCTGTCTGCTAGCCCACCGTGGATTACACGGGCAACCGTTATGTCACCTGTTATCTCATCACGTTTTATGGTGGCACCCTGGCAAATAAAAACAAAGAAAAAACACACTCATCGCTGAAGAACCCCAGTAAGTTTCCTTTCACATCACAAGTTTAATCTTTGCAATGACAAAAAGGCACTAAAAGTTATAACCTCCTTAATACCACACAGATCTAGTGATAAGGTATCATTATTAGCACTACGTCTTCAACTTTCATCATAATAAGATGACCACATTGACTGTAAGAAATCTTTTCTATTTCAAATGTTATAGCAGTCTTTTCCCAAAACAGGTTAGTTAAGCTATGCAATGTTTTGCGCTTAGAAACACAAATGATTTCTACAGCACCTTTCAGAGGCTTTCTTCCCTCCCTGTTTTGGCCAAGGGAATAGCTCTTAATCTAATTTGCATTTTCATTATATGAGAAAAACACCTGCCAAATGTTCAAGTGCTGAGTGGACAAGGCACTGAGTGGGGCCAGATGGTCTCCTAAGGTCCTTTCCAACCTCAACAATTCCTGTGATTCCGTAAGAAATGGACAAGAGCACACACAATCTCTGTGACATTCTTGGAAAGAAACCAATGTGCATGTGATGCACTGTAAGTGCTTGTGTGATTTAAATAACTTGTCAGACATCAGAAAGCTCCCTCACCAAAGGCTGGTTGTTCTTCACTAAGCAGACAATCCTCATGGCTTCCTCATTTTCAGGTATGTTGTCTGGCAGTGGTGGAAGGGTTGGTTCAAAATCTTTCTGGGCTACAGTATCATGAGCAGAGAGCAAGGCCTGTGACAAAACCAAACCAACCAACCAATAAACACATAAGCAAAGATCATAAAATAGAATAGCTTTAAACAGTAACTGGTCAGAAAACAGAGATCAGCAAGTAAGTTCCTGTGTGAACATAGATCTCTTTCACATGTTGTCATTTTCTTTCAAACTGTGAGCTTTAGGAACCGTTCCTCTCTGCTTCTTCTGGAAAAACTTACAAAAGATGAGATGTTTCTGTTTGGAGCTCTACGGTAAAGAATGCAGGTTTTGCAATTACAAGGAAAATTCAGTTTTATATGTCTGCATCAACCACTAGTAATTTAACTGTGTAAAAAAACATCTCTCTAAAACATAGCCCTTAAATAAATTGCAACCTACTGCAGTTATTTCAGATACAGAGCCCACATCTGATTTCACAAGTGGGTTAGTTCATGAGTAGAAAACTATGTGTCTTCTGGCTCCTGTGCTGATTCTTGAGAACAGCTGGCCATCTGTTTCCATTCCCACAGCAGAGAGCTCTGGAAGCAAACTTCTTTCCTTATGCAGGACTTGCCTTTAAGTGTGGAGCACGCAGTAGTCGCCTTAGCTCTTTGATCTCACCAGACTGAGGGGCTTCACGCAGTAGCTCTACCACCTGATAAATATAAGAGAGAAAGCACAGAGACTGGTTCTGGAGAACAATTAATTTGGGAAGATATAAACTGAATTTGGAAGAAAATGTATGAGGAGAGTGCTAAGCCCCCCAGGCTAAGTGACTCTGAGCATATCCATACAGTTTGCTCTAGAACTGGACAATACAGTAACAGCTGCACAATATTCCTGCTTGCACACAGGCTTAATTTAGTTCAGGTGCTGTGTCATGCACTCTAATTGATTCTTTTTTCTCCCATACCTCAACTGATTTCATCACTTGTGTCAGGTTCTCTACTTAGTCATCAGCTTTTCCACTAATACAGAAATTTAAGAATTTATCAGCTATTATGATTAGAAAAATCCAAAAAGCTTTTCAAATTCCTCATGTCAAACTGCTTGATTGTAGCCATAACACTGAACACAGGTACATAGCAATTAAAATACATAGGCAGTGGTTAAAACAATTTATGTGTTCACCACACTCGCCAGGGTTCATGCAGTCTGGTAAGCATGGCTGTACACATTTCTCATCCCTTCCTCTCAACACGGCAAGAGTTACTGGTAGACTGACAAAAGTGCAAAGAGGGAATCTTTCAAGTTTATATAGTGTACTCAGACCTGAGACAAAAAACAAATGCCAGAACACTTATTTGCAGCTAAGCTGACTAATTTGATATGAGTAAGTAAAGCAATACACTCTGTATACACCATCTTACCTCATGATTCAATGCGCGTGCCTGCAGCGTGACAGGAACTGGTCTTTTTCCAAGATATTGTTGGAGGCATTCATAAATCTATTGTATGCCATGATAGACAAGACAATGCAATGATGATATGATCTTCTCACGGGATTATATAGAAAAATACAACATACACATATTTCTAGGAATTTCCCAGTCCAAAGAGCTTGCATCTTAACATTCAGTGCATCTGGAATTGAGCCTATAACTCATTATCTTTCTATATTATTACCCAGCTAGCCAGTTATGTTGGAATTTTGAATTTTCCAATGAGAAAAGCTCATTACACGACAACAGCCCAATAGTGTTATTTCTGTAGCTTGCTTCCTCTAGTTGCAAGCATGGTTAACAAAGTAAATTTAACTTTAAACAAAATAAACAACTGTATTTAAAATGGCCTTATGGAATTTCGTATCCACTGCAAGTTTTATTTCTTTAAAATGTAAAAATTTTCAAAATCCTTGTTACAGAAAAAGCAGAACTTGTTCAGAATTTGTCTTAGGAATACAATTCTGCTCCATAGATACAATAGAGTTTTGGCTGGTGTTTGTAACAACATAAAATCTTAACTATATATCAGATCAGAGTGAGCAAAGTGGAAAAACGTAATTTCACAAGCATCCACGCCAACAAGTGGGATGTACAGCCATACAAAAATATAAGAAAAGACAGCTGAGCAGTGCACCCCTGGCCCCAACATGGACACAAAGTGGAAGAGCCTGAATGCCCAGGCCATTATGAAAGAGAATGTTTTTTTTTCTTTAAAGCAAAAGCGGTTTTGTTCACCTTGACTGCTGATGTTAGGACCAACGCTAGGACTACCTGCGCTTATTGTAAACAAACATTTATTGTCTTGATATGGCAAAATAAAGTAACTATGCCCTAGACATTGTTCTCCAGGAAGCCTTTGCCTTCATTGATGAATACTACTTTACCTTTAAAAGTGCTTGCAGCCAGCGAGATCTGAGCAGGTCATATAACATACCAACGCCATTGACATCTCTTTTACAGAGCAAACTCAGTTCTTGTAGCACTAGAGTCAGAACATGAGATACACCTGAGCCCAAGAAACAGAAAAGCGCAAGACATTTCAGTACAAAGAGAAGACCAACCAAAGCGAAACAGTGACCAGGCCTTTGAAAAGCACCTTTACTCCATGTATATCTCCAAGAAAGTCACTAATTTCTTGTCTGTCTTGCTTGTTTCTTGGAATCAATCCTATTGCATAGTTTTATTTTATTAACCAGCAGGGTTAGGTCCATACTAGCAATTCTTAACTGACCTGTGAGAAAAAACACACAGGGAATCTTACATATATCAGTCTGAGTTCAAGACTGTACCTCATACTGAGAAGAGGTAAACATAAAAAGTTGCTTGTTCATTTTATAGGCTTTTCTACTGGGTGATCAACTCTTTGGGCCAGGGACCATCTGTTTTCCTCCACTCTTGGAAAATGCAGACGTTTTGTAGAATATCACTAATGAGGATGCAAATTCTGGCCAAATACATACCACTGTCACAGACACCCACAACACATCCCAAGAAAGGGCAAAAACCCTTCTTGTAATTAGAAGCAGCACTTGATGTGTTAGGAATAGTATCCTAATACAGCGGAAAAACAAAAAAATCCAATCCAAAAAAAGTCTTCCTAAAAATCTCAGAGGCAACAGCTAAGAGGTGACAAATAGAGAATACATAACAGCCAGACCTAGATACAAACTGGATTTTTGTGAGTGCACGGAATTTAATTTACCCTCAGAAATGACAACAGATCATCTCTGATATGTGACACTTCCCCAGAAACAATGCTTACAACAGCAGTGATAAAACACCATACCAAATACTAGAAGTCTGATTTATTGAGCTATAAGGGTTCTTAAAGAGACCATATGAGCTGGATGCCTGACTCCCAAATGCATGTCAACGGAAAGTAAGTTCTCAACTCTTGTGTATTTTGCTAAGCATAAGCTGCCTCTCTGCTTTTTAGTGCCAAAGTAATCATACAATACAAATCAGTGTAACTGGAGACTTGATATTTATTTGTTTACTCCATTAAAGTTGGCATGTTTCAATGAGTAATACTGTAATACAAAAAAACATGTTGGCATAAAACCAAGACTAGGAGCTCCTAAAGGTACATCAGCCAAAGTCAAAATAATAATTTCCTAAAGCTCATCCCAGCAGCCCCAGGATAGCTGACTACTCTCTACTGCAGACAATACCAGCTGCTGTCATCTAGTTGCTACAGCTAACCTAAACATGGAAGCCCTTTTTATTTCTCTACTGAGCACAATTTTTATAGCCATTGACAGTTAATTGTGTCCTGTATCGGCTCTAGGCCTTGATGTTACCAATACTTTTGTGAGATCTATCTTCAACTTTAGTTTCACTGAGGTATTTTCCTTGTGCATGAATTTATACAGGTATTTGCCTGTTAAGTTTCTGCAGATGGGACTTTCACCTCAATCATCAGGCAGAACTATCCAAACTGGGAAAGCCTGGAGATACACCTCATTATCAGGAGCCATCTGTTTCTGGAAAGCAGACATCTAAGCACTTACAAAAATCAAACTCAGTGAACCCTGATTGTGTGCCCCACAGGGAAATATCTCCCAAAACAGTTTTCTTAAAAGGATTCTTTTCTACAGGAACCACCTGCCTTTAGTGAAGACACTTAAAATATTTACCTTATTACTGGCTGCCTCTTTTTGAAATGACTTGTATTAATTATCTCCTCAAATGCTATTCCTACATCAAGCTGGGCTCAAATAGACCAAGATGTTACAGACAAAAGCACAGAAGTTTTCCTTAAGCAAAAAAAAGGAAAAAAGTCCCCTCTTGCTGTTATGGGTCATTCTTGATAGAGCTGCAGAGACCCTCGACTTTGTAAGCCAGAAACAAATGCCAGGTATCCTCTTTTGTCGCTCTCCAGATTAACTGCGTACCACCACTAAACATCAAGAATAATTACAATTATGAAGTAGTAATACTTCTAGACATGTTCATCTCTCTCATGACTTAATGGAAGAAGAGTTACAGAGACAAAGGAATAAAACTTTTTGTCATTTATCTTTCTGTTTGAAAGAGATGCAGAAGTTATGAGTACCATTATCTTGACTGCAGACTGTTGGCACCTCCATCTTTTCCTTTATTCAAGGAGATTCCACCCACTTCTTTGAGTACTGCATTCACACCAACCAGGATTCACAAAGATAGATGCTGAACTAGAGAAAAGAGTACACTCATATCAGAATTCTGTCAGGTATGTTAGATTGATAAGAAAGCAAAATTTAAAAGAAAGGGGAGCAACCACTCATTGAAGTAACAGGTTCCAAGCATGAATTAGATGCACGAGTCCCACCTGTAACTTCAGTTACCGACCAGCACCCAAAATGCAGACAGACAAACTTCAGTTGCAATACATTTTATTTCCTTCATGGAATTGTCATTAGGTTGCTTCATTAAGCAATCTAAAACAACAAATGATTTGATACATCTTCTGTTCCAGCTTTTTAAGCGCACTACCATGGAAAGTTGTAATGTTTTACACTTTTAAAACCTCTTTTACATCAATATAGCTTGGAAAATAAAACTTGAGAACATTTTACATTTAATTCTTCTTGTTATTGACACTATTAAAAGACTCTGGAGTTTCTACTGAATTGTCATTGAGCAAAGACATGATTTTGCAAAAAAATAGGGATCCCCATTTCTGTCACTGTTAGGAATTAGGGTCTTTGAAGGATTTGTTCCACAAAGATTTCCTCACAGTGAATTAAAATACAAAAATAACCAAAACCCAAATAAAACCCTACACACCTTACCTTACTGGTATCATCATCTCAGGCAATTTATAATTGACTGCTGCTTTTAGAGATGGAGTTAAAGAAGCTATTTGCTAATCTAACACAACCCTCTTATATTTCCAGTCATTGTAAAGAACAGTGTATACTACCTTATTTTGGTCTTTAAATTTTAAAATAGGAATTTTTAAGTAAAACAGGAAGCCAACACGCTAATTAATGTGTAGCCATTTTGCACTGAACTTTTTGCATGTAAAAAATAAGCTTTTTTAATTTTCTTCCAAATTTCTTCCCTCTCTTAAAATTCTGTGATAATGTATCACTAACGCACAATGTTCCATTAGACTAAAAAAGGGGGAAGCTCTCCAATCTACTGTTAATAGGAAACAACACAGTACAAGATGACTTCAGAAAATCCGCGGGACTCTTCTTGGGAAACAAGTATGGAAATTTCCCAGGGAACACTGTATGCTGCATTTATGTCCCAAAGCATCAGGAATCTGTACATGAAAACTTTGAATTACTTCAGTGTCTTCACTACATCCTAGTTGTTCTAATTTCAAATCACAGTTGATAAAGGTTGGAAGATATTGTCATGACTACCACTACTGTAAGATGATTCTTAACGAGTTAAGTATTTAAACTGGTCAAGAGATCATCGAGATGATTCAGAGTACAAGTTAAAAACCAGTAACATCAGGTATCTGAGCACCTCAGCCAACAGCAAACCACAGTGTGACACTGTATGCACAATGAATGTCTTACCAAATTCTGTTAAATAGAGAGTAGTTTATGTCCTGGATTAGTCAAGCAAAAAGGCAGCCATTTTCATCTAGATTGTTCCATGTTCAGAAAACATCAAAGGTACAAGCAGGGAAAGTATTATCTTGATCTGCTTATAAAAGCAGAAGGCATTACTGTCACTTTTACTGAACTACTTAATACTTATTTTTAGAACATGCTTCCTCTGTTAAATAATAAAACTGCTTTCAAAAGGCAATGGAAATTAGGGGAGGGAAAAAACCCTCCAGAAGTTACGAAATAATGGTTCAAACATTTTAGTACTGAGTTTTGATAATCCATCTCAAGCTACCTCTACAGGTTACTCACTGATACATCTTACTTGAAATTCTAATCCAAAGACTGCTTTTAAAATTACAAGCTCCTCTTTCAAAGACTAACAGAAATACAGTTTGATCCTCCCCCAACACCCAGTGCTGCAGGGTTTTGAGCTGCAATTGTTTTGTGGTTTTTGTTTTTCAATAGTCTGAGTTCTTTTCCTTTAAGAGTTTGCCTTCCCCTTTGTTAAGCTTAGTTGATCTGCCTAATTATGGATTTAACAAAGCAGGCCATGTAAATCTAGTCACAAATACCTATTTCTTAATTACCAAAGACATTAGGGGTAGGACAGAAACTGCGGGATGGTATAGACATGGAAAGAGGAATCCCTATGTTGCAAGTACATTCAGGACAGCGGTGCTCCTGGCTTTCACTAAATAAGAGCAATATGAAAACACAAGTAACCCTCAGTTTGGGTGATCTCTGCCTGTGTCCCCCCACTTTTTGGAACCTAAAAGTCTATAGCTTCAGATTCAGTTGCAGAAGCATTTACAAAGAGAGAGTACTCAATTGGCAAGTTATATCTTAAAATGAAACTTTGACAGCTTACCGCATAACATACATTTCAGAAAACCCATTTCCGATTATTTTACTAATTGTAAAGCTTCTCTTTTATAAACTACGTTCTTTTCAGATTTTTCAAGAAGACAGACCCTGCTGACATCTGCTAGTTCCCATGTACAACAGCTGTTTATTTTGCTTTTACATAGTCTACACAGACATCCAACAGCATACTCCTAATTCAAAATCCTCATTAGGATTTTGTGGTAAAGGACATTTGAAAACAAAAGAAAAGAGCACATTCAAAGATTTCAGATGTACCATAAAGGAGCCAGCTCCTGAACTATATGTTTTATTTCACACACTAAATGTCAAGTTTTTTTAAATCTCACCATACACATGCCTCAAAAAAGACCCCTCCTCCTCCTTTCCCCCCCTCCCCCCTCAAAAAAGGAATAAATGAGTAAAAACCCTGTTATAATATAGCTGGGTTTTCTGGCACAACTTCCCTAACCCTTGCGCAGTTTCTCTGACCAACTCACATCTAAAAATATATTCTGGTTGTCAACTGTGATCAGCTTTGCTTATTACTGTGCATCTGTTAGGAGATGCATGATTTTACAGCAGTTGGCTCATTCAAAGCATCTACAACTTTTATCCATAAATATACCTGGCCACCCAGAATGTTCTGATCACACTGTACTTACAGTAACTTCCCTTTCAAAGCCCAGTCCTCCCCAGAAGAAACCTCCAGTTATTTCCAGTCTAGATCCTGCTTTTCCTACGTTTTGTCTTATTTACCTTTGAAGCATCAGACTGCGTACCCTTTTTAAGTAGGTTGGGACCCTGCAAATATATAGGGAAACATGCGAGTCAAATATTTCCAAAAGCTTTTTAGTTTAACTAATTAAAAGAAAGTTGAAGACCCCCAACCTCAAAACAGACAGGCAAAACCCCTCAATTTCTTTTGTTTTTTTTTTTTTTTTTTAATAGAAGTTTCCTCAGATACATACCAAAACCTGTCTTTCCTCTTGAGATAACTGTAGTGAAATTACCATAACCTTAAAACCTGCTTTGTTGAAGTAGTGTTGTCTACCAAACTGGCACATCACCATATTGACAATTAGCGTTGCTTATATTCTATAACAGGACAGGGAAGTTGAAAGAAAAGATTAAAAATTCCAACCCCCAACCATCTCCAGAATAGTCTTAAGAATTATCAAGGTCCCTTTCAGCCTTTGGGAGCTGGATCATTCTTCTTGCTTAGGATAGATATTGCACAGCAGTGGCTCAGAATGGGAAGGAACTAAACCAAAGCAAGCAAGTTACACTGTTGCTGTCAAAGAAAGAGTATTCTACAGTCTTACCAAACAGTTATTTTTAAATGCACCACTGAGAATCATCCTCCAACAAAAGTCATAGCTCCTGGAGTTGCTAAAATACTTCCTAATCTGCTAAAATACTAAAAATAATATTATTATTTTAAAATGCTTGTGAAATTAATTCACCCCTTGCTCCCTCGGAGCCTCACGGCTTCTGGTATTCACTACTACTGCTGCTTCCATTGAGAACAGATCAGGGATTAACATGAGTGCGTTTAGAAGTTTTAGACACACTGTCTTGAAGGCTGACTTCAGATCACCAAGAAAAACTGGGAAAGCTACTGAATGCTAATTGCTTGCCTTTTGGGGTGAAATCCTCAGGTATAGCCATCAGAGAGCTGTTAGAGTCAACAGTAAACAGTTAGAAAGCCTTCCATCCATTGCTGCCTTTTTAAACTGCAGAGTTTATGCTCACATTGACAGCATCAGCATTTAAGCATCAAAATCTAAGTTCTAAACAACAGCTCACCTCATTCATAAATTAATAGCTGTTTCATATTTTCATGTAACAAAAGGAAAGCAGCTTCCAACTGTGAAGCCTGGTTTCAACAGCTGTCAGTAGCTAGAAATGACGAGTAAGCCATTACCAGAATATTCTACTTCAGTGCAGTTCTTTAGAAATAGACCTACTAAATTGCTTGCTTAAGGGGAAAGGCCAGAGTTCAAAAACTTGGAACTACTACTGTAGTTTCATTTCCTAAGACTTACATCTACACAGATAAGGCCAGAGCTCAGGGTCTCCCCATCCCAAGGATCTAAATAAACTAGATGGAAGTTCTTACTAACAGGCTCACCTGACTAACCTCCCAGCTGGTGTAAGGTTCTTCCCATTCACATGTATTGCATGCAATTACAGATGCTCATTAATAGAAGGCATTCCTCTGCCCATTACTAAGGACAGACTAGGATATCCATGCTAAGCACACCAGAATTTAGAGTCAAAAAGGAGACCATCACCTTATGTCATCCCAAATTTGGGCTACAGGACTTACTTCCTTCAGCAGCAGAAAATGAAATTCCTTTACCCTATTTGCCAGACAAACCAGGTCTTACTGATACAAAGCTAGTTGCAAGGGAACCCAAACCCTGCTTTGAATACAGTTTTCAGAATTGTCTTTAAATGGACAATCTTGCCTGTTGTCAAGCCTCTAAAGGGAATACTACCAGAGAACCTGACATTCAGAACATCCAACCCCCCTGCTCCTACAAGCTTTTTCAGTTAATATGCTTGAGAAGGTTATTGAGCACTTTTAACAAGGAAGGCTACTTGTGTCTTTAAATTTGTCAAAATTAATTAGTTGGCATATCGAAGACTGCAAATCAGCTTCAGGGCAGGGAACACTGAGAAATCGTTTGTTGCAAATTAACCACTATAGATCGGCAAACTAAGTAGGCAGAAACAGTAGTAAGAGACATTCAGCATCTCAAGTGACATGCTCTATTCAAGACTCTTTTGTTCCGCATTATGTTAACTTAATTAGGCTTTCCTCACCACTGAAGTCTGTCAACTACTTCTACTCCATGTAAATAAACTACCCTGCTTCTAGTACACTTTTCTGAGACCTTAAAGTGTTTTAACTAAAAGATCAACCCAACCCTAAATATTATTGGAATAAATTGACACATTTTAAGTAAAGGTAGAGAACTGTCCCTTGAAGCTTTATCTTGACCCAAGAACCATTTACTGTCTGAGGTGGCACAAGTTAAAAAGCCTGAATAAATTTTATGTTCATGTAAGACATTCTGCGAGGTTTAGATAATCACACCTGCACACGTAAGGCTGCTGATGGAACAGTTTGTGCTGTTTGTTACTCTTTGTAATCAGGTATAGTCAGCGATGATTTATTCTGCCTCCCTCTAATCCAAAAGCTTACAGCTCCAGCAGTAGTGCAAGTACCTTGTTTACACAGGGGTAAATGCTACTAAAGCATCACTTCCTAAAGGAACAGCGCATTCAGAGAATACTCAGGTGCAGCACACTTCAGTCTTTTAACACAGCCTTCATTTCCAGCTGTTTACTGCCAACAGCTTGGGTTTACTAAAAAACCCCAAACAAACCAACCAACCAACCACCACCTGACATCAGCACCACACCAATACAGTGATACTAAATCAACTTAGAAGTACATGACTAAGTAGTTCAAAGAAAGGATTGTTTTACAGTCCCACACCAGGCACGTATCATGCCTCTACATTAACTCTTAACATACCAGAATAGGTAGCTCCCTAAACTGCTTCTAAAGACAAATACAGTTAGGAAGCAAAACTATTTACAGCAAAATAAGTCAGTAATGTTATAGCACCTGGCATTCCAGTCAGAACTCTTTGTCAAGATTAGGAGTGAGGAAAAACTTTGCTTTTGAGCTCCTACTCCCCATTCATACATCTAATATTTAGTTAATAGTAATTAAACAGATAACACAAGCTTAATAAGCTTTGCTGTAGCTACAAGAAGAAACTAATTTCACAGATGCATGAGGGAAATGCATCTGTGCAGTACAACAGTTTCAGTACCTCACATATATTCTTACCTGCAACCACCACAGAAAGCACCAGCTCCTGCAGAATTTCCAGAGGGAAAGAGTATTGGCTGGATGTCAGTAGAGAAGTAACCTCACTGCCCTAGCTAATCTATGGACATCCTCTCCTTTCTAATCCGCAGAAACCTAACCTTAGAACTACTCATTACCAGGGAGAACAGAACAAATCCCCTTAACCCTTTTCTTGCATAAAAAGCCTAAACTTGTCTCTTACTTAAGTACTTTCTTATCCTCAGCAACTTCCCCAGTCAACAGGGCACTCATCTGCTAGGCTCTGTCTTCAGCTACCATTCCTGCAGTTACTCTGAGAATCTGTAATACTGTAACATTGCTCTTCTGTTTCTGGTTACAGGATTCCTGCTGCAGCAATAAGAAATATCCAGCTTTCAATTTGAGGGAAAAAAAAAAGGGAGGGGGAGAGAGATGTGAGAAAAAGGTTAATTAATATGAAACAATGCAGGTGAAGTCCTCCAGGTTAACTCATTTTTTTGTTAGCGATAGAAATACACAGATCAAAGCTGCCCTGCACTGATTTCCTAATGCATTACAGCCCACATAGGCTGTAAAGTGGAATCTGTGTCAGAAGCACATTTAATCCTAGGATTCTCTTCAGCTAGTAACTGAACTATATATCAGAAAGACCAAAAATAATCCAGGCCAGGCTGTCTGCTTCCATTAATCAGCAAGCTAAATTCACATGTGATACCACTACTTTTTATAAGAGATTGTGCACGTATACGTGTGTGTACATATATATTTTGTAAAGGCAGATGCATTCTTGGTTTCTTAGTTCTCAACTTTGCATCACAGTGAATGAAGTTAAACATTTGAAGTTGCTACATATTCGTATACACAAAGGCAGGAATATAATGGAAAAACTTCCAGTCTCTACTTACATTCTCAGTTTAAAGCACAGATTCAATGTGGGAGTAAGATCAGATGAAACAAAGGTTTTCATACTTTAAAGCTGAAGACTAAAATGCTTCCTTTCCTCTGAAACATCTGAAGACAACAAACACTAACACTGAACTGTTACAAGGGAGAAAATAACCTGAGCAAACGTTTTTAATGATTACACTCTACAACAGGTGAAATAAATCCTGAATTTGGATCCTTGCAGGTGAAAGTTATTGCCATTGATTTACTCAGCTGTTCAGCACAGCTCCTTTTCAAAGAGCAGTTCCTTTCTTACAGTTAAGTGTTCTGTACATTGAATTCAGAGATATGACTGCACAGAAAGGCCGCATCTAGCACAAAACATTGTGTTCAGATCCTGCCTTATACTTCATTATACTCTCTACCCTTATTTGTAGAACCCTCATTTGTTATGAACTTTTCATACCTTCCCTTTTATTCATACTATTACTTATCTCTCCTCAAATTATTCAGTCTAATTTAGAAAATGAGATTAAGCTAACAAAAATTGTTTGCAAACAGGAAGTCTATTATGTCTATATTGTGTTATCACTATAGTCTGTTCCAAGAATAGCAATAGTTTTAAACACCATCTTGCCAGAATTACTCTTTTCTCTGATAAAACTAAAAATCATTTCAGAAAGACCAATCATTTTTACTTTATTATGAAAATTGCTACATTACAGTCACTGTTCAAAACAGTATTTTAACACTATGGTTTCTCTCCATTTAAATGCCAATACACAAGCCATGATTACTGTTTCAAAAATATGATTAGCATTATCTATGGTAATTTGACATAACTTAAGCCATTAGAACTTTCTATAATCTGTTTCTCCCTCCCCCTTTTTTTGAATCTGCCATGGTAAAGAACAGCACCTACAATACCCAAGTTACCTGCTAGTGTTATTGGTATAAATAAAGTTAACCATAAACACAGAAATACACAGACACACAAAAATCCCTCCCCGGGAAATGATTTGTTCTCTACATGTTCAAAAATGCAACAAGGTCAGCTTTTTTCACTTTGACACATAAGTTAACAGGCAAAAGTCTCAAACCTAATCCATGGTCAGCTTGGTCAAGAGCACATTCCCATTCCTGTGCCACATGGACTTTCAGAGAAAGCTTCTGTCCTCTGGCCTCAGGGTAATGAAACTGATCAGTACAGATTTCAAGTATTTAATTCAGTGCCAAAATTTGAAGTGGTCAGTGCATTTTATTTATTTCACAAACAGAAAGAATAGTAAGTGTATATTTATAACTCCAGTAAACAGGAAAGTCCTTAACAGTGTGATTATTACCACAACAGCACATTAATACTGAATTTATCAATGCTGTTCCACAGAGATGCTTCAAACCCTTTATAGCCAAATGCACTATAGGTTACCCATTATAAATACTAACATTCTTCTATTTTTGAAATAAACAAACATAATAGCTTAATTCAGGGAGACCAAATGGTTCTGTGGTGCAATTAATTCTCTTCAAACGTCTCTGTTGACAAATCAGGAATAATAAATACAATCCCACTGCTTTGGAAGCCATGCGGTCCAGACTTTCACATGTACTCTATGTAGACACCATGCCTTTTTGCAGCATTATCAACTTAAAAGGAGTAAATAATCTTTCTGTTAGAATAGGAAATTATTTCCTCTTGGCAGGTATTGACAAATCAAGTCTCTAGCTTCATCACCACTTCACAGACAGATAGCCTCTGGCTGCAGTTTTCCAATCTTAAAACTGAAAGTTCGGAAGAAACAACTTAGTGTTTTCATCTGTAACAACAGAATGTAACAGAATACGTTTTAAGTGCCATGTCAGGGAAGAAAGTGGGTAGTAGTGAAGTTCCGCCAAGTAGATTATCCCACAGAGCCAGGTCATAAATGACAGTCTAGGTAAGCTTTTCATGTTGAATCTGGTAGTAACATGCCTGAATTAAAACAAAGTTCAGTTTAGCATACATACAAGCTCTCAGCAAGCTGAAAAAAATCATACATAAAAAGGTTAACTTTTTTTCTATTCGAGAAAACAGAGGGCTAGGCTTTCTACAAACAGTGATGATGCAGTGACATTCAACAACTGAAAATCTTGTAAATCAGCAAAAAGAACAACAGGAAATTTTAAGTTACAAATTATGTCCAATCCGTAACGAAGCAAGACAGCATGATTTGGGACTCTGAATACTTTCACAGCTTCCTGCTTTGCTAAGATGATGTACACTTTTTTGCACACGTCTTTGTTTGCCCTTTCACAGAAGGCCCCCAAAAAGCAAATATTTTCTTACAGGATAAGGGTGCAGGGATTAAGTGTTTCAAAGCCCTCACACTGAAAAGCAAAGGTTTCCATCACCTAGATAAATACCCTGACCTGCTGCTGATAGCCATTCACACATTAATGCTGCTCCCAATAAGCACTGGGGCAGCTATGACCAGAAACCTAATATAAATGCCTCAGACAGCACTTGCATTCATGGAAAATAGATTCTGCTTCTACTACATATGTTATTTGATAAATTTTAACTAACCCAAACCTCTCATTTTTTGCAGCCCTTTAAAAATATCAGGTATGAAAAAAAAACAAAAACAAAACAACCCTTTGCACCCAACTATTTCCAGTTTGTACAGAAAACACAATCATGTTCACCTGGCAGCTCATTTTAAGATTTTAATTTAACTTTCAGATTAACAGCCTCCCTCCAAAAAAGCAGTACTTCATCTCAATTTTTATAAAAGGACTAAGGTTCGTTAAGTTGCAGGGAAACAACAAGCTCCAGGTGAGCATTCAGAACAGTCAACAGCCACCAACATTACATTTGAGTAAAGTACATCTACACAGTGCACCACTTTATTAGCAGAACCTGCAATTGTTAGGTTATACTAAGCTCCAAGTTAAGCTTCCCTGCTCATTCTAGCTAAAAAATTCAATAAAAACGTCAATGAAGTTACAACCTAATGTTCACACAACTGTCCTATGATCATCATTGTTCACAGCTGACTAATTTGCAAAGAAAGCTTTTAATAACAGAGTCATTTTCATACCTTCAAGGTAGTGAACATGATGCCTTGCTCCCCGTGCTGCAGATAAGGATCCATCAGGTCTTCAATTAAGTGCACCTCAGACCCCAAATTCCTTATCCTGTCATGTGGAGGAGAGGGAAGGAGACTAGTTAAACAAGAGACACCACTATAATGGTTTTACTTTTCACACATGGCACACCCCATGCTTTTCCCTAACCTCATTGTGGAGTTACAACTGCTTCACAGTTAACTCTTCAACATTTTTCCAGGCCAAAGCAAAGCACCAAAATGGAAAATTTACCAAGTTACATAAAGCTACCAATTAGTCCTAGGAAAAGAAGCAGGAGTGTTTTATATACAAGTACTCACACAGCCTGTGCTCAGCTAATGACAGACGCCATGCTTAGCGCCTACCTGGCTCGTAGTACCACATAGAGAAAAACAGGAAATAAGTCATCCATGGACCACAGAAAATCTTCTTGAAGAGTTTCCAGTACATTCTGAGAGATCTCTTCAAAAGTCTGCTGGATCACCTTCAACTTGTCAGCTGGGGTGAATGTGGTACTATTTGGAAAGCAAAAGCAAAGCAGGATGACAGTAAGAACTTACCTATCTGCATCTAAATTAGGAAGACAACTTGCTAACTACCATGTTTTAAAAAAATGGTAAAGAAGGAAAAAGACTTTTCTAATCCCCTTTTTAATTCCTACTTAAATTCTTACAGCAGAATTCCTTATGCCAGCTAACAGACATAAGAACACTCCCCAGGCACTGGTCATTTTGCCATAACTGTTTACAAGTTTACATGTATATTTGATTAGACATCCTCATACTTTTGACTCTAAGTGGTGTCCTATGGACACATCTCAGTTACATTTATGAGGCTATTCATCATTGCCCTTTGGGAGAATTTGCTAACATTTGCAGTAGGAACTAAAACATCTTGGCGACCTCTCCTACAAAGGTGAAAAGGTGATGAGTAAAGGATCACAGCCAACTAAACTAGATACTAGTATATCAGGAGCAGCAAAACATTAAAAGACAAATGTCAGAGAATTACCTGATTTGCTGTAAACATTCAACTGCAGAGGCAAAGCAGGCATCTTTTGTATTTGATGATACCTGTGCAATCGTGAGAAGATTTATCATGCAGGTTTTACAACTTTTCTGTTCAGCAGCAGAAAAAAAAGCACAGTATCATGTAACACTGGCATAAAAGACACTTTTCCTTCCAGTTTTCCAGTGCAAGGAAAAGGGAATGTGCCTGGACACTGAAATCACCCAGGAAATCTGCCTATGTACAATATTTATGAGTGTTATTTACACTCAGAAAAGCCTGCAATGAATTCATTGGTTTATTAAGGTTTGGGTATCTTCCAGGTCAAGTGAGACTGAGAATCACTAAATCTTAATGGTTAACAGTCAAGAGGCAACCATAAGACTGGAACAGTTGAAACCTAGAAAAGTCATACCAGTAAATAATCAAAGGTAAGGAGCAAACAGAAAAGAACAAATACAGATGTAAGCTTTTATATGCAACCGAACCTAAAGTCTTTCTGAATGGAGCAGGTAGAGAATGGTTGCCAAGAGATCTAGAGGAATTCACAGAAATAAGGAAACAGGACAGAAGAGAGAAGCAGATAAACATGATGTCTTGGTTAAAAACATCCTGTTTAATTCAATGAATAACCCAGCAAGTCAGGTAAATGGCTACAGAGAGCATCATATACTGCATAATTCAGAGAAGACAGATGCCACATAGTACTTCATAAGGAGAGGGACTCTACTGTATAACCAAACATAGAATAAGTGTAAAGAATTCAGGCAGCTGATAAGAATCTCACCTAAAACTATAGAAGATCTGAAGTAACTCAATAAATGTGTTAATGCTGGATTTTGTAACATTTTAAGTCTGAGTGGAGGTTTGCATCATGTTTTCTCAGGCGAATCTTCAACTTCATGATTTGGGGAAAAGGGGACTTGTCTTGCTGGGAACCCTTAGCCTTGGGGCGGGCTTCAGCAGCAGCTGTGGTCATTATTACAAACCAAATTCTCTCTATCAAGCAATATCAGCTCATCTGTGTGCAGCAGTTACTACGATGAAAGCCAGGCTTCCAATTATTACAGACTTTGAACAAGCCACAGCTATAAATAAGGAAGAGGTGATCTGATGGCAGGAGTACCAAAATGGCTAAGAAAGTCACAAATAAAAACACAGGAATTATAAACAGACATGATTGAAAGTATACCATAAATACTGAAATTGTTCAAAGTTATGATTATTAAGCCACCCTCACTGCAGCACAGACTGAGTACTACAGTAAGACCAGTGTTCAGCCACTTTCAGCAAGATAAGGATTAAGAATAAAAACCTTACAATTCTTCTCCTAATCAGAAAGTACATAATGGTATAACTCCCTTAAATCAAGCAGCTTCAAAATTCCCTTCTAGACTTTTATTCTCACAGCTGCATAATTGGAGACCAAGCAAATATCTTCCTGAAACAGAATTCACTACAGACAGTAAGTGACAAAGCCAGACTGACAGCTATTGAAGAAATCGCTAATATAGATTTTAAGTAGCAGACATTTTAAGGAAACAAGATAGCATCTCTTCAGCAAAAGGCTTGATCAAAAAGTTCTTTGACTGCTTCTTCATGATCTCAGCTTCTTGAAAGAAACACTGGGCAAAGGTCAGTGAACATACCTTTTTACTCTCTCCAAGGATGGACACCGTTCCTGGCCAGAATTTCCTGCAAGAAACCCAACAGTCTATTGAGAGAGTGTATTCTTATAGCATTTTTCACCTTAGGAAAATGAGGTCATCATGTTCTTGTAGGAGATACACCAGCCCTTTCTATAGGATCAATTACATCTAGCACAAATAGCTGGAAAATAGCCTAATTTGAAATGTTCCCTCTGGTTTTGTACCAATGCCAATCTTCCCCACCCCATATCTCTTCTTTTTGGAAGAGGGAAGTTTTGATTCCCCCCTCTCAACCATACTAATTAGCTTGAAAATATGTTAAGATGCATTTTAATCAAAGAAAACACTTCAGATAAAGGCTGAAATTGCTTTATCTAGTTACATGCCATAATATTTTTTTTAAGCTCTGTGTATTGTTGAAGCATACTCACGCTTGCACTCCAAGAAAACTTAGAAGAGCCATATCAGTTTGTTTGTTTAGACGTAAAACACATTCCCAGTAAATATCTTCCTCACGTTCGTTGTCTAAGGCATACAGCATAAATAGAGGAGGATAGAGTCGTGGCAGTAACACAGGGAGCAGCAACCCAAAACTGGTTACCACATAGCTATTAACAGAAGAAAATAAAAGAAGGGAGGCTTGAAGATTAAGACATTTAAAAAAAATTATCTATAAAAATTGAATGAAAAAAATCCCACTGGAATGAATCATTCATTTAATATGAGCCTATTCTATTAGGTATATGAATAATACATACAAATCCATCAAATAGTATCTGTGCTAAGAAATACTTTGAAGTAACTTTCCCTTACAGTACAGGCACAGGTGGATAAGGGCAAGGAGACTAGTTGTGGTGCAGCATTTTTGTGGTTTATACGTTTTAAATGGAACACTGGCTTTCTTCCTTGTATAATGTAAAAACTGAATACTATATTCTAGTTCAACTTTTATGTGTATCTTCATGCTAACCATTTAGCCCCCATTCTGCTGGCAGATAACTTTACCTTCAAAGCACAAGCTGGAAAATAACCTAAAGCCTATTCAGTTCCCTGACCTAGCTCCACACACTTGCACTCCAGCCTTCATGAAGTCAGCAGTAGTTTGGCATCATGCTGTAATCCTAACATGGAAAGCTGAACTCACAGTGCCTACTAATACCACCTGCACTCATTGGAGTCATTGAAGCCCCTTTCAAGGAGGCCACCTCTACTGATCCCTCTTCCTTGTTTTGACCACACCTGAGGCTGCTGTGGACAGGACAACGATGGATTAAAGAGTGAGCTCAACATGACCAGCTATTTGCAGCGCAGTATATGTGCACTGGACCTGCATTATCCCCAGTACGTGTATCCAGATTAGTCTGCAGAAGCCCAGGCCCAATCCTGATCTTGTTTACCCACAACAGACAAAAGCAAGTTTGGGCTTAAGTTAAGAACCACTGCATGGAATAAGGATGAGATTCTTATTGCAGCCATCACATGGAAGTCTGCTTATCAGGATCTGTCATCAGAACCAAAGGAAAACAAAATAAAATCTGCTTTTATCCATCAGTTAAACATGTGCTTATCTTTCTTCCCCCACCCAAGAAAAAAAGAAAATAAGGAAAAAAAACAGAAATAAAACAAAGGCTTCATTAGGGTTTTTCAAGGGGTTTTCTTTTTTTTTTCTCTTCACATACCCCGGCTCAGGAGATTCTGATCTCGAGTCAGATTTTCCACTACAAAATGATCGCCTCCCTTTTGTCTCTGTCGCCACAAATGGAATTGTGCTGCCCTCTTCCGGAAGATCAGGGAACAAGAACCTAAATGGCAATACACAGATCAACATAGGATTTCAGTTCAAAAAGTTTCCACAAATCACAGAGTTAGAAGGCAAGACTGGACAGACAAAGGCAGCTGAAATAATACATGGTGGACTAAGACAGCATAGCTAACAGATACACAGTACCATCTACCTCGAAGTAAAACATGGCAGGCCAACCCCTCTGATGCCAAAGATATCTTTTCCACCTTGACATCACTTCCCTCCTGACAACGCTTCCAGTAGTTAATAATTTGGAGTATTTCTATTTTCAGATTGGCAGAACCCAAATAAAGCTGTAATTGCTCTCAAGAATCTAAGCAAACACTCCATAAGAACACTGCTCATCCATGTTTGTAAGAACTTTAATGGAATACACCAAGTCCCCATCCTCGCTATTCTATACCCTTTGAACACTGCCTTTTCACAGCATAGATATCCCAAGATACCAAATTGGAAACCCATATTCAAGACAAGCTTATTACAGCAACATCTGAAGTACAATGCAAGATGTAATATACTGTGGTAAAGATTTTAATTTTTCTATTTTACCAGAATATTCAAGACTCCAAAAGCCAAAAAAGTTAAGGAAATACAAGCAACCCTCAAAACAGAGTCAGATACTGGCATACTTGGCCTGCACAAACACTAGACAGTTTCAGTCCTTGAGACATCTTTAATTCAGCAGAAGTTCGACCGGAAAATGAGAGTCTCATTACCTAACCAGTTGGAAGATGCGTTTGAGGTAGGACTTTATCTCCCTTACAGCCTCCTGCAGTAACCGCCGATTAGCCCCAACTCCAACATAGGTCATTCTGTACACAGCTACCAGCGTTTCCACCAGCTTGCCCAATGGATGGAGAGGAGTATCACAAGCCTGAGATGAAAGATGTTAACTGGCCAGTCAGATAGGTCAATGCAGGTTATTAAATTCATGTATGAACTACATACAGCTCATAGAGGAGTCAAGACAGTACAAAATCTTACACTACTACTTGGACTAGTCATCTGTCCAGTACTGTTAAAATTAACATGCCATAAATAGCAAGTATTTCAAGATGCTTTGCTAAGATACAATGTTTAAGAATTAAAACAGTAACTGAGCAGAAACTGACTTGAAGGCAGTATCCATTAGGTATATAATGATTTTAGTTGTGGATTTTAATTCAATAAACTAGGAAGTTATGAGCAAACTTGAACAAATACAACATGGATTACAAGAGCAAACCTGGAAGGACTTGAGGAAAGCTATTACAAAGTCTTTTACAAAGTGAGCTTGACATCATTCCTTAGCAACAAGCTACACGAGTATTTGGTAGTCACAATACCTTTATCAAATACTTTTTTATATTTTCATATTTTTCCAGGGTGAAGGCACCAATGTGCTGTGGAATGAACTCCAGACTTTCCAGTGTCTGAGTATGTGAACGGCTCAATATTTCTGGGCTGCAATTATGAAAAGGACAGAGACATTGTACCGCTTATTTGAGACATACAGTAGGGAAAAAAAGCCCTGAAGTTAACAACTGAACTAATTCTAAACATCAGCAAGTCCCTGAAAGGGTTTATAGGACAGAGTATTGTTTGTTTAGGATTTGTTGTTGTTTTAACTGAATTTTTACAGTCAAGAGTTTCTGGTCTAAAGTAGAGTGTGATTTCAGTTTCTCTCTCAATACTTTGTCTTGCTGACTCTATTCTCCAGGAACCAACCTGTCTTTGTGTTGCCGCCGGTTGGTGGTCAGGGCCACTGCAATGTTGTCCCAAGCTTTCCATCTATCCCCCTGGCCTGGGCTCTCACAACCAAGCTGGCTCCAGCATTCTTCAAATACTGCCTTCCATTTTTCATCAGGAGGCACTGCCAGAATCCCAAGTTTCCGCCTAATAAAAAGGCCAGTTAAGTCTGTTAAAAATCGGGCTGTCATGAAACGACACATTCAGCTATGAAAACCACCTATGGCTAACGTCAATCTACTATTTCATACTATTTTACCATAGCTGATATACTTAACAGCCTCTACTGTGAACCAAAGTTTATCACTAAGAATAAACCTAGAGCCTATTTAATCAATGGGTTGACTTTCAACACCTTTACAAAAAGCTATACTTATTTTTTTTTCCTTCCTAACATACATTCATCCATATAGCATTATAATGTTATCAGATTAAAACACTTTTAAAACCTATGCATGGGAACAGCTATGAACCTTGTTACATTAGAGAAGTCAGTCTAATTCTTTTCTTATCGTCTTCCAGGAAATGGTCTGGCTAAACACAGAAGGACTGGTTTGATTTCCAAGAAAATAGGAGATACTGCACTTGACTGGGCTGATCCTCACTGGTATTCATTCAGAAAGCTCAGACACATACACATAGCAAGGACACATTGCAAATATGCCCTAGATATCTCACTATCCTGGAATGTACAAGTAGCATAGCTACAGAGATGATAACAAGGAGAGATATATGGCTTCTGCCCCTAAAGCAGCATCTATAGATGATGTTGGGTGACATCTGAGGGATGTGCTAGTAGAGAGTAAAACTAGCTCAGGCATCTTTTCATTGACAGCCAACACTCAAGAGATCCTATATAACCAAAAGAAAACCATGTTCTCCCTACCTATGTATCTATCTCTCTCAATACAGGTGTCTGAGACATATAATGAAATTTAGGGGTTTGAAAAGGACTAGCACTACTGGTATTGCCCCATACTCCCAATTTCACAGAGCAGAAAGAGTAGGCTCTTAAGCCTTTTCACAAATTATACCAGAAGATTTTTCAACTTCAAGAGAGCCTGAAAAGGGCAGATGAAACCCTTATTTCATGAGCAATCTTCACAAATGTGTACATACATTTATTCATAGACTCCCTACTGCGGTAAAAAGCAGACAGCTGCTAAGGTTGCAAGTGTTCAGTTCAGCAGGGAGGCCTGCTTAACTTTGCATCCTGTTGTAGGTGTCAGCACTGTCAAAAGAAATTACCAGTGAATGCTTCAGGAAGCACACTGAGAAGTAATCCATGTAAAAACATTAGGGTTGTGTCTCCAATTTTAATCTGAAATTTCAGAGTATGCTTCACAGATATTGAGTTCTGTACAACAATTACTTCTATTGTAAACCCGTATATAGTGCCACCAGATAGTGGTAACTCTAAATTTACATATATTTCTTCTATTCAAAGATCTCAGTTATGACTTAAATAAAAAAAAAATGATTCTTTCCCAGGGTTAATTAAACAAATTGATGTGATGCAGCTGCTATAAATATGGTTATAGGAACACTTCTAAAAATTATGTTCGCCAAGGTGTTCAAATGCTCTTTTGCAGTTCAGCTGATATCTCTACTATTATCTTATGCATTATTTGAAAGAGGTGCAGTTGCTAATTCTACCCAATGTGCACCCACTGCTATCATTGACATACTAAGTTAATTACCAAGAGAATAATTGGCAGAAGACAGAGAGGTTGTGATTGACTTAATCACTCAAATATAACTTAGTTTTTCTCAGTGCCTCAGAGGTCAGCAACACCTGTGAACTCAGATTCTAACACGCAGTTCAGATAGAAATTAATACAATAATTAATCCGAGGCAACTATAGGACAACAGCAGCATGCTTGCTATCCTGTAATTTCATGCTGCTACTTCCATATTCAAATAGTAATTAAAGAAAGAACAGCTATTAAAACCAAAGATTTTGATCTTATTTTATTTCCTAAGCAGGAGGAAAGACAGATGGAAAAGGAAAAACATCTCAAAATCTCACCGTTTATTTGGAAAAAAATATTTTTAGTTGGCCTTTGAAAAAAGACAATAGTTATGTTCCAGAGTATTACTGAACCATAAGAAGTTATTTCTTACTCAACACTCACAATGCTTTAGGTTTGTCCTTCTCATTCTCATACAAACTAGGTTTGAAGTAGGTTCCTGTGATTTTTATCCCAGATCCCCACTCTCCACTGAAGAGACCTTCAATATAATCTCCATTTGGCAAGGTCAGAGTTCCCTTGAGAGAAGATAATAAAAAAATTAAATTAAATTCATCAGGAGCCAAATGTCAAGCAAAGTAACCTCTCCCCCGCCCCAACAGTTTATGAGTAACAACTGTAACACCAACCTTTCCAGTCAGAGTCCAGTTATCTGAAAATTCCCCCTCATAGATTGTGTCATCCTCAGAAAGCAGAATTCCAGTCCCCTGTGTAAAGAGAATCATAGAGAGCACAAAGCAGGACTTACAACAGGCAGCCTGACTGCAGACCTAAAGATCCACTGAAAAACCTGTTACTAATTCTTAGCAAATATTTTTTTTTAAATAGAAGTTTCTGTAGTCCTGGATAAAACAGAGCAGAGATTATAAAGACAGTTTAAAAGGCCAGGAAAACAGATGGCTAGAGGAACAGAAGGTGCACACAGCTTAGCATACACTCATCTACCCCAGGAAGTGACCATGCTCAGAGAAAAAATCACTATAGCACAGATGGGTGTTCAACTCACCATCATTTTGTTCATGCTGAAGGCTCCTTCATAATACAGTCCAAACTGAGTAACCACAACACCGTTGCCTTGGCAAACATCATCTTGCCACATTCCCATATACTTTTCTCCTCTGAAATAAAATGAAGTAGGAAGAATACAGTCTTAGTAGCACATTTATATCCTTTCTTTGACTTTAATGCAGTATTTGACCATTACAGAAACGACTAGAGAAGAGTCATACAGCACTTGCTTCAGATCTGTCAATCCAGTTTCACTAGCTTCATGGAAATAAAGACCCTTTGACAGAAGCAAACTATAATGAACTTCCTTTCCCAATTCACTTGCAAATCAGTCACATCCAACCAAACTCTGAAACAATGCTGAAGCCTGACTAAGCCCAATTCCTATCCAAAGGAACCTAAGCAGTAGCTACAGCACACAAGACTGAAACTTACTAGATAAAGCTGGACCAGATCAGCTAAGATTTAAGTTGTGTATGAAATGGGATCTTAGGCTTCATCAGGCATCTGCCTGATGTATTTAACAGTTACTTAGAAAAGATGCAAGAAGCTTACTTTAGGCATTCTTTTTACCAAAGCTTTTGATATCTTTACCTAAACTCAGACAACTCAATTTGAGAATAATAAATGAAAGAAACCAAGCTGTTCCACTTGGGGGATAGGAGGTAGACCTACAAAGTCATACATGAAATTTTTAAAATATCAGAGTGCAAAAATTGTAAGGAAACAATTTTGTAGAAAGTTTCTGGAGAACAGCCTAACAAAGGTCATGCCACAATATTAAACAATTCAAGACTGCTTACGAGTAAATACCAGCTTCTTTCAGACTACTATTTAAAGTACTCTGCTTATTACACAACATTTTCCTCCTAATACCCAGAAAAATTATGGTCATTGTAAAGAGAGCAAGCCCAGCCATTAATCTGAATTCAGGGGAATCTTCCAGCTAATTGGACCCATAACCTTGCAGAATGCTGGCCTGAGTCATCATGCCAGCTACAGGGGTCTCTGCTGCATGAAGGCTTCCTGAAGAGACAGATGCAGCAGCATACTCAATTACCAGGATGGAAATGTAAGAGTAGAAATCCCACTTGCTCACATGACTGTGTTGCAACAATGGCAGCAAGTCATAAGAGTGTCTGAAGCTATTCCTTATTTGTCTGGGCTAAAGAATTAGAAATGAAGAAAATCAATCTTTAAGCCACAAACATGCACATATTCTTTACTGAGACCATGAAGAGAACTATCATGAGGGCAGCTTACTCATATTTGAGTAACTCTGGAATAGAAAACAAATGCCGCATTCCTCCCTCAGCATGAACTGCCACTTACAAATTCTGGAGGTGAGAGAAGTTCTGTGAGAAAAGCTGCCATCTCTTCAGTGTGCCCTAGGTAACTGAATGACTAAAAGTATGTAGAGACATCTTGATAGTAGCGTATAAGAACACCACTGAGCAAGACTACAGGCAAAACTGATATCAGGAAATACCTAAATATATTGCAATAGCTCTGTCTCAGGAAAATACCCACATAGACACTCCCACACACCTCCTTTACCTCCAGACTTTCTACTGTTCTGCTTTTTAAGTGGGCACTCAGTTCAGTTAAGCCAAAACCAATTTTCTTGTGCTCTCAAAGATGTCTTTTCAGGAAAAAGCCAGCATTAAATTAGTGACTGAAAAAAAACAAATTATATCGATCTATATGAATCTGTACTCTGAGAGCATTCGTTTAGTGCACACATTTAGTGCCATTCTGTTTCCGAGACCATTATTTCACTAATTTGCCCTGACAGAAAGTACCTTCCCTCCACTACACTGACAGAGTAAGTCAATGGATAACTTGAGTACAAGCATTACGCAGTCCTGTATGCTGGATCACTAACAGCCCAGTCTTACAGGCCTGAGACGGAAGAATACTCCTCACATGACATAAAACTTCCAGCACTTGCACAAAATGCCCTTATAAGATACCATACCTGGTCCTAGTTTTCAGGCATGAGTATGATAGGAAAGCAAGGAAGAAAAAAAAGCAAAACAACACACCACACCCCCCTTCCCCACATTTACTCCAGCAGCAGCACCAAAAAGCAGTCTCTAGACCCAGTTTTTTAGGTCAGCAACCCAGAAAGCCTAACATAAACAAAAAATAGTAAAGACAACATACACTACTACTGCAACTAACAGATCAAACAGACAACATGCACTACTACTGCAACTAACAGATCAAATCCTTTCCTTTCACTCTTTTTGCAAGTGTACATCATACTTGTTTCAAGAATTTGTGGATATCACATTACCTTGTGATATCATCAAAAACTCCATAGCCACTCTTCTTATCCATTGTCCACTGTCCAATGAACATACTGGGAGAGGAAGAGGTCAGCTTCCCGCTGCGTAGCAGACCATGCCCATGACGCATGTTATCCTGAAAACACCCTTCATACACCTCACCAGTTGCATAGCTATAATGAAAAAGAGAGTAAGAAAGATTCTTATAATCTGCTTCTGTTGTCAGGCTTGGTTTTGGTTTTCTGTTTGGCTTTTTTTTTTTTTTCAGTTGGGCTATTTTTGGGGTAGGGTTGGTTTGTTGTTTTTTTTATATACATATACAGATATATGTGTGTGTGTGTTTTTCCTCTAGAACAAATCAACTCTCTTATTTCTTTGGAATTCCACTGCAGCCACAGCAAGCAGGAACTCTAGTAAAAGTATATTTGGGCCAAAAGCGAACCTTTAATAGAAGTCTTCCGATGCTTTGTTGTTTTAAAGTCACTCTGCACTACAAGCAAGACCATTAGAGGTTATATTTCTCTCAGAAGAAAGTTTCCTCTATTGTTGAAAGGTGGTAGCAACATTAGAGTAGGTATTTTGAAATTAATAACAGAACACTGTACAAGTATGCATTGTGAGCAATCTGCCAAAAGCAAAGCAGAAAATTAACCAACCTATATTCACCAGTCTGAAATGCAATAAAACTACATGCAGAGGCTTGGTAAGCTATCCTCCAGAGCACCAGCCCTGCTCTCCCTTCTGCAATGACAGCAGCACAAGTGCTACATGTTACCTGTAGACTCCATGCCCACACATTTTGCCTTCCTTCCAGTACCCCACATAATGGTCATCCTTATTCAGGGCTTTGTTTGGCACTTGGTATTCACCATACCTGTTAACACACAGAAATGGAACATAAGCAGCTATAATTGCTAGCACACTTCATTAAAAACAGGAGCTGATGTATATCACAGACCCATTCTAAAATCAGAGTGCTCTATATAATTTTTAGCCCCTCTTCAACTACAGCAATTACTTTTTTTTTTTTTAAGGGAAAGCAGGAATTCCAGCATCACTAGATCCATTTATTCTGTACAACTTTTCTCCTGTTTGACTGTGGCACGTTGCACATATTCCCCTCTCTCTCAGCTTTTTGAAGGCCACAAATCTTCTCAGACCCTAAGACTGCTTCTACCTTTGTTGTCTTCTTCAGGCTTCTACCTTTGTTGTCTTCTTCAGCTTTATTCCAGAGAAAGATGATAACATACACTGCTATATGTTGAGTGTTAAAAAAAAAGGATGCTAGCTTCCACTTACATTCAAACAGTGGCACAGAACTGTTCACAAATTCAATATGCCTAAGAATGAGACTTTTATTTATTGACTGTAGTCTTCGAGGAATCCAGTTATGGAGGTTCTTCTGAATGCACATCTACCCCAACAAGACATTACTAAGTGTTGAGACTATAGCATGCGTGCTGAAACACAAACATAGTTGATAATTCTAGCAATTACAGCTAAATACCAATCATTTCTTCCTGGTGGGGATTTGTTTGTGATATTTCCATCTCCAACAACCCTAAAATCACATGGTTTAGTTGTAACTTACTATTAACTTACAAATGACCAAAGCTGTTTTTCAGTTTGACATTATACCAATAGCTATAGTGCATTTTAAAAACCTATTTGCAGCCAGACCACATTTCCATTTCCCCTCCAACTCAATACTCTGAAAATATGTCTGGAAGCCAGTAGGACTCCACATACATTTTTACCCTGCCCACAAGATTCATACAAAAATGCCTTTGCAAGAAGTGAAACTCTTGACCTCAATAGTGCCTTGAGCAGATTCTTAGCAATGAAATCCATAGATTATTTCAAAGCTGTGTAATAAATTAAGTTACTTTCAAGTGGTCTTATTCATTTCACTAGGTAACTTGGAAAATGTCTAATTTCTGTTCATCCTGCTTTCAGACTCCTCTATACTAGCTACCCTAATCATCAGGATCACATACTCTCATTAGTTTTGTTTTCATCACCCAAACCCTGAAGTCTCAATTCAAGATTTTGTTGTCTCCTTCCTAAATTATTAAACCCTTGCTCTACCAGAAATACAGCAAGGAAAGTATTAGACAAGATGCACCACTATAGGGTATGAAAGGCCTTGCATTTTCTAGATGGATTAAAAAACAAAACAAAAAATAAAACCAAAAAACCATTACTTTTGAAAGAACATTGCAACACAAAGTTGACAGTTACCTATACAGCAGAAAGTTGACTGCTGCAGACTTCTCAGTTGGCTTCCTCTGCTTAGGAGTTTACACCCACCCACCCATTCTTTTCCTCAGCTGCTTTATCATTTTCTTCCTCCATCCTACAGCAGATTACCCCAATTAGTTTCAGTTTTTATGAACAAACAGATTTTTAATCACAGAAGTAGAGAGTCTGTTGTGAAGACAACTAGCATATATCTGGGTGAGAGATTATCTATATATCAACATACAGATAGATCTTGTTAACACAAATAACCCTTAGTTAATAAGACTCAGTGCAAAACTTTTGATTACGAGGTTTTGATTATTTCCTACTACAAAAGGTATTCCTTGCCCTCTGGCTCCCCAGGTAGCGAGAGGATCTTACCCATCCTCCAGCCCAGCCCGGAAAGTCCCAGAGTACATTCTTCCATCTGCCCACTTTAGGATCCCTCTAGAAAAAAAAAAAAAAAAAAAAATAGAGCCATACACATGTGTAAGATAATCAGTCTACTTCACACTTCCCAAATAACTTCTGTGAGTGAGCCTATTTATTAATAGAGCAACCACCTCATTTTGTTTTCAACTGTTACATTCTAATACCTTTACCTGCCATGGGGTTTTCCTGAAAGCCATCTCCCATCATAAACAGCATCCTTGAATCGAGGGTCCTTATAGAAGGTGTATTTGGCACTGCGAGAAACAGGAGGCTCCTGTCTTGGCACATTCCCACCAGCTCCACATAGAAGTAAGTCAGAAGTCCCTCTAAGGGCCTGATCCACTGCTTGGCTTATTGCCCTCAGCCACTTGGTCTGAAACAGAAAGTGTTTCATCACAGGATTTAGCCAACATCTGTCTTTGTATTGAATCTCACCTTTACAGCAACTGCAGTAATCTCCTTTGCACTCCTCAGTACAGTGTTGTAAATTGGAGCACTGCTACAGTCAAGCATGGCATACAGTCACCCTGCATGCCAAGCTGTAGGAAGACTTCGTTCTTGGTGAATACTTAAGCAATACATCTCCCCGTTTGGTTTCACAGTAGGAAATTTAAAAAAAAAAAATCACTCTTATCACTGAAGCTGCGCAAAATCTGTAGCTATTCCCACCTTTTCCTGGGGTGTTGAAGGAACAAGAACAAGCTGTTCTTCTGGTGTTGTAATCTTCAGTCCATTCCTACATAGGGTGGGGGGATAGAGGGAAGTATTTTAATCTAGTGAAATTTTGTGCAGAAAAAGGCCAGCTTTCTTATAGCATGAATATTGTATTTTCCCTCTCCCTCCCCAGCTAGCATTCACTTTAATATTAAAGTCAGTTGTGAAAACAAGCAGCAGGCAAGGCTACTCACTTCCCTCTTGACTACATTATTCTTTCTGATGTTTATACAACTAAGTTGTTGGGGTTTTTTAAGACACAGAAATACACTAAGTTTTCTGAAACAAGACAGAGAGGAAGACATAACTGCATTCAGCCTACAGTAACTGGTTACAAACCACTCATCCTCCCTCCCAAGATATCTTTCACCATCACAAGCAAGAATACTCACACATTACCAGCTTCTTCTGAAAGAGCTTCTACCCACAGCGTGGACAAGGGAAAAATATGGTGCGTTGAAAACTGTAGGCAAGGAGAAGGAGAACGGAAACTGCACTAGGTATTGACCCATTATCCCTGCCTCATACTTTTTTGAACAGTTATTTTCCTTCGAGGACTGTGGAAAACTGGGCATTACAGGCTCCTTACATGTACCTTGCTCCAAGAAAAAGCCAACAGAAACCATGCCAGCTACAGGGCAACAGCACTCAAGCATTAAAGAAATAGTGCATAATTTCAAATTTATTTGTAAACATGAAAAAATATTGCTTTTAAGTGTTTGAGCAACATTACAGTGAACAGTGCAAAAACTTGTCTTCACTGTATGAAAAATGTGTCATGTAATTTGAAACAGAGAAAAGGTTTTGTTCCTGGCTATAAGCTGGCTTACCTGAGCATGGACCAAAGCATCATTAAAGAGGATGAACCAGTTTACAGAGAATCTTCCGGCATGCTGCAGGGACAAGCCACGATTGCTGCTTTCACAGATTAAGCGACGCTCTGGCTTTCGCAAGGAATCCTACGGATAGGGTTAAAAACAAATGTACAGCAGCTTACTTCTCACTGACTGCGACTTAAGGTCACTGCTATTTATATTACATAGTAAAAGCCCAGCCCTTTTAAAGCAACATGACCACAGCAACACAAATTAGAAAAATGAGAAGTGAAACTGGGACAGCAGCATCAGTAACAGACACAGAGTAAAACACTACCAGCGAGAGATACAAGCTGCTAATGGACTGACAGTTGTCATTGTACCGTCATTTTCCCAGGAAAGGTCTTCCAGAAACCAAGTGTATATTCTGCTTCTTTCCTTTTTCTGTTAAGGTGGACAGCAAGGTTCTCATAACAAGAGCTAGAATCCTGCAGCTTCTGGTATTCTGGAGATGCCTGTAGAGCACAAGGTAAGACATACCTGAGACCGTTTCTGTACCAACAGCACTAACCAAACTGCAATGCAACGGCTCATTTTATTAAATGAGCACCAAATGCATGACAGTTGGTCTGGTTAATAAAGTAATGGTGGAGGGTAAGTTATTTTCTTGGTCACATGTTCTGTTGGTGTGCTGGGAGATTTTAAAACTCACAGAAGTGCCATGAATGTTAAGAGGAGAATATACAATTACATGATCTACCTTCTTGCAGCTTAACAAGTTGCAGCAGAAGTAGGGCTAATAATTGCAGGAGTAATACTTGAAATTACTATATTGGGATAAATGTACAAGTAGTTATTGTTCCTCTTTAGTCACCTCTTATTTCAAAAGAAAGCAATTATATACATCTAAATGGGTGGTAAAAGTCTACCTAACACATATGTGGCATTTTTAGTACAGCATTACAGCCAAGGGCAGCTACAGCAAAGATGCCAGATGGAACTGAAAAGCAACAGGCAAACATCAAAATAATCTATTTGCAATTAGGCTCAGGCACACAAACAAGTTCTGGCAGGGTAACAAGCTTCTACCTATCGTGTGATCTATGCAGGTGTGGTGTAAGACTGCGCAAATAAACATGCACCATCTTCCCTGCAGCAAACACAAGCTGAGGCAGCTTCCCTGAGGACTAAGCTATTTTTAATTACCTGGTGTTTACTTCACACAGTTACTTCCGAGCCCTAAGTTTCATGTGTGTATTTATTCAGATCTAGATAACAAAGCCAGCTTACCACTTCAAAGCATGTGGCAAGCTTTAGCAAAGTTCTAGCATAGCTATGAAGTCGTCCAAATGGCATGAAAAACAGAGCATTCAGAACTTCCACTAGCTGGAGGTTTTCCTCATTCTTCTCAGACAGTTTCTGTAACAGCTCCTGGTTTTTACTCAAGAAGTCTCTAAATGATGGGACCATTGGAGAACAGAGGGAGGAGACAAGGGAGAAAAAAAAAAAAAAGACAACAAGACATTAGTGATGTTTTGTGTAAAGGAGCCCAGAATGCCCCTCTTTGGATTTTCACAGATCAATACAAATCATAAAGGCAAATGCATGCTGTTTATTAACCTATTCCCAATTTAGTTTTGGAAGTACAGCAATACAGATATGTAGCTCTTTCATAACAACTCCAACACAGAACTTTGTTTACTTCTACTCTCACATGCTCAGTCATTAAACCAGTTGAAGAAAGTTGATCAACTTGCCTCACTTGGAAAGTAACTGATTGCCTTTTTCCACTTTAACACTTGATTAGTAAAAGTGCTAACAAGGGGAATGACTTCCCCATTATTAAGACTAGTAAGTTTCTACCACTGCTGATTCATACAAGGCCTGAAAGCATCTTAACTTGGTTCAAATGCAATTCCCTAAATATACTGAAATAATCTCTTCCCCACCCCTGCTGTTCAAGGCAACTGACCGGTTTTCCCCCTAACTAGAAAAATTACATCCTACCTCAAAGAAAGGCAGGAAATCTGTTCAATCCTCAGTCTGATTTCCAAGGGGGAGAACTAATCTAGTTCAGAGAAGAAGAGGGAAATGATTCTGAAGACAATGCATTAACACACAGGATTTCTTCATTAAGAGGAAAACAAACCTACTTTTCCCTCTCCTTCACCCTATCTGTGTGCAGATGTGCTAGCACATATGACACATCTGCATTAAGGCACATTTCAGCTGGGAGGCATTTAAACCACAAGCTGCAAGAATCAGGTGAGACTAAGAAAGCAGGCCCCAGGGACAGTGAAACAGATCAGAGAATTGTACAGCAGGGTCCCTAAGAATTCTACATAATTAGCAAGATGCCATTTCACACATCAAAATAACATCTATTTTCTAGGTCTGCTAATGATATTTAAGAACTCTATTGTTCAACAAACATTAAGAATAAAGTCTTCTTTGGAGAGAAGACCATATTTCTTAGTTTTAAGTTTAACCACCTGGATGGCTTGCATTTTTGAAGTGCTTTGAGACCCTCACATAGAGGTGTCTCTGTCAAAGTGTCAAATAATAATTTAATCATAACACTCACCTACCCTTTCAGAGCACATGCTCAAAAACCTGCCAACAATGGAGACTGCTATTGAAGCTAGCACTTTTTTTAAAGTTGGGACTACTTCTGATGCCTTTATATAATACCCATGAAATTCACAGAATATCCATAAAATACAGGCTGACATCATTAAGCACTGACTCAAGACAGTATCGCTCAAGAAGGGCACAAGAAGAAATTAGCAAAAATATTTCTGACTTCCCTTTGCAAGCAAGAGGAAAAAACTTCCAAGACATCTCCTCCCTGAAGTTTCAGACCCCAGTAAAAGTGCTGTTCACTTGAGACTCTGGTTGCATCAGGGAAAGCTGTGACACCTGACAGCAACAACTGATGTGATGAATTCACTACAAGTAATTTCATCATCCACAATTTTTTACTTATAAATAAGCTTATACTTGAACTAAGAGTTCCTATAAGCCACCCTAAAACTCTTGACCAATGCCGAGAGATTCTCAATGTGTCTCTGCAGTGGGATTTGGTATTTAGTCTTCAGCACTGGTCCTCAGATACAGAAGTTTCTTTGTGCAAGTAGCTTCTAATACTACCATTTATACTACATTTGAAGTGCTCCATAAATAGCTGGAATAGATTTACTCCCACATTACAGAATACAGGACAGAAGGAAGGAAAGCCAGCAATTCCTCAGACAAGTTAAAAATTACCCTCGTTACATCATTACAACAACTTCTTCACAGCATTAGAGTGAAAGATGCAGCATCATTATTTCCTAGAGAAAAATAATATTGAACTAAGAAAAAAGCTTTATGATCTATAAACTTCAAATATACTGTCTCAGGCCTTAAGGTGCAATTTCTTCCTCACATGTAAGAGCATCTATGTGTAAAATAGAATAAAGCAACCTTGAGAGGCAGAGAAGACACACGCAGAAATGTTATTTTTGCATCACTTTAAAGCACTTCCATAAACTTTAAGAATTCAAATGGAAGTAAATCCACATTATCTACTCTTCCTTATTCTTAAAGGAGAGGTTGCTGTTCTGTATTTTCCTGACAGCAACATTTTGAAAGAATAAAATGCTAACAAACACTGAATAGATGATGAAAATATAACCTCAAGACTAAGCTCTCAAAAATCATTATCTGAAATGTATTTACATTTTTTCAAGGAATTTATAATAATTTGTGCCTTTTTCCTCCTTTCTCCACCTTCAAGATAAAGTAAGCAAACTCATTTGGCACCATTTTAACCTAAGTTTTTATCGCATTTGAGAGGAAGTAACTTTTTCTTCATCTGATAGAGAAGGAATTAGTGTACTCAAGAAAGCTCAGACCAAGCCCCTGCATACTCATTACACACACAATTCTTTAAAGTACGGATCAAAAATTCCTGAAAAGGGTAAATGTTTGCTTACATTGCTGGCTTCGCAAGGAGCGTAAATCCTCCCATTACGAGGAAGTTTGTTACTGAAGTACAATACCTAAAATTGGGAAGAGCTTCAGTTACAAAATAAGAACTTCTCTGGAAATTGCAACTGCTGTAATTTCCAACAGTTTACTTGTGAGAGCTGTAATACCTTTTACTACAACTAATCTAAGTACTTGTGAAAATATTAAACAATGAAACAATGCTACTGGAACACTTAAGATTCACTTTCCACTTGGAGCATAGAGCACGCATTCCTATTCCACATTGCTGCTGTCTTTAGCACAATGCATAGATGTCAGGGCAGAAGAATTATCCTTCTGGGAGACAGTTTTTTAGTTAATTACTACTGAAATGTATTTTGTAGCCCCAATAAATCCCCAAAGGTAGCTTTACTTAATAGCCTAGCCATAGTAACTCTACTACATTATATTAAAAGATCCTTACTATTAAGTAATGAACATGTCACCTTTTTACAGGTATATAACAGCAACCAAAGGTGGGTTTGTATGTACAGTTTTACATTACGGAAGCTGAAACTGTCCAATGCACTCCACTGGCAAAGACTCCGAAATACATAGCTCACCACAAAATTCATTAGTCTATATAAAACTCTTCATACATCTTAAATAGCAAGAATACAATTTGCACAAGTTAGTTATGTAACTTCTCTTAAAATCTACTTTCCCCTAACTTGTGGTCAGTAGATTAAGCCTGCAGAGACTCGAGGTGAGAGGGAATTGGATACTTGCTCGGTGTAACTATCCAAAAAGAGACTGGAATGCTTCAGGATGGCCAAGCTCCTAGCTTCTTTCACTCCATGAAGAAAGCTACTTAAAGAAGCTCCATGTTGACCAACGAGATAGCACAGCTTGCTGAACCTGCTTGCCATTTCCTGCAACAACTGGATTGTATTTGCATTGCCCAGATTATCTGCAACAGACCAGAAAGCAATTTCTCTTACCTTACGAAAGAGCAGCACCCATTAATAAAGAGAATTACCACAAGGCGCTGCTTAGATGCTTTATCAGCAATTTCACCTCATGGCTACATTATCCAGAACCAGGAATTTAACAATTTTAGATTGAATACAGCAAAAAATAATTACATTTCAGGTGAAACAGTCAGGAAAGTACAAATACTAATAACATATTGAAGATGTCATAATGCAGCTGTATTTCACTAGTTCATCCAAATACGGGTGAAGAGCAAGACCTTGATTTATAAAGCTTTATCTAAAATATATATCATCACTTTGAAATTCTGCATAAAGCAATCTGCTGTGGAACATAGGGGAAATAATAGAAAATATTAAAAGAAGTTCTTACCTAAACCTAAAAGAGGTCTAAGAACCTGAGATTTGATCTCACTCAGTTTGAAATAAAACCTTCTCTCAGTAGAAGCCAACTCATGCAAACTGGCAATATATCCCATTACGTTTTTGTCTACTAAGACCAGACAGTTGTCACCACCAGCTATCACATTGCTTATGTACCCTATCTGAAAGATGAAAAACAGAAAAGAAACACCAGCTGAAATATTTTTTGTGTACACTTCAATTTAAAAGCAGGGTGATGCAGAATAAAGCATATCTTTAGGCATACTAAATGATAGTAAGTATTAATTACCTACAGTGACAAACAATCCATTCAATAGTGGCTTAATACAAGAATGACAGAAGTAGAAGAAATATTTATGAGACAATCAATGCTGTTTATTTCCTGGTACTGACAGATCCTAAAAGACAATAAATAGACCATCTTTTTAGGTGACTCATACAACCGCTCCGTGTTTAAGAGAGAGTGACCTTAAATTCAGTCACTGTAAGAATTGCCATACACATCATGCTTATACCAAAAACTACGATATTAAATAATATTACTACAGTAGCTATTTCTCCTATTAATTACAAAGTGAAAATAACAAGACTTTAATATTATGACTGCGCCCTGACCTATAAGTCCTTTCTGGACCTGGAAAGACATGAATTTATTGATACAAGTATCAATAAACTGGACTGATACTAATACCTTGACCAACACCAGAAGTAGCATTTGTATAGGTATTAGTAGGCATTTGCTTTCCACATTATTTGGGAGGAAAATTCTTCTCTACAGTCAGCACAAGTGCCATTGATGCACTGTGGCTTCTCAGTAATTCTGGTTCACATGCAATACCATACAGTAATTCAGTGTTTGGGCTCTACTTTTAATTTCTTTGTTGTTAGATATAGGATTCCTTTGAAACACTGAGCACGTGCATACACATGAACCCAGAGTCTAAATCCCCGCGCCCTCCTCAAAATCCCTCTCCAACTGCTATTCTGCTCAACACAGGGAAGTAGCAATGAGACTGTCGTGGTTTAAACCCAGTCAGGTAACTCGTTCGCTCACTTCCCCCCCTTTCTTGCCCTCCCCCTGCTCTCGGAGGGACGGAGAGGAGAATCGAAAAGAATGCAACTCCCACGGGTTGAGATAAGAACAGTTTAGTAACTAAGGTATAACACACATCACTACTGCTACCACCAATGATGATAATGATAAAGGAAATAACAAGGGAAGAGAATACATCATCTCACCACCAGCCGACCGATAACTCGCCCCCCCCCAGCCCGACCAAGCTCCGACCGATACCTCCTCCAACCTTGCAGTCTCCCAGCCCTTCCGGCTCCCTCCCAGTTACCTCCTGGGCATGACGTGCTGTGGTATGGAATACCTCTTTGGTCAGTTTGGGTCAGGTGTCCTGTCTCTGCTTCCTCCTGGCCTCCCCTCCTCCCTGGCAGAGCATGAGGCTCACAAAGTCCTTGGCCAAACCTAAACATCACTATCAGCTCTGTTCCCAAGCTGAAAGTCAAAACACTGCACTGCACCAGCTACCAAGAAGGGGAAAAATGAGTGCTACTGCTGAACCCAGGACAGAGACCCAGAAGAAAAGCTGACAGAGCTGCTTCTACCCTCCTGATCTCCTTTCTGTTACCTTAAGCTCAGGTTGATCTGAAACCATATAAACAATTTGAAAGAGGATGTGCAGCCAGAGTACACACTCCCCTATCATGCCAAGTTCAAAGCAGGATATAAGATTCAGCTTGATGAAGAAAATCCCATAGGGGCACCTCCTCTTTCCCATAAACATCCAAATGCACATTTGGTGCCTTTGTTCAGTTCCCCCTCTACATCCATGAGAAAGGAAGGGGGAGGGAAAGAGATGGTGCCAAACTCAGGGGGACCTTCTGCCCACTCACAAACAAGATGTGCAACAAGCAGAATGGAATAGAGCAGACAGTACCTTCAATCACTTGGTGAACAACAGGAAAATGAAGAGCAATAGTACTGAAGAATTAAGGACTTGAGGACTTTCACCACTTGAGGACTGTGGTGAAAACAGCATAACATAAGGGTGCACTTTTGCAGCATGCACACATGGAAGGAAATTGAATAGACACACTGGAAACACTTCCCTGCCCTTCAAACAGAAGGGAAGTCCAAGAAACAGGCAGGGAAGTAAACAACACTGATTAAGCTTCCTCTCTGCCCTCAATACACTGCACTCCTACTTTGACTGCTAGGAACCAATTACTTGACACCATTAAAGTTAATTGAACAACCAGCTCTGTGCCATTTCCAAAAAGCATCAGTATGATTTGAACTAAACTTAGAGGAAATACTAGTTACCTTACTACAGGATAGCAACAAAGCTGGACTCTTAGTACAGCTGTTTTCATACAAGCTATTTTCTGTTGTTGTCTCCTGACCACTGTAATATAATCCAGGTTGGAAATCTTCTTCATCTGCTAGGAAGAGGGAATAATCTAGTCCTGCTGCTGTTGTCCAAACACCATTGCCACACATCTGAAATTCGTGAGGAAGGAAAAGCCATTAGAAATAACCACCCAAAGCTGGAAAGAGGGAAGAGTATTTAGCTCTTCTAGCCACACATGTACATAATACGCCTGCCAAGAAAAAGTACCGCAATAGCTGGTAATTTTTCAACTTCAGAATCTCATAACAAATACACTTTCTGTATGTATACTGAAAATTGTCTTTCTTTCCACTCTTCTTTCTAATGGCTGAGTTGCCTTTATATTATAACTCAGTTTTATTTTCAAACGGGCATCAGGTGAGTTTGATTAAAGTTGGGACACTATTCTCCCCTCTACATGTAAGAGAGACATCAATAAATTTGTGAGACAGTTATTATGCTGTACCGTAATTTACATAAGGCCTAAGAAGAAAAACTCTGCAGCTAGCTTTCCGCTAAGACAAGCACCACAAAACGTTGGCAAGGGTCTGGTCTAACCCCAGAATCATTATTTGGCTATTCACTCAATGTGATGTAAAGTTCAAAACAAACAGAAAACCTGGAAATACAGAAATGGACAAAAAAATATAGGCATGACCTAGCAAAGCTAAAAATGCTAGAAGCAATTGTTTAGAATAAAACCAGTGTTCCAAAGTATTTAAAAGTTTCAGCACTGCAACATTGGTATTAGAGAAACTGAACACGATGTAGAAGTGAAATTTGATAAGATACAACCGATCACATTTCTCAGTTTTAGAACTTCAAGGTGGGTAAAAGATTTCTTGGGTAGATTTTTCACAATCTCATCTAGGATCTTTTTCACAGTATAAGAACATGGATCCATAAACAAGGTCATCTTCTAGAAATTAATTTGCACTCGTCTAACAGATCCTCCACTGAAAGAAAAATGCAGAAAACAGGAAGTACCTTTGCTAGACGAGGGACTGTTGTCGGACAGTTCAAGTGACCAAGCTGGCCAGAGGTATTACTGCCCCATGAATACACCTGTAAAAAACACAGCTAAATATAAGAATGCAAGTTTGTATACATGAACACATACTGAACTGTAGTAGTATAACACATCAAGTGTGCACACACACAAGTCAAGGGTGTAAGATTCACCTACCAAGAAACACTTTCCTAATCTCCACTGTCTTCCTATATGCTCAAATTGTCTTCTCACATTCAGAAATGGAATGTGCCAAATCAAATCATGTCAATCTTTAAAGACAATGTTGAGGGTACATGCAGAACACTGGCATTAATAGAATTAAAATTCCACGCTGCTTTCAAGTTGCCTCCCACAAATGGGAACAAGAGTTTAAAAGCAAAACCCCAAAAACTTCGGAAACACCAAATGTGACAATTATGTCATAGGTAAGGAATAAATGATAACAGGCACTTGTACCTGAGATTTGGCAGTGAGTGCTAAGGAATGATGGCCACCAGCAGAGAGGTGAATCACTTCTTTACCATCTAGGCTTTTCACACATAGTGGCTGAAGCCTGTCAATCCCCAGAACCCATGGGGGAAGGGAGATGAAAAAAAAATTATCACATGCATTTTTAACACAGAAATAAATTTCAAGTTTTATTTTTTCCCAAATCAAATCAGAGAAAACAAATATACATGGAGTCTTTTGGCAATAAACTACCTTGTTCAAGAAGGTCATCAAGAACACAAGTTGATGACAAACCTCATCTTAATTTGGACAAAGTCAAAATATCACCAAACTCCTAGAGATTACAGGGGGAAAGTCATAACTGATTGACATCCAGTAACAAGAGAACAACAAAATGCGTTAGAGGAACTTAGGTCACAACACTTAAAAGAACAAGGACACAATGCAAGGCAGCTGACCAAATTTGAGAATTTGAGAAGGTTTAATAGTCAAAATTTTCTAGTGACCTATTGAATGAAAGGAAAAAAACCAAAACATTAACCAAAGAAATCTCACCTTGGTAGAACATCGCCATGCCCTAGCTGTCCTTCCTTCCCCTTTCCCCAGCTCCACACCTCCGTTCTTAGAGAGGGTAAAAGAGCATCAGCCTCACCACTGTAGGTTGGAGTAAGAGCTACAGTCCTCATTTTTGCCCGCCCTACCTTCCGTAAGAGCCTAGGAGAAACTGAAAACAGGCCAAGAGATAGAAAAATTGCTCATCATTTTAGGTAAATGTATCATTCAGACTGTGTGTTACACAATAACAGCACTATTTGAGAACTGATAGAGACTTCTTAAGGAGGTCTTAAAATTGAGAGCAAAGGCTACCACGCAAGAAGATAGGTTACAGATAAACAGAGATAACTTAGATGTTAAAAGCAGACAGATCCCAACTAATTTTTACCAGCCATTAAAGAGTAACATGCATATGAGAACTATGCAGTTTTCCTGAAGCAAATGAACCAAAACAAACTGTAGATCAAAAAAGTATGTTTTGAAAGAAAATATATCCTTGCAGTTCTGAATAATTCCTAAAATCTCCCCTCAGATCCAAGATCAATATAGAACCCATTCAGAGCAATTAACACTAGAATCTATGAGGTAAGGTCATTAGCTTTGAAGTTTGGCAGTGGGAAGTGGAATATTTCTAGGTCCCTGGCTCAAAACCAGCTCAATGTATTAGGGATTAGAGGCCACAAAGATTTTTATCTGTTTGCAGCCAATTTTCAGTAAGATGCTCAGACTACCACAATGTGCCTCCTTTACCCTACTTTACTAAGAACATTTGTAAGCCTGCTATGCTTTTGGTTTTCTTAGCATGCAGTATCTGCTAGTCTTCACTCCCTCTGCTGCTTCCAAGTCCTAAGATGTATTTTATAATTCAGACACCTTTGCTAGATAATTAGATTTGTGTTCAATCTTCATTTTCAGTTAAAACTCCACATTATTATAACTTTTCCAGCTGGCTTTCCTACCATGGTTTTTTACCTTGTGACAACAAGCCAGGCAGGGAAAGCCTTCGACTTCCTCCTTCAGATTCCTCCTCTCTAATATCTACTAAACTGGAACTCTTCTTCCCCTGCATGGATTCCTGTCTGACTTGCTCTTCTCGACTGTCTTTCAGAGCTTCAGGCCCTGGGGAACCTCCACCAGACTGAGATCCTGATTCACTTGAAGGTGTGCCATAGAAGTTCATTACTTTCTTCAGAGACAGTGCTCCTGCTTCATATGTAGCAGCTACTCTCACCCCAACTGCTGATGCACAAGAGGCCACCAAGCTGTTCAAGGCAGATGTGCTGGTACCTGGAGGGCCAGGGATACAAGCACTAAGTTGTTCTTCTTGTGAAGGCTGCAACCAAAGAAAAAATTAAAGACTATCACACCAGACAGCACATAACAGTAGGAGGATGACAGACATATTCACTACTCAAACTACATGCTATACTGAACAGACATTATAACAAAGATTTTATACTTAGGCATACATCTATTCCTCAGAATCATATTTTCTTCAGGTAGGACCAAGCACCACTTCTACACAGACTGCGCTTTGTCTGCTACACTTGCCTAGTACAAACCCATCCATAAGAGACTGTGGGTCTGTCTGTTTGGTTTCTTTAAACACACAAAAAAGTCTTTCCAAACAAATATAAAAAGATAAAAAGGGATTTCATTTTAGGCTTATTATCAACTTCTTCACCACCAGTTAAAGTGCATCAGTGAGCATGCTGCATTTACAGAGAAGTAAGTTCTCTCTTCAATATGTTAAAGGGAAAACAGTGATTCATGGATTCATTTTTCAAGGTCTATCTAAGACCTTGTGGGGTCTATGTGTCCCCTTACACTACTGTTGTATCCATATAAAGCTTGGTCAATAATCATCAAGTCACACTAGGGACAAACTAACTGAAGGCAATTATAAGTACCACATGTGGTTACCTATAATAGCAATCAATTTATCCACCAAGTACAGAAATAATGCACAAGATTATGTGCCAAATAGTCTGAATGTTAAAACAAAGGCAACAAAGACCCATTTTCCCATCTAATACATGGTGTGATGTAATATTAATATTACATCTCATTTTATTCTACAAGAAGGAAGACAGACTTTGACTTTTTTTGTGAAAGGTTAGGCTAGAGAATTGGGCTTGGTCCTGTTTACTAGCATTTAATTCCTATTTATAAAAGGCATGCCTAGCAATACAGAAGAGCAAATTCAATATGTGTAGAAAAGCAAAGAGAAACAGAGGATTTTTACTAATGCTGAAACATTACATTAGTCCTCAGCTCTACTCTTCACACATACGCTCAACTCTGTCAAGATTCACTGAATCAATTCCAAGCTTATTCCTGGAACTGTACAAGGGAAACAGTATTCTGGAAGTATTCCAGGGACAAGGAATTTAGAAAGGGAGCATGAAACTGTGCATTTCAGTCATTTCCTAATGGCAGGAGCTCTCCCAGGAGTCTGAGAAGCCTGCAACTGCTAGAATGCATTTTATTAGCAAAAGGCAAAAGGCAGGACAACTGTGTTTACACAATGTTGATTTCTCTGAAATAAATTTACCTCAGAATAGGAACATATAACTTGCTGAATCACCAAATTACTGGACAGTTTGGTCTGGTTTTAATACTATTACTCTTTTTCCAATTAGAGTTGATAACAAAAATCAACTATTTATTAGGCACTGTAAAACTTATCTCCCAGAGCCACTGTGAAAAACTTCTTACTGTAACTATTAAGAAAAATGAAGAAATTGATGTCTATACCATACTTTGCATGACAAAAGACACTTCCAGAATTCTGCTATGAATTTTGCATCCTAGGCCACAGACTGGCAGGTTTCCTTACAGACATTACCTTTACCATATGCCACCCAGCAGGACAGTACTTGTATCGGGACTGCCAGACTGCACTGCAAGATTTTGGATTTTTTCTGTCCAACAGCTCTGGAGTTTTATCTTCTTCCTCACATCCCAAATAAACTTTTCTTTCAAAAAAGCAGGAAATGTAGTATTTGGCAGAGACCTTGTGATGAAGGTTCAAGAACCAGGAACCAAGAATGAATCTAAGCATTTTCTGATGCTTATTAAGAAATTATTACTTTGCTGTTCTGCTGTCGCATCTGAATAACGTCATTGAACCATCTTCCATAACACACAGAGTAGTACTTCTGTATTTCCCATCCCTGTTTATGGGTCTATGCCACCCTACATGATTAACATCAGAAGCCTTTTGGTCAACACTAACATTACCTTTACCATCTTCTCTTGCAATCTACAATTTTTAACTGATTGAGCAATTAGATTTGTGAGGGATTTATTCCATGTCTAGAAAATAAAGTTTTACCTTAAAGGCAAGTTAGACAACTACCAGCTTACTGCTGGTTTCCCCCACACAACTGGGAAACCCATGCATTGTAAACCAGCTATAGAATGGGAAATTGGTTTACATGGCTCTGGTACTGCGAACCAGAGGAAGAAGAGAGACTATAGCACAGTCAAAGCTGCCCACATTAAAGCCTTACAAGTGAACATGGATGGAGTACAAAAAAAAAAAAAAAAAAAAATCTTCTGCTTAGAAGTTGAGAACCATCACCGGTAAGAAACACCCTGAAACAACAGACCACCACAGCTATACTAAACTAACAGAATGTTTCATTTGTGAAGAGTAACACTGTCACTTATACAAGTAGAATTGTAGCAAAGTTAGAGCTAGTTACTAGGTACCAACCTGCTCAGGTTCTGGGCAGATGTTTTGTTCCGGGCTCTCACTTAATGAGCGATCTGATAAACTGATTAAGTACTCTTTCACTCCCTTTTTCTCTGGGAACAGAATACTTCCAGGACTAGAAGTTACACTGTCTTCGTGGCCACTGCTACTGGAAAACACACTTGCTCCATCAGCTTCTAAAGCAACAACCGTATGTTCTTCCACAAGTGGTTTCTGGCAGTCTTCACTTTGGCTACCTGATACAGTTTTTCCTTCCAGGGTCTCCAGTGAGGGACAGAATGCATGGCTTTCTGGTCGGTTATCGGACAGTGCTACGCCCAGTGGGCAACAGTGACTATCTGAAATGATTACATGATCTTCCTTGTCCGTCATCGTAATGAGGAGTTGGCTGCAATGATTGCACCTCTCTGGGATAGGCTTCATTTCCTGCACAGGAAGACATTGTACCAGAGCCAGACTGTGGTAGGCTCCACAGGCAATCTGGAGCACAACGCGCCCTGCCAGGTGCTCTACCTTCTGTGGCTTTGTCACTGGGAAAGTTGTTGTTATGAGGCCGAGCTGGCAGCCACTCCCCCAAGCCCATATCTCTCTGCTCAGTGATAGTGCCAGCGTGTGTTCCTCTCCACATGCTAGCTGCAAAATCCTTACTGATAACAGAGGACTGGTTTCAGAATCAGAAATACTGATGGGTTGTGGCTCTGGTACACATGGCTGATTAGCAACTGCACACTGGCCAGCAGAATTGTTCCCCCACATGTACACCACACCACTTTCTGTTACAGCTCCATTATGGAAGCTGCCGGCTGCCACTGTAATAATATGGTGCCCAAGCAAAGTATTTTCTAAGATAGGACTATTAGCACATGACTCCTCCGGTCCTGATCTCCAGGGCAGTTTTCCAAAGCTGTAGACCTCTCCACCTGGGAGAAACAAAAACAAAGAACAACCCAGCATGAGTCTAATGAAATTAAAACAAAACTAAGATTTGAAGGGAAATTTAGATAGATACTAATGTTTAGCTTACTCTAGACTCAGTGAAACTATTGCTATTGATCTATGAAGACTGCTGGCTGCTCTCTGCTATTGCCACTGTTACGTTCTATACCTCATAGTTAACATTACCCTGTGCACCCATGCATTGTTGAACAAAGTAATGCTTTTCTGCTAGAAATTCTACTGTACCCAAGTGTATTTATTGTTTCTATTTTAAGAACATACAACCATGCTCGAAGAGCATGACAAAGTACAGAACTCATCACTCCATGCGGTGATCTAGCATTACCAAACTATTGTTTGCAACCCTACAGTAAAATAGCATTGTCCTATCAGGTGGAAGTGGTGGTGGGGTGTGTATAAATGTATCTTGCCACCAGTTTGATGTTACACTGCAGCCTCTCCAAAATACCATTATCATTATCTGAAAAGATTGGAACAATGCCAGTTTAAGTTACTTTGCTAAGAAACAGATTTTTGAAACGAACAGTTGTTTCCACAGTGATAGAAAAAAATGTAAATCATATCCACAAACATGGGGCAAGAACACACACAGAAAGACCTTTTAATTGCAAAAGAAATATGTTTTACAAAGGCCTCTGGAATCTATAAGTCCAGTAGAGAAGAGGTGCTTAAGGCAGACTCACCAACAATCTGGATTCTGCCCCTCAAAAAATCAGGAAAAAAAAAAAAAAAAATCAAAGAAGAAACTTCCAACTTAACCTTTACAACTCTATGCCCAAGGACAAGTACAAGGACAGAGCTATGCAAACACTTAGAGGGACTGGCTTTTAGAAATACTTAAGAGTGCCAAGCTGCTCACAGACCAAGAGTCGGACTATTCATCTACTAGCTACAAGTTTTTCCAGAAGCACACAGAAACAAGAGCTCTTACACATCAAGAGAACCTCTTTCTGTACTCTCTTTTTTGAATAAAAGACATCACGAGCAGCACCATTTTGAATTAACACTATCCAGATTACATTACTATCTTTAAAAAGGAAATCCAGAGACATTGTTAAAAAAAAAAAAAAAGACTACAAAAGAAGACACTAGGCATACAACACCTACTCCACAGTTTTAAGTGGCTTGTAACTCAGGAGGAAATACTAGAAAAGGTAAAAATCTAACCTTTTAAAAGTTGCACGAGACAGAATGGAAAAGAAAGTCTAAAATAGGAAAACTTTATAATAACTACACCTTGTTATTGCCCCAAATATTTACAGTTAAGATGATTATTACCTTCTGTTAGAAGTAACCCATGATGTATCCCAAGGGCTGCCTGTAATACAGTCTTTCCACTGAGGCCCAGAAGCCTTTCTGGAGTTACAGAGCAGGAACCAGCCTTCCAAACATAGACCAGGCCTCTCTCTTTGGCTCCTTCTGCCTCTTCTGAGCTACAAAAAGATTGGGGGAAATACAGAATCCACTTGAAGTTTTCCGTAATTCAGTAATGCAAGGTTTGCTTTTCACATATGTAAGAAAGGCTTAGTAGTTCAGGCATTAGTTTTAATTTCAGAAAGCCAACATATTTCACTTACAGTTCAGTAATCTTAATTTAAATGTTATTTAAATGAAAAACAAATACCTTCTGTTTGAAATCATTAGGTTTCTTTTTCATTTGTACTTTACTGACTGAAAAACAGCTGATCTTGTCACTAATAAACTTAAAGATGTTTATTCACTACTGATACATATTATATTATTCACAGCTTTATATTATATATTCTATTTGTTGCTCATACCAAGGAGAAAAATTAATACACAGTTCTGACAATGTATGCCAAAGGAGACTGTTTTATCAGTTCCACCCACATGCAAGCTACTCTGTTCCTAACTGAACAATGAGATTTGTAATGTTAATTATTCCTGTGTTAGAAAGCAGAACAAACGTTTGTGGTTTATTAAGTTTTATTTATGTTTCCATTGTGGTTTTTTTTCCCCTCTTTTACTTCTTAGTAGGTTTCGATTCAAATAAGCCAGTCATTCAAATGAATTCAACACAGGAAAAAAAAAAGACCCTGAAAATGTATGGAAGTATCTGGGCTTGCAGGAATGACTGGAACTATCCAAAGCTGGTTTAATACTTCAGCACACTCTGGTCTGAACGCTCAATCAGCAGCTTCTCCCATTCAGTACAAAGAAATTCCTGAAAACTTTGAAAACAACCACATGGTTTTAACAATTTGTGGAATCACTGGATTTAAGCAAACACAAAAACTCAGCTTAAACATCAGTATACACTGACAGCATGTCAAGTTAAATTAAGATTTTTCTTCGAATTTCTTTAAGCTTTATATAGAGTAGACTTATTCACCCTGCAGGAAAAAGTAGGTTCAGCTCCTTATTTACCAACAGTCAAGTCATTTACCCCCCACATAAACCAGTTCTTGCAGCTTTGCATGAACTTGTGAAGATAAATACAGGAGGCAGTGAGAAAAGCTTGACAGAATGGCAATCTTCATCTAGAAGAAAGGGCACAAATAAACACATTCCAAAACTGAAGTAAACCCAGGAAAAGCTAGTCTGATAGGCTGCGCTGTGGACAACTTATGCAAGTAGCGCATTCAAAAGCCATAAGGCCCTACTTGTGGGGAATGCTGCACAAGAAGCTGCGACAGCACACCTGAACGACAGCACGAACATCCTGAGCCTCATCAGCTGCAAACCATGGGAGTCAAGAGGAATTGAAGTTAAAACACCAAGATAATATTCGAGAACTGTAGATACTGAAACAAGTTACAGAAGACAAAGATGTAATGTTGTACCCGGGACTTTCCCAGGAGCTAATGAAAGTATCCAATGTGGACCAAGGGGACAAAAGAATGTGTGTTCAAGGAAAATGGAAAGTAATAATGTAGCAGAAAGTGGTAACAGAAAAATGTGCTTATACATCTGAGAACAAATAAGTTGTTCAAGCAAAGGCACATGAACAATGATGTGATTGGTTGGGAAAAGCGTATGATGTTGCGAAAAGTACCAAAAAGAAACTAATCCATGCTAGCAATTACTAACTGCTAGGCAGGGGTCTATAAAAAGCTTGTAAGCTCGCTCAATAAACAATTGCAGTTGCACCACAATTGGTGTCCATGCCTTCATTACCACACCTCCTCATGCAGGCAACTGACTTTTTGAAACTAAAACTGTTGCTACCTGTGGTGCATGGGATGAACAATCTTTCACAATCCGCCTCTGAAACTTGCAAGATGAGAGTAACTATGAGAGGGGAATGACCTTCTCTTAGCTCCTGTGCCCTCCCCCGGGAAAAAATAAAACATCAAAAAAGAGAGAAAGGCGACAGTCAAGAGCTCTTCTAAAATTCAGATGAGTCATTTAACCCAAACATCATACATGCTATCAAAATGCAGAGTCCATCTTGTGTTTTAAATACCTTGGACTTGCGCTTAGAATAGAAGTAAAAGGAACCAACTGAGTAATATATAGGCCAGAAGAAAAGTTAGAAAAATCCAACATCATAATTAGGCCATCTACCTAAAAATCAAAACGTGGATTTTATTTAGGTGGGCAAAGCACACCGAAGAACACAACACTATATCAAAGCTTTTTCATCAACATACTGTGCATTAAATTCAGTACAAAACCTCATATTTGGGCTTTTATCTATGTAAAAGATCTTCATAGAACAGTGTAAGAGAAATTTGGACATTGCCATACCAGGATCTACAACAAGTCACTAATTTCTCATCCCAAAAACATCTGACCTCTGTCACATATCTTTAGCGGAAGAAACAAGGAGCAAAAGTATAGCCTACTGCAGGGCTATTGATCCAGAATAAAAATTCACAGGTTCAGATAAGATTTACTGTGCACCAGAGAATGTCACTTTCAAGATTTCAGCCTACGGCTATTCCTCCACAAGTTACAACAACCAACTTAAATTGCTGTTGTAATAAGTTGAGTGTTTCAGACATAACTGAAACTAGAGCTAAGTTACTCCTCCTCTTCCCTTCAGTGTAAGTTCTATAAAGAGTAAGCTGACATCACTTAATTTTACAGAATGATTGTAAGTTGGCATATTTCAGGCAGTCTTTGTGGCTTCACCTGGCTGTTCTCACCTTCTTTCCTGTGAGTCCATCTGTCAGTGGCAGCACTCCATCACCACCAAATCATCGCTCTTTCAAAGGGAACAAAGTAATTCCTATGAACTGCAAAACATAATAAACCAGCCATTTAATTGCAAATCATATTAAGCCTAAAAACCCACAAAACCTATGCCACCACTGAAAAAAAAAAAAAATCCAACCACAAAAAAACCCCAAGAAGCAAAGCTTTAGATCCTGTGTTAAATAAGCACTTCTACAACGCTAGGATGGTTGAAATATTTAGTTCACTCACACTGAGTTGGCAGACAAAAGCTAAATAGTCAGACTTGTCCTACCTACTCATCTCACAATAGGTCTATTGTAAGAACAGACTGAACAAAACCTAGTTCAAAGGCAGAAATTAATATTCATCTCTGTAAGTCTCAGAACACCATTCAAGAAACATCAAATTGATCTACTTTCAGACTAAGATAAAATTCTATGCTTAAGGTAAATTCATAAGGTGAACTGATTTGTATGAGCAGAAAAAGGTTAAGAGTTGAATTCATAACTGTATTCCCAACCAAAGCACATATAACCATTAGAAGGTACAGTTCTATTAAAGCCTTTGCAGAAAGAGTTCTAAACATTTCTTCCTGCAAGCAGGTTGCACAGTATCTGTGAAGAAAAGACAAGACCATGGAAGCTTCTTATTACCTTCTGTGCAACAAAACAAAGCTAGTTAATCTTTGTCTCTTATATTCTGTTTGGCTTTTTAATACTGAAAGAATTGCAATTTTCCTTGATCTAGTGCCTTACTAGATGAAGCATTAAAACTTTTAGTTAAATTAACACATGTAATTATTCAAATAAAATAAATTCTTTAGACCTTTTGCTTTATTATAGGTGCTGTCTAATAACCACTGTAACAAAAGTAGAAAATAAATTATTTAACATAATGGTCTTTTAAGGCAATACATCTCCACGAACACATCCAGAATAAGCAGCCTGAAGCTCTTACAGAAAACAGAAAGAAAACATGGGCAGTCTTGATTACAAGACACAACACATGCAAACCTGCAATGTGCATATAGAAGTTTCAGTTTACTTGGAAATAGTAATCTTCAAGTTGATAAATAACTGAAGTAGCAGAAATCCCAACACTTTCACTAGACTGCTCTGAATAAGGAAGTACCAAGCAGACCTTTACAAGCAGAAGCAGCAACATATCATGCAAGGTGTTTCCAGTTTTCCAAACAGAGCACTAAAAATACTGGATTTGGGCTTCAGGGCTGGCAAAGAACATATCACAAAAAGAGACACAAACACATGAAATCAAATTAGTACGTTAAAGTAGTATTGTGATAAGCCATATGCACCTTGATCTGAAAATAATTCAGAGCATACTATCTAGGAAAGAAAACCACACTTGTCACCAGAAAGATACTGCTTTCAAGCCATTTCTGTCTCTCCTTCCTCAACTCCCACAACTGTAAAAGTTAACTTCAAAAATATTAAGAGGAAGCCTCACAAATGCAAGCAAACTGTCATGCAGTACTTCAGTAAGGGAGGTGCTGACGAAACATCAAAGGAAAATGGAAGTGTGTTTTGGAACTTAAAACTCTCTGATGTGTTCTCACTCAGAGTAAAACACATTTGGGATTTTTTTTTTTTGCCTGCTCAAAACCACCTAACCCTACAAGTCATTCTCTTGAAATGCTGGCACTTCTCTGTGAAGGACATTAGCTTCACATAAAAATATCCAATGGATCGGTGAATCAGGCAGAGATGGGAGCTTTGATAAAGTATCAACAACTGTATCACTTGTATCATATATACTTATTTAAAAACAGGGAACTGAGGCTTAAAATCCCCAGCTTCTATAATTTGGGGAGGGTTCAACTGCACAAAAACTTACTGTAATTCTCCTGAAAGCTTCTGAGTATAACAAAGTTAAATATTCATTAGTTAAAGGGGGAGGGGGCATCATTCCATCCCAACACACCCAGTCAGTTGCCAGCACCTGTAACAAACGCTCAGAGCAATGCAGAGATATTTCAGCCGCTTCAGCCAATAAGCTGGCTTCATTTGAAGCTTGGCTCAGATGCCTCTGTCACAGAGGCATGGTGGGACAGCTCCTATGACTGGAGTGTTGGAATGGAAGGTTACAGGCTCTTTAGAAAAGACACACCCGGCAGATAGGGAGGGGGAGTCATTTTATTTATGTCATTTTTATTTATGTCAGGGATAGGCTGGAGAGTATGGAACTGTCTGGGGACAGGTGAGCAGTCAACACAGAGTTAGTTTGTGGGTCAGGGTTAAAGGGAGAACAGCTATGGGAGACATTACTGTGGGGATCTGTAACAGACCACCTGATCAAGAGGACTCTGTGAATGAAGCGCTCTACAGGAAGATAGGAAAAGCCTCATGCTCACAGGCCCTTGTTCTCATGGGTGACTTCAACCACCCTGACATCTGTTGGAGCGACGGTATGGCCCAGCACAAGCAACCCAGGAAATTCCTCAATTGTGTGGAAGGCAACTTCCTACTGCAAGTAATAGAGGAGCCGACAAGGAGAGGTGACATGGTTGACTTCGTGCTCACCAACAGGGAAGGGCTCGTTGGAAATGTGACTCTCCAGGGCAGCCTTGGTTGCAGCGATCATGATATGGTGGAGTTCCAGATCCTCAGGATACTGAGAACAGGGTGCAGCAAGCTCACTGCCCTGGACTTCAAGAGAGCAGACTTTGGCCTCTTTAGGAACCTGCTTAGTAAGGTTCCATGGGATACAGCCCTAGAGGGCAGTGGGGCCCATGACTGCTGACTGATATTCAGGGATCACCTCCTACAAGCTCAGGAGTGTTAAGTCCCAACTAAAAGGAAGTGCAGCAGGAGGTCCAAGAGACCTTGGATGAATGAGGAGCTGCTGAGGAAACTTAGAAGGAAAAAAGAGGCTTATAAAAAGGTAGAAGCAAGGACAGGCAGCTTGGGAAGAATACAGGGATGGTGTCAGGGAAGCTAGGGACCAGACTAGGAAACCTAAGGCCCAGTTAGAATTAAACTTGGCTAGGGATGTGAAAGATAACAGGAAGGGATTCTATATGTACATTGTCAATAAAAGACAGACTAGGGACAATGTAGGCCCTCTCCGGAAGCTATCAGAAGAACTGGCTACACAGGATTTGGAGAAGGCTGAGGTTCTTAATAACTTCTTTGTCTCAGTCTTCCCTGGCAAATGAGCTGACCACACCACCCAAGTCTCAGAAGGCAAATGCAGGGACTGTGAGAATGAAGACATTAGGCCCACTCTAGGGGAGGACCTGGTTCGAGACCATCTTAAGAACCTGAACGTGCATAAGTCCATGGGACCTGATGAAATCCATCTGCGGGTCCTGAAGGAGCTGGAGAATGAAGTTGCGAAGCCACTGGCCATCATATTTGAGAAATCATGGCAGTCAGGTGAAGTTCCCAACAACTGGAAAAAGGGAAATACAACCCCCATTTTCAAGAAGGGGAAAATGGATGACCCACGGAATTACAGAGCAGTCAGTCTCACCTCTGTGCCTGGCAAAATCTTGGAGCAGATTCTCCTGGAAGGCATGCTAAGGCACCTGAAAATCAACAAGGTGCTTGGTGACAGCCAGCATGGCTTCACTAAGGGGGAATCCTTTACTTGTGTAAAGCGTTCGACACTGTCCCACAAGACATCCTTGTCTCTAAATTGGAGAGACATCAATTTCATGGATGGACCACTCGGTGGATAAAGAACTGGCTAGATGGCCATACACAAAGAGTTGTGGTCAATGGCTCAATGTCTGACTGGAGACCAGTAATGAGTGGTGTCCCTCAGGGATCGGTGCTGGGACTGGTCTTGTTCAACACCTGTGTCGGTGACATGGACAGTGGGATTGAGTGCACTCCCAGCAAGCTTGCAGATGACACCAAGCTGTGTGGTTTGGTTGATACGCTGGAGGGAAGGAATGCCATCCAGAGGGACCTTGACACGCTTGTGAGGTGGGCTGATGCCAAACTCATGAAGTTCAACCATGCCAAGTGCAAGGTCCTACACCTGGGTCGGAGCAATCCCAGGCACAGCTACAGGTTGGGTGGAGAAGAGATTCAGAGCAGCCCTGAGGAGAAGGACTTGGGGGTGTTGGTTGATGAGAAATTGAACATGGGCCGGCAGGGCGCGCTTGCAGCCCAGAAAGCCAACCGTGTCCTGGGCTGCATCAAAAGGAGCATGACCAGCAGGTCAAAGGAGGTGATCCTGCCCCTCTACTCTACTCTCGTGAGAGCTCACCTGGAGTATTGTGTGCAGTTCTGGTGTCCTCAACATAAAAAGGACATGGAACTGTTGGAACAAGTCCAGAGAAGGGCCACGAGGATGATCAGGGGACTGGAGCACCTCCCGTATGAAGACAGGCTGAGGAAGTTGGGGCTGTTCAGCCTGAAGAGAAGGCTGCGTGGAGACCTCATAGCAGCCTTCCAGTATCTGAAAGGGGGCTATAGGGATGCTGGGGAGGGACTCTTCATTAGGGACTGTAGTGACAGGACAAGGGGTAATGGGTTAAAACTTAAAAGGGGGAAAGTTTAGATTGGATATAAGGAAGAAGTTCTTTACTGTGAGGGTGGTGAGGCACTGGAATGGGTTGCCCAGGGAAGTTGTGAATGCTCCATCCCTGGCGGTGTTCAAGGCCAGGTTGGACAGAGCCTTGGGTGACATAGTTTGGTGTGAAGTGTCCCTGCCCATGGCAGGGGGGTTGGAACTTGATGATCTTAAGGTCCTTTTCTATGGAAGTTATTATTCAAAGTTAAAGCCAGGCATTTGATTACCTGTTTTGCATGATCTCCCTTCAAGGCTAATTGAAAATGTTTGTCCCTAATGCTATTTTCTTTCCACAAATGAGACACCTTGAAGACATTTATAAACAATTTTCAAGATCAGTGCAAGTTTTCATTCACTCCTAGGAGAGTGCAACATCATTCCCATTTCATAGCTAATAACAAAATACAAAGCATTTGGTCACAGCCTCAAAGTAAGTAAGTATAAATTTTCTTCCTCCCAGTAGGAATATACAATTTTCCTTGCAGGTTCACACCTATCTACTAGTACGTTGTAGCATTACACATACATTATTTCTTTTCTAGTAAGACTACCTGAACTGTTATGAGGATTAACAGTCACAGAAGCGAATGGCCAGGCACAATAAATCATTGCCATGGTATAGAAGATGGGTATCACATCAGCACCTGCACTGCTGTGCCCATACATTCACTTTCTAAATTTTTGCTTTACACTACAAGAGGAAAAAAGCAGACTGCCAAATAATGCCGAATTATTAAATGGATTTGTGCTATAGACAGATGGTCATAGCATGACACTGAGGTTGTAATTCCCACTTAAAGAGCAAAATGTGAATTCAAATTCTCCAGAAACCAAATGCTACCACACCATAATAACTGCTATGGCAGGGAATGAGGTGGAGTAAACATAGCTTTCATTATTATGGTACTGCATCCTTCACTGTCAGTGACCATTCTTTAATAAGCATCCTGGGTATAAAAGTCATCTTACATTCAGTGCTGAACAGGAACAACTGGTATGCCCCTGACTTTCAGAAATAGTAGAACTCCCATCAGCCTTACATTATTTGCCTGCTATAGTTAACAAATACTACAGTACTTCTACAGCTTTCACACATGTTTACAAACATTTCTTATAGATTTGTTGCATCTTATCCAGCGATAACCTACACCACGAAGACTGCAAGTTTGTTATACAAGGTTATCTACTCAGGTTCCAAAGGAGGTTACCCCCAAGCTTCATAATTCAACCACAGTTGTCAGCATCAGCCTTATCTACATATGTATCAATTATCATTGCTAATGGTAGTTCACATGTAATGTGTTACCACTCCAAGAAGCCCCTGTGATTTGGTCAGCACCAACTAAACAACCACTATTTTTAATGCTGTGTGATTAAGATCTGCTCAGAACAAAACAAAACAACTTGCTACTAAAACACAGCTGCAATCCTTTCAGATGTGGGCTCAAAGCTTTTAATGCTGGTTCCAATGAATGACGGATAGTAACAAACAAGACATAACAGTAAAAGGGGGTGTGTGTGTGTAGAAATACAACAAAGGGCCAAGTATCAGCTAAAAGAGCACAGCTGAAAATTGCTATAGCACAGAATGAATAATTTAAAGTTTACCAAACTCGCAAGATATTTGAAAAGTTTCTGAATATCCCTTTTCTCCTCTCTCCTCTTCAAATGACACCTTCTTAATTTAGCACAGGTTCAGGTGCTTCCCCTTCTCTGAACAGTTAACTCCACAGAAGCTTAAGGAAGGTAAGTACAGCAAATTCACATAAGTTGCTGCCCTACAACAGCAGTGATGAACTACCAATTCTCTATGACTACTCTAGCTGCTCCTCAGCGTCTCACCACAGTATTTTTTGTGCTGAAAGAGGTCTGTGAGAGTGACAGCATGCTATGTCATCTGTACACCATACTGCACCCACGCCAGTACCATTCTTCAACAGATTCTGAAAGTTGAAACAGCATTTACTCCCGAGCAACCAAATCATGCAAAGAGAAAGGGCTCTGAAACAAAAGTGTAATGCAATAAAGGGCATACTGTTTAAAGTATGCCTTAAAAAATACCATCAAGAGGGAAGAGTCCTTTAGGAACCTGCATAAACTTCTCTGCTCCATCAGCCTCTAAGAGTCAGATAGCCAGCACCTTCAGTCAGAGCTCCTGAGCCTCTTACTCATGCCCAGTCCCATGCTGAGCAGGGGCCTGCTCCCTCATCACCATTGCAGCACAGCAGCACACCACCTCCTGCCTACAGCTCAGGTGCGGCAGCCGCAGGGAGCGCCAGGCCGGCCCTCGGCGCCCGGGCCAGGCAGGTTCCCGCCACACCGCCCGCGCTCCCCGTGTCCTTCCAGGAGAGGAGCCCTTCCCCTCGCCGCTCCTCGCACCCCCCCAAACTTCCCCCACCTGTTGCACTGCAGCCGGGGCAGCACCGGCCCCGCCGAAGCGGCTCCCCGGGGACAGGGGTGAGGACGCGGCGCCACAGGCAGGGGCCGAGCGGCAGGGAGCCGCTGAGGGGGCGCGTGCGGCTAACAGCAGCGCGGAGCCGTTCTGGGGGGCGGCGGGAGAACGACACCCCCTGCACGCACACACACACACACACACACGCAGAGGTCGGCGCCCCACGTGATTCAAGCTCCACTCCACTTCCCCCCCCCCCGGGCAGGACGCGCGCTGCCCCGGCACCTCCCGCGGGTGGCTCCCTCCCTCCCGCCGCCGCCGCCGCCGCCGCCGCCGCCGCCTCCTCCTCCTCCTCCTCCTCACCGGGCGCCGCGCTCGCTGCCGCCGCCGGCTCCCGAGGCGCGGATCAGCTGATTCACGCGGGGGCGCAGGAGGAGCGTCCACCGTGCAGGGGGGTGGATCCCGGCGTCGGCCCGCGCGCGCAGCGGCACTGAGTAAAGAGGCCGCAGGGCGCAGGCGGGATCCGGCCGCCACCACGACGGGTCCCGGCCCGGGACAAAACAGTCGGAGAGCGAGACCCGCCGGACCGCGGGAGCTCGCTCAGGTGGTGGTGGTGGTGTTGGCAGCACTTTGGGTAGTGGTAAACAGCAGGGGCGTGAGGCTGGTTGTGGGACACCAGCGTTACCGTGCCGGCCTCGAGAGTCACCTGAACATGTATTTCAAACTGTATGGGGCATGAATAAAGAACAAAGCTGTAACCTACACAGGAAGCCTGACCAATACCCGGTAATGTCCTCTCATGCTCCATAAACCCTCTGAGTTCAGCTACTGGTTTGAATGGGAGCACGCCTGCACCACAGTTTGCTGACCTAGGGCCCTCCTACAGGACAAGCTAAACAGTTGCTTACCTGTATACGTAGGCGTACATTAGATGTCTACATGTGTATGTAGAAATTGTGGATGCATGCACACTTATATATGTTTATGCGTACTATATAAACACCTATATGTGCATATACATACTATTATATATATATACACCCATATGTGTATGTACATAGTATTATATATACACATGTATGTGCATAGTATTATATATACACCTGTATGTGCATATACATACCACATACGTGTGTTTCTACTTTAAAAAGCTCTGCAAAATGTATTTTTTATGTTATGCCTGCACTTGGGAGACAGTTTCTTACATTGCCTGAAGCTTTCTTTTAAAACCATGGTTCTGATGGCAGCTAAAGGCTCTCCTTTATAAACTCTTTATGTTTTCTATGGATAACTGTTAAACATTTCTATTAGAGTGTTTCATCTGCTAAGTGGAATGAATACTCCGTTTGATTTTATCTTTTTTCAATACCCAGAACCACCAGCTATTACCCCTGCTTTCTTCATTTACCAGCTCTTGCTAGCTGGTGAAAGTTATATGACTTTTCTTCATAACAGAGTGATTCCCCTCTCCTCCCTAACACAAAATGTAGCTAAAATTAAAATGAACAATCTTCATACGAATTAATATGTAATTAATATTTTTTATATTGTCTTCTTTTTGTACTTTTTTTTTTCTTTTTCCATTTCTCCAAAAGGCAAGTATTGCTTAGGCTTAGATGTATTTTAAAAGTCTATTTATATAAATATGGATACCAATTAAAAGTATTTTCCAGAATAAGAAACTCTGCAGATATGCATCAGTTTATTACTACGTTCACTGCATCTAGACAGCCTTTATAATGCCTGAAGGGCACAGTCAAATTACTGCTGTATTTTGATGGCTCAAAGAATACATGGAAAATAAATAGAAGGCTGAGGTTAATGATGATAGATATTTAGCAAATTATGGCTAACTGGGAAGTGAAAAAGAAAATCATGTGAGAGAAATCAAGCCTTCCAGGTGTGTTAGCTCCTTCTTGCCATGCAAAGGCTGGGTAGTTTGGTTGCAATGAGACACAGAAATTGTTCCTGCCTTCCCAGGAGATTATTGCTTAAAAATATATCCTTTTGCTCAAGGAAAGAGTGTTATTCTTAGGCACCAAAACTGTGAAGCAAAGGGGAGAATTCACATCATGCATACAAATGAAAACTGAAGGACCTAGGGGGTTGGCATAAAAATTCTGTGGTATGATGCCTGCTCCCTCACCCCTTGCTGGCATTTTCTCAGTGTGGGTTGGGTGTTAGTCCTAGGAAACTGCACAGCAAGCCCTACTCATGGGGGACTGAAAGAAAGGGACTTCTGTCTGTCCACATCCAGTGTAAACCGCAATGTGTTGCCTGCTTAGCACATAATTGATGAAATCTCTTTGAGTCTGGATTAATCTGTTTGGTCTGTCTATTTTGACAAGCCTATTTTCTACCAGCTGAAACTCACTGTATCCTTTAGACAAGTGATCCAACAGGGACAGACAGCTCCTGAAGCTGACATTGCCACCACATCGTGGTTAAGAACATAAATACCAAAGCAAGGTCGATGCTCAGCTCCTGAAGAAACCACAGCTCAGCCACACTGCTCAGATAGCTCAACTTAAAGCCTAATGGCTAAAGCCTAAAGCCTAGAATAGTAACTGCTACAGACATGGAGGGAAATCAAGGTCTGTTCCTGTATGAAACCTATCACTTCATTACCTAACATATTATACTGAGAGCTGTTTAAGTGAAATAAATTTGAAAGCACAGAAAGTTTGAATTTACTACTGTCTCCATCTTTAGGTACAAAAAACGTTGGCTGTTTATGGAGCACACATGCCAAATGACCTGAAATCAATAGAGCTACTCCAGGGGTGAATCTGGCTCACTGAATGTTGGACTTCCAAAGAAAAACTGCAGAAATCACAAGACTGCTTGAAGCAGAGACCTCATACAAGACATATGAACTCTTATTACAGACAGAGGGATGAGGAGGAGCAAAGGAGAGAAAAATAGGTACATTTGAACTGAAACAGGACCACATGGGAGACCTGTTGTGTGTAAGTGCTGTCAGAACAGGAGGCTGCAGCTGCTGTTCAGAGAGAAGGGGCTCCCAGCATATCACAGGCCCTCAGCACACAGAAGCAGTGTCTACAACAGAGCTATTTAATATCACACGGTGATTATTCTGCATTGAGATACATTAAGCCTGGGTTCTTCTGCTTGTAGGACTGCAATACATTCACATTTGCATGTAACCAGACAGTATCAAACTTTGCAGCTTCAGGTTTAAGAAGCTACTGAAGGAGGACTCTGTGCCTTAGATGACAATAAACGCCTTTGATGTGATGAACAGGGAGAAGATGGCATTCCAGCAAGTTCTATGCCAGTGAGGGACTGTAAAACAGGGAGGGAGCCAACAATGTACAGTTCTGGAAGAGGCAGCATGCCATAGATTACAAATCCTGTTATATTTGAGTCAAATGATAATGCAGGCACCCAGCCAATGTGGCTGCTCAGGAGGAGCTTGCAGCTTGCCTGCCATTCATTACTACTATTTTTATAGTTGTATTGTTCGTGGCACTGTTATGCTGTATGTGCCAAATTAGCACACTGTGTAAATTAGAACAGTGCAGGGAGGAGGGTGTCAAGGAAGAGAAGAAGGCATAAATTTAGATTTCCTGAAATTTCACTCCTGCATTTGGTTTTTAGTCTGTGTCCTAAGAGATTGCTATCTAGAGATGAGTAAATCAAGGGTAAGAAAGAATAACACACATTTAGAATGTTACTGGTAAAAGTGTCCTCTGCAATTAAGGCAGTTTTATCTTTGTTCTCAGGGTGATCGCTACCATTTACCAAGACAAGAACATACAAGTAGTTGTTTCCCTTACAAATGGAGCTGAGAGACCATACTGGAGATCTGTGACTGGTGGGGAGGGAGATGAAAATGATGTGCAGTGCTCAAAGCCAGTGCAGTCAGGGAGAAACGAAACACTTCAGTAACATGGTGGGTTGCCAGTGGTACAATCTGCCTTCTTTTCCTGTGCCAACTGTTGGATGTAACCACTGCACCCCTTCCTCTACCCTCACAGCAGCCCCGGCAGCTTCACACCCACTGGAGTTGGAGGTCCAGGATGGAGAGGCCTTGGAGTCACACTGATCCTTTCCGGGAGTAGGATGTTGTGGAGAGCTTCAAATGGGTGAGTGCGCAGCATGCATAGTGCCAGGCAGGAGATATTTCACCCTGTGATTATTCCAGCTATGAATTTCATTACTGAATGACATGCTAGTAGCTTCTTGGTCTACCCGGCAATCTAAAACATACCAATTTCTTCATGAAACAGAGACCAGGCATGCCCTTTGGAGCTGCCACATCCTATGTACATCTAGAGAAGCTGTGTGAAGGATCCTGTGCAACTGTGTACAAAGGGATCAGCAGGTAAGCAAGGACCACTGGTGCCATTATTGCCTTCCCAGTGTCTGTTGAAAACACCTGTTATGGGAGATAAAGGCAAATTGAATGTCCACCTTTGCCTTTAGTGAGAATACTTACAAAGCTCTATCTGAATTTCTATGGGAACTCCTCCACTATAGCCATTTGGTTCCACAGAGACACTGTGCTCCACAGCAGCATGCTGGAAGATTGTCTGGCTGCACTAAGGAGGGAATGAGCATTTTCCTTTAAATAAGGAATCCCTGCATGACAGAAAAACTGGGGATAAGGCCATGCTGCCATCATGCAGGGGCAGGAAAACTGTGAGAGGGCAGAGTGGGAACACTGCCCAAAGCCATGCTCTAACAATACCCAGTCAGCAGAACGATGCTACTCTAGCGGGGCAGGCTGGCTCCTGTTCCACTGCTAATGAGGACAACATGGAGGTGGTTTGTAATTCCCTTCTGAGCTTGGCCTGGGTGGGAAAGTGGGCCCTAGAAATTTTGCTTGGGTAAGTGTGGGGCACTTAACGGGAGACCACTAACGTTGCTATGCCAGACACCACTCTGCCCTGACAGGAACAACAGCCAGTTGGTAGTGCTGAAAGTGATCCGGCTGGAGGCAGAGGAGGGAGTGCCCTTTACAGCCATTCGGGAAAGTAAGGCAGAAAGACCTGCTTCAAACATGGGTGAAGAGCGAGGAGCATCACTGTGCCAGCTGCAGCCAGAGCATGTCCTTTCTATCAGTGTAGGGGCCTTCTTACACCTCTTGCCTGCTCCGTAGTTGCTTTCTCATTCCCACATCTGTACACTAGTGCTGCATTGCAGGTTTTGCCACTGTTGCATTGGGCAGCTGTGGACTAGAAGTGCCCTTTGTACCATGATCTCTGCTTGCGCTTACCACAAACAATCTGGCTGATACCTGAAGCATCCAGGTCTGATCGCAGCCTGAAGAGAAATGCTCTCAATAAAACTGGTGTTTAATAACAGCTATCATTTCAGCTGCATGAGAAATTATTTCTATCGGTCAACTTCGTAGAGCACTGGCAAAATGTCTGCAGCTCTCTCAATTTCTTTGAGAAAGAAATACTTTTGTTTAAGTGCTTGATTTTGGCTTAGCGTATTTACATGTCCCCACAGACCAAGTTTATAAACTGCCTGGCTGATTAAGGCTTCTATTTTTGTCTGTTCTACGATCCCAAGAGGATCATAATCTGATTTCTTCCTTACACAGAAACATGCAACCTTTGTGCCAGTCTGTTGTCTGGTGTTAGTGAGAGCCATTGATGTAAGAGGTCACATGTATTTTGGTTTTTACGTGTTATCGCAGTTCAAAGCTAGGGCTGGGATAGAGAGTCTGGGACCAGATGTGCCAGCTTTCACAGAGCAGCCATAGTATAGAAGGACTCTCATAGCAGTCAGCCAAGAATAACAAGAGAGGTCAGTGTACACACTCCAGGTTTACAACAGTGTAATTAAGATAAGAAAGTTTACGAAGTCCTTAGTCCAATTGTGGGAAAGCAGAGAGATACCTAAATACACCTATTTACAGAATGGCTTGTGTTACAGTTTCCTATACACTCATTTGCTGTGGTGCTTTTGCTCTGCATTTACACAGCCCACCAGTAAAATAAGCCTTAAAAGCTTTATCTACATAGAACTAATGACGCTCTAAAGATCAGCACCCCTTTAACATGCTCTACTGGACAGGCTGAGAGCCTTAACTTCATTCATTATGGGAGAAAACAAGGGTGATCCTATGAAAGGTCTACTTTAAGTAGATCTTTTGTGTACTGCTGAGCCTTGCAGCATCTGACACCTCAAATTTACAATGTAAGTCAGTAGGGCAAACAAAGCACAAGATTTATTAACACGATGCTTTCTATGCTACCCTGGAGGAATGGTACTCTTGTGACAAAAAGCAGCTTCACCCCAGGAAGTCCCACAGAGACAAAATGCCTTTAAAGCTCAGTTCTGGCTGTAGCACCTGACACCCCAGCAGGGGGTTGTAGAAGCAACCAAGTGAGGAGCCGTTCCCAGCGGCCTGATTCAGGCACAGGGGCTAAATTCTCCATTTTATTGTGAACCCTCCATGCTGCTCTGCTGGAGCAACAGCTCTGGTCATATGGAGGTTTTTGAGGTATTGCAGAGCCAGGTTAGCAGCCCTTTTCCATAGCAGGTGGCATCTAGACAGAGTACCTTTACTGGGCTCATAAGCAATTAGATGCAACGCAGAGCATGTTTAAAGTGCATGCTGCTGTGCACTGGAAACACACTGGTGGTAGCTAAATGGACTAGCATCAGTACTAGAGGCAGTTTAGCTGCAGTGGCAGCACCAAGCTCTTCAGAAGAACTAATTTACAATCTGTGCTGTTTCCAGCCGTTATGCTGAATCAGGCATCCCTTGCTGCTCAGCAGTCTCAGTACTGACATAAGCTTAGGCCACAGCTGTGGAATACAGTATATCTGGCTGTAGGGCTTTTAGAACCAGGTGAAATTGTTATGGTCACAAAACGCAAAGTGCTAATCCAGTATGAATTTACTTTGCCAGCATGAAATTCTTTAAATATCTTCTGCAGACTGTTTGAAAAACAAAAAGCAGCTTTTATCCAGGACCAAACCTCATTTGGCCTCCCACAGCCAGCCCAAACTCTGTATTGTGTGCTTCGCTAATTCAGCAAAAATGAGATTGGATGCCCATGCCTTATCTGAATGAAATTTGTAGCACTGAGTGGTCAGGCTGGTAACTAATTTGGTTTCAATCAGCAGGGAAAAGTGAGCCTGGAGCAGTTCTGAGGCTGTTTGGCTATTCTGCTATGTCAGAAGCTGAAATCTGGAGTCAGGACCCCTGTTTTTGCTGAGCATTGGGGCTTCTGTCTGTTCACAGTTTTGGTGTAATAGCTCGTCAGATTCTTCAGGAGGGCCAGGGATCTACAGGCAGAATTATGCCAGTTCCACTCCTTCCCCACATGACTTCCCTATTGAGCTATGGCAACAATTGTCTCAAACCTAAGGTAGCAAATAATGAAGCTGTGGATGCTCTCCCCCCATAAAGACTATGTTTGAGACTTTCTGCTGAGAAGCTGCCTTCATGAGAGAGTTGGCTGGAGCCTGCACTACCATGACAAACCTAACACAACGCTGAAAGGCTCGGAAGGCTGTAGCTTATGTCTTGGCATCAGTCAGTGCTCTGTGGCCTGCAAGGCAGTAGAGACTCTTCCATGGGCTGCCACTTCCATCACCACACCCGAGATGTGATGAGGCTTGGCAAAGGCATGTCAGCACGTAAGGACCATGGCCATATGGCTGCAATGATGCTTTTAGATGGTTAGGCTGAAAGAAAAAAGATGTGCCAAAGTTGTATAAATATAAACAAGTTACTGTTCACTCGGTAACTTTATCATCTCTGCTCTTTGAGTTTTAAATGGGAGAAAGTAACCAATATGCTTTCTCCAAGCTAAAAGCACAGAGCTAAATTCAGAATTCAGCTTAGCATCTACAGTCATTTCTTTTGCCACATTTCTACACCTTGATATTGTGAAGCTGGAAACTGATAGAAACTCAGCTTTCCCCAGAAGTCTCCCAGAGGCCCAGCTGAGGGCATGTGCCAGGAGGCAGATGGAAGAAGGATGAGAAGCTCAATGACAGGCTGGAGGCTTCTGCATTCTGTCTCTGGGAGCTCCCAGAGCCATCCTCTTGGCATTTGCCTTGAAGAAATTCCTTCTCCTCAGCTGAGAAGCTGACAGCTGGGAACTGCAAGCTGCTATTTCTGACAGCAGGAGCCCACCTCTGAGAGAAGGACAGGTTCCTGCCAAGCCTGGAGCACTGATGCTTGCTTCTCTAAGGATCTGTTCCATCCTCCTCCAGACTCAGTAGTTGCTGCTTCTTACAGAACTGCCAATTCTGGACTATTTCTCCCCAGTTTTTTATTCTCATTGCCTTTCTGTGTGCACCTTCTCCTTCCATTTCCAGCAGCAGTGATTAAATTGATCTTCCTTTTGTGTTTTTCCAGCTTCCCTTCTCATGCATTTGAAACATGCCAATGTTGTACTGCTTCATGACATTATCCAGACCAAGGAGACACTAGCATTTGTCTTTGAGTACAAGGTAAGTTGTTGTTTTTCTAGCTTCCTGTGGAGCTAGTTGTGGTAGTTACATTCCAAAGACTAAAGAACTGAGCCCATTTATAATAAAAGCAGGAAAGCGTTTATTGCGTTACATACATACCGACCCCACTATGCAGCACATGAGGACACCGAGAATGGAGCTTTTCCCCAGAGATATCATGAGGGATTTGGCTGAGCCAAAGCAGGCGCAGCTCTTAAGCAGGCGTCCCCATGGAGGCAATGTTGTCCTTGATGCTGCGGCTATCTCCTCGACTCTGGGGCTCTCCGTCTTTTATCCCTGAAGGACCACCCAGTTGTTCCGGCACGTGTGGCTAACATGTGCTGGGAGAGCCATCTGTCCCGTCCCTCTCTAGGGGCCACTTTGTGCCTGCCCAATTATGCTCTGGGGAGCTGCTCCTCAATTCAAGGGTCGTTACTTCATCTTCCATGGTCTTCCTCTCTCACCCTTTGGCCAGCCCCTTCAGTCGTTTGCACAGAGTTGCATACCTCAGCATAAAAGTTTCGACATGGTGCACTTAGTCCTTCTGTTATGTACACAGCTCCTCCTTTCTGTTTCACTTGCCATCTCAAAACTTCCTCATAGTCGTTTGTGTGGTGAACTCGTGTCTGCGTTATGACCCAAAAGGAAAATTCACTCTTACAGCCTCCTAACACACTAGTACTGTTAAGTGGCTGCATAATGAACTTACTGCAGTATGAATTATCTATAGAGGCAAATTGTTAGTGCAATGATTGATTTTGTTTCCTGATCTCTTGCTTTCCAGACACACAGATTCTTTTCTTTCTGTATATGACAGCTGTATGCAAAAATGATTCCACACCTTGTCTTCACTAGGGTGGCAGACACTATTTACCACCATTTCTGTCTTGACAATGCAATAAAACTACTGTTCTCGAGCCACAATAAGGATAGGAAATAATGATACATCCCAGTTGGGGTCAGATTTGGCACTGACACCAGTGGCTCACCATGACCCAGCTGTGGCTTGCTCTCATGGGGAGAGCAGGATGCTAATAAAACAATTTCTCTGCATGAATCTTGCTACTTCTGTTGCTTTTGCTGATAGCTGTCAACCAAATCATAAGGAAAATATAGAGGCTATGTCTTTTTCCTGCAGCTTTATGATTAATTATGGCACAAGCATGAATCCTCTTATCTATCAGCTTCAGTTCATAAACTGCTGGCATGAGATAACGTCAGCCAGGTCTCTGATTTGACAAAGCACTCAAGCATATCCTTGTGTCCTTATCAGATCAGATGTTCACCAAGGTGAAAGAGATGCCTTTATAGTGGTTGCATATTTTTTCCATTTACAGAAGAGGCATTATTGGTAGAAGCATTTCACACAAGTAGCTTTGCCTCAAGTTCTCCTTTTCTATTTAGCGCACAGACCTAGCACAGTACATGGGCCAGCATCCTGGAGGACTTCATTCGTGCAATGTTATGGTGAGTTCCTTTGAATACTCATAGCCCTTGAAGCATGAGGAAATGTTATTTTCTACTGTGTATAGTCATTGTAAGTTGCTTACTGGTATTTATTTGTTCCATAGATGACAAAAACTTTAGAGAAAAGCTGCCTTCCATAAGGATTTAACAACCTCCCTGTCAGTCTCCAAAGCCTTTTTTTGGTTAGTCCCTCTTCACATTTTCTGAGCCTGCAAGAGGACATGCAGCTTTTGTGAACAATGACATCTTGTGGCAGGGAAATCTGCCTCTACACAAATTTGTATCCTCTTACCATTAAAATACATTATTCATCTCTTCTTAAAGCCTCTCAAATCTCACTCTCTCCTCATTGGGAACTCTCTGCATATTTATGGTCTTATGGTCACGTAAATCCCTTTTGTTTCTACTACAGCTTTTTGTAATTGGTTGCCTGAACCTGAGCACAGATGAAGATGTACTTTATAGAGTGATTTTGTAATAGTCGCCTGCTCTCTTTTTTATGTGTGTTCACATTTAATTAACTTCCAGGATTGTTGCTGCGCACTGACTTGAGGTTTCAGTGCAGATGTCCTCAGTGAATGCCTGGGTCCTTTTCCTGAGCAGCTTCAGTTAATGTATCTTACAGCTGTCAACAATAACTTTGTAACTTATCAAACTGCCTGTTCATCTGACTTTGTCAGATCTCGCTGAAGTTCCCCACTGTCACTTCTTATCACAGCTAATCTAAATACTTCTGTCATCTCCAAATGTTGCCACCTTGTTCACATCTGTTTCCAGATGGTTGTTAAGCAACACCAATTCCAAAGAAGTTTATTGGGGCCTCTGATTTTAAACATCCTTAAAGCTCAGATATGTCCAAGATGCAGTGTTGTAGTTTTGGCACAGATCTCAAGGGTTCTGCTACCAGACAGACTTGTAAAGCACATGGGGTGCACGGCTGTAACATGTACTTACGGGCATTTCTGTGAGTCAATACTAGCCAGCTGCTCTGCTTTCCTGCCTGAAATCCTCATTGTCAGCAGGAACTGAACTGCAAAATTATTTTCTCCTCCTTTAGGAGGGTCAACTGGCTTGCACCATTTTTGCTGGCGAATGTTTGTTTTTTTCTCTGATTCTTACTGTCTATGTTGCAAGTATACAGAGTATTACATGGTCTCTTTTCTGGTACAAAAATGACCTATGGGTGTCACTGTTTTTCCTCCTCTTCAGATTAAACTTCTGGTGAAAAATATCTCTTCTCTGGTGAAGTCTAATTACGTTTGCTGTGTTTTGTTTCTGTCCACTGTCCCACTTCATGCATTGTTTCAGCTCAACTTATTTTACCCCAAGCTTATCGACGCTGCCATGGTGGTGGGAGTTGGATATTTATTTATTGCGTGTTTTTGTGCTTGCTTGCTCCTTTCATGATATCTTATTTGTTACATCCGTTCAAATCAGGTCCTTCTGTTTTCGCCCATCCTGAAGGTAACAGCTCACACTGTCAAGTTAGGCCTGCTCCCTGGTCCAGCTTACCCTTGGCAGAGGTGATGCATGCCGCGGCTGCAGCACTCCCTCTGCTGGTGTCCGCGGGCTCAGGTGGGCAAAACTTGCCAGCTCCGTAAACCCTCGTTGTGCTCGGCTGTATGCCTTTGTCCTGAAAGCGGAAATCAGTCTCTCCTGTTTTGAAAGCCGAGATTGCTCCTGCAATCAATAGTCCGCTTCTAAAGAAAAGTTACATTTCCAAAATGCGCACTTAGGGACTGCAATGTAACTGTCCTCCTGGCCAAATATTGCCCTCTGAAACCCTCAGAAAGCTGCAGGACAGTCATACCCACTGCAGTTTTCCCTTCCTCAGCCACCTCATCTGGGGATTTTTACTGGTTTCTTACTTGCTTTGCCTCTGCTTTGTTCCAGGAGTTCTCCTGAAGTTCAGAGTTAATGTATCAATGCAAAGTCACACAAAATCATTTCAGTTTTTTGTTGGCTTTTCCTAGCTTTTCATGTTCCAGCTTTTGCGTGGACTGGCTTACATCCAACAACAACACATTCTTCACTGTGATCTGAAACCCCAGAACTTGCTCATCAGTTGCCTTGGTGAGCTCAAATTATCAGACTTTGGTGAGTCACCATTTGGATACTGCTAATATATCTGCTCAGACCAAAGCTACAATGTGCATATAGATCTGTATCCACAGCCAATTAGGCACAGAAGCATAACCTCTTACTAAACTTCAGGAAACTATTTCTGTGGTCAGTCCAGCCTTTCTTGCATTTATTCTGATGGGTGCAGGGAGTAACCTCGTTTGAGACAGAGCAATTACTGCCACATAAAATTGTTTCAAGGGAATTGAGAATCAGCCCCTCTCTGTTCAGAAAATTAGATAACATGTACAGTCCACAGCAATGTGCTGAACCAAAAGGTTTTCTTGGCATTGGTTTGGGATGGCCGCTTCAGTCACAAATGGTAAAGCCCTGTAAAACACAGCATATTGCTTGATCTGATTTGCCCCAGAGGTATATTCCAGACACACTTTGTAAACTGCATTGGGATTGCTTGTGTTTAAATATCCAAGAGAAAATAATGTCTTGTTTTGAATTATTATCATCTATGTGTTGTACAGGCAGAAAGATTGTCCTGACAGAGCAGTCTTCCTTATTCTGTTGCAGGCCTTGCTCGTGCCAAGTCCATCCCTACACAGACATACTCCTCTGAAGTGGCAGCACTCTGGTACCATCCTCCTGATGTTACTTGGATCTACAGATTCTGATCTAGATATCTGGTACTGACCAATTTTAAAGCATCTGGGGTCCCTTGGGAAAAATCATCTTTACCTGAATTAAATTAAGTCAACCAAGTTACAGTAGACACAGTTGTAAGTAGAGAAATTAACACCTATTAAAACGTGAGCAGTGGGGAGTTTTATACATAGAAGCTTTTGGGAATGATGTCACTACATCTCAGCCATGGATTTATATAAACATCATCTGATAATATTTATGAGCTATGCACATCTAATTTGGTAACATTTATGAAGCAATTTCAGGTTTTGCAACAGAACACCTTCGCTTAATGCACTTAGTGTTTTGTATCTATATGGTTGGCTCAGTCAGTGGTAGCTCTCTGCAGCAATGGCTTTGTGAAGAAACAATGGATCTGCAACTGCCCCAGCAATGCCTTTGGCCTTGGTAAACAAAAACAAAAATAAGTGGCATTAAAGGGTTTCTGAATAGGTCTGGAGATAGAAAGGTATCTGTGATTTTCATTATTTCTGTGATACTTTGTCCTTCTCAAAGAACATGTCTCAAATGCACTCTGCATTTTGTACAGAAGAAGAGCTGTGTTCTATTAAAGCCTTGTCACCTTACAAGCTGTATCCGGAAATCTTAATATGGCTGGGAATCACAGAAAATGAGCTGCATGTTTGCAGAGCTGAAGAGAGAAGAGTCTCTGAGAGCAGACAGAAAGCAGGAGAGGATGAGGACTTACTTCATAGGGGTCACAGTGGTCTTTTTGGTCTGGTCTGGATGTTTAGTTAGCCCTTGTGGCTCACTTCTGCACCAGACTGAGCCTGCTTCCAGCAATATAGTCCTGACTTACACATAGAAAACATGCAGCTCATGAAGTTGCAGGGGACCACCCATTTTCTGCAGTTTTACATCTGTAGATGGTATTGCTGCTTCACCCTTTCTTCAGACCAGTTAATTTTCTGTCTGTGCCTGTCAAACTGGGACTTTTCTTAACTGCTCTGCAGAGTCAGAGGCTGGGAAAGGGTAGGTGTGGAGTAAGCTTAACAATGTGCAAGAAGAGGGCTGGGTAAGCTTACAAGCAGCAAAGCTCCAGGTCCCCTCAGGCTGTATTCCCCTCGAGAGATCTGCGGCTTACTGGAGACTCTGATGGCCTAAATCTGGAGGGCAGTGCAAGGAAACAGGAGTTTTTGGTTTGTTCACTTCCCTGGGCCTGGTGCTAATTTAATTGCTTTAAGATTTCTCCAAGGAGGAAAACCTTGCTAAATTCTAATGGCTTCCAGCTGCTAAGCCCGTCTAAATAGTCCTGTCTTCTCTCCCCCACTACCTGTCACCTCTCCCCTCCAGACAGTCTCTCAGGAATGTCTGCCGAGTTTAAAGAAGATGCCTGCATAGCAGATTGCAGGGTTTGTATTAGACAGATGCTGGTGCAAGCCTGTTGTGTTTTTTTTTCCTGAAAGTTGACCCTGTCCAAAACCCTGGCTACGCACAGAAAGCCTGGCATTTCTGCCTGTGCAAAACCAACATGTAACTCTGCTCTAGTGTAATGAATAGCAACGTAAGAGTGATATACAAAGGTCCCATCCAGCACTCTGACCAGCTCTAACAGCACAGTACTTTGAGTCCCACTGAACTGCATTCACACTATAGGCACCATTGTATATAACGCCTCCTTATAGTAACAACATTCAAAGTGTTTTCCCTAAAGAAAGATGTCACGCTGAGAGAATAGAGAGTACTTCAGTGAGCTCTATTCAGTAACTTCCTCTAACAAGAGTCATTTATTATCTTGATGTACACTGCATTTAAGTTCAATTTTTGTCTATTAGGAAATAATGTGAATTCACACAGATGTTACTTGTCTATTGGGAAGAAAGGGAAAAAAAAAGCCCTATGTCTTTTGGATGCTGCAGTTTACATGAAGGCAGATCAGAATGCCCTTGGTAACTGCACGAGACAGTGGGTGTTAAAGCCATGGTTTAAAGAAACCAATTATAACAAAATAAAATATTATGGCAATTCATGCATAGTGTGCTTGAGCAGCAATACTGTCAGTGGGAGGCACATGGGAAGTGAATGAGGCCTTGAATAGATGAAGAAAGAGATATAGAAGGAGACTCACTCGCTCTTGGCCTAACTAGAAAAACTGCTTTAATCTCCCTGTATCTTTTTTCACTCTCTTTCTCCCTCACTATCTCTTCCGGACTTTAGAAGATTCAATTAAGGGATTTCAGGGAGACTAACGTTTCATAATGTTTCAGGGAGATGACACTGCATATCAGAAAGACTTCTCTGGGCTTTTTATAACACCAAGTGTTTTATGCACGTGCTGCACTGTAGCTGCTAACATCATGAGAGCCTTAAGTCATGTCTTCTTTTCAGTCAGGCTTTCTTTGTATGATCTTCCATTTAAAAAAAAAACGAAACAAAACCGATGATCACAGGAATCTTCCCAGGTAGATTCATGTAGAATAGAAGTTCCTGTGGAGTCATTTAATGTGGGTCTGCGAGCCCACTACAGCCTTTCCCCCAGCCTGGTTCACATTGTCCTACTGTGCCAACCCATGAGATAGAGGCTATGGGCTTCACTGTACAGACCACGCTCGGTGAGGAACACAAGAAAGGATTTCTCATTAAAGATGTCATTGCAATCCCCCAATATCAGCAAAACTATGGAGAGGGAACTCTGGGATACTGCAGAGATATCTTAGGTCTTAATCCTGATGAAATCGTCTCTCCACTATGTAATGCAGCACTGCAGACTGAGGAGTAAGTGCAGTGTTCAAACCCACCTCAGGGACTGCAGGCAGATGCAACCGTGCTGTCTGAACCAGCTCTGGTTTTGCTCACTAACTGTTCCTATAACCAGTTATACCTCTCCTATTGCTTTAGCAGTCACTGTCTTGGTTCATGTGTGTATCTGGCACATGCTGAAACATCAGGTCTAAGCCTCTTCCCAAAAGACCCCTCCCTCTGCCTTAGCCCTTCCAAAGGTAACTATATGGGACTGAGACCTTTGAGAAACTTACAGACTGGAAAGGATAAGAGTACCTCAGAAATTAATATCAGAGGGGAAAGAAGAAAAAGGACAAAACCCAAAACACTAGGTCTAAATCTTTAGAAATATTTAAAAGTTAATGTTTCTGAATTATCCTCATTAACAGCAGGATTCTCATAATGCTGTCAGAGCAGTAACTGCAAATCTTTCTCAGAAGAAAAGTTGAAGCCTCTACTGAAAGGCTAATATGATGACTAGCACTAGTTTCCAAAGTCCTACTTCAACAGATAGACAAAAATACCTAGGGAAAGGGGGCGGTGCCCTCACATCAGTTGTTCTAGCTATTTCTGGCTTTTATTTTTTTAAAAATAAAGAAAAGTGTATTTCATCTGGAAACAAACGAGAGAGAAACAGTGATAATTGCCACTGATGAATCAATGCAGCACCAAGCAGGCGTTAAAGGCAGCTGATTCTCGCTAAAGGAAACAAGAAGCCTTTCCAGAGGTTGTGGCTGTTCTGATAGTTTTGTCTTTATTAGAGACACTGAGGTGTAAAGGCTTCCAGAGATAACAAGAATAAACCAGGAATACAACGGAGAGTTCTACCAGAAAGTGCACTCATAACAACCCGCAAGGTGTTCCTCTCCTCAAACTCACAGCTTGCCTATAAGTGCAAAGACTGTTTCATTAAATTTGAATTTTTGGACTCTGCTCGTGGGTAATTCTTAGCAAATGCTAGCTACATCTAGGAAAATAAGGCTTCTGCTGTTGCCAGTCTAATGCTATTTCTAGCTAGGATATCAGAACCCAAACAGTGGGGAACATCAGGATCATTTGCTTCAAAAACACAGAGCTGATTCTCTTCTAGAAATCAAGAATACCTAAATTGCTTTGACCACATGCAATTAAACTTGTGCAATAGAATCAGTGGATTACAGCAGCCCGTAGTTGCAAAATAGGGTGGGCGATTTGGGCACATACATCAGCTGTGAAAAAAAGCCAAAAGGTTGGTATGACACTGGTCTCAGTAGAATCAGTCTGTGGGCTCCAGAATAATATCTAGTGATCTGTAGTGCTATGAAACACAAAACCCCCCTATATTGCAAAAGCTGTGGGTTAAGTTCCATGGTGCCTGCATCCTGAAAAAGCATTAGGCAAGCAAGCAGCTAAGCTCACAGGACCCAGAGTTAGGAGGTTAGGATATAGGAAACCAAGGCAAAGTGCAGCAGAGATGTTTGTGAAAACAGCATTAGATATGGATCTGCAAACAGGCTTGGCATCACCTGATGCACAAGCATGCCTAAAATACTGCAGATGAGTCACATGTCAGGCTCTCAAGTGACCACAGCCAGGTAGGAAAAGCATCTACAGTAGTACAAAAACAAGCTGCAAGGGGTAACACAGCAGTAGAGATGACTAGAAGAGATTACCAGTTGTTGCTTAGCAAGTGAAAATAATACTTTCAGAGCCTGTTAGTCAAAGCTGGGGTTTCAATATTTGAGCTTAAAGGACCCAAATTTGCTATAACCAAAGAAGATTAATACTGAAACCTGAAAAGTTGAGATGGGGCATAGTGAAGAGATGGGGCATAGTGAAAAATGGGAAACAGAAAAAGTTTGGGAAAAAAGATGAAAAGGTAAATGAGCAGAGTTTTACACCGTACAATAAGATATGGAAAAACTTGAAAAGATAAGTTTACCCTGACCACAACCACCTCATCATTATTGCCAATAGGACTAATTCACCTAAATATAATTAAGCATTTTTTGCAGGGTTTAGTGGGTTATTTTAAGCTGGCTGGTTTGCTCTGGCACAAGTGAAGAGTGGGGGATGGCATAAAACTTAAGAATAACTTGCTGTTGTCACCAAGTTCTTTATACAATGAAATCTTGCCATCAGTTTTCCAGTGAAAAGCTAATTTCTCCTGAAGGAAAAACCATTCTAGTGGGTAGTGTCTCTGGGTTCTTTCTGCTTCTGATGTGTTCTTCAAGCCCATAAAGTGTGCAACACTTCCCTGTTTATCTTTCCTACTGTTATCACTCTGATTTTTCACCTATTCTGCAGACTTCTGCCACAACCAGCTTTTTGGATGGGTTTGTAACAGGATCAATTAAGAGACCTGAAACAAATTGTTTGGTGCTGGAAAAAAAACCCCAGTGTTTAGTGGGTTTATTTTCAAAGGATATCACCTGCCTTGTCTTGCTGGTGAAGGGTGTGTGTGGGGGGGTGTGTGTGAGTTAGTGGACGGTGCTAATGAGAAAAAGGAGATGGCAACAGACTTGCATGGAACTTTGACTGCTTTACTCTTTTCTATAATCCTGGAGGGATGTGAATGTGATGTACCTCTGGTCTGCTCCCATGCTGTTTGACTTACCAGCTTTTTAATCCAAGTGTTTCAACCTGTAGGACTTGAATGAGGTTAACAATACTGCATAAAACTCGAGCAGAAGCCAGTTGCAAGTGCTTAGAACAGTGTTGAGGGAGGTATAAGATGTCCCTTCCCAAAGGAAACCTTCCTGACTTCCAAGTCGGTAGGGTTTTTAATAATGCTACATCTTGCCTACCACCATGCTGTAGAAGTGTATCAGTCATCACTGAACCCTGTATTTATGTATACACAGACACTCTGCATCCGGCCTTGCTTCACACACGCATACACTCACACGCTCTCACTAGATGACAGGAGGTGGGTATACAATACCTACACATCAGACTGGTACCTTTCAGACTTGAGCTTCAATATGTATAAGGTTTACAGCTTCTATCAGGATTTCTGCATTTACAAGTCAGGATTTCTAAATTTCTATTCCAACAATTGCCTACCTTCATCTCTTCCCTGCCCATCCCAACAATCATACAATGTATGTCATGCATGTGAATGAGCTAATACCTTGTTTTTCTTGCAGGAGTGCAGGCTGTGTATTTGTTGAAATGATCCAGGGCCAGCCAGTATTTGCAGGAACTTCTGGTACTCATGAACAGCTGCTGAAAATCTGGAAGGTTAGTAAAATACACCCTGAAATTGGAGAGAAAAAGAATCTGCTGCTCCAGCTCCCTACTTAATTTTGAAGTCCTAAAATAGGTCCCGTGAATAGCAGAAATAATTTGGTCCAATCTGACAAGTTCATAGCAGACTTTGTAACCCATTTTCTACTTGGCAAGTTTCTTACAGACATAGGAGTAAATCAAATGACTTTCCTTTGATGTTTGTCATCTCATCAAAAATTTAAAGCCAATTAAAGTGACATCAAATTGAAGGCATAAAAGGTGTGCAGGTACTGCAGATTCTATTCCTTCTTGTTAAACCCGTTACTTACTGTAGGATACAGCACACCATATTCTCACAAAAGAGCTCTAATACTGCTCTTAAACTACCTTGAAAATGGCAAAACCCTGAGGTCTTTCAGAAATCCTTAACTTGGAACATTTTGTATCATCCAGTTTATGGTGCAGCCCTAGAGACTGCTTTGGCATAATGGAAAGTGTGAAATTACTTTATAAAGGCAGCAGTGAGTGAGAGCAGACAGATTCAGAAGCCTCTTAAGCCCTTTTTTCTGCTGGAGAAACTGAAACACAGAGCTATGTCCTTAGTGTAGTTTGGTAGAATTGAGGCAGTTATGAGCACTAGTGGATTCTGTATGTTCCCTCATTGCTGACCCTGTTACTGACTTAACAGGAAGTTCAACCTATACATTCCTCTTGGGTTTTGCTGTAGGTGTCTGCCCTTTCACATGTCCTCCTAAGGAGTTATTTTTCTGCACAGAGTGTTTCCCAAACATGGGTTTTCAAAGAAAACAGAAAACTGTGAGAAAGGACTTTATAGCCTCAAGTCTGTGTAAGTCAGACTTTTCCTTCTTAATCCCTTCACCCAGAAACACTCCTGTCTGGTTTTCCTCTCTGCTTTCAGCTAAAATGTGATAAAAAGTCAAAGAGGTGGGACCAGTTCTTAGGCTTGAATTCAGTCCATTTAAATAAATGCTGAATTTCTCTTTTGTAGTGAAAAAAAAAACAGAATTACTGAGGGGTCAAAAAAAATCTATACGTGGCCAATTAATAGAGTTCAAAGCCAGGGCAGAGCTGAATTTCCCAGAGCGTGAATGAAGGGTATCCTTCCACTTACAGCTCTGAAATCTCTGGATACATTTCCTGTGGTTTTGCAGTTGGAAGGTTATAGCCGTATCGTCATTTCTCTGGTATTATAACTAATACCGTGATTAATAGGATTTGTGCTATAGAAGGCAAAAAACCCAAACTTATTTAAAAATCATGAGGAAGCTTTAAGAGCCATGAAATAATTAGTGCCATTCACAGAAGGTTTTCTGTTATTATACAGCCTGGAATGAGGCTCTGTGTTAGGCCAAGATTTCAAAGCTCCTTAGAGGCTTTCGATGGCTAACTTGAGATATTTTGCCGAGTCTGAGGTTCAGAATGGGGATTCCTACTGTTTCCTAATAGTCAGTTCCTTTCATGTACTAATAATGGAGGCACCCTGCACTGATTTAGACTGTCTGCATTTGTGTGCGTGAGTCTGTATCACTCAGCATGCTTATCCCCACATAGTACTGGTTCAGACACTGTGTAGATACATGGCTAGAAAATCCCCATTCTATGAATTGTGTTTGTTCGGTTGAATCATCATGACTGACTAACTGCAATTTCACCAGTATTTCTTCTAGAAGCAAGTGCCAGCTTAAGCAGTCTTCATTCCCCCTCTCTATCCATGGCTGCTCATTCCTGCTTCTGTGTCACCTCTCACATGTTGGGGCCACATGAACCAGGGAACCTGTAACTTGGTTTTCCACCTGGGTTACTCTAAACAAGAACAATTTATTTATACAGTTCATTTATCTGGCTGCCTAAGCAGTAGTACTCATGAAGGGATGACACAGGAGCAGAAGTAAATGGGAAGGGGACAAAGAGGAAGGAGCTACTGAGGCTGGCAGTGCTAGTTATGGAAGTATGGCCTGAGGGGATACAAACTGCAGTGTCTCCAGTTCTGCCATGGCATGGAGAGTAAACAAACCTGACAAACTTAAGATCCATCATTCACATTTCAAGGGATCAGGCATAGGGTTTGCATTCCAAACCCCCACCTTATTGATTAGCATTGTGCTGAGGACCTCATGTGGGCTGGATTAGGCTGTGGCATACCAGCAGCATGCTTCTGTGGCTCAACCAAACATGTGACAAGTGACAAATGAATGGCTACAAGGCTTCTCTACATAAAACAAAACTGAGCAAAATCAGGATGTTTATTCCTTTAGGTGGCTCATCACAAGAGAAACAAGCAGTTAGAGGGTAAAGAGAGGACAATGATTTACACCAATTTAAAGTGCTTGCTGAAATACAGGCATTATAAATACAGCCCTGGCTGCAACTATGACTCTTCCAAAGTGAACTGAACTGAGCTGCACCAAGACACTCTAGTAAAAAGTGCATGCATGGAGAAGCATGGCAGACCAGCAAGTACAGAGGAACTGTTTTGCTTAGTGTAATAGCATGGACCAGAGAGTTAACAGATAGATTTAGGGTAGATACACACCAGATAAAACCATCCCCAGAGTATAATTAATTTCAATTAAATAAATATAAGTCATAGTCTGTTTTGGCAAGGATTCTCACTAAAGGTCTCTTGGGGGAAAAGAGAAAAGGAAAAAAAAATCACCTGCCCCATTATCTTGGAAATTAAAAAACAGATTCAAATTCACGGGTTGGAATAGCATCTTTTGTAAAGAAAAGACTTGGAAAATATAAATACATATTCATATAGCACTCAGTGATTGGTGCTCTGAAAGGTTTCATACCTCAACTCAGCAAAATTTAAGCGTTTGTTGAAAACTTTACACATAAAGTACAAGATGCACGAATAACTGTTTTCTTAAATTCTTCACTAAAAGAGAGAGGCAGAGTGCTGAGCTGATGCTGGAGAGTATGATTTTACTATGTCGTAAACTTCCCCAGCTCCCTCTGATGCCTTTAGGACTGATGCCTGATGGCTCACAAGAAACCGTGAAGAACAAGGGCCCGGATGTATGCAGAGATGGAACTTCAGAACACACACCTGGATTTTCAGTGCAGAATATTTTAGAGGTTTTGCTGTGGCTTCTCAGAAAGATACCAGGATGGCAAAAGAGAGCAAATTCTGGAGTCAGGATCAAATTCTAACTCTCTCTTTCCTGTGCATGCTCAAGAGTTTGCTTTGCGCGGAACTGCCCTACTTGCATGATGCACACACCAGTCAAGAATGCAGCCTTATCCAGACCTGTCAAATTACCCCCAGTGCAAGCCACCTTCCAATATCCTCACATGGCTGAGCCCCACAGACCACCATGCTAATCTGTGCCAGCTGTGAGATAAAGTCCCTGCTTGTGGCTGTCTTCTCCAGGTAGCTGTAATTGTCCTCACAGCTGTTTCCCAACTGTGAGTGAGAAAAGCAATCAGCTACCAGATGCATAACAACTGCCACAACCAGACTTTGTATTTCTTCCTTCTTTAATGATGCCTGTTTTCTTGCAATCTTATCACAAGTTTCTGTGAGGCCAATATCATATATCTCAGCTTTCATTTTAAGGAAAAGGAACTGTCTATCATATGCAAAGTGTAACTAATGTGAGACAAATCTAATGTTGGAGAAGAGAAACTAAATAAAAAACCCTGATGTTTTTCATGTTACAATTTCACTGTTTTTTAAGGAAATCTGATAATATTGTGGGTTGTCTGAAAGATAAGCTTTGAACGCTTGGAGTGAGCAGAACTGATTTATAATACCATATCACATGCTGTGAACTCTTCTGAAATATGCGGCTTTACCACTTTAGCGCAACTCATCCGTATCAATAGGCACAACACACTTTGCATGCGGTAAATAATAATAACACTAAACATCCACAACTGCAGCTGTCACAGAAATCCAGATATGCTTGATCTCACACATTCCAGCAACTAAAATAAGGTTGAAGGAGGCTTTATTGGCTCAAACTTTGCTCCGTGAGGACCTACTTCTGAAGCCCACAGTTCACAGTAAAGGCCAAAGACACTACAGAAGCTCTGGACACTTCAGGATGAGACACTGGACTGCCTTGTACCACCTGCTGTAGACCTGCATGCCACCTCTTTTTTCACCTCAGAATGGCAGGGGTTTCCATCAGCTCATAGCCTGTGCTGCTGCTGAGCATATTGGCTGCTGCCAGTGCAAGCAGGCAGAATAAGTCCCAGGTGCAGCTCTGGTGCAGGAGGACACCTTCAGCAGTGACCCATGGGTTGGCAAACACATTCAGGAGTAACCTGGCAGTGAAGATGTGTACACCTTCACTGATGTTTACAGCAGCAATGACATTCCATCTCAGCAGGGCCTTTTCTGCTACAAAATCAAGTGCTAAAATGTCCATGTCCTTTTTGTGCAGGGCAGTGTGAATCCATGCTGGATTTACAGAAAAGAAGAGTCTCTCTCCATTGAAACTGATTTCTCCAGCTCTACACAAAAGCAGAGTAATGGCAAATAAAGGTTATTGCTCTTCTCACTCTTTCTCCTTTTGTATAGGTATTGGGGGTCCTGACTGAGGACTCCTGGCAAGGACTTTCCAAGGTTCCCAACTATAAGCCAGGTAGTATTTAACTCACAAGAATGCCAACTTTATCTCTAAGCCACTCACTAGCCACTCATTTTTTGGGTCAGTAATTCTCATTAGGAAAAATCCTGTGCTTCAGTGTTACTAAATCCCGTGAGCTGATTTATGATAGTGGTGTCATAGGACCCACAACAATATTTGGGCTGGCCTAGTATACAAGCAGAGGTACAAGTGTGGCAAAGTTGCCTCACTGAACGCTGGGTGTATCTTAGGCTGATGGAAGATTTCATTGCTGCAAGTGCTGACAATGTTGATATTCTCTACTCCTCAGTGCAAAGGACCAGTGTCTCCTGGTACAGATTGAGAAAACTAACAGGTACCTGGAGACACAGTTTATCTGAACTCTCCTTATTTTTATGTAGATTGGTTTGGGGGCCTTTAAACCACACTTTTAAAGGTCACTGTCCCTGATTTTGATGTGGGCAAGGTAAGAAATTTGTGTGATTTATAAAGCTATCTTCTTTTATTTCCACATGGGCTGGTAGAGAAGTCTGTGTCCTGGACTTCAAAGGGCCAGTTGTCTCTTATTTTGATGTGGGCAGGTTGAGAAGTATGCTTTGAAAAGCCAGCTCTCTCTCTCCTTTTCTCTCCCCTCTCCCTCTCTCTCTCCCTTTCTCTCTTTTTGTTTAATATTTTCTCTTGGGAAAATATATTCAAGTGTCAGTGAGGGGGAAATGATGAGCACTGAGTCACTCAGCAGGATCATTCTGCAAGAGAAATATAAAAGTGAAATATTAAAAACCCTAGAATGTAAAATCCACCCATCTACAATCTAGCCATTCTCTCTCACTCCTACCCTAAGAGAGTGGGGGGGGGAGCCTGTCTATCTGGATGGGAGGGGGGGGAAGAGGAGGGGGAGAGGAGGAGGGAGAAGACGTGCTTTGAGCAAGAGGTTTACAGGTTTAGTAGAGCATAGTAACATCTTTTCAAAGAAGTGGGTGTTGCTCTGTGACCCAGTCGAAGATGCCCCTCCTTTGATTCTGGTGCATGAACACTAAACAGCCCCCATTTTCACATGGTAGCCATGATTGGCTGAACAATAACCTGGTCTCACAGTCGAAAGGAGTGGAATCCTTCACACAATTAGCTGAGACACATTAATCAAACCAGCGTGAAATGGGAATGTGTCGCTGTCCGCAGCAAGTTTAATTTGGATAGGGAGCAAGCAGAGAGCAGACAGCTGGAGGAAGCACTTTCTCCTCTAAGTTGTTGAAGGCTTGGCTGAGTATAGTCTACAACTTGGGAAGGGCAGTCTGGAAGGGAGGAATTGCTCATGTGTGGGACAAAATGATCACAAAGAATTTTTTCTATGCCAGTCATCTGCTCATACTAGGCTAAAAACTCAGTGATGATGATTAGGTATCCCAGTGCTATATACAGGGACAGCCTAAAAGTGAAAGAATTAAGGCTACATAAGCAAATAAACTAATACAGAGAACGTGTAAGTGCCCAGAACTGCCCTGAATGGTGATTCTTGCTTAGCTCTATTTTGTCTGAACAGCAGTGCTGGCTGCTGCTGTGGAGGGTGCCCATGGAAGGACTGGGAGGGAGAGGACAGGCACCTGGGCAGCATGGAAACAGCTCCAGTAAAGACAAGTCTAGTCATCTTAAGCATTTTTCAAATCTGAGTTAGAATCATAGAATAGTTAGGGTCGGAAAGGACCTTAAGAGCATCAAGTTCCAACCCCCCCTGCCATGGGCAGGGACACCTCACACCAAACTATGTCACCCAAGGCTCTGTCCAACCTGGTCTTGAGCACTTGAACACTGCCAGGGATGGAGCATTCACAACCTCCCTGGGCAACTCATTCCAATGCCTCACCACCCTCACAGTAAAGAACTTCTTCCTTATATCCAATCTAAACTTTCCCCTGTTTAAGTTTGAACCCATTACCCCTTGTCCTATCAGTACAGCCCCTAATGAAGAGTCCCTCCCCAGCATCCCTATAGGCCCCCTTCAGATACTGGAAGGCTGCTATGAGGTCTCCACGCAGCCTTCTCTTCTCCAGGCTGAACAGCCCCAACTTCCTCAGCCTGTTTTCATACGGGAGGTGCTCCAGTCCCCTGATCATCCTTGTGGCCCTTCTCTGGACTTGTTCCAACAGTTCCATGTCCTTTTTATGTTGAGGACACCAGAACTGCACACAATACTCCAGGTGAGGTCTCACGAGAGCAGAGTAAAGGGGCAGGATCACCTCCTTCGACCTGCTGGCCATGTTCCTTTTGATGCAGCCCAGGACACGGTTGGCTTTCTGGGCTGCAAGCATACACTGCCAGCTCATGTTCATTTTCTCATCGACCTTCACCCCCAAGTCCTTCTCCGCAGGGCTGCTCTGAATCTCTTCTCCACCCAACCTGTAGCTGTGCCTGAGACTGCTCCAACCCAGGTGTAGGACCTTGCACTTGGCATGGCTTTCAGGCTTGATAGAAAATTTCCCTAATGGACTCCAGTAGGGCAGAACTGACCTGTGCTGTTCTGTAAACCTGTGATGCTGGTGCCTTTCTGTGGCTGGATCAGACAGAAATGCAGGAGTCAGAGGACGCCTTCCTGTAGGAACATCCCACCATGCTAGCAAACACATGGGAGTGGGATGCTGGGCCAGTGTTTTGGGCAGTAGGTGTTCCAGCTGGAGAAGCAACATCCCTTTCCCCTCCTCAGAGCCTGCCTAAGGGGCTCCAAGCTGCTCCAGCCACATACTGGAACCAAGCATTTGGCTCACACCTGGATTATACAAACCAGTCTGGACAGAAGAAGGTTAGTCATAGAAAGTTGGTCTAGTTGTGAACAAAATCAAGTCGGTTTTTGATGGGGCTGTTGGTAAGAAGGCAAATGAGTCTCTTTGTTTAAAGCTATTTGGCATTCACATGCTCCTGTGCACTTCCCCTCTCCTCCCTGAAGCACAAGTACTGTTTCCCGCTCCAGGACACGCTCAGCCCCTGTGGAAGCTGTGGAGTCTGCCTGAGAAAACCTCTCTCTCGATTGTTTCCAGCCCAGCTGTGGGAATCAGTGTGCCTGGGATGGTTCAGATAAGCAAACAAACTTCGGAGCCTTCCCCAGTCTGATGGCTTGAATGCTTTCAGCTAGTCCTATTGATGTTCGCAGTGAGTGCAGGCAGCAAACAAACAAACAGGTTCCCGCCCGCGGCAAGGAACGAACATGGGCAAAACAAAGCACCGAGGTGTGATCCCATTCTCATTGAAGTTGATGGCAAAACTCCCACTGGATTCAGCACTGTAGGCTCAGCCCCAGACTGAGGTTGTTACTGGAAGGGTTCCTGGACCAAGTGGGTTAGTAGGAATCTTTGAAATGAAAGCTGGAAACCTTTAGATGTTTTCCTGTCACTCCTGTGGACTTGAGCACATCCTGCTGCAGAGTCTGAAGAGGAGATACAGCATGGGCTGTGGGCTCTGTGAGCCAGGCACACTCCAGGCAACTGGAGGAGGAGCAGTTCCCCTGCCACTTCTGTGGGCAACTGGCAAGGGGTGAAATGTGAAAGGGAGTATTTGACCTTCTTGCACAAGGGAGTTTAGAAATGGGGCTCATGCCCATTGCCTACAGTTTGCCAAAGTCTCAACCTATGCCTGTCCCCACATGAACAGGAAGGATGGGTGAGCAACTCTTCCATGGCCAGCCCAACCGTTTGTGATCTTGCTTCCTCCCTGCAGGAGAGACTCTTGGGGTAGCGAATTACATGCAGCCATGGGGCCTGAAAGCATGGATTTACCTCAGCCCTGTCTTGAGAACCAGTTCCTGCAGAACATGAAGGGTTGGGAGAGCATACTTGCTGGCCCTCGTCCTGGCTCCCCAGGCTCAGGAGCCCTGCCCGTAGTGACAAGGCTTTGCCCTGTGTTTGTTCATTTGTTCTGTTCCCCTCATTTTGCTTCCCCTGAAAGAGGCAGTTGTAGCTCTGTTAACACTATTTTTGAAAGCTCTCATGCTGTGTGCGCTCAAATCCTTGCATTAATCTACTGCTGTGTTCATTTCACTGCACTGAAAAGCAGTGAGTTTAAATCCCCTCTAAACACCATTGGTGACACCAGAAGGCCAGTGTTTTGATCCAGCCCCATTAATGGTTACAAGTTTGAATCTAGACAGCAGGGGTCAAGGGCAGGAAAGGATTAGGAATCACAGCCCATGACATTAAGCTAGTGCTTTTGCCAAACCAGGAATACTGGAGCACCCAATGTAACAAGAGTTTTTGTTTCCTTTTTCTGACATTTGGATTCCACAGAGTGGGGAACACTGTGTATTTCTTTATAACATGGTGAACCCACTATAAGTGAGCTTTACTCCTTGATTTATCATACGGGCTGACTAATAAGTTTACTATGCCACGTAGTATCATATCACTTAGCAGCCACAGGTTTTACACTGGCCTTTTTCAAATGCAGCGATGACTTAAATCAAGCCTGGTTTTTTTTTCACGTATCTACAGACTTTGCTATGCTGAATGAGATTTAGAAGCTTTCCAGAGTCAACATGCGCTCCCGAGTAGCATCTGTTGCGTTTCCAAAATGTCACCAGCAGATGGAGGCAACGAGAAGCCGGCTCTGGAAGGCAAACTTCAAATGGCATTTTTGAGAATGCAGATGAGGTCTGCACTCGGAGTGCTTTTTTTTTTTTATCTCACTTTTTATGCTGATGCTTCATTTAACAAATGGGATGGTTTGAAACTGAATTCTAAAACGATGAAATTTTTATTGTCACAATAAACTGCATGCGGCTTTGATCTTAAAGGGAAGAACAGTACTGTAACCAAGGTGCAATATCTGTGCTGGCTAGACAGTAGGGAAACTTCCTATCTGTCTGGCAGTGGGCACAGGCTGCAGTTTCCAGCCTGCCACACAGACAGAGCTCTGCTTCTGTCCTTCAGCCACAGAGATTTCACTAATGAGAAAAATTTTCTCTGTGAGCCTGCAACCCCAGCGCCTTCATCCAGCAGCACTTGGCATCCTCTTTCTCTCTCTTCATCAATTAGGAAAGTTTAACTTTTGGCCTCTGGCTTGCTTGCCTCATTATCAGTTCATTAGCCACTTTCACCTGGGTTTTCATATAGGAAGGTATTTCCTTATTAGCACACACTGCCTTGCATAGAGATAGTAACAAACCCAAGTGCTACCTTTCGGATCTACTCTTACTGTTAAAAAAGCCAATCAGCCCTACACAATCCCATCATTTTATGTCTATATCATCACTGTGAGATAAATAATTCGGTAGTTCATCCACTTTTTGGAATTATATCTAAATATTCTTCATCTCTTTAAGGAGTAGCTGTTTACATTGGTTTAAAATTTTAGATTGGTCTTAATCTTACAGTAGGGAAATATTTACTGCTCTGTTCTTACCCTGTTCAACACAAAGGGGCCTCAGCATTCTCTAAGGGCTTGTCTATATGGGGTCAGTCAGGAGATTAATCTGAACTGATTTAAAGTGGATTAGTTAACTACATTAAATCCTTGAGCAGAGACATACTGTTTTCTTACCCATGTCTTCCATTTATAATCAAAGCTCTGTCTACTCAAAGTGGCAAGTTTGGCAGTCCTCACTCAAGCAGAATTCTCCACTGAGAGATGTGTTTGGACAGGGATAGCAGTAGTTGGCTCACTGGCTTTTATGCTACCCCTTGTAGATAATTATTAATCTCCTTGTTATATAAATGATAAATTTAAGTCAAGAGGCTTGCTTGAGACAGCAAAGACTCTAATTCAGGTATTCCTCCCAGTTCCCAGTAAGCAAACTGATGTTGCTATTTGTAACATAAAGAAAATCCTATTTCCTCTTTGGAATGTTAATCTGGAAAATGCACTCCACAAAACCAGTGACATTTCACTTAGATATCACTGAAACATTTTGCCCTGCTGTTCTCAACTGAATGTGCACTTTTTAACTTTTATGTTAAACTCATTAAAGAACATTGATGTTAAAAGATTTCAGTAGAGTTAAGGTACAACCTTGACATTTTTATTAAATATTAAAGGAAATTGATATATTGTCATGGAAGGTTTCCATCTCACAAATCAGAATTTTCTGGCAGAAAGTTACAACATCTGAAAGTTTCTGGCCAGCTCTGCGAAGGGGTAAAAATTTCTGCCTCATACAAAAAACATCTTATGCTTTTCAAACCATTTTTTTTAAATTGTTTTTCTTCTGTTCTGCCTGGAAGCTTTACATCTCTACTCAGTAGGGACGATTTATTTCTACACTTTTATTACAGTCAAGGGGGCAAAATGAAGGAAAGAGGATCCAGAGAAAATGTTATTAGTGATCCAAGATGAATGTTCTGCCAGAGTTAATCTTCGTGACTGATTTGGGAAGGGGCTATTCAAGATACTAATATATAACTTCTAGATATTGCAATAATTTCAGTGCTCTGGCACCTAAACTGTCAGGAATCCCATCCCGGGTTATATTGCCATTTACTGCTTTAGCAATTACTTTAGTATTTGGGTGTAGGAGAACACTTCAATTGTGAACTGTTACTTACCCTGTGATAGACAGGTTTAACAACCTGCTTGCCTGGCTTAATGGTGAAAGATTGCTGCTGGAAAGGTTAAGTGCTGGAAGTTCAGTCATTTGCACTTTAACAAACTGTGCATCAAGTCAGACACTGAGTGACTGAGCCCCTGGGCCTGGCACTCTGGAAATGGCCATGCAGGTGAAGACAGAGGGTACCCCTGCTTTGCCCACAGCCAGCAACTTCTGTCCCTGATTGATGTGTCGGATGCTTCTGGGCAGGAAGGGAGGGCAGATGCTCTCCAATGGTGTAGCATAAGCCCCAGCCAAGCACCAAATCTACTGGCAGCAGACCAGTGGCGCTTGCCTTCTGGTGGTCTTGCTGCCATGGAGAATGCTTGTCTGGGCTGGGCTGGAAGAGAGGTTGACACCACCCTTCCTGCTCAAGCACTGTCAGAAATGGTACTCAGGAAAACATTGCTGGTAGAAGTTACAGCCTTTCTGATGCAAGAAAATGTCTTTGTTCATCTCTAAGGGGAAATCTTCCAGGCTTAAGCCATTCATTCGTATCTAAGCCTGAGAAAACTCGTGCTTTATAAGAAAATACTTGGAGAATGTATTTGTCTACATTTTCCACAATGTTTAGAAATGTGTCCTTGAAAAATGGCAACAACAACACAGCCTTCCCAAAACCACAAACCCTGCAAAGTTCCAATCTGGTAGAGATGTTTGAATCGGTAAGTACAAAGCCTGCATGGAGAAGGTTAATTTGATAATAAACAACAAACTTAGTGAGGGATTGACAGCAAGAGCAGTGGACAAGAGAGCGGGACCCAAGTGTCTTTGCTCTGGCCCCACTTTTTTTGCCAGATCCATGCAGAAAAGCCCTGTGTGCACAGGGCAATACATGAAGCTCAGCAGCTGATTTGTAAGCCAAGACAATTGCTGGGGATTCAGGCCTGCAAACCTCTTTCTGCTTCCTTCGTGTAAAGGCTTTAGGGGCTGATACTGCTTTTATTGAAGCCAAATCTAAAACTCACACAGCAACAGAAGGGGGCCCAAGGCCTATATTCACAGATGTATGAAAAGAAAGGGTTACAGAACTGGAACAGCCTTATTAACATCAATGCTGGTACTCAAGTCCTATAGGAATAATGTATATTTATAAATACTAAGATGACAGATTCTATAGGTCCCTTTGAAATTCTGAGCATATGTTCTTCGAAAGGGCTCAAAGAATGGTTTGTGGCTTGATTTTCATTTAATCCTGTGATTGCATATTACACTTTCTAGAAGTGGCTGCTTCCAGGACACCTCAGAGGCTCCAAGTCATCTGTGACAGGTAAGCTACCTATAATGGCAATGTCAAAATCACCTCTGGGTTTATTTGTTTCTTTATGCAATCATTTAACTTGAAACGAGCTCTTTTGGCAAGCTCAGGAAGAGCTGGGTGGCTCTGTAGTAACAAGCAGATCTAACGTCAGTTAAGCAACTGATTTTGAGAGATTGTGGTGCAGGTGGGCACATAGTGGGTTTATTATGCTCTGAGGAGTAGTGATTATTCTCAGATAAACAGTGATTTAATGACATTATGAGCAACTTTTTTCAGGGCACAGTTCAGTCCAGAGGGTCATACTTTCACAGGCCTTCTTGACCAGACTGAAGACAGACTTTGCTCTGTCCCAGTTTTAATTTCTGGAAACAGATTGTAGGGACGTTGCTCAACAGTGGTAAGGAAGATGTGCTAGGATGGCATTTTCACAAGACAATGAAATAATCTTATGATTAGTTAGGAGGGGAAAAAATCACTCCTCAGAGTACAAAAGCTATGAGGCTGCGGCCATGGTTACATACCTTGGCTTGACCAGGCACACCAACACCACCCAATCATTCCCTAGTGTGCTAAAAGAGGGAATATTTTTCAAGCTTATATATGTGCACATACGTGCACGAATACAAAATGCACACACACACATATACATAATGTATTTATGTACCAGTGAAACAAATATCTGATCAGGCAAAGCGAACTATCCTAGCTCAGAGAGTCAATAAAATCAAATCCCCTCCCAATGCTAATTTAGAGGCATACAACAGCCTTTATAGATGCATAGAAAAAGACTAGATAGAGCTGTGTTCTCAGGATTGTGTTCATGCACAGGTCAAGGATCAAAAATTCTTTGAGGATGTAACCACATTTTTTGTCACTGCTGTTTATTATCTGTTCAGCTCATTGAGTAGGATCCAGCCCTACTCAGAGGGAAGTGTGCTGGCCTGCAGAGCTGGGTTTCCCAGGCACTGTTCTGAATGGCTGAAGAAACATGCTGCCGTTTTCAGCAACGCACAGGCTGCTGAAATGCCTGCCATTGTCACACACATCTTCAGAAACACACCTTGATAACACAGGTCCTGGAACAGAATGAATCCTCTCTCAGCCTGAACAAAGAAATACTATATTCCTTGCAAGTCTGCTGTGTTACACTTCTGGGTTTTGGCCATAATCCCCTGACAGGCCCCATTAACAGCCCCATACCCACAGGCTCTCCTCTGCAGCAGAGCCCTGGGCTGCATGTGGGCCAGCTCCAACTCTGCATTACAGGTTCCTTACACCACTGTGATCGAACGGCTGCCTTGGCATGCTCAGCTCTTGGGAAGGAAAGAACTGCTTCATACAGACCAATCAGCCATGACTCTCCATGGCCAATTAAGAAATCAAAAGGGAGCTCTGCGCAGAGCTCAGCCACCACCAAGAAGCCTTGAGCCATGATGGGAAGCACTGAACCATGTTGCTGCCCAATGTGGGAGCCTCAAGCAACAGGACAGAAGGGGCAGAGGGTCTCCAGTAACAGCCTACAGTGATGTACATCCAGTGACGTGCAGCTCTAGCAAGCAGCCTCTGGCTGGATGCTTTGGCTCCCTGTCCAGTCCCTGCTCCGCAAGGCAGCAGGGGCTTGAACTGTTTTGCTGGAGGCGAGAATTCAGCAGTTACATACAACAGTGAGGCCAGGTAGCTTTTATAAATCTGTTTCTCAGGATTTCTCTATGCTTTTCCCCTTCCTTTTGTTTTACATTTTATCTCCTCAAAACAGAAATGTCAGCATGTCAAATGTCCTGTATAGCGAGGGGGAGTGCAGGGGCAGGGGGATCCCGGTGCCTGATGTCGCTTGGAGGGGAAGCACCAGTGGGGGCCAAGGGAGGAAGCACAACAGGCCACGCTCTGATGGGCCTCCTGATGCTGAAACATGATCAGAAAAAAACAAACAAACAAAGTAGGAGCTGTAAAACTAAATTACTATTTTTATTTGTTTCCTTGTTGGTTTGTTTTCTCTCTTCCACTTCCTTGTCCCCAGCTGTGTGCTCCTCTAGAAAGCAGCCACTTGGCACTGGTATTGCTGGGCATGGAGCGTGTGTGTATTACATCTATTTTAGGCACTCATCCTGAGAAACAGATTCATCTCCATGAATCCCAACGTATTCTAAAGCCAGCTGCATGGCTGGTACTAGGGAAGAAAGAGGGGAAATGGCATTTTCTTTATTTTTTTCTTAGTTTTGACCTCTGGTCTGCTCACTGGGCCAGTCAGGTTGTTTTGTGCACTTGCACTGTTGCTCTAAACTGGTAACACCAACCTCGGATATTCTGGTTATGACACATAAAATATAATTTGCTCAGCAGCATTTTCCCTTTTTCTTACAACTTTCTTTTCACAAAATAACCATTTATTTTCAAAACTCCTCTGAAAGCATGAGTATGTGCTGAAATCCTATATCCATGTACTCCAATATAACCAAACTCACACAGAAAAGCAAATGTCCTGGAAAACTATATAGCTGGGGTCAGTTTAGCCTGCTCCCCTATGTCACTCCCCTATCTGTCTCAGGATCTGAGAAGGGCTGGGTCAAATTCTGGTTACAGCTTTCTGGCTTATGCTCACCTCCTATCCTAATTTTTTTGTCCTGTTTTCCTAGGCTGAGCAAAGTGCCAGCAGTGGAGGATTTGGCCTCCAGGATGCTTAAAGCCTTCCCCCAAGGCCGGATCTCTGCACAAGATGCACTTGTTCATGGTTTCTTCAGCTCTCTGCCTCCTCAGCAATATGAGGTTCCTGCTGGTAAGTTAACTCAGTTCCATCTCACTAAGAGCTACTTCACATGCTATTTATTGTGAGTTTCTGGTTATTTTGAAAGTCTGTGCCATTCACCTGGGCATCTGCCTGCCCTCCCTCCCCACTCCTGTATGCTGCAAAGTTTACATTCCGTTGCAAATTTATCAGCTTCTTTTTCTGTTTTCTTCCACTTAACCACTGTGTTAATACTAGAAAGGGACATGGATGGGCTGCCTCCATGGTACATTTAGAAAGTGGAGGTGTATGTGATTTCACAGCTCATTTCTCCCCCATTCTGTAACCCTAGGGGCTCAGAGCTTTCCCTTGGGCTCGTTCACACTGTGTATTCAGTGTAACACACATGCTGGTCCCTCCTGATGTCCTGAATTCCCAGCTGCTCAGCATGATGTGCTAGCCCCAATTCCCTTGGACTGCTCCTCCTGCTCCCTTTTGATGTTCAGAGACAACAGCTGTTCCTCATACCCTGTTGCATCAGTCCTCCGTCAGTTTTACCTGCTTTATTTTCTTCTTCCCTTGCTGTCTTGTAAGCACACAGCTGCATACACACAGGTCTGCCTCTTCTGCCCTGAGCTGATAATAAATACAGGGTCTCTCAAGCTACAGGTTCTGGTCCTCACTAGGCAAAACTCCCTCTTATTGGGCAACAGTCCAGAGAGCATAGCATTCCCTGTTGCCTCCTGGGAACCCACTACACTAGTTAGTTTGGTGTGTTTTTTTTAAGACAGGAGCAATTAAGAAGCCTTCTTGGGGTGTGTTGTCAAGCTATTTGAAAACCTAATTTCTGGCTCCTGTGACACATCCCAAGTGAAGGAGCAGCAAGCTAGCATCTCTCCCAAACCGCTGCCCTTCAGAAGGTGCTCTGTGTGTGTATGTGCATGAGTGAGAGACATCTGCATTCCTTTTCTGTTCACCCAGCCACAGAGCACAAATCTACTTTGACACTTTTAGAAAAATGAAAAGATGGAATCTCGCAGGAGCCTGCCTGTGCCGCGGGGGGAGGAGGGGAGCACGCACAGCAGGAGGGAAGTTGACTTTTCTTTATACATATAGGGTTTTTTCCATGCAGAGTTTAAATTATGCCTGATAAAAGGAGTTTCGTGGATGTTTCAGTTCTTTCAAACCCTCCTGGCTTCCTCCCAATTAAATGAGGTTTGTCAAAGCCACAGGGCTCTGCTGCTGCCGGAGAGGCGGACAAGCACTTCCCGCAGTGACATCTCCAATCCCCAAGGGAGAAGATGAAAGCGTCAGTGCCAACAGAGAGAGAGAGTGTGTGGAAAAAAACAGGTACAGAGACAGACAGTGTGAGAGAAAGGGAGAGAGTGAGGAGAAATAGAAGGAATGAGAAAACAGATTGGCATAATATGTCAATCTCTCCAACATGCTAGCAGAGAGGGGACAGATTTATTTCACCTGGGTTTATGCACCATCCCATATTTATTATCCCTCACATTGCGGCAAGAAGTACCTTGTGGACAGGAAACTGCATGGTGTTATCATAGCAACCAATGTGCTGGGAGCAGAATCAAAGTGCACAGGGTTGAAAAAAAGTACGGTATGATCATGCAAGACCATATTCATGAGTGACTCATTAAGCCTGTAAAAATTAGGCAATTCTGAATAATTCCCCATGTAGCCATCCCTATTGCCATAATCGTGTAAGACATGGGTTCTCTTCTGCCACTTTGGCATCAGGCTATTTTGGAATTACACTGTATCACTTTAAAATTCTCATTTCTATGATAACACAGTGCAGATTTCATATATATTCTGTCCCCACTTTGTTCTGGAGGATGCTGGCTATTAGTCCCCATCCTCTGAAGGAGAAAGTTAATGCAGAAGGGCTAAGAATGAGCTGGAGATGAAAGGTAAAAGGAAGAGGGGGTTGATCCAAAGGTGTGTGAGAGAGTAAGAAGGAAACAATATTGGGAAAAATAAAAGGCTCCAGTAAGAAATTATTTTCTATTTTTATGAAACAATTTTGTCCATTACTGTTCTTTTTATAAGTTGCTAAGACAAGCTGGATGCTAGGGGATGTTTTTCAAAGGTCTATTCCTAGGAAAAAAAGTAATTGGAGAAAACAGTGTTCAAATAAGTACCCCTCCAAATGTCATGTTTCTGAATACAGAGGGGAATGCTAACGGTAGAAGCTGGGTGCTGCCCCTGGGAAGGACGAGAGGGAGCACGAGGCTCTTTGCTTCCCGGTAGTCAGCTCCTGCTGAGGGGAACAGGTTGCTGATGCTTTTGCTTAAGCTCATATGCTTATATGTTGCTTACCACCCATGCTGTAAGAGAGGAAGGCTCTCTGTGCCCTAAGTGGGGCTGGTCTGCAGAGGGGCCTCTCTTACAGCTGCTCTCTCCTGTGCCTCTAGGGCCAGAAAAGGCTAGTAAGGCCCAGGTTAAGACTCTAGTCACCATTTTGGTGGCCTTAATTGTGCACATGCCACCAGTACCTCTGGATATAGCAACAGAGGACAGGAGCAGGGGAATCTCTATCTTCTTTACACTGTGACTACCAGCCTGAGGGGTGGCAGTGATGACCTTTTGTAAAACTGGAGCATTTGCTGTCAGCCAATCCTGAGACAATTATCTTTGTGTAGTGCAGCCCTGCACTACAACAGCTCTGATAAAACTTCAGTCTAGCCCTTTGCCACCTGCTAAAGCAGAATATTTTCTGTCCAATTAATCACTCCTGGAAGAAAGGTGAGATCCTTGAATCAAGAAAGCATGAGCCATGCTCTCAACTCAGTGTCAGTCCTGAAGTGCAAAGGGCATTCTGAGAAGGTATCTCACTGCTGTCAGACAAGTCAGACACAGTGACAATTGCAGCTTATTATTGTTACTTATAGATTTGGTTTATTTTCCTTCTCTTTTGCCCACAAATGCTTCAGAGTAGACTTGCAAGTAGGGAGGGTGAGCAGTGGGATTTAGGGTTAGCACCAGTGAGCTTCCAAGAAAACACTGCAAGAGCTCTGACCGAACAAATCAGGCACGTTGGCCAGGGAGGCCTGAGCTGGCTTCTCAGATCGTATCCCCACTGGACCGATGTCCAGGCTCAGGACTGACCTTTCTCACAGTTCAGGAGACATTTGACTCTAGGCATACTATTGGCTTAGCAGCTAGTCATCATGTCAAGGCAACTTGTGCTCTGTGAGGAGGATAGTGTGCAGCACGGGTGTGATCCTGGCTTTGACTAGGAGGGACTTGCTGCTTTTCTGGGTATGGTCTCTGATTGTTACCTGATCCCAGCAGTTCAAAACCAGAGTACCAGGTGGTGATAGCACTGTAGCCTTCCTCCTGAAACAGCCCGCTATTCAGCTTTTCGGAAGCAGGAGGAGGGAGGTTTGGTGCTCACAGAGCATTGTCATTTTCATGCCTGTTGCATCTAAACTAATACAAAGCAATCATAGGCAATGAGGAGGTTAAGGCTGTAAGCCATTGCTTTCTAAAAATCCTACTACTGCTGGAATTAGCCAGCGCTGGTAGGTGTTACCACAGGGCACATCTAAAGAAAAGCTGACTTTCATGGACACCTTGTTTGGGTTGGCTGGTTTGCCTAGGTTTTCCTACCTAGCTAAAAAGTTTATATAGTCACTTAAATATTTTTTCCTCTATGCTTTGCCACCTCTGTATACAGCAAATGGATATCCTTCACTGTAAATCAGATACGGACACCTAGAAAGAGAAGTTCCCACAAGATGCATGAATCTGTGTCTTAATAAGGGAATAAACCACAGTTGGTGTTGAGCAGCAAATCAGCTGTCACTCCGGACCCAGAAGCAGTCTTTTCTGTCAAGTGATAAAGCAAATCTTCACTTAACTCAGGAAAAATTCCCTTCACTTCACCTGGCCTGATCTCCACAGTGGTAGAAGGTCTGCTTAAAAGTATTGACAGGGCACTGAGGTTTTGTATTCTGTCATTAAGCCACCACCCTGGGAAAGATGCATCACAACTTCACAGCAGATGTGTGCCAGGGGCACAGGCCTCTGGAGATGTTGCCCTGTTCAAGCTCATCCCTGGGCACTGGCCTGGAGCAAACCATGCTGGGCCCTGCATAGAAGCACAGGGTGGAAGGGAAGATGGGAAAAGAAGGAAGGTTTCCTTTGCTCACTACCCAGCTCATGCTCTTGCAAAAGCACAACTGGCGCAAAGTTCGGCCCACATGACTTGTGGAAACAAAGTCCTACAGACATGGATCAAATACTCTGACTCTCATTGATCTCAGGCCAGAGAATCTCTATAAAGGTCTTATTGTTCAGGGAGATGAACTGCTCTTGGGAAGGAGTGCTGTTAATACCCTCATGGAGGCAGACGCTATTGCATCAGAGGTTAGCAGATGTTTTTCTGTATTTTGTCTAATTGCAAGTTATATCTGAGGTTTCTATAACTTCCATTTTCCCTTTGACGCTCTTAAATGCTAATCTGAGAAGATTTAGTTGTCTTGTGTGCTGTGAAAGACATCCAGACTGGAACTTTCATGTAGCTGTTTCCCATCCTCAGGTGCACTTCTGCCTTCACCCAGTTATCAGCAGAAAAAAGCAAATGGGGATGTAGTGATCAGATTTCTAAGGCACAAAAGTTAAAGCTAAGTTTGAGATTGTGACAGCAAGCAACCATGAGCCTAGGAACTCAATTAGCCTGAAAGACAACTATCTCATTATCTTTCCTAAAATGATATAAATACATAAGAATATAAAAATTTAAAATAAACTCTCTATTGACTGTCTAGATGACTGAATTTCACTGCTCAATTTCTTTAAACACCCACTTTAGTATTTATTTATTCTAAGAGTGAAGCAGCTACGATAATTAGACTGTCAGATTTGGTAAGTTAATGAGGAGTCACTGGAGTGGAAGGTTTTGCATTTGTGAGATTGCTGAAGGAGAGAAGCTCTATCTCTTTTTTCTTTCTCTTTTTTTTCCCCCTCCACTGGGTGGGAAGGAGAGAGCTTGGCAGTGTGTAGATCCATTTGAATCCTTTTGATTAGCGGGTTGCATTCCTACCACTGTTCTACCAAATAGTATTTTGCTGGTTGCTCCAAGAAAAAGGAAAAAAAAACCTCACATGGATGAGATTTCTAGAGAAGGATGCCTAGATTAAAGAAATCATTTCCCAAAACAAGCAGAAGGAATGGAGCTGTGAGAAATAGGATCCTGAATGAGTTTATATTGTGGCTAATGTCACAGGAGAGCATTAGGAAAGTAGCACAGTGAAGGAAAAGGATCATTTTGCAGCTTTCTCTTTAATCTGCTTTTTCTGCCGGACAATCAGTGCTCACAGTTCCAGGAGTGAGACTGCAACCTGAAATCTGTGACCTTTTTGTTTCTTACCAAAAAGGCCATCTCAAATTCAAGCAAGTTTTGGTAGAAAGCAGAGATGATTAAATAACTCTTTGGTAAGCACATAGTTGCCATTGCCAAAGCTGCTGCCATTATCCTTAGCGCATGAATTCCTTTGTATACTGAAGGTGGGAAAACAGAACTGATGCCCAGGGCTGGATGACCACATCCCAGGCTGAGGACAAAGTGGGAAATCTTACATTCAAAGATCAGCAAGCCAATGGCCCACAGTGCTTGGTGGTACCATGGGAGGTTTGGGTTTGTTTCATCATATTTCCAAGACTCAGATGGATGTCTCCTCTGATGCCTCCCCAGTCAAAACATTGCTTCATTTCTGCATTGCTTAAACTGACCAGATTGTTTTGTTTGCCTTTGTCCTTGTCTAGTGAGTTCACATTTTATAGCTTACTTGTTTTGATTTCACACACAGTGGAACCTGAGCAGAGCTAGGCAAAATCTCTTTAGCTCATTAACATCATTGGTTTTAATTAATCATCATTTTAATACAACATACCTCAGAAAAATGGTTCAGCATCAACATTTTTCATCTCCTGCTACAGAAGGACCAAAAGATCACTTAAAGTCATTCTTATTGAAAGAAATTGCTGAAATAATTATTGACATTATTGAAAGAAATATCCTTCTGTTATATCCTATCTCTTTGTTTACTTTGTGCATTTGTTAACAGCATGTGTCCAGTCAGTGTCACTGCCTGGGTCTGTGTTTGCAGGGCAGACCTGGAAACTGATCTTGAGGTCAAATTAGCTTGACTGTCCAATTTTCTGCCAAGCTAAGAGGCAACCTAAGCTGTGCTAACAGGGCAAACCTCAGCTACCTCTCTGCACTTTCAGATGCGTGTAGATGTACCTGCTACAGGATCAGGTCCCAGCACTCAGTGCCTGATCTCACAGCCTTTCTACCCCATCTGCCCTCATCACATAGACAACAGCAGGCAGGCAGGACAGCCTCCAGTCTTTTCAAGAAGGACCTGACACTGCCAGCCCTGTGATCAGACTGGGTTTCAGAGGCAGCCTGAATACATCCCCTGCTCACCTGCTCAAGTGCAGACAGGGCAGCTGTTCCCTCTCTGTGATCACAGAGGAAATAATCCTGCCAAAAAGCTGGTTGTCAGTTCCACTAAGGATTCTGGGACAACTCACTTGAGGAGGGCACTCATTCTTCAGTTCAGTGAATCTGGATTTGACCAGTTTTAACTGATTTTGAGAGTATTTCACAAATACTTAATTTAAAATAGTGAAAGCATAAAAAAAGTAGGAGATACTCTTATTAAACATTTTTTTTTTAATATTAACTTGGCCTGAAAGTGATTGTGTCCCTTTTTTATGCTGCTTAAAAAAAAATGTACTAAACAAGCTTAAATGTCAATTCAAGTCTTCTTCTGCACTTCATTACAGCAAAACATTCTACAAGTGATGGTGTTCATGTTATTAATTCGCTTCTTATAAAAGCCATCTGGATTTAGACATGTAAGCAAGGTTATAAATGAAACAGTAATTTTTTTTGTCATTTTAATAGGCTACCAATGGAAAGCAGGGGGTTCTGTCTGCTTTTTCAAATCTAATCAGAGGTAGATAGGCATCTAAAGCACAACAGCCTCATGCTGACACATGAGGGAATGGAATGTCCTGGGAACATAATGAAACTGGCCAGCCTTCCTTCATTGGCCAACCTGAGTTAAGTTACAAAAATAGACAAAGCCAAAAAAACTAAACATACCAGGCTCCATCAGGAATCCATAGGCCCTGAGCAACACAGCAAGGGACAAAACACAGTCAGTCTTCTCCTTGTTCTCCTTCTGGTTTCAGGAAGGAAAGAGAGGGCCAGGTGTCTATCTCAGGGTGACATACAGTCCATTTTCTATGCTATTCTACCTCTTTCCCTCTACCTGTTGAGGAAGAATGTATGGATTGTTGGAATCTGCTTCCATTCTCATGCTGCCTATCAAAATGCAGATAAAAATCACAGTGCCTCTTATATGTATGTGCTACTGCACTGGCCAAGTGTAGATGAATCTACAGAAAGATTCGAACTTGTTTAAACTGTTAACAAGCAAAGTAACTGAAGGCACTAGCCCTGCAGAATATTTTTAATTAGAATTTATTTTTCATTTTGATTCAGCACTTAGGCCATGGATTTTTATCTTCACAAAATTCCCTGCAATGGGGGCAGATTCTAGCCTCCTTACAGCAAGGATCTTTGAAATAATTCTTAATATTGACAAAATGAAACAAAACCTTTGAGAGTAAACAAGGACAAAAAAAAAGGACAGAGTTTGCTCAGGGAGAAGGGAGTGTTTTTTAAAATCACCTTTCAGTAGAAGAGAATTAAATTGTGCAGATGTCCTGCCTTTTGTTTTTCAGAAAGCAATGTCACAAAGATTGACTTGGCAACGAAGATGTAACAGCACAGTCTGGACACTAGACTTGCAGAATAAACTCAATGATGTGACACTTAATAGAGAGATCCCTGGTCCAGAAGATTGATGTACAAACAGGACAGATGGGGACTGACAATTGAAAGAATGTAGAGGCTGATCCAAGGCTTACAGAGACCTGTCATTCCTGGGGTTTGCCTACAATCTCCTTCAACAAAAGAGCTCCTGAGGGAAGGAGGGGATTAGTCAAAAGTTGAGTGAAGTCTCCAGGGAAGACGGTTTCTTGGATAAAGTTGTCAACAAAGGAATTGTTGAGGACTATTTGTTATAATTTCCTAGAGGGAGCTTCTGCCATTACTAACAGGATTACCAGCATACTGGTTCCACACCAGCAGAGCATTAGGCGTGTGCATTGCAGACTGGTTGCTTAGAGCTGAATTCAGGGGTCTTCTTATACTGGGTCCCAAATGTGTGCAGGTGTTGATGAACAGAGGGGAGATGGCAAAGAACTAAGATGCAGCCAAACACAGGCCATTTTTTGTCCAACTGTTGCAGGAAGTCCTGGCTCATTAATGAGTTACTGGCGTGATTTCCTCTCCTTGATGTCAGGTCTGCTGAAGGATTATGAGAAGGAAAGCTAATCTGAGGTGAGTGCTGATCAGGATACATGGGGAAATCAGAGGGCTCTTCCCCAACTACAGTTACTGTGAAATTTCTTACAGCATTCTTCCTGGAGGAATTAGGAAAGCAGGCAATTTACTGTGTTCAAGGGCTAGTCGGCTTGGTTTCAGATATCTGGGGTACTTTTTTCTGGGCTCTGGGACATCAAGACAGAAGCCTTGGTGTAACCTCACAGCAGATCTGTGAAGAAGAGGAAGGCAAAGATAAATCATTAAGGTGCAGGCATGCAAACTTTCTTGAATACTTCTTATTCATCTGAGTAGTGTCACTGGCATGACTGGGAGAACTTCTCTGAGCAAGAATTATGCAGATCATTGAGGCACTGGAACAAATCAGTCATGGAGCTATGGGGAAACATCAGATAAATAGGTGGCAGCCATAGAAAGAGCTGGAAGGTGTCATTTCAGTGTAAGGGAGCTATACCTCCAGACCCACCCAAGTCCATTTCTGGCTAACCAAACACTACAGATCTGGGCACACTTTTGTGTTCTCCTTTGCCCTTGCAATAGACATAATTTCAGGAACATATAGATTAGACACATAAAAGAGCACATGGATTATCTGCAGGCACTGCTCAGTGAAGAGAACAGGAGGTATTCCTTGTGTTATGTGACAGTCCTTGAAGTTCTCTGCCTTGATAAGAAGGAGAGGTATGTCCCCAAGTCTTTCCACATCTGGATTGTGTGGACCCAGATCTCCCAAACATCAGCCACTGTCAAAGTGAGTGTGAATGCCTGACCTCCCTTTGCAGTACCGAACAGAAATCTGTCTCAGTATTAGGACCTTCTGCCTCTAATTTGCTCTGCAATGAATCTGGAGTAATATTACAGTGACCTCACAGCAGTTTAAGCAAGATCAGGCCGGAATATCCTATAGAGCTCTACTTAGGCATGTGTCTCTTTGTCAGCATCCCATGTGCAGGTTTATTTGTGGAGAGAAGGGCATTTGGAACCTTTTTAAAAGAAAACCAGGAATTCTTAAGCATACTGGCACTGGCTGTTGCATTGCAAAAGATTCTAAGAACTGGTACAATAAAGCAGCTTTCCTAAAGTGGCTGCCTGGCTACATAGGTAGAAGATAGCTCTCCACTTCTGAGTTATGGTGCATTGTCATATGCATGTTCAGAAAGGCTGTAAGTGATGCCCAAGTTGAGACAAGGTATTCTGCATTCCTTTAGCACTCTTGGAGATGGCTGGGCTAAGAGCAGTGAAGAAGCAGGATCTTTAATGCCTGCCAAGGGCTGGATGTCTGCTCCTAATTGGGAGCCACTAAATGCTTGAGGTATGTTACATTAAAGGATTAGTTATGCATAGACAGTAAGGGATCTAATGACGAGATCTGAATCACTTTCCCCATGGTGTCAATCCAGACCACCAGTTATAAATGTCTTCTGTCCTGGAGCAGAAGAGAGAATGGCTTTGCTCTTTTACATAGCTGCTACCCCATATTCCAAAATTCTTACACTAAACTGCCAAAGAGTCAAATGATATATTCTAGCTCTGTTACATGGAGGGGCAGAAAGCCAGAAAGACCCTGGCAAAAGGATGCCCTGCAACCCAACACTCTTCTGTTCATTAAACCAACACTCGAGGCCCAATGCCTTAAATATGCCAGATCAGAGAGAGAAATTGCCCTAGAACCACTACTCCCCCAGAGTAACAGGAGCACTATTCACATCAAGAGTACTTAGTACATTTTCCATCCCCTGGCCTGCACAATCTCAAGGGCAACAAATGAACATAGTGTTGTAAGGAGTGAAGAAGACCAGGTAAAAAGAAACACCTGAATTCATGTACCAAGTCTGTGCCACCCAAAAAGGTGGTCCTGCTTCCCTCATTTCCCTCTGTGCTTCAAGCTTCACAGTCTTTCCCTCTTGCTCTCTGGCACTTTTCTAAGCCCTTGATGAACTGATCTAACTCACTAAACAGGTAGAAAGCTGTTAATTCTTTTGCTGAGTTAGTTTTTCATTGCTTTACTGAGCTGAATCAGATTATGAAGGGGTCAGAGAAGTATCAGACTTCCTGCATGGCTGAGCGTAGAGTGGGAAAGGAGGAGCAGGAAAAAGCCATGATGATCAGGCTCCTTTATCTCCAGCCTGCTCACATCTAGTTCATGTGGGTGGTCATCCCCTGTCACATCTGGATGTTTGATGTTCTGTTTTGAGGTAATAACTGAACGGGTTCCAGCAAGTAAGTGCTCAGTACTGCTGTTGTGTATGTGGGCCCATTGCAAATCGAGGTGTTTGCTGTTGAAGACCTCACAAAAAATCCCAGACATTGGCAAAGAGGTGCAGGACTGACCTTTCCTCTTTTCCATAAAACTTTCTCTTGGCAGAGGTAGTATGCGCTGGTAAAATAGGTGAGAGTCTATGAAGTGCATGTAAATGGAGATCATTGTGCTCCAGGGTCATCAAACTGTTTCTTCTCACCACCTAATAAAAAATTACAAACAAATCTGAGATTTTTGAGAAATCCTTTAGCATCCCTTTTTATGTAAAGAGAGTTTAACAGCAGACTTAAATATTTGCTGTAAAAACATCTTGAAGTAAATGAAATAACCTCTTTCCCAGGACAAGATTCTGTTTTTCTTCAGCCCAGGCCAACTTTGTCGGCCAAATGACATCCTCAAGAAAAAACACAAGAGCTTTAATACTTGCAAACCATGCCTGTAACAGCGCAAGTGGTCAATGCTCTTTAAAGGGGTGGGGGGGAAAGCTGCAGGAAAATCCCCCTCACAAGCTAGACCTGCATTTGGGGAGGCCAGATGAAAGCCCTGATGTGGGTCATGTGACAGGTGTCACTTCAGTAATGATATTGGGGCAGAGATAAAAGCCCCCGCCAGTGGGTCACGTGGCAGCGCTTCATTACCGGCACAGCAGGGGGCCCCGAGCCTCAATGCCTTTATTTTGGGGAGGGTTTTTTATTTTTGTTTTTTATTATTTTTTTTTTTATTCTGTGATAATGAGAAAATGTTTTAACTTCCATCCCTGTGTTTAAACACTTCTCCATGCTGACAGCAGCGGGAGATCCCTTGATCAGCTGTCAGATGGGAAAGTGCAATTCTTCTGGAAAGTAAACAGCGTGTTTGCCGGTTGGAAATCATTTTCTGTTTGTTGGGACCGCAAGTCGTGGTGTGATGGAGCCGTGTCACAGCATCTGATAGCTGGGGAGTGGGGATACGAAACGGGCTGAGAAATGGCGTTTAGGCTCTGCTGCTGATAACAGGAGGTTCAAATCTTTGACACTTCGCTATTGTTATCGTAAGGAAAAACCCCACCACTTATGGATTGCTTATGAAACTTTTCAAGCAGCAGCTCAGTGTTGGTGTGGGTACGTGGGACCTTCTACAAGAAGCATGTTAATAGAAACATTCCCAAGAGGAAACCAAAAGGGACACACAAAGGAACTGAGTAGGTGTGGATGCACATGGGGGTAAAGGCGGCCAGATCTCATTCCTGGTTTTAAAGAAAAACAAAGTCTCCTTATGATTATATTAGAAAACATTTCATGGCTCTGATGTCACACAGGCTTGGGGTGCGCACTGGGAGTTTCAGGTGAGATGAGGAAGGCAAATGTGTTCACAGGGTCATGCAAGAGCTCAACCCCCATCCTGGGGAGGGCAGGGCCTGGCTGAAATCAGAGCTGTTAGGCTCTCCCTCTGAAGTACCCTGGAACCCAGCTAAGTTCACTTTAAATACTAACCACAGTTTTTTCTTTTCCTATTAGGCAAATACCTTCACAAAGTCAATTCCCATAGAGAAAAAGAGATACATATATAATGCACATAATTTTAATTAAAATTAAGGTTTGAATGTGCATATGCAGAGGCACACACAGCATTTTTTCTGTGCAGACATAGACAACATCTTATATGCAGAATCAACAAATCAACCTGATTTCAACACTGGGAAAGTTAATTACTCAGAGCAGGGCTTGGATCATGTATTAGATATTTCCAGCAATTATGTTACATGGAGTCCTTGTAGTCTCCCAGCAAATGCTTTCCTCTGCTGGCTGCATTGCAGCCTTCTCCCTCTTCCTAAAGATCTCCATTAAAAGCTTCCTGCCTATTACACTTCATGAAGCCTTGGCTCATTAAAAGTGAAGTTTTGAAGCCCAGTTGGTAACTCAACTGCACCAGGAAGGCCCTAGAGCTGAGGCTTTGGTTTCAGGTACCCACTCTGGAGCAAGACTAGGCTCTGGGGAAGCAGCTGCTGGCCTCCCACCCTGCAATCAGGTGCAGGGCTGGACCATCAGCAAAAATGAGCCCAAGAGAAAAGATCAGATCAGAATCTGGCCCTTTGTTAGCAGTCATTAAAAAACATTGCAGTTTTAATAGGAGCTTATTCAATTAGCAGACTAACAGGCTCCATCAGATAAGCTGGGGATTTCCCTGGGAATCCGAGTCACACACTGCTGAAGCAGCTCTTCACCCTCTGGTTAACCCTCTCTGTGCACAACCAGAATGAAGGGATCAAATCCCAGAAGAAGGTTTATTTCTGGATTCTTAGGGAAAATGACAAGCCCTTCACTGCTACCCCGGTGCCAGTGCTGAGTGTGAGTCACACATGCTGGAAGAACCCAGGAGGATCATGGCACCAAACTGTAGCTGCTGCAGACAGGAGAATTGCCTGATCTCTGACAAACATGCTGACATTTGGCAGCCTGACAGCTTCACAGTCCCATAAGAGGCTTCCTAATTAGAGCCTGGGTGAGAACCAATCCACAACTGGAAGTTTGTCTCTAGCTTCCTTGCTGTACTTTTTTCCCCCTCCCTTTTTGTGCTTTTTCTCCCTTTTCAGTGTTTTCTCTCACACATTCTCCATACATCCTCTCCCCGCGGGCGGAAGCTGTTTGAAACACCAAGCAGGAGGAAAGGTCATTTTGGCCTGTCCTCTTAGCTCAGAACAGCTCCCAGCAAAAGCACCCCTCTGGCATTTGAGCATTGCCCTTGAAGGAGAGGGGAGATAAGGCAGGGAAAAGGACAGTGCATGGTGAAGTTTGTAATGAAGCTAAGTACAACTGGTCTGGAAGAAAGCCAAACCAGTCCCATTCATTCCTAGTCAAACAAGTAGGGCAAAAATACTGCTCCCACCAGCAGGAGAATGGGGACTCTGGGTCTGCATCCAGCTGTGAGTGTTGATTTCCTCTACAGCAAGCTGGCCCCAAACAGCACATCATGACATTCTGAGTTTTTTAGCTGGAGCCAGGGCCTGAATTTAGCATAGTACAGTACCTTGCTGGATGTAAGGTGAAATATATTTTTTAGAGTTATGTACTGTTACAAAGCCAGATCTTTTAAAGCTAAATCATATTCATCATTTAATCCATCACATGCATATTCTCTTAATAGTTCCAGAAAAGGTCTACATATTCAATAACCTCTGAATATGAGATTTTATCAACTAGCAACATCTGCTAAGACAAGCATAACTCTTTTACTGTGTTTGTTTACTTCCTAGAGGGTTATTTGTTGTTAGTGGGATTGATTGTTCTCTATTTAATATCCCAAAGTCTTTTTCCAGGGTAATGAGACAGGTAACAAAGCTCTTCAAAGACAATAGCCATTGTAAACACTGCATATAGATACAAACACCAGAACCCGCTTCATGTTAGAGGGTTGTTTCCCTTCACCATCCTCCTTGGTGAATACCATATTCCCTGGGTAGCCACCAGAAACAGGCAGAAACTTGAGATTCTCCATTTTTGGCCATACATGACATCAGACAGCTCTGTACGCTACCACCATCAGCAGGATCCCAGATGATGACATGGGGCCAGTGCTTACAGATCATTAGCTCTCTCCAAAGCAAAAAGATCTCATTCAAAACATGCAGCTGAAGCTTTTTTCAGGCCAAACGCATTTGTTGCTTGAGATATACTGCATAATCTCCACCTAACACCTTCAGAGATCAATATGAGTCCTACCTGGGCCCTTGGGAAGTGCACTTTTTTGAGGTTTCACTTTGGGGGTTCATTAAGATTGCTGGCACCCACGTGTTTCATGTGCTGCAGATGTCTCTGTACTGCGCAGGTATAAGAAAAAGCTGTGGACCTACACCTCTGTACTGGGGAGAACAACCCTGCATTAGGACTGGAAAGGACTGTAACATCATCCTCATTTGTAATGCCTGTACTGCTAAAATACTGAGGCTGAGAAGACTGTTTATTGAACTGATATTTCCAACAAACAGATGTCTGTGATGTAAGTAGAGCTGCTCCCTAAGGTTCTAATATTAACAAATTCCCTGAATAGATTGTAGCTGTGTGTTTTCTACCATGCCTCTCTACAAAATGGAGTATGGATTAGTACACACTATTTATAGAGCCCAGCCCACCCACTTGCTTGGAGCACCCCTGAAGATGAGGAGATGTAACCGCATTCGTAAGCAGACACCACCTCCAGGGTCTATGTAGCATCATAAAAAATCTGCCTTTCAGCACAGTAGGAGCCTCACAAAAATTAGAGGTTGTTCTGGACCTAAAATATGTGGCTCCATCTCTGCCCTGATTTTTTACATGATAAATGAGTATAGAGAAGAAGGAGGAGAGCATATATGTGGGAAAAGCTCTCCAGGAGGACTGACTGCGGAGAAGATGAGGCAGAGCTGGTTCTACATGATTCATTCCTCGGGTACCTACATACCCTGTCACTACAAACTCAGTACAAAGGTCAGAAGAGCAGCATTTTACACATGCATGCTTGATATGAGCCCTTTTAAAATCCACGTGAATCAGATACGATGAACAGGAGCTGTACCACAGGAGAAGAGAAAAAAACATTGTTTCTTTTCAATTAAACTCAATCTTTTTCAGGGTTTAGAATTTCATCATTTAAATCCATTTTAGACTAAGTCTTACAAATAGAAGCTGGCAGCCTGGAGGAATTAATTGGTTTATTATTTTATCCTAAGGAATTAACTCAAGTTGATAGATTTAGAGCAGGTTTTAAGTTTGTTGGTTTCAGATGTTTAAGAAGAAATGTAAAATAAACAAACAAAATCCAGTTGAAAATTTGGCAAGGGCTGAATCCTTTGGGCAAAATTTTCCCAGGAGAAGCACAGGTCTCTGATAAGCAGCAGAGGAGATGCTGTATTTCACAGCTGCAATGCAGATCTGTGGCCTCTCCAGAGACTCCCACACACTAAACAGGGATTTCTTTAGTTTAAATGCCAGATCTGCTCTGGTCCCAGTGAAACTCCAGAGGGGCATTAACTAGGAAAATGGGGCACATTTAATCCACTTTATCATTAATGCAAAGAACAGTCTCAATATTTGTGCAAATCAAACCCATGCATTATGAAAGGTCCTTCCTTATCTTGAGTAGATTAAACTCTGCTCACCAGCCTCCCCTAGGCAGGTGGGCCATTGTTTGCCTGTAACAGCTCTATTTATGATAGATGTCTGTGATGAAGCAAGCATGGCCCAGGCCGCTGGCCTGGCTGGGCACTTCCTTGAAGCATGTGCTGGAAAGTTTAATTTGGTGACTAAGGCTGGAAGTGCCACAGGAAAACAACAGTGCTGAGCAACATGGTTTGACTTCAGCTTCAACCTTCTCAAATGGCTGTTGCATTTTCCTTGCTGAACCTTCTCTGCTAGTGAAATCTCAGGCCATTTGAGGTTTTGATTTAATTTAAAATAAAAACGATGACAAGATTTTACACCACTGAACTAGACTTTTATCACCAGCGAGTACTGACAGTGACCACTATCCTCATTCCCAGTGAAGTCTGGGAATGGTTCTTGTGAGCTAAACACAATGCTGTTGCACAGGCAAGTAAGTAGTCATTGTGCTGATGCTTGGTGGGCTGTGGGCTAGGCTGCACAAACTTGCATCCTGCTGTTGGTGAAAAGCTGCAAGACAAATCACACCATGCTTCTCTGGGTAGGTGCTGAAGGCTTCTCATGTGATTAAATGTCTTTTTTATACAAAAAAAAAGGTTTATACAAACCCTCCCAGAAGCCACTCAGCTGGACACAGACCTGAAAGATTCCTTTCAGTTGAAAGAAGATTGTCTGCAACAGACTTGGGAGCAGGGATGCTGGCCATCTGACCACCGTGGATCCTGTGCAGAAAGAGAGAGGAGACGAGCTTGGAGACAGCTGTGAAGCCCTAAGCTTGGGACCATGTTTGAACATCCTGTGAGCAGAACGATGAGGCTGCCTTGGGGGCTGGGTGAGTGAAGAGGCAAGGTGAGAAACACAAACTCATCGAAGGTGATAGAATCCCAGGAAAGCAGCTGCCCAGCCAGCAGAAAAGGGACTGTTATAGTCTAGGTGTGATGAATGAAGGCGGATAGGTTGCTAGCAGTCCCCGTGTTTTCAGGAAGCTGCTTGTATGTGCCAGGCTGCACCACAGCTCCTGACAGGGAAGATTCTACTAGGTTTAGTATAAGTGAGTTCAAAATGGCCAGGCCTGGAGTGAAGCATGCTGACAGCAGTGGGGGCTGGACACTCCATGCCAGACAGCCCCTGAAGCAACTGCAGAGATGCCCCTGAAGGGGCTGCCCTGGGGCCCTGGTCTGGGAGGAAACAGCCCCTGAATATGATATGACCCCCTCTTGTTCTGCCCCTTCACTGCTATGGGGAGTTCCCCTCTGTTTGTAGAGCAAGAGAGGGAGAGCAGAGCTTCATCCCACAGATTTCCACTCACCTCCCCTGCGGCTCTGGATAACGTTTTTAAGGGAAGTGAAGCAGAGAAGCTTGTCCCCAGTCGTGGGTGCCTCCGGGCAATGCCCATTCCAGTGAGGAGTGCAGCAGTTCTGCAAGCCGCACACCCTGCAGAAGGAACAGCCATATCATTCCCTTTGGTTGTACCTGGGGTCTCTGCTTCCTTCAGGCAGACCCTGCAGCTGACACTGAGAGGAAAGACAAGCCTTGGGCAGATGTTTGAACCCCCCAGCATCATCAACACATTTACCAAGCACCCAAAGCGCTTCCAAGGGTCTGAAGATATCTGGCATTGAGAGTACGATTAGAGCTCTAATGAGATTTGAAGCACGCCATTTCTTCCAAACAATGGTGCTATCTCATTCTAACCCATTTAGATGATAATCTGCTCTACCACATATTAATATTTTCGTGTTAATGTAGATCCTTTTATCCCTGTAGCTTAGCACTGGGTTCTGATTTATTAATAGCTGGCTCCCTCTGGACCAGGGGAGCAGGATGCTACGTTGTGATGAGCTTAATAACTCACTGCTCCCCATTAGTAAATCACAGACTAGCACTTCAGATTTGCAGAGAGAATTGGGTTGACTTTCCCTCATTCCTTGAAGCATCTTAGTCCTGTTGTGCAAAACTACCTGCTAACAATCTTTCTTAAATGAGTCAAGTGCTCTAATACGTGTTTAGCCCACACAGCTGAACTTTTAACAGCATTTCAGGGGGCAAGAGCAAAAGCAGAGTTAACAGATTTCATTGGCTTTTCCCATCAAATGGTGCCTGGGCACTTTTCTGGAGGCACAGCAATATAACATCCAGCAGAATTAATGTATTTATTATTTTAGAAGAACTCATGTTTTTTTAATGTCTCCTGGTTTGAAGGAAGGGTTGAAAGTAAGGGCAGCCTATTTGCATTGTGAATAAAGTTATCTGCCTCCTCCACCCCTCCCACCCCCCGGAATATGCAGAAATAAATGCCTCCTAATGAACCCTGGGGGGCTGAATCTTTGATATGGATCTTGCCGGGGGTCTAGTGGTCAGGGAGAGGCTCTGCCAGACTGAAGCCCAGCATGGCGTGGGGGGTAGGCAGTCTTCCTCACAGTGCCAGAGAAGGGAAATTGGATTATCTTGCTAGCAGTTGGTGTTTTTCTGTCTGCAAGAACTTACAGATGAGAGGCCCCAGTTGGGAAGTTAAATTCAGTCCTCTGCAAACAGTAATTTTTTTTCCTCATCTAAATAAAAGACACAATCCCGTCCAAGTTCTGGGAACTTTCTTCTCTGGTGCTGACTGGGTGCAGGGCAAGTGGGTACAGAAGCAAAACTGCAGGATTTGAATTGAAGTTTGGTGCCTGCTGAAAGCATTGAGTATGTGTGGCCACGTGTTTGTAAACACAGATCACTCTTTGAATGTGACATCTGGCTTTCAAGGAGCTCCCACAGCAGGCAGAATCACAGCAGTACACACTTCAGTTCCCTCAGACAAATCCATTGTAGGACACTGTTTTGCAGTTTACAGTGCACCAAACAAGCTCAAAACCCAACAAATGCAGCTGAAGCCCCTTAACAGAGAAAAGCTGGTTAAATGGGTTTCTTTCTGGGAACAAATTGTTTAATAAAAAGAACACCCTGGCAATGGGAAAGTTTTCTGTGTTGCCAAGAGGTTCCATAAAAAGACCATTTTATAGCATCAATCCCTTCCCTATAGAAGCCAGAGGATCACAGGCTGCCTGGGAAGCAGCAGCACAGAGATGAAATACAGCAGCCATTAACAGAAAGGGCACACAGCATCCAGGGTGGCTGTACTCACTCCCCGGGCAGTGGCTGGTATGGGACAGTGCTGTGCAGATTCCACTGGTAAGGCCAGAGCAAGCATCTCTTCCTAACATCTTCCTAACAAGGCAATAGCAGGATGTGCCAAGGAAGGAGCAAAAGGAATTGCCAGATTTTTTTTTCCTCTCCCAGAAAAGGACAGAAAAGCAATGAACCTGCAAGAGTTAGGTTAGGCAGGAAGGAACCAAGATGTTAAGTGCTGCTGATTTTCAGTGTAAGGATGCTGTACCAGGAAGTTTCACAAGGTTCCAGCATCCTAATGCATCAGTGCAGTAGCAGCATTTTGGGGTGATTTGCCCTGATTACTCAAGAATTTCTGTAGCTTTTTTGAGAGGTGTTTGTCCCCGCTTCCCCTTCTGGGCAAGCTGCAGGCCAGCCCTGATGCCAAAGGGAGCTCTGGGCAGGCTCTGATATCAGACTGTGGCTGCATTTTTGACAACGGGGCTGCTTACAGCAGTTGAAGTAGTCCTGCTCTTCTTCCACTCCGTATTGCCTCACTGCTCACACTCCGCACTATCAGCTATGTCAGCATGCTGCCTGTGTAGCACACAGCAAATGAGACCAGAGAACTCATCCAGCTAAACAACAACCCAAGGAAACAAAACATGTTTATTTTTCAGCTGGGTTGGTTCCGCTCTGGGTCACTGCACAGCAGGGAGACCCAGGGATGAGAGCAACTGCTGAGGATGGGATCTGTAAGCTGTCAGCAGTAAAGGTCTCACACGCACACCCCCACACCCCACACCCCCTTTCTACCCCTCTACATGGTGGTTTAGACTTCATTTTCTGTAAGGTCTTTACTTTCACCCCAAGTTTAAATTTATCTGCAGAGTTACGTATGATCCAACCTACAACCAGAGCTTGAGATGCTTCCTATTCACAGAATAGCTTCGGAGTGTCCGGCTACATCTCACAGTGTGGCTTGCTGCAAGGATTCTCAGGATCCGAATAAAATATTTAAATATTTTTTGGAAGTTTGCTCTAAGTGACCTTTAAAGGTCCCTTCCAACCCAGACCATTCCATTATTCTACCTCCTGCAAACAGTCTTGTCTGCGTATGTGCCACCCTCTAGCACAACCGAGTGCTAGTTGGTGGCACAGAAACAACAGAGCTGCATTATTAGCATGCTGCACACTCCATACTTAGTTCTTTCCTTCTCAGCATGTTTTCTTGTCACAGGGATGCAGCTATTCTGCTCCCAGCTCTGAGATCAGTGACTTTTAGGCAGGCAGCGTGGGGCTGTGCCCCATGCTCCACTGCAGGCTGAAAACACATCCAGCAAACCTCAGGAGGCAGCCTCTTGCTGAGCTGCAGGAGGCTTGTCTGCCTTGTACTGCAAGTGGGCTAGTTTTAGCACCAACTGCTTCAGTACCAAAAGGTGTCATGGAATTTTAATGACCACAGATGGTCACAGCTTCTGGTTTATGTCTCATCTGAGCCCTCTGCCCCCAGAACACCACCACAGTAGCACCGTGCTCCTCTCATGACAGGCTGGGGAGAGGGTGGACTCAGATGAGTGAGCGCTGCCAGTTCCACACCTCTGCTACCTGCTGCTCAGCCTGGATTTTCCTTACCTAATACAGAAGGTGCTAACTATATGTAAATATGATGGAGGCAGGCAACTGTAGGTGAATGTCGAGTAAAATACTTTTGATCCACCTCCTCTAAAACATTCCAAATCCATGTCCTCGGGGTCTTTGAGACATACTAGCTGGAGCACCTTGTTTTTGTAGTGGATGATTGGATTCCCACATTTTTCCACAGGCAAAGGAAGTATGCCCAGATATAGTTCATAGCAACTGTGCAAATCCATTGTAAGTACTGGCCAGATGTTGGCAAGAAGAGACTGAAGAAAAGCGCATGCCGTTTTCTCATTTCAGCATATAGGAAAATGGATCCTCCTATCCAGCTGTGAGTCTTTCCAGAATACACCCCAGAGTACAGCTGATGGATGTGCCTCCCACAGCCTGTAGGGTTTGATGCTGTTCCAGGTTTGCTTCATGGGGAGTATTCCATTCAAAATAATTACCAACTTGAATAGAGTGAGTACCAATCTATGCAAAACCCACTTTGGTTGCTGCCTGGGAATAGATTACAAAGCACATTTGGCTATTGTGTGCATGCTTGTAAATTTTAAAGTGCTGGGTGACATCTCTGAGTCTGGAGAGCATCAGAGGATCTTGAGAGCACTAATGAAATGTGGAACCCAAATCTTTCTATTTCCTCCCACAGGAGTCCCAGACTGTATTCGGTAAATGTCACCACGGCTTCAGTAACTCCTAATAAATCTTACACTAGCTTCAGATTAGGGGAACCCGCACAGGAAAAACCTGCTCCCAAATTCTCATCTCATCTCTCATCTTGATTACACTAATTTCTTCTTATGGTCTTTCCCTGACATCCATAATGCTCCACCTCCAGTCCAAGTAGATCAGAGTAGTGCAGATCTGACTCACACAACATTGCCACCACACTGCTCCCTCTCAGGCCCTCCACTGTGGCACCCTTTCCATCACACCATATAGCAGGGTCTTCAGGCTCCTCTTTATCTCTGCTCTTTTTCACTCACCCACCAGATCTTCTGTTACACTGCCAACAGATGCAGCTCCCACTTTGCTCCTCCAGTGCTAGTTGCTTATTTTCCTCACTGGCCTGCATTTCCAGCAACTCCTTTTCATTTCCATCTGCAGTGCCTTCTCTCAGCACTGGCCTGCCTCTGAAAATCTGCACAATACCTCCTCACTCAGACCCCTCCTGGCTACCAGTATCCTTTGCAGTGGCCATAATAATCTGCCAAATTAGTCCCAGGCTTCGGTACTTCCCTTCTCTGTAGGTTTTCCTTAAAGGAAGCAGGACATTGGCTTTTGAGGTGCATCTCAGTTTTAAAGGCCCTGAAGGCAGATGAGGCAACACTATGTGTACTTTAAGCCCACAACAGACTCACTAAAGACACAGTAGGTTAGAAAAATCCCCGCTGTGCCCCAGACATTCAGCCAGCTGAGGTGCAAGTATGGATTCCCCACATGTGATTGAGATCTGCAGTCTGGGCCATGGAGTTCTGAGACTTAAGCTGCAGTTTGATTATAAAGTAAATCTGACTTTATGGTTCCCAGTATGAGATCAAAAACTCCAAACCCATATGACATGAAGCATGGATCCAGCATAAATTCACTCCACCAAGTTAAACGCATTTAGAAAATTTAGACAAGTCAGTTTTACATGGCAAGGTGCTGCAGTAGACTGGGTACAGTCTGCCTATGGCATCCTGCTTTCCTGCCAAATCAGGTATAAACTGTCCACCACAACCAGCTCAAGGCTGACGTAACAGCGTGAAGCTGCATAAACTCGGTGTTGTGTGCTTGGGCTAGTTTGACAGAAATGCAGTTGTGTGTAAGGACTGATCCAGGTTAAATGGGGACCACTGGGAGATCCGTCAGTGCCCAGATCCACAGTGCTGGTGAAACTTGGGCCTTCAGAGTATTGTGGGGTTCTTCTTCCAGGGCAAGGGAAGATTTTCTGTGTTTGGAGCTGCGTGGTTAATCCTGCTGCAAAAACTGAAGCAAATGGGTTTGTATGGGCTGTAGGCAACTCTGGGACTCCAGCAAGGATACTGTTAACACCGCCAAATCTCTTTCTGAGATGAAAACTCTTTGTAGACAAAGACTGCCTGCTCTAAAGCACATCACATATTGTGAGTGAAACTGTGCTGCCTGTGAAAGAAACATGTTGGTAACAGTCACAGCCAAGGGTGACAATAAAACAGCCCTGCATCAGGAAACAAGTAAAGGCAGCAAGAAGGGATACATTCTTAAGAGTGGGAAGGCAGGTGAGATAGGGTGCCCGCGGCAAGGGATACCGGAATGGGACGGGCAGCCAATGGAATGGGGTACCCAGGAGGGAAGGGGACTCCCTCCTCCATCCCCTGCAGCCTGCAGGAGGGCTGCAGAGCTGCAGAGGCAGCACTTTTGGCTGCAGGGAAGGGAAGGGGTTAACCGGATTCAGATACCCCCCTCGCTGTTGAACTCATTGATTCATTTTCTCTGTTCCTATTTCTTTCTCTCACTTTCTTCTTCTCTCTCTTGCAGACTGATTAAAAACTCTTTGAGTTTGAAGGTTTTTGTGTCAAAACAGCTCAGCTGCCAGCTGGGTGCCAAGCAGTGAATATTCATGGTATTTAAATGTGACGGTGCGGTGGGGGCTAAAGGACGGGCTAGTTAGCTCTTTTTGATGGAGATTAGCTGCCTCTTTGCTCCTAATCACCACTGTTGTTGAAATATTACAGCTTCTGTTACAACTATTAATGTCCTAAATGAAGTACAGGCTCCTCTGAATAACATCAAACGTGAAATGGTCACTTCCAATTTCATCCTGTTTCTCTCCTTCTTGCTAATGTGTGTTTTCATTTTTAACTGGAGTCCTGCCTTGGTACCAGACGTTCAGCTTCAAGCCCTGCAGGAGGAGAGGAGCTAGCCTGGCTGGAGGGAGCTGCTGAGAGCTGAAAGAGCATTCGCCTCTGGGTCACTGGTTCGAAAGAGGTCAGTTGCTGGCCAGAGGTTGTTATTTTACCTCATGAGGATGGCGGCTCCTTGGGGTCAGGAGAGGGTACCCCACTGTAAGTCAATCCTACATGGACAAGCTTTCAGAATCTGCTACTCTAGGTCAAGCCCCTGTTACCAGCACAGGATAGAGGCAAGTAAGTTATTTTCTTGCACCTAGCAAGGGCCCAGGCAAGTGTGAGCTGAGGCCCACCACCAGCGATGTGCAGGAAAGCACAGTGCCCCATTGCTCTCTGAGCTAGTATTCACCAGGGGCAAAATGAGAACCACAGCTCTGGGTTCCACCAAGAGCATTGTAAATGGTGAGGTAAGCTGACAGGCTCCTGTTTGAGCTTTCTTTGCTCAGATAAAACTCCCACTGAAGTGAGAGGCTGGATAAAATCCGTTACAGGGCGGTGTGAGTTGGTCCTTTCACGATGATATCTGGAGGGAAGCCTGACGGAAAATAATTTGCAGCAAAAAACTGCCCAGATGTCCTATGTGTGTTTGGCCATTTGGAACCTCTCTGCATTCATCTGCAAGAACTGCCTGCCGTTACCCAAGGGCATGCCTGGCAGTGTGACGAAGAGGAGGGAAAACCCATGTGTGGTCCTTAGGCTCTGGCAAGAAATAGCAGAGCAGAACACCAGGCTATTGATTTCATGTTTGCTTTAAAAACAACCTAAGTGCATTCCTGGAGCAAGGCTGGTCTGGAAGCCTAAATAAAATAATATTCTTCAGCCTTGAAAACTGACACTAGACTTCAATGACTGCTTTAAAGCCCTGTCCCCCAGACTAAGACCTGCACATTTCCTAAACTCTTGTCTACACCCAAAAATGGTGCTACTTTAACTAGACCAGTGTAGCTAAAGCAACACATCTCTCCCCTCTTCTATCCCTTTCTCGTTCCTTGTGTGAAAACTGTTAAAATGCGCTCTTATATTGACAAAACCTTCCTTATTAGAGAAAAATGTGTTTTTACCAATACAAGGCTTATTAGCAGCAGCACGTCTACGTAGGACTAGCAATTAGTAGGACCAGCGATTAGTAGGACCAGCATTACTGGTTTAGTAGCAAAAGATCACATCATGAACAGCATACTTGAACCGTCTCAGAAGGATGCACAGAGCAAACCTATGGAAAAGGCAAGCAAAAGAGGTCTGATCTCATCTTCCTGCTGACAGGATTTATGTGCTGCACTCCAGAGAGCACAAATAATCCCATCTGAGATAGTCTGGGACTTCTCGGGCTCTCACAAGGCAGCACAGTATGTGGATAAAATGTGTGTACATTATTTATAATGCACAGGCAACACCACAGAAATCAGACCTTTCACAGCCTAAGCAGATCAACAGAAACTGCACCTTAGCTAAGCTCACTAGAAAACAAACAAACAAAAAACCCCTAACAACCAAACAGAAGCCGCAATGCATTCACAGACACAAATAGCAGAATTGAGCACTGCTTTGTTAGAAATGCTAGTTTCCATGGGTGGTATCAGAAATATGTGGGCCTGGCCCTTTAAAACTCTTGCCTCTCCAGAATTGCATTGGCTAACACTGGGCTCCTGAAGAAAAAGGCAAAAAGCCTGTATAGGGTATACATCTATTCCCTTCTGGCAGAACATCAGGACTATAGATTTCAACAGATTGCATCTGATATTCAAGATGCTTGTGGGCAAAGCAGTTATACAGGAAACCAACAGGAGTTTTCCTTGGTACCTTTATAAAGGCAGGCTTGTTTTAATATTAATAACAACATTATCATCATCAACAACAATGACGATAATATCATCAGACTCCTAACTTTTATCTTGATATTCTCAGGATTTTCCTGCATTAGCCTCATTCACACTCAGGCTGAACAACTTCCCAGTGTTCTAAATGCTGTATTTAAAGCTTCACCAAATCTAATATTCTCAGTAATAATACAAAAGCCTTCAGGTGTCTTATCTATTGAAGTTAGGATGACCTGAATTGCATTAGATTTTCCCTTGAACAATGATTGTTTCATTCTTTCTAAGTAAATCAGATGGTACTTAGTACATACTTCTGGAGGAAGAAAAACAAAAGACAGATGGATGTGGCTCCCAGCAGGCAGCAGTTTGAAAACATGGCACCAAATACATCAATAGTCCCAGTCTGTTCTTTGACATATTGGAGTGCCTCTTGCCTTCCTCAGATGATTTTCTTCAAAAGTGTTCAGCCCTGATAAATTCTGAGCTCCAAAGTTGTATGAAATGGGAATATCCCAAATGCAGCTGTAACTGAAACTGCAAAGTGGCATAGCTGTATAGCCAGAAAACCAAGAACCCCCTAATCCTCTAATGCTTGTGAAAATCAGTGTGCAGGCACTGTTAGCCAGCAAAAGCCAAGGTAACAGAAACTTGGAAAAGTTCTTCTGGAACGGCCCCTCCTAACTGTGGGGTTGGGAGCCTCACACTGAGGGGCTGGGCAACATAACAGAGCTGTGGGTGTCCAGAGCTCTCTGTGTCCAAAAGGAGCAGGTATGCTGTGAGCCTGTTAGCTGAGCTGCAGCAGGACAGGAAAACAGGAACAGCTCTCCAGGCCAAATGGAGGCTTGTCAAACGAGCACACATTTCAAGGGTAGACAGTGCATCATATTCCAGAATTCCTGCTGGTTAGTCATGAATCAGAAACAAAAATTATAACCTACAGTGGCACAGCATGGGCTATGAAATTCCTAACACCTTTCCTTTCTGACACCAGTGATCACAGAGAAAAAACATCTAATGCTTTGATCAGCTGTCCTGCATCTCGCCAGCCACACAGGAAGAAAGGACACGGAGCAGTAGGCACTACTTCTCTTGGTGTCTGAAGCCATCCTCTTTCATTCATAACTCCATTCTCTTAATGGAGGATTTTTTATTCTGTTAAGAAATAATGATTATCCAGCTACTGATTATGAGTAGAATGAACTGAACAGGCATGTCCACCTCTTCCTTACACTACTGCCATGTAATCTCATCTCTCCCCACCTTCTGGTTCACCCAAATCTCCCTAGTGAAGTTGCCTTCCTCTGCTTCATTACGAGTGTCACATCTTTTCTCTCTCTCCTGTCCATCTGTCCTTACTCTTCCAGACTTCCAATTGCTGACCCCATGCCCCATTCAGTGCCTTCCCCTTCCCGCTCCCTAGCTCCCTTTGTGTCCTTTCAGCAATTCTGTCTTTATCATGCTGATCTCCCCGCCTCAGCACAGTTGTCCACTTGCAAGCTATAAAAGACTTCCCAGCTCCTTGAGGGGCACCACTTTCTAAAGCAATTCCTTCTCATCACCAGTATCTCTCCTTTATCATGTGCCTTTTTTGTGTTTCACGTCCCTGAACTGAGAGGTGCAGACAAGTCTGCAGGCCAACGTCCAAATTTGAAAAGATTCATAATGAAGATTTTCATGCATGGATGTACAACTGACCTTCACAATTATGAAGCTTTGTCAGGTCCCCACTCCTCGTTGTTCAGGTAACCCAGCCAACAGTCTCACCTGCCCTGTTTGGCTAGAAGGTAAATGTCTTTTCTTTCTGCACCAGGTACCTGCCATCCACACTTCAAGCTCCCCGGGCTGTTGGCTGAAGCAAAACCCAGCTCAGCTGCAAGAACTCATGCCTCTGACCTCATGAGGAGCGTGGTGTTCCTGCACTGGCCAAGCTGACATGGGTTCTGAGGAATACCTCAAGATTAATCTCATTAAGTCCTATTTGATTTAGATCTTGCTATCTGTGAGACCATCTCCTTTCTTTTCCAACATTCTGAAGTAAAAGCCATTTGGGTAGCTGTTAACAACTTTTGGGCTACTTTCCCATCTGACTGATACAATTTCAAGCAAGGACTGAGAGCACCTGATACTAGCAAGTCTTCCATCAGAAAAGCTAGAAGTAACCAATCTCCTCCTACTAATAAGCGCAGACTGAGAATGGGTGGTAAAAATACAAGCACTGCTCTCCTTTCCCCACAGCTCAAAGCATCCAGTTGCTTACATCCCTGCTAATCCTGGCATTATGCCTTCTCCATGTGCACCTCCAGTGTCCCTGCTTCCAAAGATGTTATTCCAAAGTGACCTACTTTCCACGCACTGATTTTTAGAAGTATTTACATTTACAATCAGAAGATAGAGGCTACACAAATGAATGTTTCCAATCATTCACCTCCACCATGGTTTTATTTTCTTGCCTTAATCACCTTGTGCATATCTCCTGCTGGCTGTCTGGCACGCACCCCAGCACATCACAGCCCGAGGTGAATGCTTCCTCAGTTACAGTTTACCTGAGAAACTTGAAAGGCCTTTTTTAGATCAGAGCACATAAAATCCACACTTTTGTCTTGTCCATTCACTGGAACAAACAAGGGTACACCTGACCTCCAGAAGCCCACCAGGGTAGCCAGTGACAGAAGTGACAGACCTCCCCAACAACTGCTTGTTTGCTGACTCTGCTCATATCTGCCCTTCTCTGTGCATGAACCCTCAAGCCTGGCCCTTCCCACCAAGCCAGTGTCCATCTGGAGAATGAGTCTCCATTATCACTTTCCTCTTGCTCTTTCTTTCTGTTGATCAGATGTCTATTTGGTTACTTACTATTTCCATGTTTTAGCAGGGATGGTTATGTCTTGTTATGGTTTTGTTCATTAAAATGATCTACATTTGTAAGTGGCGGGCAGTTAACTTCTCAAAGCACTGCCTAACTAGTGATCCGTCAAGCAGCATCAAGCACAAGGAATGAATTGAATACAGGGTCTGGATTCTTTTCACAAAACTAAAGGCCATTTTTCCTCCAGGAAAGCAATGTCTCCGCATGTCCTCTGTGCTAGCTGGACCCACAGTTGGGCTTTGCAAGAGAGAGCTCTGAGTAAAGCAGCCCTGCTAGCAAGAGGAAGCACTTTTTAAATGGCACAGTCCCTTAAAGCAGACCCAGCTTTAGGATCTAAACCCCGGACAGGATTAATTACCCGGCAAGCAGCTTGTTAGAAGCTATGTTGGCACGCAGATAAGGGGGACTGTAATGGAATCAGCCAATTAACCAGCCGATGGTGCTGAACTAAATGTGACCCCATCGTTAATTGTGGTTGTTTCTCAGCCGTTTTCTCATCACATTGGGTGCTTGGGAGAAGGGAGAGAGAGAGGTTTTATCCAGGTGCTTCATTTATTTTAGCTCACAAACAGGCATCACGGGATATAAACTTCATGACAATTACATGGCAGAGCTTTAAATCTTATTACACCTACTCTTCCTGAAAGAGATGGGAGATGAAAGTCCTGGAAAAACAGAAAAGATGGCCTCCTCACACTCTTCAGCAGCATAAACAGCTGTCCAATATAATGAAGCCTTCTTAATGTAGTTTACCTGAAGGTAAATTTTCTATGTGAGTGGTGTGTGAAAGGAATTCCTCTCACTCTATCTGCTACATGGTCTGTGGCCCATCTGCACCATGCGGAACAGAGCCGGTGCTCTCAAAGAAAGCTGACATGAAAAGCTCAGGATGGCCTCAAGCTACAGCTGTGGATCTGGCTCCAGACTTCCCTTCAGTTCAGAGGTGTTTGAATCTTAGTCCCTTGCAGAGCTTTTGAGCCAGATGGAAAATCCAGGAATGAGTTTCCTTAAAGTTCAAGAGGGTTCAAGAGGTTTTGCTTTAAATCTGTCTCTGGGGATGACCTAAAGCAGTCAGTGATGCAGAACAAAGATCTACCTTCTTGTGGCTGCTACCCTGAAGGAAATGGTTGGACAATTCTTTGTTAGGAATTAATCTCACATGCTCCTGAACAGCTAACCCTTCCCTGGAGTAGGACTGTGATGAAAGAGCATCAGTGACAAGAATGAGTACATTAGTTGTGAAGTGTGGCCTTCCTTCTTGGAGGATGTGGAATCTGCACTGATCTAGACACAGACAGACCTGTAACACAGCCTCTGCCATTCCTGCCTTGGACTTAAATCCCGTCTTCTTCTGCATCCTATCTGGCAGTAGCCAATGTGGCAGCTTAAAGCAAACATAGGATAGGAACAGGATGGAGATTCCCACAGGTTTCTGCAATCTAAAACATAGAAACTTCCTGACCTGGATGTATCTGCCTCTCTGAGTTTAGCATCTCTTTTTAGACTTTACTTTTCCAAACCCTTTGAACTCATCTATAATCATGTCACTGACTTGCATCCTGTGCCAATGAGTTCCAGATTTGGCCATGCATTGATGAAAAAGCAATTCTTTTCACTTTCCTTTAAAACTTTTGCCTGATAACTTTGTTTCCTGAGCCCTTGTTCCCATGCTGTGATAAACAGTGAATCTCATGTGTCCACACACATCATGATTTGATGGATGTCTAGCATAACCCCCTTGGCATTACCTTTATAAACTGAAGAGCCTGGTTAGTTTCCCTTTGTAAGGGAATCATTTCATACCTGTTGCTTCACTGCTTGCCACTCCTGACCCATGGCTCTTCCAAATTTCACCTTGCGGCTTCTTCCAGGTCTGTTCCTGCCTCTCACTCCCTGCCAGAGCTCCCTGTCACACTGCAGGACTCCTGCCAGCTTATTCCACTACATCCTCTCTGGGGGACCAAGACTGCAGGCAGCATTCAAGACACATATGCACCATGGATTTATACAGCAGTATAATGATGTTTTCTGTTTTGCTGCCAGTTGCTTTCCCAACTATCCCCTCCCCCAGCTCCAGTTTGACTGATGCTGCACAGTTTTCCTCCCCAGGATGGCTCCAGATCTCCCTTCTGGGTGGCAATAGCTAACGTATGTACACATTCACTTATCACTGTTTTTCCTCACATTATTTCTACGTTTATCAGCATGGAATTTCATCTGCCATTCTATCACCCACTCACACTCTGTATCCTGCAGCTCTTTGTGCATTACAGCTTATTACAGCAATCTCATGGAAAAACAAGCTCATTACAGTAGAGAAACTCACGCCTTATTCCACTGGCTGAGGGGCTGCCTGCGTTGGAGGTGGTGCTGGCTGTTTGAATTTCTTCCCAGTTATTAACAGAGGGCCCAGTGTGCACTTCCATCCCCTACCCAGAGGGGCAGGACTGATTGAGGCTTCCTTCATCAGCCAAAAGGGCAAAGGATCACATGCACAACACACCATTATTTCCCTACTGCTGGCAACTTTCTCCCAACAGACTGCTAATGGAAGTCACCTACCCACATTCTTCTCCAATGTTACGCTTTCCCAGCACCACTGCTTCTCAATAGAGGCCAAGAGATCAGCTGAAGCAAGACCCTTTTCAGCACAGCCTGAACTTGTATGCTAAAGTCCAATTGGAGCAAGGAGAAGGGAAGTGCTCTGGGCAAGGCTGTCAATATCTGTCAAAGCAGGCAGGTAAAAATCAGAACAAGGAAACCCAAAACCTTGCTGCAGCAGTTACCTGAACCCATTATCATGGAAGGGATCAGGGTCAAGGATGTTTTTTCCAGCTGGCTATGCCATGCAAAAACACTTCCCTTCTCTTCTCCCCAAAGGAGACTTGTTGGTGTGATAACCTGGGGACCTAATATTACTGTCACCCCTGGTTTATAATTTTATCTCATTATTCCTTATTATAGCCTGATATAGCCACTTAAATTATTCTCTTTCCTTGTGGAACTCACACCAGGCAAGCACATAGACACATATAATCTTGTTTCCTCAGGCTCCTTGTTATCTATGCAGCCTTTTTTCCATCCCCCTCACCAATCAGCCCCTCCAGTCCTACAGTACATATCGATGCCTCTCCCTGAGTCCTCACGGATTTATCTATGCCTTTCTGCTGTGATGAAACCCAGAACTGAATGCAGTATATTTTGCTTGGGATTTCATCAGGCATTAAGAGGATCCAGTCCCTCTCTCAGCTGTGATTTTGTGCCTTTCCATATATAGATAAGAATCTTGTCAGCTACTTGCTTTTGCTACCATAACACACAGTAGTCATACATGATATTCAATTTGCTGCCTGCTATTACATTCCCACCTCTTTTAGCATAAAAGCTTTTCACGTCCCTCTTCCACTAAATCACTATGGGCCAGCTGAGCTAAATGTTGTTGACTGATCTGTGCGGGTAAAGATGTTCACCTTTTATTTGATGTAAATCTTCTTTAGGCTAACCAGCTTTCTTCAGTCCAGGTCAAATCTAACATCACCTCTTGCTCATATTGCTGATCTTTGCAGTTTCTGGGGGATTTTTCTCCAAGAGAACAGTCATAACTCATCTCTGGTATCATGTGTGCATTTCCACACACACAGCTCACGAGATGACTGAGTACTGTGCACCTTTAGATACTTTCCCCCTAGAATATTGCATCTGATTTCCTACGGTGTATACATGGTCTATACATGGTATACTGCCAGTCAGCAGTCCAGGCATGAGAATTCCTTTCCAGAATGACTGGAAATGTGTAGTTCAAAAAAGGCTGTGCCTCGTTTTCCACTTCTCTACTTCTGGTTTCAGTGGCAGCCAGGCCAGCATGCAGGTAGATCCACAGCAAGGCCTGGCAGAGCTGCTGGGGAGCCCACAGCTGCCTGTGTCACAGGCTTCCAGGGTTTCAGACTCATGCCAAACAGCAGCACTACCTCCTACCAAGCCCTTCCAGAACTACCTCCTACAGTCCACATGCCTTTGCCAGCTACCCAAAGTGTTGCACAAGAGTTGTCAGGATTTAGACCAAGATAACAAGACTGATTTTGGCCTGAGTGTCCTTACCAGGAATGGGAGGCTTCAGGGAAATGGGAGACTTGTCTCATTGTGTTGCTAACTGTCTCTTTGTTACCATTCATCCCACAAAGGATGGGATGTTATGAGGGTCTTTCACTTGTTCTTTGGAGAACAGGCATTCACAGCTGCAGGGAAAAGTTTGGTAAAGCCTCCTAGCCACACAAAGCAATAACCAGACTGAGAGCTGGCTGCAGTATGAAAGAATAAGGGGGGAAGACAGAGGGGGCAAGTATCTAGCAAAAAGAGAGTCCTTCCCAGAGTGTATCAATAGCTAAAGATGTGCTTCCCCCTCTATATTAAGGAAGCACCCCATCCTATTCATTGGGTCCGTGCTGCCAAACAGCCTGTGCAGATTTAACAAAGCACAGGGGTTCTGGGAGTGCTGGACAGGCAGAGGAGTCAGAAGAATCAGCAACCTGCGGTGATGGCAGGGCAGGGCTGAGAGCCCTGGCGGGGTCCCTGCAGGCTCTTCCCTCTGAAAATGAAGGTTGAACATACCACAGTCACTGCTTGCACAGTTCCAGGGCAATGTCAGCTGGCTTTGCAGTGAAAGACCCAAGGCAGGCAAAACGTACTTCTTCAGGTCTACTCCTTGTATTTTCAGAGTAATGTTTAAAAACAAGTAAGTCCATATGGATGGGCTTGCAATGCTAAGTCTGGCTCTTTGTGAACAATTTAAGACAGAATAAGGCAGCACAAATGGGGATAAAGATGCCTTTACACAGTTGTACATTCCCTGACCAGTTCCTAAGCTGCCAGGAGCTTTCTTGGTCTTTGCTGAGAGTTAGGACCAGAAGGAATTGATCTCATACATTTTTGGCCTGCTGAAGTCTCCATAAGCTCTTGTAAACTACGTAGCACCTCAGCTACACTTACTATACTGGCAATTTCCAGAGCAAGTCAGCTGTATGTGATTACCAGGGAATTCCAGAGATTCCTGCCTATAGCAACATTCAAATCCCCTTAACAACAATTAGCACAGATAAGACAGGTAGTGTGGGACAATAGATTTCCTCCATAGATTTCATTTATCCTCTGCAAAAGGCCTGGTAGACTTTCACACCTCAGTCTACCTCTCGAGTCTGTTCTCTACATCCATACAAAGACAGGGCTCACTGTTCCTGCTGTTTGCAGCAGCTGGGGGAAGGCCCCAGCAGCCTGTGGCATGGAGCTGTTTCAGGATCCAGACACATCTGTGGATTTACAGTAATGCAGGCAGGCCCAGCTGGAGGGTGCCCAGTGCCAGTTCAGTATGGAACACTGTGTGTCCCAAACACCTGAGATGTCACTTACCAGCTCAAATTTAGTCAAAAAATGATAAAAAGGGAACTTTGTCCTTGTAGAGTTGATGCTGGATAGGGTATTACATTATTTTCCAAATCTCCTCCTCCTTCCCTGCATCTGACAGAGGCTAGCACCATATGCTATGCAATTCAACTACCTAGGCAGGAAATCTTTTGGGTTCCCTCCTGATGCAGACAAAAGTTGTGCAGCCTCAGGAGGCTACAGGAGAGCAGAGATCTGGCATTAAAGAAGGTACAGCCATGTTCTTAAACTAAGCACCTACATGCTGTGCAGCTGCAATGGGCAGCTTCCTGATGTCCCCAGTATGTGTGATTGCTTGGTACTGATGAGTGGCTTCATCCCCTTCATGATCTGGCTCCTGCCCCCCAGGGGTTTAGGAGAACATATTTGAAAAGCCCTCCCGGGAGCTCACTGAAGCTCTCTGTTTACACAGCAGATTGGTGGCTTCTCGTTTGAAGTCAGGATTTAAGCTGTTCTTTCTAATTACAGAGAGATTCTGAAACCTGAGAGATCTCTGCTGCTGAAGCCTAAGCACACGAGGAAAAAAAAAACCCAGTTGCATAGGTAGGACAATACTACATCCAAACCCTGGAGCTTGCTTTAAACAGAAAGCCCCTGCAGCAAAATAGGACATATGCTGTTATTCGTCCCCCCATAGTCTCTTTTCATCACACAATTTTCTGCGTATCACCTCTGTTCCTTGTAAGTTTTCACCAGCCCTCAAGGACATTTGTTCCACTATGCCTGCTACAGAGGATGGGGGTAGTAGAAAATATCTGAATCCCAGTGAACTTCCCTAGACAGATGAATGAAAGCCAGGGTGTTTCCATTCTCTCTAAACTGACAGCTGCCATGGGATATAACTACATTAACAAATTATACATTGAAGCTCATTTGAACTGAGCAGTCACTAATGTTTCCATTAGGAGAATAAGAGGGAATATAATACCACCCCATTTCAGAAAGGCAGTTACAGCTTTTAAGTGATTCTTTAGTAGCTCTTTTCTTTCTGAGAGCCTGAAAGCGCTGCCCCAGTGCCCCAGCTCCTGTGGAGGTCCTCAGCCTGCCTGGAGCCTCCAGACACAGCTATGAGCCCTGTAAGATGGGACACTACCTCAACTCCTTTGCCGTCAGTGGCAAGTGTGACGTTTTGGCAGTTGACAGAGGAGGCAGGAGGTGGAGGCAAGGTGAGAAAAGACTTTGGGAACTTTCCCAGCACATCACAAATAGTCCTCCAGCAGCACAAACCCACAGCTGACTGGTTCCCAGTTCACCTTGGGTGTGTGAGCCTAGTGGGAATACATTAAAAAGAAGGTGGAAAGTAGCACGTTTGAAACAAGCTGAAGCACATGGGTCTAATCACAAGCTGGAAACCAGGGCAGTCCTTCCTTCACCTGAGACTCCTTTGCCATAAAGAACCATTCTGTTGGCTGAGGGCCATGCCTGTCCCCTTGGCTCACTCTGGACTGAAAGGCTAGCACTTCAGTAATCAGATTAAGAGCCTCAAACAACAGCTGTGTTTGGTCTCTGAATTAAAGGCAGAATAATTATAAATGTTTGCTTTTCTGCAAATTAAAAGACTGCTTCTGCTCCTCCTGATTTCCAATTTGTTCCCTGTATAAACACATCGCAGCATTAACAGCAATGAGCTATTGCTGCTCAGATCACACTGATCTGTGCAGACTTCATAACATTTATAATCTCCTATCTGAAAATTACTTATGGGGAGGGGGCCGTAAATCCCATTGAAAGTGAATTCCTTCCAGTGTTATCCACTGGTCAAATTGATATAGGCTGAATAATTGGACCTAATTAATTAAAAGCTGTAGGGAGATACTAATGCAGCTCTTCACTGAACACCCCCCAAGAGTTCTGCATTTAAAAGACACAGCCCTGCAGTGTCCCAGCTTCACTGGACCAAGTGACACCAGAGTGGAATACCTGTGACCTGTGTCATGGCTGCCATGCTCCTTTTGCCCTGCACAACAAACACAGCTATCCTCACACCACCGTGCTAGTGCACCATCTTGGCACGGGGTCTTGTACCCAATCTGAGGGACTCCTTGCACATATAGCAACATATTACAACTTCAGTGCTTCTTCTCTAGGGAGCTTCTAACCAAAAAATATTACATTAGCAACAAAAAGTTATTACAGGACCTTATGTTCAACGCCCTGTGACACAGAGGAATGTAATCCCTCTTCAAAGGTAACGAAGTTGTAGCTGACCCAGGGATCCAATCCAGATCCCATGGTGGACACAGCCGCAACACCATCTTCCTGCCACTGGTACAGTTTGGGACACATGTCTGCTGCAGAGAAAACACTACATAAGTATGATTGTATTTACGTGGCTGAAACAAGGTATGATGTTGAGATTTTGATGTAAATTTTCTGCCCTGTGTTCCCAGTTTCAATGCCATTTGGGCACCCAAAACCTCAGTAAAACATGACAGTGCCAAAAACAGCCTCTGCAGGCAAAATAACTAATCATACTTATTTTGATGGGAAGCAAATGTAATTGCTCTCATTCTCACACTCAGGATATTATTTACTTCCATTAATCACTCTCCCCTGTTTCTCTTTCCCTCACTGGACAAATTTAAGTAAAATCTCCCATGGGTGTTCAATGGCTTGGCAACAACTTCAGGAGCTGAGCCCTTCAGGATTTGATATTAGGAGCAGAAATTACCTCTGTGAAATCTGAGACAGTTTTCACACACGTGTGGGAGGAGAGGAGCACAGGCAGAAAGCGGCTTTACCAAATCTGCAGTGTAAGTCATTCTCCTGTTTCTAAGTTAAAATTGCTGGCTTTCCAGCTTGAATATTAAACATGGAGCAGCAGAGCAGCGTGGAGCAGCGACAAGACAGCTGTGGTGATGAATTTTTGTTCCTTTGTTAAGGGGGGGATACAGACTCCGAAGGGAAACAGTGATTAAGGAAAGCAGGGAAGACAGAGGGGAGAAAAAAGCAGTGGATGTTTCTGGTGCTGAGGCAACTGCTCATACTGAAGTTAACAGTGTGAATTTTATTTTGGGAGGAAAAGCAAAATCACACCCACTTATAGTACCTACACCACCACAGCCACCTTCTCTCTTGCACTGAGTCCCTGTGTGTCCATGCAGGAACTGTACCTGAGGTAGTGGACCCTGCTGCAGAGAAGAGATAGCACTAACAGTGCTGATGTTGGGCAGCTTCTCCATGGGCTCCAGCATCACATACCATAGTGCAATAACTTCTGCTGGGGTAAAAGAGGCTTGTTCCTTTGCTAGGGACTTCTCTGCTTCCTCTTTTATATCTACATATATATGAATGTATGTTTATATATACACATATATATATAGCCCTTGTTCTTCAGTCTCCAGCGAGTCTTTCTTTAAAATGCCAGGCAGAAGCAACAGATGATTATTCTGCTGCACTTGACCAGAAAAGAGCAATCAAAATGACCCTCAAGCTTTTTGGGTTTCCCTGGAGTTATTCTTTTTTAACTATCCACCACAGATGAGGATCCCCCTTATTAAAGTTCAAGCACAGCCAGTGTCAGCACTTCTGTTGGAGTAGCACCTGTGTCCCATCCCTGGCTAGCTTGGCTCTAGCTCACTTGAGAGCTCCTGAGGGTGAGCCACCTGCATTTACTTCTGGTGTTCAACAGGATAAATCAGTGCAGTGACACTATGGTGAAATCCCCAAAGCTAATGATTTTCATGTTCCTTGGGATTACTGACTGAAATCTATGGTTTAGTAACGCCCTCTGCAACTCTCGCATGTTTAAAATCTCCTAAAAAAGTTCCAGCCTCTCTCTGCTGTTATGCAGAGAGACAGATTTTGTCTTCAGGCATATCTGAAGAGGCCACCAAATTAGAGAATTCAGGAGTACGCATAATGCACTGGCTTGGCAATTACAGAAGTTCCTACCCCTCTACTCTTGCGGCTTTTTCCCAGGCCATATTGCAGCTCCTTGCCTCCTCAGTTGTGCCAGAACAGAAAAGTTCATCAGCCATGATACAAATCAGGCACAGAATGATCCTTCAGTTATTTTTCCACACTGAGGTGTGTAGTAGGAGATGAAAGAGATGTTTTCCTTTGGGATAATACAGTTTTCCTACACTACACCAAACTAATAAAAAAAAAAATTAAATCCACTGATTTATTTGAAACTGTTCTTACGTCTAGAGAGTAGGAAAGACGGGCAGTCCACCAGAAATGCCAGCTACACAGTCAGTTACAGTCTTCTTCAGGTAAGGGCTCCAGAGCTGAATTCCCAGTTTTGGATGACTTACCCCAACATCTGGTTTCACCCAAACCTGCCATAAATAGAGTAGTAGCCCCTTAAAATGATAAACCAAATGCAAAGGGTCAAGCTTAAGCTCCTTGGGACCCTAATGGTGATGGTTTTTATTGTACAAACTAAAAGCCAGAGGATGACTTGCCTGACTCCAGTGCCAGGCAGGTGTCCTCAAGCTCTGTGAGTGTTTATAATCCTCATCTGTTGTGACCAGAGCCAGCCTCTCCCTCCCAGGCACTTCAGAAAGGAGCCATGGGCTGGATGGCAAGTGCAGGTCAGACAGAGCTGCTCTTCCCCATGCAATCTCACAAGTGTGAGGAACAGCATGGACTTGAGATGCGGTGAAGAAATGCCAGTTCTGCACATTATGAATGGGTTGGTGGGATGAGAAGGGGCTATATAAACCCTAAAACAAAGTCACCTGCAGTTGAGGGAAAGGTAAAGCCACATCAAAGCTGAAGGACAGACAACTGATGGTCAGAACAAACAGAAGCAGAGGAGAAGTACTGCACTCCCCCCTGAGAAAGCCTAAAGCAAGAGAATATGTTGAGGACAGGACTGCTTTGCAGAAGTGTGCAGAACAGCATTAGAACTCATTGTGTTTATAACAGTGTTCAGGGTACAAAAAGTTGATATAGTAAAATACAGTCATTGTATTTGTACTGTTAAAGTTCATGGACTGTGCTAACTGGGCAATCTGGAGATTGTTGACCATCCCTTATATTCTACAATGTGTCCTAGGAAAGAAATTTCTCGAGCAGGAAAATCTGGGGTCACCAGCAGGAACATGAAGAAGTGTGCCATTTTCTGATGGTGATAATAAAAAGTTGAGTTTCACAGGCACTGAATTTTGTCACAGTAAAACCCAAGCAGCCTTGTAAAATGAAAATGAGTCACGTAGCTGTGTGCTGTGTGCTTGCTGAAAAAGGGACTCCAGTTATCGGTGTGGAGGAAGGGAAGTCATAGTTACTCTATTCTCCTGCTGTGTTTGCTTCAAAGTCCAGGGCACATGATGAGTTGATCCTTTCCTATTTAATGACTCTGAATTTCCCTCTCTTCTAACACTGCAACCAGCCTCCTTGCAGGGGCAGTCTATTTCCAGCTCAGGCGTTTGTCAATTTGTTCTTCCAAGGCTTGCAGTGAAGGGCCCCCAATCTGTTGGAGGCACGGAGTTGCATAGATGTTTTTGCAGTCATTGCAGGAATAACAGGGCCCTGCCACCCGGCTTCCTAGCTCATCAGCTTCCACTAGGTCTGTCACTCTCTACTGACCAAAAACAGAGCTTTGGGAGGGGAAAGCGTGGAGACTATACTGAGCCTATTCTTTTGGACTAAGAGAGAATATGGAGCACTAGCAGAAGGAAGTGAAGGGGGATGAGTAACCCTAATATGGGGGGAAATAGAGGGAGATGTGTAAACAGTGTACGAAGAGCTGTAAAGTGCTAAAAACCTCAGCAAGGAGATGTTTTGAAACAGGTATCACCACTTTTTATATCAAAGGGACACAAAGACAAGCCAGGTTGACACCAGGGTACAGATACCTATGTGTGGACCCAGAAAGGGAAGGTGAGCCCTTTCTGGCAGGTGTGTGATGCAGGTGATAAAGATGATGTGCTGCCATAAAGATGGATAGGTGCTGCAGGCTCCAAGGCACACAGGCTTTCATCCACAAGTACACCTCTTAGCTTTGTTGCAGATCTATACGAACACCTTAAACGTAGTTAGAAAAGCTGGCTCCAGTTAGGTAAATCTCTGATTCTCCTCCCTGAGGAATAGACAGGGCTAAGGTCCCAGTAACATGTCTCTAGCCTAGCCTGGGACCCTTAGGTTCACCTCCTTCACAAATGCCAGAGGAGCTTTACAGCACAGTGCAAAAAACCTGTGCTCTTAAAATGCCAAATGGAAAAATGTTAGGAGCTTTTTAATGAGTTCCCATACAACAGCAGAAAAACACCCTGATTGTATGTATTCTTGTGAATCATCTGCAGTCAGCTGCAATCCCTGTGCTATGCCCCTATGCAGGTATAACCCACCTGTGCAAGAAGATGTAAGAAGAAAGCAGTGCCCAAGTATGAAGTTGTGCCAGGACAAAGCCTCCAACCCCAGAACTGACCCCCCAGGGTCCCCTGTGCTGAGGGCTGGGCTGAGAGGTGCTGGGATACAGGGACCAGGCAAGGCTGAAGCACAGCAGAGAACAGGGAGGCTTTCAGAGCACACAGGAGAGGTGAAGGCAAACCAAGGCAAACCATGAATTAAGGTAATGTATCTTGAAGGTGCTTTCCGGAAGCAGCTATCAACAATAAAGCTGCTGAGGATAAGGGGGATTTGAGTGTAATTTGCAACACTAAAGTAAGGCTAAACCTAGCATCCTGGATCTGCACACCTGGGGCCTGTGGAGGCTGATGGGATCAGCTCATGCAGAAATAATTGCTTTCTAACTCTCTTCTTTTCAGGAGTGAGCTTTTCTGCCTCTCTGAAACTGTACAGAAATTCTCATCAGCAACAACGGTATCAAGAATTAATACTGCAACAGATATCTGAGTCGCTGGATCTCATTGTGCTAAACATGACTCTGCCTCTTCAGCATGTTGGTTGCTCAGCAGACTTGGCATAAACAATTGGCATTGGTAGGGTGTCGCAGTGGGGCACCTTGTTACTGCTCATCAAATATCAGCAGCTTCCACTGTGTGCTGCGGAAACGGGGAGAAAAGTGTCTCATCTCATCCAGTTCTTGCGTGTGATTGTATCAGCATTTTTCTGAGATGCAGGGTTCTAGTACAAAACTGTCACTCCACCTTTGAACAGATGATAGTAACATTTTACCTACCCCCAACGAAAGAGGCACTTGCTAGAGATTAAATCATAAACCCTGTCACCCTCAGCCAGTTTTAAAGTGCATGAAGTAATAAACCCCACATTTCTCTGACAGTAAACAGCATGGCAATTAGCGCAGAAAATTCTCCCTGAAATACTTCTTGTAAACGCCTGGGACCTCCCCTCAGACTAAAAAATATAACACTGACAGATAAAAGGACCAAGGACATTCCAATGACACCTTCCCACCCTCTCCACACAGGTCTTTTCCCTGCAGATATGGGAGCTAGAAGAAGAGCGCTGGGGCCCTCCCGTAGAGGCCCTTCACAGCATTCTGTGCCCCAAGGAGAGAACAAGCCTCCCATGAGCTACCAAGGGATGAAGATCCCTTTAACTTTGCTGAGGCAAGTGAGCTGCTCTGCCAGCTCCCAGACACGCTACAAGTGCTGCACTGAATTTCTATCAGCCAGATAAATCAACACCAACAACAGGTTTAGCCCATTGCTTCCCACTGCCCTTGGCTCTGACAGCACAGCACAGGAACAGCGCGCTCTGTTTCCCCTCACAGTGCACATGGGGAGCTGGATAGTATTGAGTTCCTATTTCCTTTGGTTTTATTCTTTTCAGTGATTTTTTTTTTATTTAGTTTTCCTTTCTTTTTTTTCAGCTTTAACCTATGCTAGACTTCATGCTTGACATGGAATTACCGTTGGGTGTTTCTCCATGTTACCTTGACATGATCTACATTATCTTGGTGGATTGTTTCTTCTACCTTTAATATTACCAAATCTCAGTATCATTGTCAGCTGCTGAACATACTCCACATCCTTAATGGCTTCAGAGTGAGACAGGAGATAAGCTTCTAAACATGGGTTTAGAAGTCAACTGGAGAAGTGAGTAGCTATTTTACAGACCAGTCTGAGCTTCTCTAAGGCCATTGACTTTTGCCTTCACACTAAAAATAGACAAAGAATTAAAAAGAACTAGCAGTGGTGACTGGACTTATAAAGCAAATTCCAGATTCTAGAAGCAGGCTTGCTGTGCTGGAGCAATTGAGGGTTCTCCAAATTAGAAAATACATCAGCAACATGTATGAAGGGTCAGGGTCCTGGCAATTCCACTACCACATGGCATCTAAACCCCTTCCCCTCCAGACACAGAATCTGTGGTTCAGCCTAAGGGTGCTAAGGGAGCTGAGAAAATAATCAGCAAGACAAGGCTGGCTCCCAGACATCCCTTTGAGAAGATGAGAAACAATTAGATGGATAGCGGGTGCTGTAAGGATCTGCTGCAGACAAAAAGAGAGAAGGCTACACTACACACAGTCTCAGTAGTAAAGTGCTGTCAAGGAAAATGGTTTCCCCTCTTCTCATCAGCTACTCCCTACTTTTATTCCTGCTCCTGTTTCCCAGCTCATCTTTTCACATCTAGCCATAGATAGCCCTCAGGCTACCTGCCAGCAGGCCATTCTCATTCACAAGGAGCTAAAGAGGAGGCACAAAGCCAGCCAGTCAGAGGCATATTAACCAGGCCTCACAGGCAGCAAGTCCCTTTCTACTCTCCCAGAGTCCATTCAGGGCATGGATTCTTGCTATGCAGAGAAGGACCTTGGATATTTCAAAGCAGAAAAGGCATCTGTGCTTCCTTTTGTGTGAGGATTTAAGCACCAGTTACATGTTTGTCCCAGAAGATTTAGTCAACAAGAGCTTTAGTGAACAAAGAAACACAAGCCAACCTGGACTGGAATGGGTCTGGAAGGAAAGCAGATCAGGTTTCCAAGGCAGTTATGTAGGAAGCCATCATTAGATGCTGCAAAGTGCTCTCAGAGTTTCTGCTGGAGCTGAACTGAATATAATCAATGCCAGCTGTTCCATCAGTTTCAATAAGATGCTTGTCAGGCCCTTTGAGAGCAAACCATAAATTGGCACCAGTTCTCCCTTCCTGAAAGCAGCTGATGCTCTTTTTCCCTTCTATCAATGCAAGTTCTCACTTTCTGATGAATGTTGGGCTGGTTGCAGTACTCTAATGGCAACTGGTCTGTAGGAAAACCAAACAAGAGGCAAAATAGGAAAACCTTGTTTTCCACACTAATACCGACAAACAGGGTGCTGAAATTCAGGACTCCCAGAAATTCACTTGGTGCTCAGCTTTCAAGATGCTACAGTGGGTGCAATTCCCTCTGCCATGCAACAACACTTAACAGTAGCATTGAGGGTGCTGAAGATGAGAAGGTGTTATCAGCAAACTATCCAACCAAAACTGTTTGGTCTTGAGTGTCCTTTCCAGGACACTTAGGCTATACTGTCTTTGTTATACATGTCTTGGAGTGGTCCTGGTCCTTTCTAAGTAGGGCAGGCTGCTTGAACAGTGCAGAGCTTCCATGATCTACACTTTGTCTGATTTGCATGGAGAGAAATGCCTGGTACCAAAATCTGGGGTAAAACCTATGTGTATGCAATGCAAATGTTTGAGGCTCAGAGGCTGGAGGGTAACAGTACGAATGCACCAAGTGATGCAGGACACAGAGAGATAAAAGCAATATTCTTTGTTCGAGCTGCAGAAGCACAGGGGCAGATGCTCAGCCACACTCCAGCTCCCCTGTGGCACAGAAAGTTAGAAATGCAGGCAGATATCCTCTCTTGGGGAGAAAATTTAAAGATGGTGCACTGCAGTAGTAGCTCTAATGCAGTGTTAGACACTGGCAAGAAGCTCTGTGATGCTGAGGAGAAAGAAGGATACATGAGGTAGAAGGAACCAAGCTAAATCACCCCTGTGAAATCCAACTATTCCTGGCTTCCTTGGAACAGCTTTTTGGACCTGGCTGGGGTAAGGAGTGGTTTATAGAGTCATCCTGAGACTGTTAAATGACACTAGGATTCGGCAAAATGCTGCAAACAGAAGCCCTGCCTGTGAAATCTCTCAGCTTCCAATTAGGATGACTCTGAGTTCCTTCCCTGGGGCATTCTCATTGCAATCCTCACGACAGCTTTTGTGACAGCCTTTCCACACAGTCTCAGGGATTTAGGTGCTGGCTGTATTATGGGCCTGTTAATTCCTGTGACTTTGGAAAATCTCAACCACCATGCACATTTGCAGTGTTCATACAGCAGTGAAAGACACAAATTATACAGACAAATTAGTTACATATACAAGTGATAGTTGATGTTTCAGCCAAGAGGATGGGGCAGTCTGGGTTAGAAAGGCCTCTGAAGAAGATCCTCACACCTATTTGCATCCTTTCTCTGCACAGTTACAGAGGCCTTTGAATTTCATGAGGGAGCTATTTCCCCTCACAGGGCTCTGAGTTTCACAGTTCACAATGGGTGTTCATCTGGTGTTCACTGATTTGGACAGAAAGGTGCATGAAATGGATCAGCCTTCAAGCCAAAGCACCTAGTAAGGACTGAGTAATTAAAATCTATTTAATAATGTAATTTAAGGCTATTTTGATTTCAAAGCAGTTTTGCCACTACATAGTTTAGAAGCCACTAACTCGTGTTTATTAATTTCTTAGTATGAGCAGGCCTCAAAATCCTTTGCATAAAAAGCTTTGCTCTGGTCCTGAGCTCCTGGCTTTCTCAGGGAGCATGTCTGCTGCTGAGCCGTGCACCAGGGAAGGAGAACTCAGAAGCGTAACTTAGCAGAGTGCCAAGTGACACAGCCAGAGGAAAGCAGGTCACCGATAGGCACGAAGCAACCCGTATGCAAGCTGGCAGGGCCCAGCTGCTGTGCCAGCTGCTGAACTCCTCACTTCCCTCCCTCTGCCTCCCACACGCTGCGCTGACAAGGGCTGCATTGCTGAGCCCAACACTTCATTCCCTGCTTTGAAAGTCCAGTCTAATTGAGTGACAAAGTCATTCTGCCTTGCATCTCAGCAGAGGGTTTCACTCTAAAGACCCTTTCATCTTCTGACCTTCTCCTCTCTGCCCTTCCTGAAGCCTGGCTAGTCCAAGGCCCAAAAGGGCACATGAAGAGGCAGCTGAACCTCTCCAGAGGCACATCATTTGCTCTCTCAGGCTGAGCCCTGCCAGTTCAGTTGGTACTTAAGGAAAGCATCTGGTTAGGAATCAGGAGAGGGGGTTACCAGCATAGCCAGGCTCTCTGGGAAGAGCCCAGCCCCTCCAGAAACACAATGCCGTGCAAGAGCCATCACGATCCTGCTCATGGCACTCTCCATCAAAGAACAAACTCATGTTCATAGGCAGGCTCTGGGTTACAGCCACTTCGACCAGTGCTGTTCCCCAAAGGCTAAAAAATTAGGATTAGGGCTCTCTTGCACAAACACTGCAAAAACATGACCCAGCAAGGTCCCTGCCCTTGCCTACTTCCAGACTGAACACAGTGTTAGACAAGGGTAGAACAAAAAGTGGAGATGGGAAGGATAAGGCTTTCAGGAATCAGATAATGTTACTCAGACTGGACATACTGATGAGTGTTACATGAATCACTTGTCCAATTGCTCTGTTCTGGCAAGACAACTTCTTAGAAGCAAAAGGAGTAGTAAAAGTTAAAAAATAATTAAAAAATGTAGAACCATCATGAAGAATTTAAATATGGGGAATCTAGCATGGTCCTTATGTGTATCACTCCCTGAATTTAGTATTAATGTCAATCTTGCCAGAAGAACAGTAGATCAATCCCTCTTGCACTGCTTTGCTTTCACAAAATTTATCATTTTATCATTCCTATCACCTCTGCAGAATTCTCCCTGCAGTCCTGCTGTCCCTTTTTCCGTATGCTCACATGGAAGAGAGAAAAAAAGCAGAATTGTATAGCCATCATGATTCCAGCATTGGGTGCCCAAGCATTATCACTTTAAAAGGCATGTGTTTTCCTTCCTATTTCCTTCTTATTCTGCCCAAATATCCTCTCCTTCCTCTCACGATCCCCTACCCTTATCAGTTTAGGAGAGTCAACCAGTCCTGTGGTTGTCCACACCTGTCGTGGTTTAAACCCAGTCAGGTAATTCGTTCACTCACTCCCCCCCTTTCTTGCCCTCCCCCTGCTCCCGGAGGGACGGAGAGGAGAATCGAAAAGAATGCAACTCCCACGGGTTGAGATAAGAACAGTTTAGTAACTAAGGTATAACACAAATCACTACTGCTACCACCAATGATAATAATGATAGAGGAAATAACAAGGGAAGAGAATACATCATCTCACCACCAGCCGACCGATAACTCGCCCCCCCAGCCCGACCAAGCTCTGACCGATACCTCCTCCAACCCTGCAGTCCCCGGCCCTTCCGGCTAACTCCCAGTTGCATCCTGGGCATGACGTGCTGTGGTATGGAATACTTCTTTGGTCAGTTTGGGTCAGGTGTCCTGTCTCTGCTTCCTCCCGGCTTCCCCTCCTCCCTGGCAGAGCATGAGGCTCACAAAGTCCTTGGCCAAACCAAAACATCGCTTGTTATCAGCTCTGTTCCCGAGCTGAAAGTCAAAACATTGCACTGCACAAGCTACCAAGAGGGGAAAAAATGACTGCTACTGCTGAACCCAGGACATTATCCACCCCTTATTCCATACCATTCACGTCATGCTCAGATCCCACATTTTCAATATATCATCACTCTTATCTCAGTACACTCTTATCTTAGTGCATGGACCAGTCCCTATAAAGCTGCTGCGTCCATCTGGTCCATGATGTCAGGCTCCATCTCTTGTAACAGTCTTCCAGAGCAGGAGAGACTGTGTGCAGTGTTCACACTCGTGAATAACCTGGGCAATAGTGTCCATTGCTAAGTCCACCCCTCGATCATGAGTCCATCTCTGTGTTGCATCTCTGCTCTGATGGCCTGAAGTGCATTGGGCCCACCAGGCTCAAAATAATTCACTGTCCCCTTCAGCAGTTTCTGCAGCTTGTTGCTGGGGACTCCATACAGCTGCCTTCCATCTCCAATGCTTCCAAAGCACTGGAGGGGCCCAGTGGACTAGATACTTGCCCATACTGTCCCACACACCCTGCCACTCCTGGCTGTCCAGCCTTGGGGAAAACCTCTTGGTCCCCCCATATCCTCGTCTAACCCCAGACAAGACCCAAACCTGACTCTGCTTAACTTCTGAGATCAGACAAAATGGTCGTGGGTAGAACACAGTCTGTGTGTGTGCCAACATGCTGATCCCCATCACAATCAGCAGGCAGGTCCCAAGGACACCCAAAGGCCATTCAAAACCTTCAGAACTCTCAAACGATGCTGCTGTACTTGTCACTGGGGCTGGTGCAGCTGCTGTGCTTGCCGGCTCTCCCACCGCCAGCTTCTCTTTTCCTGAGTCCAGCTCTTCCTCCTCTGCCTTGCTGGGAAATGCTGCGTGGTCTCCTGCATCCTCCTGGGGCTCGGCGGGCGGCTTCCGGGAAATGCTCTCGGCCGTCGCGGGGCTCGGCTCGGCCGCGGGGCTCGGCTCCTCCGCGGGGCTCGGCTCCTCCGCCGCCTTCTCCCGCTGCTCGGCAGCCGCCTCCTTCTGCTCCTCGACCGCCCCGACCTCCTCCACCGGCAGCCGTCCCCTCGCGGCCTCCGGCCCCGCTCCCGCCGCCGCTTGGTGCCCGGGGCCGCTCTCCCGGGCCGCTTCGGCTGCCGCCGGCTCCCGGGGCCGCTCCCCCTCAGCTCCCCGCAGCCTCACGAAGATGGAGAGTAGGGTGAGGGCCAGGACGGCGAAGAGCAGCCGGACGGCCAGGTACAAGTCCACGGCCACGTCCGTCCCGCCCTGCTGCTGGAGCCCACCCGTATTACAAGCCATTGCCATAAAGCACAGTGAGACAAGAACCTTAGCCCAGGCCCCATACTTGATAAACACTAACACAGCAAATACCGGCTCTACGTAAGTTACAACATTCTGAAGCTGTGAGATCAACAAGAACAACTCTGAGAGCCAATAAATCAGCATTGTGACAAATGACTATTAATCCGGTCAGATCTGTCGTTATCTCAACCCTTCGTGCCCCACGTTGGGCGCCAAAAGAACTGTCGTGGTTTAAACCCAGTCAGGTAATTCGTTCACTCACTCCCCCCCTTTCTTGCCCTCCCCCTGCTCCCGGAGGGACGGAGAGGAGAATCGAGAGAGTGCAACTCCTACGGGTTGAGATAAGAACAGTTTAGTAACTAAGGTATAACACAAATCACTACTGCTACCACCAATGATAATAATGATAGAGGAAATAACAAGGGAAGAGAATACATCATCTCACCACCAGCCGACCGATAACTCGCCCCCCCAGCCCGACCAAGCTCTGACCGATACCTCCTCCAACCCTGCAGTCCCCGGCCCTTCCGGCTAACTCCCAGTTGCATCCTGGGCATGACGTGCTGTGGTATGGAATACTTCTTTGGTCAGTTTGGGTCAGGTGTCCTGTCTCTGCTTCCTCCCGGCTTCCCCTCCTCCCTGGCAGAGCATGAGGCTCACAAAGTCCTTGGCCAAACCAAAACATCGCTTGTTATCAGCTCTGTTCCCGAGCTGAAAGTCAAAACATTGCACTGCACAAGCTACCAAGAGGGGAAAAAATGACTGCTACTGCTGAACCCAGGACAACACCAAAGCACAAATAAGCAATCTCTGAGACACTTCCCAGTTGGGCTGCCACTGATTCAGTATGTGGTGTTTTCCCTCCACGGCACACAGATAACCTCAAGAAGTGTTTTGTTTCCTTTTAAAGAACTGACAAAATGCCCTGTTAAAATACTCATGCCAATGTAGGTAATTCCTCTCAGCCTTCCTGAAATTCCCCTGCTATCTAAAACTGATGCTTTCTTTCTTCTCCTCTACCCTAACCACCACAATCCACACTGCAGATCGTTCATCCTCCAACACGGTCCCATCTGTTCTGCTACCTTTCCAGAGAAGGAGAGGTAAACTGTTGCTTGAGCAGCATATAGTACACATTGCAGGAGTAAAGGACCAGTGTTTACTGTGCTTGTGAACAGCTCAGCACTTAAGCTTCTCCATATGGGAAGAAGAGGCTGGTGCCGTGTTTCTTTCTATGCTCAACACAGATGTCAATACTATCATACTATTACGACCTGCAAGATGTTCCCAAAAGGGAAGGCTGGACTAGCCCAACCTCAGCTATTAGACATGATTATGAACTACAGTAAACACCATGTTAATTCCACACCAAAAGTGGCTTCATTTCCATGGAAAACATTATAGATTTTACCCATTGCAAATCTCTATGAAGAAAATCATGCACTAAATGTAACTATACATTGCAACATGTCTGTATGTTTGTCTTACACAGCACTATATTCATTGTCTAATAGGTATGCACACATATATACATATTTAACATACAATAATAAATATTAGAGAAATAACCAACCAGTGTACAGAAATCACTTTTCTCTTGCATTGGAGCTAATTATCATCAGGTGAAAAGCAAGGATTCTTTTTATTAGTTTATACCCCTCTGGAATGTGGATTTTAGTCTAAGAAGCAATGGCAGGCTCTGTTCTGAGGCTATAAGGGCTATTTGCTCCTCATACTTCATTCTGTGTAAGCATCCAGAAAGGAAACCATCTGGTATGAAAGATGGCTATGCTATCAATTATCTGTGAAGATGCACTTCCAAGGGAAATTATATCCTTTCAAGGTTTGGCTAGTCTGTTTAGTCAACTTTACCAGTGGAGAATTTTCTTTCAGGTGCTTTAAGCGTGTAAAATTTCAAGACTGAATATTTGTGAAATAACAAAGTTAAAAAGGTCAAACAGGAAAGTGAAAGGCGAGCTAGCTCTAGACTGTACTATCAATGGCATACACTGTTCTGCCAGAAATCACTAACTGGGAGGTATTCAAATCCCTGGGTAAGTATAGAGACAATGCCACAGAGAAGGAGATGTCACCTGATAAGTTGAAGGAATGCAGAAGCCAACAGGGCAGATGGGGGCACTAACAGGAAAAGTAGAAATAAGAATTCTGCTCCTACATACACCACAGAAAACTGGTCATCCATGAAGAGCACAAGTGCCAGTACAGCCTACTGGTGTAGCAGCCTAGAGGCAGCTCCTCTCCAAAACAGGGCCAGTCTTGGCTCTGGCATCTACAGTCACAGCTGAGTGATGTCAAGGAAAAGAATACTGCACCTATGGTATTGACTGCTGATGTCTCGACATTTCTCCTACCCTCTTCTGAAGGCTGTGATAAGAGGCTGTGATGGACCAGTTCAGAAAAACTCAGAATTTGAGATCCAGAGTCAGGTTTGCATGATCGCCAGGGCACCATACCCACCTGTTGGAAACTTCCCACTATTGTCATATACCACAGGCAATATAGTGGTGAATACCTGCGTCTGTTAGTAGAGTAAATAAAGCATCTTGGCCTGAAGGTAGAAGGATGAGAAGTGTTCAGCTGAGAGGAAATGACCAGCTCTCAACATGCCCTTCTGATCTCTCACAACTTCTGCCTGGGTCAAGTCCATTTTGCACTTGGGCCTCCCATTTAATGTTTAGCTGCTTGATTTTATATCTTTATAAAACACTGCTGTGAGAGTAGTTCCCTGAACAGAAAGCTGTTGCATTCTTTTCAAATACAGTTAGAATATACCTTTTCAAACTTACAGTAATTCTGATCTCTTTTTGGTTGCTTGAGTTTTGTGGGGGTTTTCTGCCACCATGCAGCACAGTCTTCAAAACATATTGATAGCCAAATGCTTCCATTTGACATGAGTAACCTGATTTTTAGCTAATACGTGATTCTCTTGCTCCACACATCTAAGGCATTTCAGACTGACAGTACTGTCATCTTCTTCATCACCAACTGGATTAGTCAGCTGTAGCTCAACTACTCCAAAGAAGAGTGAAAAGCAAGAGTAAATATCAGTTGCAAGCACTTAATGGAGACAGGAAACTAATAACTACCTCTAATTAGTGATACATGTTTATACCTGCAGCTATTAGTTACAGTCATTTCTCATTTTTGTGTCCTGGAAGAACAGTACTGCTGCCATCACCTTGCAGAAGTCCTGAGCAGGACAATTACAGCTTGAGAAACCCTCTTAAACCATCTACAATCTACCAAAAGTTTTGCTTGAGACCTTGCTGCAGATCATACACATCTTTGTACTAGTGTGAATCATTGACTCCATCCAGAACTTGCAAGTACAAATGACAGGTTCTGCCTGATGATCTCTTTCTCTGAACATAGACAGATACCCTACCTCAGAATTACTCCCGGAATATGGAAGTATGTGTTTTTAGGGTTCTGAAACAAAACCACTGCAGCACCTAACCTAAGATGCTGATCTCATGCGAGTTTACTTATCAAGCTCTAAATTGTTCGAAGAATCATGAAGTCTTATCTATGTGCTAGCAAGCTTTATGCTGGATCAGGTACTTTTGATTCATCTACTCTGCCTTTACATGAATCAGGTATCATTTCTCCAGATTAAATCAGGGAAAGATATCACCAGTTCAGTTGGGTGACACGGCTGATTTGGATCAAATGTGTACTTTTACGTATGTGGTGAGCAAACCAGCAGCAGCAAACCCCACTATATTTCCACCCTCGGCCCTCTCAATGTCCTCAGACTTTGTTCCAAAAGACTGAGATGTGGTTATTGTTCATGCTCACCTAGAGACTGTCCTGTGAGCTTTACTGCCATTCTACCACTGCTCACCAGCAGCCATCAAATACAGGTCTGTTCGTACTGATCAGCTTGAATGTATCCTTCCCCTGCCTCAAGTCTCCCATTTGTTAACTGTATGCAGCATCTGTCACTCAAAGTCTCCAACCAGTACACCATATCTGGTCCGTACAGCACCTGCACTGACCTTCACAGCATGACAAGATGTGGTATACAAGGCAGGCAGGAACTACAGTATCTTATGCTCTGACACCAACTTTATGATCATCTTGCGGAACCCATTTCATCCTCCTCACCTAGTTTTCCCAGCTGTAAGATGTGGATAATAATGTTCTTTGAAGTCTATCCAGATCCTTTGATAAAGGACAAAGATTTAAAAAACATTATTCTTGACTGCACACTCTTCAGGACACGAATTGCGTCCTTGGCATGGGAAATCCTCTAGCACACCACAAGTGCTAACACTGCCCCAGAGAGAAAACAACAAAACTCTACATCAGCTTATCACTACAGGCACTGGAAAAATACACATTGGTTGCTGATACACTCTTGGATTCTGGCAAGTCTATGTGTTATTTCTGAACACAATCGCAAATTGCTTTGAGTTCAAAGAATCATTCAGCGCTGCTCAGGGTTATCTAGGAGGCAAACCAACCTCCGGCTCTATCACCCCGTGTCCTTGGGAATATTCGTCTGGTTTGATCTGAAGCTGAGTGGATCGTGAAGACACACAGCTGGGTTTCTGGACATCATCTAGTACTATACATGCTCCGATCAATGTATTTTACTTGCCAGGGAGAGTTTTACTTTTCTCATTTGGAAGAATGAGTTGATGTAGCGGGTGTTTACATTGGCCCTCTGCAATCATTTCTTTGTTTTCCTCCCTTCGCTTAAAGATCATACATTATTTGTACTAAAGCAGCTATGGCCAAAGCAGCATACACAGCTCCAACTCAGAACAGGAGGGTCCTTCTTATGTCATTGCTGTCAACTTGGGACAAAAACAACGATGAATAGGAAAAAATAAATAAATCTTTTGTTTTCAAAGCTAAATAGCCAAAAATGCAGCTAGAAAAGTTCCATAAAGGTTTAGCTTTCAGCAACACATAGTGGAAACAAAGCTGATTCCTCCTCTTGCTGTGCCCCCTGACCTCAGAGTTTTATATGTCACTGCCTAGAAGGCCTCTAGTCACGGCAGCCTCTCTGCATGGCTTTCCCAGGACTTTCAGGGTTTTCCTCGGGGGATGCTTGAGTGGGGGAAAAAAGGGCTTTAGCACCAGCCTTAGATTTAAAATAGCAGGGGGAGTTTACTGATTAATATTCATGAGAAGGAAACAGTCTGCTTTTTGTTACCGCAGCCGTTTCCCATGCAAGGTGGGTTGAGAGGGAGGAATACATTAAGGAACATATCCTACTGTCACAAGTACCACCACCTTTAGAGATACAGAAAATCAGGAGCCGAAGCACAGCTCAGATGGTAAATATTTAACAGGGGAACTATGTTTTCCTGCACCCCCTACCCCCACCCCTGCCGCTCGCTTAAATTCTGGGCCTAAGTGGATAGTTCACAACATAAATCCCCTCCGCCACTAACACAACTCAATGCATTTCCCTGTTAGGTTGTTTTTTAAAGTCACTGCTAGTTCTTCTCTAGTGGGAAATGTTACTTCTTTTCACTGGGGCACAGGGAAGAGCAGGGCTAGCTCCCTTGCACTTACACTAGAAAATTTCTGGGACAACCCCGCTGAAACCTGTGATTCTCATAGCCATCTAAAGCTGGCATATGGAAAAAAAGCAAATGAGGCAAAGTTTTTCAAATGCAGGTGGTGGTTTGGGGTGCCTCTGAGTTGCAGGCATTCAGCTCAAAATGCCCTGCCTCTCACATACAAAAGCACAAAGCATATTTCCCCACCTTAACTTCCTCAGTCCTTCTGTCATCCCCATCTGCATCTGAGTTCAGGGATCCCAGAGCCAGGGGTGATTTCTGAAAATTATAGTGAAAGGTCCAAAGCCTTTCCTGTGAGGATAAGCAGTGACTCCTCAATTTCTGTGGAATAACTGGAGAAATATACCAGCTCATTTGACAAAGTCAGATATTATTTACTAAATCCTTCCTGATGAGAGGTTGTAAGCGCTGAGGTACACCTCCATTTCTGATACCAGAAGTGGACCTGGGGAGGATCTGATAAACCTCTCTGACAACAATTTGCGTTCATAGTCATGACCCTATAACAGCAAGGTAGGAGCAAAGTAGCTGAGGGGGCACCTGAAAGAATTGCCATTTGGCATCTTCTCCTGTGCTGAGTGAAACAAACTGTGCTGGCACAATCACAATTCAGCTGACACAACTGCACTGAGTGACTGAGCACCAGAGCAGTGTACATGGGGAGTCCTGGGATCTTGCAGACAAAATGAGCCCTGTGAGCTCATACACTTGAAATGTTGATTCAAGCAGATCATGAACTAGATGATCTTAAGGTCCTTTCCAACCCTAACTATTCTATGATTCTATGATTCTATGATTCTATGAACAGGCTACAGCAGTGCATGTCTGAGACCACATCTGGATGCCAAGAGAGCATTGTCCTGACTGTCATATTTTCCTCTTAACCTCCACAGAACAAAAGAGCATCAGTGGATGAAAAATGGCAAAGAGCATGGCCTGCGAAGGGGCCCACCTCCCACAGGGGCAACAAGGGTTATGCTCTGAGAGCCAGGTTAGCTCTGCCATGAGCTGCTGGCAGAGCCTGAGGTCAGGCTACGGCTGGATGATCTGTGATTCCAGGTCAGTCTCACTGTTTTGACAGATGTCCTTAATACTAAGTGCAGTTAAATGGATCAGTACAGCCAATTGCACCTGGGAGAGGGAGAGATGGGGGAAGGAAGGAGGGAGAGAAGAGAGAAATGACCAGTTTCACCCATGGCAGCTGTCACTGCCCCAAAGGCCCTGCACTAGTGCAATATCCCTCTTTCAATCCCACATCAAGATTCATCTAGAAAGCTTCGCCAGAGGAAGCATTTTGGGTTTGCACTTTTACAAAGATAAAACCATGAGGTAATTGTACCAACAGAAGTAGTTTTGCTTGCATAGCATCTGTTCCCTGGGAACTGAAGCATGTCACATTGGCAAAGGATATCTGCTACCATGAGAAGCTTCATTTCCACTGCTTGGGTAGCAAAGCTACTCTAGTAGTACAGATAAAGCAAATGACAAGGCCCTGAGTTTCTTGCTGAAACCAGAGGAGCAAGGTTAGGATTTGGTTTAAGGATGGCATGAAGCATGAGTAGGCATTGTGTGGATATAAGAGTAGGTTTTATCACCACACAAGCCAAGGCTAAGAAGAAAGGCAGTTTCTGAACATGGCTGTGGAGAGGAGGGTATTGTGCCCCTCACACCATCTCCCTGATCTTGGCTGCAGTATGCTCCCAGCCTGAGCAGAGCATGCTTTGCTGAAGCTCTTGCTTTGAAGAACTGCACTGGACTCTGAGATGATTGTGAATGCAGAACATGACCTGTTTTAAACAGGCAGGCCCAGAAAACCTCCACCTCTCTGCCTTTAGGGACCTCTTTCAGAATACAGAGGACTTACCTTGAAAATATTTCCCATACTGTTTGACGTTGTGGAACTGTCAGTGGGGATACTGAATGCATTAGATGCCTGGGTGGCTTATTGATTTGTTCTAGTTTTATGAAATTGGCTAAAGTTCATTCAGAAGTCTTCCTTCCCCACTCTCAAATACTTATTCTGAATGCTACCTTGAGAGGGGCAAATCGGGGAAAAAAAAGAAGGGAACTTGAAAGTTGAAAAACTTATCTAAAGAAACCTGTGATGTGAAAATGGAGTTCATTAAAAGTATATATTATTTGTATCACCAACACAGTCTTCTGGGTTCAATATTTCTTGCTACCTAAACTCTGGGAAAAGCTGGGTTTGTGTGCATTCATAATGTTTCTAACGACCACATGCACACATACGTGAGTGTGCTGTGCACAGAGGGAAAGTGACCTGGAGAGAATAAGAGAGTTTGCCACAGACAGTAATTTTACTTCTGTCAGTGAAAAACAGAAAAGAAAACTTAGACCATTGCCCCTTTTTGTGAGTAAGAAAGTTGAGAATTACATTCTTGGTAACCTATACCCATGAAGTAACGACAAAGAAATTAAATGGCTGAGGTCACGCAAGACCAGTCCAGACCTTTCCCCTTCCCACAACTGCAAGCTTAGATACCAGGGGAGATTTCCAAGGAGCTTTTCAAATTAAAATAGAAGCTGTGAAAATGGCCACTGCTTCACAGCAGAGAGGACCCCAGGATTTCACAGGGACAGGGTATGAACAGCTCAGGCCTGGCTGAAGGAGCATCGGGCAAGAAGAGGGGCAGCACTGGTGCTGTCAGGTCCCAGGCGCTCTCCCAGTACAGGTGGGCCCTGCTGCCAAACAGGTTTGGGTCAGGCTAGGGAAAATTGAAGATGGGGGGGATAAGGCATAAGTATCTCCTTGGATCTAATTCCAGATTTTTCCATGCTGATGCAATCTAGAGATAACTGTCGAAAGAATTACATCTGTCAGAACAGGTGGGAGACCTGAATTTGATCCTTCTTCTTGTTTCCCCTATTGCTGAAACAGAAATCCTTTTCCATGTTACTAACCCTAATGATACTTCTGTTATGGTCTCATTGAGAGAGCAGGAGAGATTTGGAGGTATTTTTTTTTCCCAAAAGAACCCTTTCTCCACTACCTCTGGTTCTTAAGAAAAACACCACAGATTTCATCCATTACTTAGTTTTTCTCTGCAAAGCAGTAGATAAACCAGCTTATTTCACCTCAGCAGATCATTTAAAGGCACAAGTAGGTTAAAATTGATAATTCCTCCTGCTGTCTAATTCTGGATATATTTTTAAGATGCATTTGTGTTTGAATGAGATCCTTTCTTGAAAAAAATCATTAATTGAAGCTGTCTGGCTCTGTCATCCTGCCCTCCCACACCCTGCCACAATGAATCAGTAAATTGTAACAAGAGAATCTGGCTAAACAAGTTCCTAATTCAAACGCCATCTTATGGACAAAGAAGTCTTTGAAAATAGTATCCGTCATCTGGCTCCTTGCGATGGAGCGGAAAGTTGTTTTTCTGCTGTTCGCAGAATTCATCTCTCCCTTCAGCACCGTCAAACGTCAAGCGAGGCTCAGTATGAGAAAGCAGAGTTCAGGGAGTGGAGAGGGAAGGGGGAGGCCTCTGTCAGAGGAGCCCAGGGCAAGCAATTTCCTGCCAATTAACACACAGCTACCCATAATATTTCTCCCAAGAATAGAGTTCAGATAAGGAGAAATTTTATACAGGTTGATCCCAGGTTACTGATACAGCTTCCTTTCCTAAGGTCCAGTTGTCTTCTCACTGATGTGATCAGCTTCAGCATGAGCACCACGGGGTCTGAGAGCTTACATTTGCCAGGCTTGCTTTGATCACAGAAATCAGATGATTGGCAGAAGAGTCCCACTTCCTACCAGGGGGAAATTTCAACAGCCGGCTCTAAAGTTGAGCACACAACTTGTCACGTCTGTATTTGTGTGAGCTGTAGCTCTCCTTGCAAGTTCCGTTTGCACTTTGTGTTTTGAAGTTCACCGCACAGCGCTAGAAGTGGATGTAAAGTGGATTCAGAGCCAAGCACTGTGCTACCCATGATAATAAACTAAGCAAATAAAATAATCCCAATGGCCAGTAATCTATAAAATTGATTTCAAATTAATGTTCCCAAATTAAGATTCAAGTTTTCATTAATGTTCTTATAAAGAAACTTACTCTTGGTGTGTGTGGCATTTTCAGGTTTTCTTGCTTTTCCTTCTTAGCTCTTGGAGTACCTGAGAGTAACAGAGCACAGGGAATAGAATAAAAGATGTTTGTTCTAAGTATAAATGCATAGGGTATTTATAGTGTAAGGAGACCGGACCCTTTTCCTTTACTCTCCTGCATCTTGTAGCTTCTTTGAGGAGGCTGGTGGGAAGAGGTTAAAGGTTACCTAGAGCTGCCAGTAAGAGTGAAAAATGGTGGATAGTGCCCCTGTTCTTGACTGTGAGTTCCTTTATTTCCTTTTGTTATGGCAATACCTTCCCAGGGAAGGCCTGAATGTTGCAAATTAGTGCTCCAACTTATCTTTCTAATTACCTCTTCAGGTGTAACAGTGAGCCAGCTGCTTGCATGAACAGAAGAAACTGCTCTGTAGTGTCTGTGTATTGGCATCTGCCACAAACCTTTTTTAGATTTATCAGGCATCTGGCTCGTTATTAAACAGAAACAAGGATTTCCCTCCTTTTCCTGGGGAAGTAATGATCTTTCCCTGACAACTTCAGCCCAATACAACAAATTCTGGAAAGAGATATCACCTTATATCAATATTTCTGAGCGCGTCACAATGAGGAGAACATTAGATCAAATCAAATAAACGAGCTGAGCTTGAAGAAGCAAGAATTGTGCACTGCTAAAAATGAAAGAGCAAGAACCAAATCCCTGAACGCAGGGCTGGGGAGGCTGACTTCTGCCAGAGCTCTGTCAACAAGAGCTGCAGCTTTTATTTTCCACTACATGCTTCTTGGGTACAAAGGAAAACTCCCTCTGATGGGAAAGGATGATGACTTTGGTGACCATGCATGAAAGAAGTCTTGGGAGAAAGAAGTTTCTCTTCAATCCTTGTGTTTGTTCAGAACAGAAACCTTAGAGACCTTAAATGAATTCCCAGAAATGCTGTCATCTGTTGTGTGTTCAGGCTGCCTCCAAGCACATGACTCTTCCTGGGAAAGAGGGTGCTGCCATGGAAGACGCCTTCCAGGTGAAAAAAGCTGTGGTGCTCTGCAAGAATTGTCACCACAAAGAATTGAGACTCAAAAGATGAGACAGAGATAATAGACCATTGCTTAGGACTTTATACGTAGTCATAAACAGCATAGCTTAAGCAGGATACCAAACCCATCCTGACAGATGATGGTGGACCTCTAGTTAGGAAAGAGATTAGGTTAACACAACCTGACCTAAGCAAGCTGATAAATCAGGCAGGCACATGAACTAAGGCATGACAATCTGATTCAAAGTCTCTCTTGGTGGAAAAATCTCTTACAGACCACCATCAAAGCAGACTGAACTCTTACTAATACACACAAAAAATTACATGTTTACATGGGATTGGTGGCCAGATAAGGTCCTTGTCAAGCTATACACTAGTATGGAGCGTGAGCTGCAGTGAGGTGAAAAAGCTCAGTGCACTGAACACAATAGCTCTAAGAAGAATCTGAATGGTTGGGTATCATCTGGATCTAGCTAGAACTGTCGACTCCTTAAAAATTAGGCCTCAAGCTTTTTTTGTGAATCTGGCCATGACAGTGAATGAATTTTCATCTTCAATATGACTGGAAAATCCTGTCACCAAGGAACTGTTTTCAGAAATATAAAACCTGCAATGGTTTGTCAAAAACCCCGCCAGGATCCCCAAATTTATTTTATTTATGTTCCAGTGTGTGTGTCTATGTTAGTATGTGGGTTCTGAGCAGCGGTGAAGTCTTGAAGCAAATGCAAACCTCCTGAGCATGCCCACTTAGTGAAAACTGGTTTACTTTGCAGAGTGTTTTTGATGTGCATCAGCTCAACTGCTCCTAGAAGATGCTAAGCCAGAACTGATTTGGATGCAGCCTAATGAGCTCCAGTCCATAATGGAGACCTGAAAGTCTGAGTCAATACATAGTCCTTTGGGGAGTTTCAAAACACATCCTTGGTTGGAACATTTGGTTCAAGCAACCAGACCACCTCGTCCGAAGTAAAACTCCCAAACCACCAACAGGTTAGATGTAGGGATCTTGGCACCAAGTAGCCTCAATGTACTGATCCATCCATGCTGTAGTCAATTACTTTAGGCATGGCCTAACTGACTTAAAAGATGCCAAGTGTTTACTATTCCCTAATGAAAAGCTGCAGATCTGTGATTCCAGCTCATAGTAAATTATTACAGCCAAACTATACCAAATAAATCAATGTTTATGCCAAGTCACAGGGAAAAGTGCAGCAGATTAGTCACTCATTAGAGATTAATATCCAAGCCATACACTGAACAAAGAACAGATGCAATACAAATTTCCACTTAAACCCCCAAGATTCTGGTCATATTATGACAACAGCTAATGCATTCTTGGTGGCTTTTCGTGCTTAGCTAAGCCTGAATGATGTTATTAAAATTAAAGTTTCCTTGTGTATTTTCTTTTTGATTGATAGTTGAACATTATCATCTTGCCATGGAATAAGAAGAAAAAGTGAAATTCAAAGTATTTTCAAAAGGTAATTTCAGAATTACCCAAAGAGAACTCTTTGATGGGTGCTGGTGTTGTGCCATCAGAAATAATTCAGACACCAGATTAGTTCATTTCAAGTCCTTGATCAGATAAAGCAGTTCTTCCTCCCTTTCACAATTCAGACTTAAAAAAGTGACTTGTCAATGTCAGGCTTTACAGATGAAAAGTGAAGCCCTCTGCACCAGAGACAGAACTGTTCTAGGAGGTAGAGAACTTTTTTCCAATTACTATTACATATATGAGTTAATAAAGACATCTTGGAAAATTCTGATAGCTTCAGGTATCAGTAGCATCTAATACAAAATACTGCAAACATTTCTTCAGCTAATATTTCATCATACACTTGCTATTTTGTGTGTTTATACAGTTCAAGCATGCACGTTCACATCATGTGAACAGAGCTGATGCCGACACTGGGAATTTACTTTCCTATTTTATGTATGGGATTGTTCCACTTGCTGAAAGCTAAATTCTACAGAAGATGACCTATATTTACTGCATTATTATACAGCATGTTGCTTTCAGAAAGCTGGAACACTGCATACTATAGGCAGAGGTATGTACACATTTATATTACAGATTTCAGCAGCTAAATTTCAGTGACAGAGGGCAAAACAACGGCAGCAGGGAAGAGTCCTGTTAAAAGCGCATTACTTGAAGGATAAAAAAATAACCCTCGTTTTTTTCTCAGTTTCAGGGAGTGAGGAACATGGTCCTATTAAGCTCCACACAGTTACTTAATTTATATGAGACTCTAGGTACTCAAGAGCCTGTCCCTCTTTGGTGCAGAAAAGCTGTACGTCCAGCTGATTTCCACAAGCACAGCAGGGACATTGTACATAGTGGGCTCCTCCAGTGACCAGCAAGACTATGTGAAAGTGAACTTCTGGGGACTGTATTGTGACTTTTACACCAGGGGTTGCCCTCCCACAAAATGCAGTTAAGGCAGGTAAGTTCTTAACACAAATTTTACACAAATATGAGAGAGGAATTTTGGTCTTGGTATGTTCCAATTCCATATGCTTCTATAAGAGGGTGAGGATCTGGCTAAGCACTTTGATTGTCTGATTGGAAAGCAGTCTGCAGCGAACTGCTCCTCCATCTCTCCCTGCCACAGTTACCTCTACCCTGCTCACAGAGGAGAAAAGCTGAGAAACAAAAGGCCCCATTTCCATTGTCTTAATGCAATTACTGAGTAACAGGTTCATGATCTGAGAAGAGTCATCTGCCAGGGAAGAAAGACAGAGGATGAGTGCATGAGGCAGGTACAGAATGATGCCAGCCGAAATTCCAACAGAAAGTGATGTTTACATCTGAACAGAGCTGCACAGGGAGGGGAAGTGACATAGTAGCAGAATCCTCTTCCAGCCAGGTCATTAACTATATATTGAAGTATGATTTTTGCCTGTCTTTGAGCAACTAAGGCATTGCATGTCTCTGTGTCATGTTGCCATTGGAGGCGTCCAGGTCAGAGGACCCTTTTGCAGCACTCTGGCAGGGGGGATCCAGGACACCCCAGCTCCCCTCACCCCAGCTCTGGGCAGCAGCCACAAAGCCAGGCCCTCCTTTTCTGGATGGCAAACCCCTAGGTACTCACTGAAGTTACTGTGTTTATTCACAGTCCCAGCTGCAATCTGTATTTCTAATGTGGCAGAGTAGCGACTTCCACAGCCTTTTAAAACAGGAAATTCTTCTTTGGCATATTTCCTGGTAGTTTTTTAATCTGGGTGAGTTTGTATGTCACCGCTTATCTGAGGGGAGACAAACCATGAGCAGAGCATTCTGGCCCTTGGAAAGTATTTACCCCTTCCGGTTATCAGCTAGGGCTTTGGGGAGCCTGTATTAAAGCTCTGTCTCTAGGCAGCCAAGTTGTTTGTGTGGGCCTCCAGGCTGCCTACAGAAAGAGAATTAACTGGTAATGTTGGAGGGCTTGTTTTCTTTTGTTCAATCTGCAATTTCAAAAGCAGCTTTGCAGCAGTCTGATCTCCTTCAGTGCCTTCTGACTGAGAGGCCACCAGCCCAAACCTGGAGGCAAGGACAAGTGACAGCTTTTTGGTTTGTGCACCCTTTTTATTTGGGGAAGCAGGAGAGCAGGGTGGTTGGCCTGATGCAATTTCCTGGCTACCTGGGATGGATCCTATTCAGTAAGAGAATTCAGATAGTCCCACACACATATCATGAAGCTAGAATGAACACAAATAAATGGAACTGCTACGCACAGATTTGCTGTTAAGCAAATGATTTTAAGAGATTATAAACTGTGAAAGAAGAGAATCTGGAGTGGAAAAAGTACTTCAAACATTGATCCTGCAGAGAACTTTACACTAATTACTTTTGACAAATGCCGAGAAGAAAGGCTGCATCAATATGCTAACATTACTCACAACAAAGTATGGTTTTAGACTGCCACACCATTCATCATCTGCCTGATCTCTCTGCATCTCGCAGACATCCATCAGACAGATCAGAGCAAGGCTAACATGTCTGGCTTTAATTGGACATGCCCTCTTCTGCCCACAGATTTTGTCTGGAAGGAAGGGAAAATCTGAGGACTTTCTTTACCTTTGTAGGGGATTTCTGGCAGTCCAATGGCCCAGTTGAAAGTACCATGCAATAGGAACCCCTAGGTTACTCAGTGTACAGAACCCCAGGCATTTTCACTGCATCTGCTCAAATCAGCTGCAGAGAGTTTGCAGCAAGCCCAGCACTTCCCGGAAGTGTCCGGGGAGCTTGTGGTGCATGTTGGAATCAGCTGTGAAGCCATGGCAGAGTAAATTCAACATTTCCCAAAGCACTGGATTTGTGGTGCACATGTAGACCATCTGTGCAATGCAGATGATCTTCTGGCATCACCTTATTGTGTTTTCTCTCAACAATGTCTTTGCCAGTGTTCCGCATAAAAACATATTGCAACTATGGACTAGAAAAGGAGCCCAAGGAAACAGATCTGATATGAACCCTGACCACCATTTCTGTTTTAATTAGGAATAAATTGTTGAACTTGCCTCCCCACAGATAAGATGCTAATCTATGCAGACCCAGAAGTGCTAGGAGCTGCAGTCTAAAGATCCCACACTGGCACTATGCAAGCAAGCTGTTGGTATGAAAGCTGCAAAATATATCCTTCTGGGAATGTGTTTGGGAGGGGTAGGGGATGTTCAGCTGCTGGATATGAACAGAAAGAAAAGGTTACTAAGTTTTACTTTTGTTAGAGAGTAGAATGCAGCAGAATTTGGTTTCTGATGGTCATCAGGATGAAAAGGAAGATGCAACTAAACCTTTCTAGCCCCTTGCTTCTGAAATAACTCAAAAAAACTATTTAAAGAGAGAAGGAACTGCTGTACTTTTAATCATCACCAGCAGGTCTTTAACCTCACAGGAAATAGAAAAGGAAGGACAGATTGTAAAATATCCAGACAGACTAAAGGTCATTCTTCTTTCCCTTGGGATGAAACATTGCATCTTGCCTAAAGGACAAATATGCATCTACTATATACATGCTGTCACACAGAACATCCACATCTCCTCACTGTCACTCGATAGTGGCACACCAAGTTTACATTTGAAAATAGAGATAGACATGGCAGCGGTGAGCAAGCGATGTGATATACAAAGGAAAAACCCAAGACACTTCCCCACAACGAAGAAGGGTTGACCTAAGCAGATATATTTAGTGGCTCTGTAGTAAATTTATGTACTTTACATCAAGTTAGTTTTGTGGAGCCTGAGTTGAGAGGCAGGAATTCAGTCTGATGAAGCAGTCCAGAGCAGAAGATGCTTCTTAGAAGAGCTCAACAGCTCTTCTCTTCATGGGTTTTGGGCAGTTCACAAAGCCTGTGGGACACACAACAACAGCACAGGGCTGACCAGCCTGGCTGGGAGGGCCACGGGAGTCTGAGGGGCAAACAAACATCTGTCACCCCTTTTCACTGGGATAAAATACCTTGGCTGAAGGACAGCTGGACACATTCCTTCACATACACAGAATTTCCTTAGTTTCTTGCAGTCAGTTTGCAGCATCTATCCTAATCCCTGCAAGGGGATGCTGGCTGACAGTGTGGCTGCAGAGCTACCATTGTTGATAATCGACATGTTGAGTCCTCTTTCCTCTTGAAAGCCTGAGGGCCAACAGGGGGTGGGGGTACTCAGAGCCCAGTGTTCATTCCCTCAGGACTCCACCAGTGCAGAAGGCACCACTTCACTGAGCACTCGATACAGGGCTGTTGGGATCTGCCTGCCCTTCCCAGGCGACTGTGACACTCGGGGAACCAGAAAGGTTCCCACTTTTCATAGCCAGGAGCACAGAAGGGGGAGAATTTTATCTCCAACTCTTTGTGCCTCCAGAAGGAGAGTGGAGATGGGCCTTCCAACAATAAACCATTGATGCTAATGGGAAGGCAGAAGGGGAGCTGTGAGCAGAAAGGAAGAGGTTGAACACATGGGTGGTTCTTGCTGCAGCGTTTCAGGACCCACCACTTACTCTTACATGCTGGTAATCTCCTTAAGCAGCAGGAAAAAAAGAATACTGTATAAAGCTTCCCTTAAATGGGGCATTATCAACAAACTTACTCTTTGATAATAACATCTAAAGGCAAATTATAAGAAATAATGATTCAGAACCATTAAATGATCAAAATCAGTCAAGTGTATTGTGCTCCCTGTTGTGCAGCCAACTTTCACCCCCTCCATGCCAAGCCCCGTGCAGAGGTGTGAGTGGAAGTAGGCAGAAGCAGGTCACACCACACTGGCTTCCCAAGCTTGCCTAAAAAAATACCTGAAATCCTTGAGCCCTGCTTTACCTTAACCACCCAACATATGAACATTTCAAAACATAAATTGTTGGTAATGGCGACATTGTTTGAGGCTGGAATCTGGTCTTTGCTGCTGCCATGGACAAAGTGCCAGGACTCACCTGCATGCTGCAGGAAAAGGGAGCCACCTAGGAGAGATGCTGAAAAAGGGCAACTTGGGCAGCTGGGCACAGGGACAGATGCCTTGTCAGGGTGTGAATATCCCATACCTACATACTGCTCTCTATCCCAGCACATCCCCCACTGTGCAGCTGTGCTCCTTTCCACAAAAGGCATCCACCATCAGGGCAGTCAGGGAGTTTGGAGACAGCTGTTCAGGTGAGTCCTAACATCTGGGGAGAATGGCAAATGCCATTCAATACCTCACTAATACAGAGTGGAGAGGATAGCTCCCTCCTCCTGTAGTTCCTCTCCTGCGGGCTTTACAGCTTTCTGCTGGCTGAGGGACCTGAACTGCTCACTGAGGGCTTTCGGGGAGGGAGAGCACACGTATGGGGTGGGATGGGAGGACGGGGCTGGGAGAGAAGATGGAGGCAGTGGGACCGCTGCTCTAGCAACACTGTGGCGCTGGGGTTGCACCCTCACTGGGAGCCACAGGCTCAGGGGCTATGGGGATGGTGGTGCCACCGGCAGCCAGCGTCTGTCACTTTTGAAGGCTGGTGCCATTGTCCCGGAAGGGGGCCTTTGCCAAGGACTGGCACCGAAATTGTTAACACTCCTTTAGAGGAAAGCAAGCTGGGGGGTTCACATCTTGAGGAGGCCGGGCTTTCAGCAGCCACACCGCAGAGGGTGGGGGACAAATCCCTTCAGAGAGAGACTGAATTGCAGCAGTGCTGAACAGCTTGAGCTGGAGAGGGGCTGGAGGAATCTCTCACTGCTCCACACCCCGCAAATCCTTTGCTAATTGCTTTATTGCCATTATTCGTGGAGATAAAGGAAAAGGATTAATTAACTAAGAGAGAAGAGCACACATCTCCCTTGATGGGCTTCATTAATTGATAGGGGAGGAAGAAAAATCCATTAACAAATTCCTTTGTCTTCCTGATCAGTCTGGAAACAGAGCTGTGGTGCTTTTTTGGGGAGTGATTGTGAACGGTAAGATCCAGCCTGCTCCCCCAGCCCACTGCAACTCATTCACTGAGCAGTGTGCAGCTTACACCACTTGGCTTTGCAGATATTTTGCAATTCTATGACAACAGGCAGAAACATAACAATGTAAGTGAGGTGAAGTTTCAGGGCACCAACTCTCTTTGATACTTCACTCTTAGCAGAAAGCTGCCTGATTGTGGCAAGAAAAATATAGCTCTAAGAATAGCTGTAATATGGACACTGTTGTCCCCTGACATTGTAGGACAGCACATGATTTTCTGTGATGTCCGAGAAAGAGCAAAAGAAGCAGAATGGACAAGAATACCACGTATTGCCTGTACTTGTATCATTCCTCTGCCTTCTTGAGCCTTTACACAAATTCCGAGCTAGACCCAGACACAGGAATTTACCCAAGATTCCTTTCGTGTGGCATATTAGTTGAAGGAAATGAATGGTCCCCCGGGATAAGGCCTCAGAGGAAAGGAAGTGTTTGATGAATGAGGTTAGAAAGGTCTCAGTGTAGCTGTGTCATGCCTCGGTAAGGGCTTCTCCAGACAAGAATGATAGTGGTTTTCACTGCTTACACAAACAAGGGAGGATATTCAGCATCTGTGTCGCACTGTATAAAAAACAAACAACCAACAGCGACCATGAAAAAGCCAACTTGCCCTATTTCTACAGCTTCATCCAAAGCAATTGGAGTAAACCAGATGTACTATATTCAATTGTTCAAGCACTATAAATCATTACTTTGTGTTAAAAATACAGATGGGGGGAGAGTTGTAGTTATCAACTGGGAATTATACAATTTGAATCTGATGTCTTGGACAGCAATTCGTAAGTTTTTGCTGTCACTGTCTCCCAGGGACGAAGTTAGTGAATAAAGGGGAAAAAGAAAGCAAAGGCACCGAAAGAGAGAGAAAAAACTGTGAAAGAGGGACAGAGCAAGCTAATAAATAAAACAAGAGCCTGAAGGGAAGAGCTGCTTTGTCAGAATATAAATATTTCCCTTCTCCTTTTATCTTTAATGTGGTGCGAGGAGCTTATTAAGGGGAAGTGCAGCTCTGTCCCTGGAGTCCATCCACATAACCATGTAGGGAGCTTGGTCCAACACAACCAATGCAGCCGCGCACACATAAACTCTTCTCTGCTGGAAACAAATGTAATGTACCAAGTAATAAAAGCGTAAGCGGGAACCCACAGTGGTCATTACAACTCTTATCTTGCTGGCCCTGCTCCTGCTTTACGTTAATGGCTGGGGAGCTCTGCTCTCCTCTGGTCTCAGCTGCAGCCTGGGCTGAACAAACCCTGTCCTCCTGGTGCTACAGTGGCTCTTTTGCAGAGAGAACCAATGTGGTAGTTTATAACAAAGCCAAATTTGGGTTTGGATGAATAAAAACAGGGACAGCATCCAAGTGCATGTAAAGAGGAAAGAAATGGTTAGTGCACAGCATGGTAAAGAGACCACGCTGTGCATTAAGTGCTGAGGAAAAAGCCCTTCCTTCTAACTACGGCTCCCCAACAGCCAGGCTCGGTCTTGCCTTCCCCCCGGTGCCATACTAAGGCCTGTGCACAGAGAGGACAGAGAAGCATGAAGCAGAGCTCTGTACTAATGGTTCCTGTCTCTCAGAGATCTGGTTTCCAATAATGACTTGGTTCCCCTTCCCAGCACTGGCACCAGCACCCTTTTGCTGGCCCTTCAAGATGTTCAACCATATGGCTGCACAAAGCTGCGCCATCAGTCAAAGCCTCCAAGTCAGGAAGGGGACAGTTTCAAATTGCTGCCAGAGGATCCTTTCCCACTATTTCCCTTGCCTGAGCTGTCACAGATACAGGTGTCAACCTGGCTCCTTTACTGCCTCGCTTTTTTCATCTGTCTTTAAAAAAAGAAGAAAAAAAGAAAATGAGAGCAAAAAAGAAGAGCTTTGCATTTCCTTTACTCAGGCCTTAAATTGGAAAAATGAAGGGAATTCATTGTTGGTGCTTGCTGATCCCTCCACCCCTACTGTTGCACCACTGTGGCCCTTTGAGCATGACAAAATGAGCTCCCCAGGCTTGATTATGCAAGCCACTAATTCCTCCTCCAGTCAAGGGGGTGCTTGGGCTTGGAGGCAGCTATACAATTTGGGTTTACCCAGCTTTTGGGTTTGCTTCTGTTTGTAGAGAGAAACACTTGGCATTTCTGCGTTAAAAATGGACCTGACTTTTCTTTTAACTGTATGCTCATGAATAGGAAGAGAGTGTCACATACCCTCTTCCTATTCATGAAAGTGTCTTTTTTCAAGTGTTTTTCAGAAAAAAAAATATTGGGATGATGTACATTTTGGGTTTTCCCTCATGGTGCTTCCACATGAGCTCCTATCCCAATTGTCATTTTTTTTCCATCATGTTTGAAAAAGAGATTACTTCAAATCCTACCAGTAAATTGAATTTTCTTGGTGTTTTCAGCAAACAACTCTTTTTAAGAGGGATTTTGATAGTGGAAAAAATGTGTACTTTGAGATCACTATTTTTAAAGATGGACAAAAGCTGGCCCTGTTAGGAAACAAGCCCTTAGACCCTAGGGAATTCTTCTAGCAAAATACTACTTGTACTGGCTCCCAGCTGCCTGTCTTCAGTTGCAGCTCACAAGCATCTTTGTTGGGGTGGACCTCTGAAGAAGCTCAGAAGCAGCTTTGGTCCTTGGGTCTCCTCTGCCACCCATGGCCCTGGTGGTGGGCACCCAGAGTCTGAGAGCATCTTAAAGGGAGAGAGGCAGTCTCACTTTAAAAAAACAGCAGAAAAAAAAAAACACAAAACCTGAAACAAACAAATTTAAGATACGATTTTTTAGATTTTTCAATGTTTTAAGCACAGCTGCCTTAGAAATACTTGAAAATAGAACCTCTCTCTTCAAAATAGTTGAGCAGATTTGGAAGCTGGTGAGCAGCTATTACTCAGCTGCTCAGGTTGCTTCAGAGAGCCCAGATTCACCATATCTGTATAATATCTAAGGACCAACGCCTATAGACTTTACTCACAAAGAGCTGACCCTTGTGGTCAGGGAGAGTGTTGAGTCACAGACACAGATGAAAATCAGATGGCTGCAGCAGCTCCCACCGCCTCGCCCTGCCCTGCTGCTCTCCCACAAGCAGCTGCCCCTCACATAAGGATCTCTGGGCCAAAAGTAAAGAGGCTCCAGGCATCACCTCAGTTTGGAGCCAAGAGGGGGGAAGTAAGCCAGGGTGAATTTTGAACTGCTCTAACATAGTGGTCAACACAACGGCAGCGCTAAAATGGCTTGGAGCTGAGTCCAGATGACCTTGCCCTGGAGGCAGAGATCCCTGGCACAGGGCAGGGGAATGAGCTGGGGACATTCGCCACTTCAGCTGTCCCACTTCCCACAGGCTGTTTCATGAGTCAACACCCTCCTCTACCACAACGAGAATCTGCATGAATAAGATCTCACTGGGCAGAAAATGCCTGTACTGCTGTGTCTAGGAAAGCACCAAGGACCAGACTGCACTTGGTTCATAGCAGTAACAACAACACATTTTCAGAGGCTTGTTGCCTTCCTAACCAGGGGCCACTGGCACTTCACCCAATGATGGGGCTGTAATTCAAATTCAGGTAAAACCAATTTAAAGCACCTCACAGACACCCATGGATCACCGACCTTAAAATAACACTATCAATGCCCATTTGCAATTTCCACCACCACCACTCCTCCACCATTGTAAACACACCATGTGGTGCAGTTTCTAAGATGCTACTGGAGGACCTGTTTTTTTTTGCTGAGAAAGTCATTGTTTTAATTAGGTCATATTCCTATATTGTCCACCCCCCCACCCACCTGCAACAGCCTTTACACAAATAAACCACTAGGAGCTCAGCAAAGACACGGGCATTAACATCTCTACTTGTGCAATTGCACTTTAATAGCTATCAGCAGCTGGAATTTCAGTTTTCACACCCCAGGCAAAACCCTGCACCTACAGCAGCACGGGGCTGGGAGGCAGGGTCAAACAGAGGAATGCCACCTATTGCATTCCCAGCATCACTTCCTACACCGCAGGTCTGGCTGTGATGCTCACTCCTTGCTGCACCGGTGAGACCAGCCCCTGCCTGACTTGTACTACTCCCCTGAGCACGCCTCAGCCTCACTGAGCCCAGTGCAGGCTGCTTGCTCACATCAGGGAGAGAACAGCATCCTGCCAACATTTATGATTTCCTTCAAAATCAGGCTTTTTGTCTAGGAGTGAGCTCTGCTCCAGGCAAAACACTCAAACCTGTTTGTAAACACTCTGGAGCTGTACAAGATTTGAACACTTTGGACTCCTACAATATTTATGTTTTCAGAGATGTTTTGTATTTTTGTAATTATAAAACACTGTTACTTTTTAAAATGGCTGGTGAATACTCCATTACATTGGAGTATGAACATGAGCAAGTTCATCACTAAAAGCATGGCTTTACTCTACACGTGTAGCAGCTGACCAAAATACGGCTTTATGACTAGCTATCAGGTCAATAAGTTGTAATCATCTCACACCACCATGGTTCAACAAAAGCCCTACAGCAAACTGCATCCAGTTGCACTTGTGTAAGCAAAGCAATGAGAGTTAAAATTTGAGCTTGGATGATGTACATCTCCCCTTGAGGTGCTGAGAGTTTTCAGTTATCTCTAAACTCAAAGGGATGATCTTTGGGAGCAAGGAGAGCAGGACCTGCTATTTTAGAAGTCAGGAGTGAAACAATCTACCACATCAAGCACGTAAGAATTTGGCAGCAAATTGGGTTTTGAGAGCTCTGAGTACCTTCCCCAGACTAAGCCTGCAGACTAGTTTGTGTCTGAAGTCACAAACATTTCCTCAGCATTTTAAACCCGTAAAAATGAAAATAATTAAATACAAATATACACACATTAACTACAAGAAGCTGTTCTGAGGTCTAGCAAAGAAAAATCGTAACTGTGGCCCAGGCAGACATAGGGGCTGCAAACGCCATGCAGTATTAGACCGAACGCAGAGCAGAATTACAGACGTTACTTTGAATTTCCCAGCTTTGGTAGGTGCAAACCAGACACATGATGTTATTTCTTTTCAGCCCACATGAGAAAAAGTTACATGCAGCGGAAATCTATTTCAGACAACAGTGTTTCTTTAGCAGAATAGGATTTCTCTGATGCTTTGCTTTGCTCCATATGCTTCTAATTATTGCTCAATTCAAACAGCTATTTCTGCATTGACTTGCAGGAATCTCAGAAGGCACCTTCTACATAGGCAAGAAGCATAGTCCATAAATAATTTCAAAAAGTATTAAAGAGGGGAAGCTTCATAGCTTTTCATTCCAATCTATGTGGTATTTAAATAAACCTCTGTGGCTTTCCAGTAACATAGTAGGAACTCCCAGGTGGCAGGGCTGGGGGAAGAGAGGGAGGAGAGCACTAAACATACTAATGAACATGTAATTAAGAAAATGGGCTCTCATTCCCTTCAGAGACTCCATGAGGAGGGAGCTTATTTGAAGTGCTGCTTTCTGGTTCCCCTCCCTTCATGGAAGGAAATCAGCTTAATATATCCAGCGCCATGCAGAGTACCAGCTCCAAGAGAGTCCGGTCAGTGCAGACTGACACTGATGTAGACCATAGTTTAGAAGGAACTGGTTAAATAAAGGCAGAAGAGAGCATGTGATGCTGGTCCACAGACTCCATGAACTCAGTTTCTGTCTATAGGCACTAGCATTAGGTTTCTGCTCCTTTTCCTTGACAGTAGTGCTTTATTGGAATGCATTTTGGGTCACCTCTGCCTGGGGGCTGTCCTGGAAAGGGAAATTCTCCATGCAGCAGCATCAGCCATCTCCAGGGCTTGCAGGGATGCAGCAGGCAGTAGCCCTGCACAGCAAACCTTCACATGGCCTCAAGCAGGGAACCACTTCAGCATCTCCAGGGCATGACTGGGACCAAAAGAAGAAACAATTCTGTTGAAGAGTTTAATTGTAATTGTGGAAGACAAGGGTTAATTTGTGCAAGCCCGTCAGGAAGAGGGAAAATAAAAGTAATTAAAATGTTTGTTTCTCTTTCCAATCCAATTTTGGAAGTGGAGTTGGTTAAGGAAATTTCACCCTAAACATAGGATGGTAGCAGTGATTGGTAATTTAAGCATTCATGGGAGGAGGAGAGAGGATTTTGTAAACAGAGGCTTAGGAATTCCTTAGCCTCTTCAGACATCTGGCAGGTTCTGTATTGAATAACAGTTCTTCTTCCCTTTTTTTCAAAGCTTTGGAAACAACATGTTTCTGGAGGCTACACTCATCTTTAGTGAGTCTTAATCAAGCAAAGACAAACCATTTGTTCGAACATCAGGCAGTGGCTTCCTGCCAGTATGATTGTTAGATGGCAGAACCATGTCCTAAGAGAGATGGCAATAGTCCCATTATTCAAGGCATTCTAAATTAGATTAATTACACCACTAGCATATGTAATAGCAGGGACTTAACGATACAGTGAGTCTTTCCCATCTCTTATTTTGGGCCAAATCTGGTTCTTCTTCCTACATAAACAGAGCTTGAGGCTTTGATGAGTATCCTGCTCTGTTTCCACTGAAACAAGTGAAACTTTACCCATCAACTCAAACAGGACAAGTGCAAGCCTTCAGTCTGTTCATTAAAGAGGATTTAAAATACTGTCTCAAATAGATGAGTCTATAGAAAAAATTAAAACAAGGTTGGGCATAAATGACAAAAGACATAGCACAATGCATTTCACCACTGCATCCCTCACAATCACAGGGCATCAACAGGAGAGTGATCAGAGCAACCGCTCACTATGTCCACACCAACCCTGGTGCTGGAAGCAACACAAAAGTATAGTCATTTATAAGTATAGTGGCCCCATCTGCAATAAGATGGGAAATTTATGCACAAACTTGAAAAACCTGGCTGGTTTTTATTAAATTGTTACATACCTCAGTCAGCCTTACACTGCTAGAGCTGCATACAGAAATGCTCCAGGACAAGAGTTTGAAGGCACACTAATGGCAGCTACACAAATGGGACAGCTGTATCAAGTTGGCTGGCTGAAGGAAGGAGAACTAGTTTCCTCTAGCTTTTCTGCAGACAGTTGGGCTTTGTGATTGTGCAGTTCCTTCAGGAAGGACCTAGAGATGAGGTGTTAGCACTTGTCATTCGCCTCAGAAACTCAAGGGAGATTTATGGAAAGGGGAATCACACAGAAAGAACAGCAATCATTGAAATCTGGAGGAAAAGACATGTCTGAGAGTCTAGATGAGGTCAAAGATCCATGGTGCAGAAGAGAGGCTGGAGGACTATAGTTCTGAGAAGGTGAGTTTAGACCACAAAAAGACACTAGCCAAATTCCTGAAAAAAATTCCACAACAGTGAGAGCAAGCAGAGAAAGGTATATTGATTTCTGTTTGGATCTGTAATACTTTCAGGCTTATAAAGCATTATTATTGCTGTTGTTGTTATCTCTGCTAGAGACCTTTGCAGTCTTATGAGTCATTCTCACAGACTCTGGGAGAAGCTCAGGATAAGCTGGAGCACCCATGAAGCTGAGACTCCCGCAGCATCTGAGAGAAGGTGGCCAGGGGCAGAGAGGAGGGAGCCTGGGGCAGCTCCATCCCAAACAGTTCTCCCTGTGGTGCTGCCCAGACTGATCCAGAGCATATCCAGCTGTACATGCAATTGGCCAAGATCAGCTACAGCAGTCCTGTAAGAGTCCAAGCACCCAGAACGATCACAGGGTCTGGGTGATAATACTGCTGCCAGCAGAGAATTTGTCTTGTTAAAAAACCCACTTAGCTTAAGGAAGTGTAATAGAGAGGAATTGCCTGCATTTTATACCAAACATCCTCTGCAACCCTAAAAATGTGAGAAAGCAGACTGAATTCACTTTAAAGAAACGGGGGAATTCAAAGTGCCATGCAAGGGTTAAAATGTAACTGATGTCCTCACTGAACTGCTGAGTAGGGATGAGCAGATCAACTCCAGGTTTTGTTTTCTTATTCATGGATCTGGGAGATGAAAGCAATCATCAGCCTGATAGCCCGTCTTTGTGAATGTTTCCTAATGTTTTCCCCAATTTAATGGTAAACGTGGAAGGCAGTGCTGCTTCCCTGTATCCTTTGGGATACTACTTCATAAGCTAATAATTATCTTACAAATCCATGATGCAACTAGCTTTTACCTCTTTCACTGTGGGAAACCACATCCCCTCCAGCAGTATCCCCTTCCTTTTGTCACCTGTGCCCTCACCATATGCTCTTTTCAACCAGTTTCTTCTGTCTTCAATCTACTTTCAAATTACGGCTCCATGATGGGGGGGCGGAGGCTTGCCTTCCCCACTCCCTGCCTGTGAAATACCAGGCTCCCCTTCCTCATTACAGAAAAAATAGATTCCTTTAGTGAGCTCAGACAAGACACAAGTTAATCTATCAGACTGATAGAAATGCAAGCAGATGTAATACTGTGAACTTACTTTATTTCTAATTATGCAAATCATTATGTAAAATAGGCAAATGCATCATTTCCCCCCAGGCTCCTGGCACTTCCCCACTAAGCTTTAGGGAGTGCAAATTTTGATGTTCTTAGCTCAATAGCCTGCCTGATCATGTAAGTCTATACGTAAGTACGCTTCAAAACTATGAGGTTAAAAGTGTCATGGAAGTTATTCACCAAATGTAACTGGGACAAACCTCACAGATGAGGCAGTGGCACTGGGGCACTAGTGACAGCACTGGTTAGCAGGGCAGCTAGTGAGGCCGATCAAGTTTCTGGTGGAAGGAGAAGGGGGAAGCGATGGTCTTTGTTCTTCTGAGGGAAAAGAGGACTGGAAGCCTTGCAATAGGTAATGTGAAAATGCTCACCCTCGGGCACCCAAAATAAGTGGTGGGGTGGGGAGGGGGTGTTTTGTTTTGATTTCCCTCCCCCCATGGGAAGAGTTTTCTATCAGATGGGATAGGAAACAAGGGAAAATATATTGGCCCAATTTAAGGAGGCTTTAAAACAGCAGGAAAAGACATAACGCAGAAATGCTGCTCCTCACTCTGACTTAGCTTGGAATTTGAACTGGATTTATTTTTAAATGCGTATAAAGACATATAATTGTTCCTAACAATTCCTCCCTAGGAAGCCAGGACTTTGCTTTGCTTTGCTGACAAACCGTGCAGATACTTAGAACACTGGTGGTTAGGAGACTTCTAGAAAAAACCTCTTCAACTGCTGTGTGGTTGCAATAGACAATTTCTCGGATGCTGCCAAGTCCTGCGCAGCACATTTGTTCTGGGTGGCTGATAACCTGGCTAACTGTGCCTGATGAGAATCCCTCATTTCCCTGCTGCAGGGAAATTTAAGTAATTTTGTAGGCTAACGATTGTGAATTTAGATTGAGGTAAAAACAGGAGACAGCACAAGTTTGCTGCCTTTTGAAGCATTGGCTGATGGTGCTTATGGAGGTTCTGGATGCTTCAGGATACCCGGCATTTTGGGGTTCTTTGTAATTGCCCCCTGAAAGCTGTCAGGATGTCCTAGACTGACTTAGGAGCCTGGGACTGTCTTAGGTGACAATCTGCTGTTTTGAGCCTGCCACTGCCTCTCTCGGTGATTGTATCCCATCTCCCAGTGGGTCTAAATAGGGAAAATGCCCCTTTTGGTATTTGGTTACATGCCCAAGAGACTTTCTTTCTCCATCTTAATAAATCCTGTTGCACATTCCTGCCATCTGGGATGGCCTAGCAACACTGTTACATGTGAAGTTTACTCTCTTCTCATCTCCTTAAGAAACAATCTAGGATACAGCTTTTCTTCCTTCTTCCTTTCTGCCTAATCTTCCACTTCTTTCTTTTTTCCTTTTGCTTCACTCCAATTATACATTATGTTCATGGTAAGTGTAATGGAGTCACACAGCTTTTATAGCACATACCAGAGCTCCCAGTCATCTCTGTTTGTACCATGGTTTGGATGAATGACTCTAACAAATGGGACCAGTAGGAAACAGGGAGAACGACTGATGCCATCTGCCCTGTCTTGTAAATAAATACCTAGTCAAAGTCTTGCCACTTGATTTGACATTCCTTACACTGAATAGTTTCTGTCACTGTCTCCCTATTGCTGAAACACAGTTTCTTGCAATACTATTTTACTAGCTCTGCACTTGTCTCTTTGCATGCAGAAATCAGAACTAGCGATGCATGGGGCAGAAAGTTTGCAGTTGCTTTACTTTCTCTGCATTGTCATTGCCTGCCAGTGAAACATCTCCTTTCATCCAGTGCTTTTCATAGTGAATATCAAGAAATGCTTTGCAGATGAAGTCAGCCATATAAGCCAAAGTGAAAAATAGAGGCTTTAAGGTGATTATAACAGGTGACTCAACAGCTCACGCAGTGTTATAGAAAGATGGCATGGAAAGTAAAAAAGGAAAAGAAAAAGACTGGAAAGAATATGTTTTTTTGAAGGTTACTAACAGCCAAGGAAGAAACAACAGAGTAGACAAGTTTGTGTAACTTTTTACCATGGGAGGTTATTTAGGTGAAGAGTATCTCAAAAACCTGCTTAGTCACTAGGTGCAGAAAAGTAAGGAATTTAGATAACAAGCCTTAACAAACAAAAACCCTGAAGTTCCTCTAAGGCACACTCAAATAGAATGAAGACAAGACTTACTTAGGTTTTTGTTCCAGAAGCAACTGCTGCAGCCACGAGCGGCTAGTCCTGCTCATACATATTTTGGAGAGCACAGTATTATTTTTAAAAACACATCCACTTTTAGAGGAGTACATTTATTTTGGGTAAGCTCGCTTCTGTCAACTTCTCTCAACAAATGTAACAAAAGCTGCAGCTCCATGGTCTGACTGGCATGAGGACACATTGTTCATGAGCGGGAGAGGATATGGGAAACATTTGTCCAACAATTGCTGTTGTGGTTCCCTGAGCCAAACCCTGCTCTCTTGAACTGCCCTGGAGGATGTACAGATTGGTGTATTTGCTTAGCTCCTAATAGGAGCACAGTCCCAAGGAGCAAAACTAAGAATTTGAATAGTATGGTTCAGGGGATGTCTATCCTCAAAGGGAGGGATGGGGTATATTGAATAATATTTGGCCCACGCCTTTCTTTGACCACAGGCTCTGGTAGGCCAATGTGAAGGAAAAGCAGGCCTTGTTGCAGGCTTTTGTTGAGCACATACTTTCTCTGTGCATGTTCCAGAAGCTGGATGGTTCCAGCAACCCTTATTTCAGTGGTGCACCTCAAAACACAGCTATGCTGCAAAACCCACACTTCTGGCCTTAGCAAATGTATGCTGGCCTAGATCTGTTCAGCATCACCCAGCAGTTGGTAGCAGCCCTCTCCCAACCTCTGCCATTTTCTCTCTTGTAGGCAGGCTGGGCGCTTCCACAGAGGAACTGCTGCTTTTTTTTTACAGTCTTTTTCGAGTGTCTTAATGGGTTGCAGCAGTGCAGATGAGGATTTAAAATTTCTCCTTTCTGCTTAGGTAACACTGGACGTTTCAAAAAAAGCTGCCTTCCCCCAGCTAAAGCTTAGATCTGCATGAATAAAGCGTTTATTCTGCCAGCAGAAAGCAACGGTCATGCTGCGATAACAAATCAAACCCCCCACGCTGGGGGAGGCGATGGCGCGCAGACATGCAACGCAATCCCGACAGCGAAATCGGCTCCTTCTGCAAACGCACCCGGGCGCTGGGGCTTTTTTTATTTTCCCTTTTATTTTTCGCCCGTTCTTTTTCAATAACCGCGGGCACAGGCAGCTGTTTGCGTTTTCAAAGCCCGCTCAGAAAGCAGCCAGTTAATTTTAGTTTGCTCGGGCCACCCTGAGCGAGCTGGCTGGGTCCCCCCTCCCTTCCCTTCCCTTCCCGGCTCTGCCCTGCAGCACGGGGAAGGGGGGTTGAATGGGGGCCCGAGGGGCCCCGGGGCAGCTCCTCCTCCCTCCCCCGCCCCGCCCCGCCGGGAATGGGAAAAAGTTAGGAACAACTTTTCCCCCCTTCGAAGGCTCGGGCTTCTTCTCCGTAACCCTCCCCCTCACGCTCGGCCCGCCCCCTGCGCTGCGATTGGCGGGCGGGCACGTCGAGGCCCCGCCCCGAGCATGGTTTGTGAATGGGGCCGGGGGCAGGGGCGGGGCCCCGCGGCGCGCCCGCACGTATATGTGTCTTTTTTTTTGTGCCCATGCGGCCGCGGTCCGGGAGCTGCGGTGCGGGTGGAGCTGAGCAGAGCCAGGCGGGAGACAGCGCGGACGCCCCGGACGCACCGCCCGCAGCGGCACCCATCGGGAGCGGAGCCCAGCCCAGCCGCGGGGAGGATCGCGCAGTAATTGGATTTTAGAAGTTACTTAAGCGCCGCAGTAAAATACACGGCTCAGCCGGGAGCGGTAATAATCCGGTTAACCGTAATCTAAATCCCCGGCGCCGGGCCCGCGAAGCCGAGCGGGGAGCAGCGCCTCAGCCTCGCCGCCGTCACCGCGGGACCCTGCGTGGAGCTGGTCAGAGCCGTCGCCGGGCTTAGCGCGCGTCTCCCAGTCGCCTCACTAGCGAAAGCGGCTCCGGAAACTTTCTCCGAGGGACGCTCCAGCGCGCCTCGAAGAGTCGACCCACCGGAGCCCAGCAGCAAAGTCGCGGAGGTGCGGCGCGGAGCCGCGCTCCTCTCGCCGCTGAGGAAGGGGCCCCGCCGCCGCCCTCCGGGCGTTGATGCCCGTGGGGTGCCGCGTAGCCCGGCTGTGAAAGACTCCCCGCGGTTCCCCGGGCCATCGGCCGCCCCGGCGATGCGGACTGGAGTAGGCGGCGGAGCGGCAACCGCCGGCTGCCCTTTTCTAGGGCTGGCCGCGATGCTGGCCGCCCTGCTATGGACCCCTGCAAGCGCGGCGGCGCAACAGTACCACGGCGAGAAGGGCATCTCCGTGCCGGACCACGGCTTCTGCCAACCCATCTCCATCCCGCTCTGCACGGATATCGCCTACAACCAGACCATCCTGCCCAACTTGCTGGGCCACACCAACCAGGAGGACGCGGGGTTGGAGGTGCACCAGTTCTACCCGCTGGTCAAGGTGCAGTGCTCGGCCGAGCTCAAGTTTTTCCTCTGCTCCATGTACGCGCCGGTGTGCACCGTGCTGGAACAGGCCATCCCGCCCTGCCGCTCTCTCTGCGAGCGGGCCCGCCAGGGGTGCGAGGCCCTCATGAACAAATTCGGCTTCCAGTGGCCAGAGCGGCTCCGCTGCGAGAACTTCCCCGTCCACGGCGCGGGTGAGATCTGCGTGGGCCAGAACACGTCGGACGCGCCGCCGGGGTCTGGCGGTGCGGCGGGCCGGGGGGCTACTGCCCACCCCACGGCTGGCTACCTTCCCGACTTCCTCACCCCGCCACAGCCCCCTTCCGGCTTCTCTTTCTCCTGCCCACGGCAGCTCAAAGTGCCCTCTTACTTGGGCTACCGGTTCCTGGGGGAGCGGGACTGTGGGGCTCCCTGCGAGCCGGCCCGGCCCAACGGGCTCATGTACTTCAAGGAGGCAGAGGTGCGATTTGCCCGACTGTGGGTGGGTGTGTGGTCTGTTCTCTGCTGCGCCTCCACCCTCTTCACCGTGCTCACCTACCTGGTGGACATGCGCCGTTTCAGCTACCCGGAGCGGCCCATCATCTTCCTCTCAGGCTGCTACTTCATGGTAGCTGTGGCCTATGCGGCAGGCTTCTTGCTGGAGGAGAGGGTGGTGTGTCTGGAGCGCTTCTCTGAGGACGGCTACCGCACTGTGGCCCAAGGCACCAAGAAGGAAGGCTGCACCATCCTCTTCATGATCCTCTACTTCTTTGGCATGGCCAGCTCCATCTGGTGGGTCATCCTGTCTCTCACCTGGTTCCTGGCTGCTGGCATGAAATGGGGCCACGAGGCCATTGAGGCCAACTCCCAGTATTTCCATCTGGCTGCCTGGGCTGTGCCCGCTGTCAAAACCATCACCATCTTGGCCATGGGGCAGGTGGATGGGGATGTACTCAGTGGAGTGTGTTATGTAGGTATCTACAGCGTGGACTCGCTGCGGGGTTTTGTGCTGGCGCCCTTGTTTGTGTACCTCTTCATTGGCACTTCCTTCTTGCTTGCTGGCTTTGTGTCCTTGTTTCGCATCCGCACTATCATGAAGCATGATGGAACCAAGACGGAGAAACTGGAGAAGCTGATGGTGCGCATTGGTGTCTTCAGTGTCCTGTACACTGTGCCTGCCACCATTGTCCTGGCATGTTACTTTTATGAGCAGGCTTTCCGTGGCACTTGGGAGAAGACATGGCTCCTCCAGACCTGCAAAAGCTATGCTGTGCCCTGTCCCAGCCATTTTGCCCCTATGAGCCCAGACTTCACTGTCTTCATGATCAAGTACCTCATGACGATGATTGTTGGGATCACGACTGGCTTCTGGATCTGGTCTGGCAAAACCCTTCAGTCCTGGCGGCGCTTCTACCACAGACTCAGTACTGGCAGCAAAGGCGAGACGGCAGTATGAGACCCCCCCCAGTCCCCTCACACAAGCATGCACAGACGCAGAGGAGGCAGCAATGGCTCCCTGAAGAGGGAGGAAGGGAGGCTTGTCCAAAATTTTTCTTCCTCCCAGAGGGTTTGAAACAAACAATACTCTTTGCAGAAAGGCTCGGATGGGCTGTGTCCAGTGGTGCTTATGCCCAGCTAAGTGGAAGAGCACAGAAAAAGAGGCCACTGGTATGATGGGAGAGTCCTTCGTGCACAAGAAGTCCCCTTATGTCACTCTTGTGCTACCCCTGTGCAGGGGAAAAAAACAAACCTTACTTAAAACATCCTTGGACATGCGGGAGGGGAAGCCGGATTCATTGAGCTGCCCCTGCCGAGAAGTAGCCAAACCCTCTCTGAATTGCTGGGGTCAAACTGCGGTGTGGGCTGGGTAACCCTGGCCCGAGCCTGAGCTTGCTGCCTGCTTGGCTCCTTCCAGCTCGGCGGAGCCGCCACGTGAGTACCGCACAGCCTGCTACGGCCCGGTGGGGTGCCTCTGCTCTGTCAGTTCCTTTTTACCTCAGTTATACCTCTTGTAATTGTTTTAAAGTGAAAATTCGGCCTCGGTCAGTTGTTCTTGCTGCTGTGGGGAAGGAGGGGGTTGCTATTCCACACCCTGAAAAGAAATGACTTGTTGCTTTTCAGCAGAAGGCTTTTCCCCCTTGCCTTTGTTCTAGGAGACAATGGGGGAAACAAAAGTGTTTTCTATGTAGAAAGGCATAAGCACGGGATCGTTTTTTATGGGCAAACTAACAAAAAGAAGTCGTTGAGGTTCACCCTTGGATGCGAGAAGCTCACAGAAATAAACATTCCTTTTATGAAAAAAGGAGGCGGCAGGATGTTTTCCTGCCGTTCAATGGGGGTCTCTTTTCTAAGCTGAAGGAAACACAAGACTTAGAGGGCAAGAAGAGTGTAACCAAGAGCACCTGCCAAAACAAGAGCCATTAAAATATGTAACATAAAGATACCAGTTTGCTCTTTCCTTCCCATAAACCTGCTTTCTCTCCCGCTTTGCAGCGGGCTCGCTGCAGGTAAAGTCAACACACAGATGGCTTCCGGGGACGGGAGGAACAGTTTTGGCTCACGATGGACCTTGTGCCTGCTCCTTAGGTTTCCTGAAGCTGCGCGGCTGTGAATCCTGGCACAGGAGGGGGCTGAGGTTTAGAAACAAGCATTTGCTGCGAGTGAGGAGCCTTCTAATTTCAGCTAAAATACAGCTGGTTCAGTTTCCAGTGCTCACCTCTCAGAAGGAAAGACATTCAAAAATCAACCATCGAATGATTTGTTTTCTTTTTGAAATGTGACAGATTTTTCTATTCTGAAATTTTTATGTTGCCTTGTTCCTATTTTATTTTTTGCATACTCCTTTCACCTTTATATTCACCGAAGGGTTGTTTTTATAAGTATATGTTTGTGTGTGTATATTCTTGCCTAAGGACAAAATAGGACATTCTGGATTTTTAGCAAGTCTCTGCCCTATAGCTGCTCTTCACTTTTTGTTTTTTTTGGGGGGGGGGGGAAGTGGAATGAAATTTAAAAGAGAAAACCTGTTCAGGGTGAGGGGCAGACTGCTGCTGTCTGAGGGCATACCAGTAGTCTGGGCATGAGGAATGGGCCCATCAGCCAAATCCTTTGGTAGCTCTGATTTCAGACTTGCAGAGCTCGGGTTTTTGTCTTTTATCATGTGCACGTGGAAGAAAAACAAATGCGTAAGACAAGTGCAGTATGTATATTTTGTAAATCTCATTTTTGTAAGAAAATATGTATTTATGTTTTTACTTGATTTTTTTTTTTTTTTTTTGAAGGTCTGTATGAGGCCCTGATTCATCCCGTGTACAGATCACTAAATAAATAATTTTTAATACAAGGGCTCTGATGAAGTTCTTTCCATCTTTGACCACTCAGCAGGTTATAGAAGGGGGGAAGGGGGGCAGCTCTGTGAGTGGTGTCTCCCCTCCTGCTTTGTTGTGGGAGATGCAAGAGACTTCTGGGTGAATGCACTGAGCAGAAACTCAGCTGTGATTAGAAACTGGCCCCTCACAGCAGGCTACAGTTTTAGACCATTTAAAATGTTTGCCCTTGCTTGAGATACTTGCATCCTTACCAAGTTTTCCTTCCAGGCTCTACTGCTTGCTGAAGGTGATCTGATAAACCAGTTTCCTTATCTGGAAAATAAGGATAATGCTCTCTTCCCATTCCAAAAGAACCGAGAGTGAGAACCAGAGGGTGCTATAAGTGCTGTAAATTAAATCCTCATTTCGATGGGTGGGGTGTTTTAGGGAAACACTCAGGAGTAGGTCCTTTTAAATAGCTTTCAAATGGCAGGGTTTTGAACTGGCTGTTTTCTCCCCTAGCACCTTTGTTATCTCAAATTTTGTTCAGGTGAATTTTACTTTAATCTTAATAGCTTCACCCCGCACCCCCCCCCCCAGCCTACATTCTTTCTTATCACAGTCATCTGAAAGCTGATTGCTTCAATGGAATGGTCTATTTTACTTCGTTGTTTTTTTTAACTGAAATGAATGTTTAGATCTCAAGCTGTGTTGCTACAATCATGGAAAGTGCCCCAGCAAACATAATTTTACACCTATTAAAGGATGGCAGTTTCCAGCTTTTCTCTCAAAACTCACAATGATTTCAGCCTAGTTATTGGATTCATCACCGTTCCTTTGCCTTAAACTATGCCTATACTAAAATTTAAGCTACAGAACAGAGATGTAGCTAAATGCCATCATGGTAGCTGTGGAGCACAGTATTGTCTCATTTACTGAACACAGTGCGCAATAGTTGCACTTTCAGGGCACTATTTTATTTGGACCCTGCTGTCAAACACAACCTTTCACATTGACAGCACACGAGCTACTGATTCAAGTTCTTTTCAGAGCTAGCACCATTCATGCTGACTCTAGAAAAGCCACATCTTTTATTTGAAAACACCTCTAGTTGCTCCCCAGAATCACTCATTAAGTTTCCTTTCTGAAAAGGCCTTTGCTTTCCTGCAAGTCAGGCTGCTTCAAACTGCTCCATGACATGCGCATGCTGATCATTGCTATGGGGGGTTTCATTCCACTCACTTAGGAAACCTGAACCTTTTTATAAACATTTCCTCCCATTAATCCATCAGTGCTGGCTGGAACGATGGAATGGCTGGAACAGCTCGTGCTCTGAAAGACCAGGAACCGATGGGAGCAGCGGTGTTACTGACACCCCTGTACTGGACAGCCACACCTGCATTGCTAAACATGCAATTAGTCCTTAATACATTATGGACAACTAAGCCCGCAGTTCACGCATGCAGTCTGTCCTGCTGCTCTTCTCTCCACTCGGCACCCATTCCTGCTAGCTGGATGAGAAGCTCCATTTAGGTGTGATCACTACTACCCTTTTGTCCATATGTGGAAAAAATTAGACTTTCAGTTCATGAGACATTCATATCTGAAAGGAAATGTCTCTGTTTCCACCAGAAACAACTAAAGCTGAATGCTTTTATTTCAGTATTTCCTATGAGGTACTTCTGGATTTCAAATCACTTATGCAAAACTATCAAAACACTGGGATTTGAGTTGGGTTTTCAAATTTGAGATTGGAGGTGAAATTTGATGCTGCTGCTGCTGTAAAGTAGAAGCAACTGCTACTCACTTTTAAGCAGATGTGACTTGCATTGAATTTGCTCACAGTGGAAACAATTTGGAGAATTTCAAGTAGTGATAGCGTCTGGCCTTCTGGAATAAAAATCTCAATCACCATTATGATAACAAAGTGATAGTTAAGTCTCAGAATGGGGTACAATTAAAAAAATCTCTTTGTGAAGCTGACTGGAGAAAAAGGAGGGAAACTAACCCTGTACTAACCTTTGCTAACCCCTGCAAAACAATTTTGTTTTCACTAATGTTTAAGTCCACTTTCAGTTAACAGTTTTTTAAGTTTAAGAAAAGTTTCCTGCCCTTCACCTTTGGCTCTTGTCTATGCAGCATTTTTAGTTTACAAGATACTGGCAAGTAATAGTTATCATTCATCAAGATCTTTCTATGTTTACGCCATATACTACATTTTCAGGAGAAACACATAGACACTGGTTCTTCAGTTTCAGAGACATTTATGTTACTTTCTAGAAGAAAGTAATATTATTTCAGGCAAGCTAAACAGGAATCTTTAACAGTTCTAGAGTTCACCAATAGCAGCAACTGAATGTTTGCCTCCACAGAAGAAAGTGCTTTTATAATACATCAGTGTTTGTCTGGGTTTATTTTTGGTGGAATACCCACACCAGCGATTTAATGTTTTTGTCTACGTACTTCACCCACAACCAATGGCTTTGCATGCAAATAAAAACCACACATCTCTGTGTTCACCAGCTGGCAACAGTAAACATTACTTATAATTTCACATGGGTTTAGAAACCAAATTGCTAGCTTGGATCTTAAATAGTCTTTTTTTTCTACATCTCATTCTCACTTCCTTCCAGACCTTACAGGTACTGTGCATACACTCTGCTCTCCATATGTGCTTTCTATTCCTGCTGATTTTTAAAGCCATGAATTCAGCTGAAAGAAATTCAGTCTGTTGCTTGGAAAGGAAGAGACAGCTCTGAATCTTCAGCGTTGTTCACGACTGTTCCCTGACAGACTATTGCCAAGTCTATATAAACCGGGGTAATTGTTTCATGCCAACATGAGCGTGTGGTTTTGGCAGCTACAACACTGCACAGGAAAACATAGGATTGAGAGAATAAATATAGCACAAGGCAAGTTCCCAAATGCCCCACTTAGAACCAACATATTTTGAGTAAGATGATGCCCAAACGCAAAACTGAAATATGTCCATCAGAGTTTAACACTGCTCAGACAACCAGTTTGCACCACCGTGAGACGAGAATGTGGGGAGGGTTTTGATGCTGTTTAAATCCGAGGGCAAAGGTTGCCTGGCTCAGGTGGCTGGGCACTGCTTGTCTCAAAACCAGATGAGTGGTAGTAAAGCACAGCACTTTCTCCTAATCTAGGTAAAGACTGGGTTCAAGCACAGCTTTACCACAGCAGCAGCCAGATAGATAGGATTTGATTGAATGATACACCATGAGGACAGGCCCAAACAGGGTCATGAGTGCACACTCCTCTACATTGCTTGCTTCTCTCTGTATAGCTGGCCTAACCATGCCAGGAAACTACGGGACTGGGATAAATGAGAATATGGATAAAAAGCAGAAATAAGCAGGGCCTAGAGCACATTTTTAAATAACAATTGTAAATTGGGGGATCACTTAACCATATTAGTCAGGAAATCCTGCTAGCAACAACTTGTCCATTTTGGCTTCCCCAGCTGTGCCACAACTCCGGTTCGTTATATGTAACCCTTTGCTTAAGCATGTTACTCTTACAAATACACAGGGGAAATCAGTGTGTGCCACCCAGAGGAGTAGTCTATATGAGGAGGCTTTGGCTGCACAGGTCTTGGAAATTAACCCCATCGTGTGGCTATGAAGGTAGCCATACTTTTGCTATTAAGAGTAGGATCTCAAAGGCTAGGATGACAACTAGAAAGACAAAAAGAAAAAAAAGAGGTCCAGTTCTCCCCTACCTCCAGCTTTACTGGAGGCACTGGGAATTCCAGCACTGTTCCCAAACCAATTTGTGGGAAGGCAATGCCATTCTCAGGGCAGGCAAGAAGTAAGATTATTCCCAGCGTGTTGTTCTTTTCCTCAAGCTAATACAACAAGGGGCTGGAGAACAAACTTGTGGTGGATGGGGAATTCTGTCAGGAGTTGTAGCAGGAGAAAAATATGTTATCTGGCTCGGATGGACACAAAAGGGTGTTCTAGCAAGTAGACACTAATCTAGGATTTGAAAGACAAGTGCTTGATTACCTGCACTGTCGCAGATGGTGGACAGATCACTTACAGCCAGACTTTCAGCAGTATTCAAATGCAGGCAGGTACATGGAAAGCACTTTCGTAAGTGCTTAAATTCTCAGATGCATGCCCTGATAATTGACTAGAAAATCCCATCTCTGTCTCTAATTCCTTGTCAATAAAATTGGAACAGTGGCACTTACCTATATTATAGGAATGTTGTGAGAATAAATACTCTCAAAATCAGAAGACAGTAAATACAACAATAATAGGGTTTGTACCAATATCTCTGTCAGATCTTTGTTCTATAGTGTGTTGGGGGGCTCCCTCCCCATGGCAGGGGGTTGAAACTACATGATCTTAAGGTTCCTTCCAACCTAAACCATTCTATGGTTCTATGATGCTATGTTTTGCAAGTAGGTCCCATTCTGGAGAAAGCCACATTAAGAACACCAACTAGGATAAATTATTTGTATGTTTTCCAATAGCTTATCTAAAACCAGGCAGACCTTAGCACATGCTTTCTTTCACAGGAGTATCACTCTAGTCAGGGCTCTAATCTAAAGTGTGAGAGGATATAAAGACACAAGTAAGGTAATTAGAAAATTACACTGAACTGGGCATGCATGAAAATCAACAGCTGTTGACTGCAGTCAAACAGAATGGACTTGTGTTATATTGGTGCTTAGGTACGGCAGAGATAAGGAGCTGGACCCATTTATGCTGGTGCTATAGTGTGCTTAGCTCTTGCAGTACTACTCAGTCTCTCATTTTCTATATGTTATAAACATGGTTGTTATCATTATCAACAGGCTCCATGACACCTCTGCTGATGCTCTTTAAATCATTTCAGCTCACTTGAGCTTGCTGCAGGCAGGGTCTAAATGATAATAGTAGGCCTAAGGCAGTTATCCAAGGTTTCATCCAAGTCCTTAGCAGTGAAAAGCCACCTTTCCTGCTATGTTTTCACTTCATCTCTTAGTTCTTCAACAGTATTTTTCTGTTACCATGACCTCCAACAACATTTTTCTCTTTACTAAAGATGGCCAAGTAGAAGGATTTGTTGGCTGTTTGGACATTTTCCTACCTCAACAACAGGGAAGAGCACGAGACTACTATACTTCTTTCACCAATAAAATACGGAGGCATCTAAGCTGACTGGGGCAATCATTTGTATGTTGCCAGCCTTTTCTGTGGGAGACATCTGCACCCATTCACCTTCACCACACATCAGGTTTTCATTGCTAAATAAAGTAAAGCAACAAACCAAAAAGAATTCCTAAATGCATCAAAGCATGCTCTAAGTTATAGCAGCACCCCCCACCCCCCCCCAACCCCCCCCCCCGCAAGCAAACAAAAATGTAACTTATGGAAGACAGTCTAAAGGAGCTACTTCCAAAAATATTTACCTAAAGCACAAATCAGATCAGTTGCCTGACATGGCTTCCTTTTACAAATATTCCATATGTGTATACATGTGCGTGCACGTAGTGTGAGTGCATACTAGTGTAACAGCTACAAGTTACAACTATAGGTAAATCTCTCACGAAAAACGAAGCAAAGAGAGAAAATCAAAACCCTTGCCCAGTGCAACTCTCTGCTAATTAAACACTGGTGTTAACTGCAGTAATGTGCCTGAACCCTGTTCCCTGTGTTTGTTGTGGTGCCTGCACGGGCTCTGGATTGCTCAGAACTTTCACATTCCCACAGAAAATGAAACCGCCTATAAAAGGAATGAAAGGCTGTGATATGTATATATATCTATAGGGCTATTTTTAAAGAAAAGATTTTTTTGTGTGTGTTAGTTCAAAGCCAGCTTTGATTATCTAAAGGAAAAGTCAGCCTTTAAAAAAGGTCAAAAAATAAATATAAAGATGGAATCTTTTTTTATTTAATCCATGATGAAAAGCGCATTTCTTATTTGCAATGCTCCTGCCTCTCAATTTTTAGATTATCTTATTTTATCTTAAATTAAGGTCGAAATGTAAAAGTTTCAGGCACCATTTCCCGTCCTTCCTTTACGAGATGTGCAAAGCAGCATTCCATTAGGGCCAACAGCCAGTAAAAGGGATGTCATTTGACACCCTTATACAACTATGCATACCAGGCTGGAACGGAGAGAGAGCGGGATTATGTGAGTGGATAGAAAGCCCTTCTAGAGAGAGGATTTACTCACACTGTTTTTCTTTACACATTCTGCTCACTGAAGATAGTAAATCAGCTATTGGACTTGCAGAAACAACTCTCATGATGGCTAAAGAATTTAGGCACAAAGTAGATGAAGGCAAAGATCTGGCCTCTCTACAGCAGCTCATAGCAACCATGGGAAGAGACCAAACAGCACCCACATCCCCAGGGGCTAAACAGTGCCTATGCCTGGACCGTATTCCTCTTCTAAGGCATGGATAAGAGGTGGGCTGGGTTTCCAGAGCCCAGGCCAAATCCCACAGTAACCTTCTGCTTTTATGGTAGGCTAAACTGAAGTCCTGGGTCTGTGTGTTATAAGACGCCAAAGACTGTACTTTACAGTTGCTGTAAGGCAGAAACTGTTTTTTTCTGGTAAGAAATCCCTTATCTGCAAAGATTAATTAATTGGTGAATAGTTTTGCTTTGTTTTGAAGGCACAGAGCTTTGTATCACTGCCCACAGACAAGGATTTTGCTTTCTACCTTTGAGATTCCTTCAGGCTTTTGCCATTTGACTAACAGAGTCGACATCAACTAACAGCGCTAACACTTTAACTCCATGACTCTCATTTTCCTCAAGTAAAGAACTTACAGCACAGAATTCTGAATCAAATCTTAATAGAAACCTCTAAGCAAGAGAACTGAAAATAAATGTTTCTCAGAAAACAATCTGAAGAGACACAGCAATATCACTTGAATGACTCTTCAATTTTGCTATCGATTTTCATTAAAACTAACTTTATTAACAACATGTCCTCTGGTCAACATGCCACCACTGCCCCCAAACTTAATACATTACTTGAACACAGACATTAAAAGGAGTTACATACATAGAAACAACCCTGTGAAGGACTGTGTCATGATAACTGTTATTTTCACAAGTTCCATCCCTCAGCATCACCCCTGGCCACATCTTATTTAGCTGGTGAGGTTCTTTGTAGCAATACCAGCCCATTTTATTTGTCCTTAAATGTAATTCTTCAGACAATGACATTTTTATTGGTAAATGAGAAACAGTGTGTGCCAGCAGAGAGGGCTCTGACTCAGACAGGGCTGACTAGGGGTCAAGAGACTGTCATACCGTTCCCAAACTTGCCCATGGTCTGCAAATCCTTCCAGTCATCCTTACCTCCATTTCTTTTTTGGCCCTTCTCTAAATAGGATCATGCTTTTTGCGACAAAAAATGTCTCTATTATCCCTATGTATGTGGTGGTACTGTTCCCATCTTGCTGCAGCCCTGATCTTGACGGGGGCCTCTCAAATTTGGCACAATGCAAGAGGTTCCAATTAAAAATAATTGATCATTAAGAGGCAGAGAAGGCTGGCGCTTTACTTTCTGTCAGGAAATAGTCAAACACTAGTGGCAAAGTAGAGACATGTGTGATGACACCGAATCTTCCCAAAGAAATGAAAGTGGGAAGTGTCACTCATCACCTTTTGGGCTTTTGTGTAACATGCATAAGGAATGTTCCAGTCTCTGTGGACTCTTCAGATGATGGGATTTAGTGTCACATGCCCTCTTCTGCCTGTCTTTTTTCGGTTGTTGTACAAAGTGTTGCCATGTGGGGTCTGTGTGATAGTACATACTGCAAAGTCTCCAGCTGAGTGGGATCAGTGCTGGCCAGTGGGATTGTCAGTTGGCTGACTATCCCCTAAAAATGAAAACCAGACACTGAGGAAACTATCTTGTTCATAAAAGGAAAATATTTATCCGCAATGAAAAAAAACAGCCCCCGCCCTCAGAAGTAACTTGCTGGGTATTTCATTAAATGATCACTATTGAAGTGACTAAATAATTAGGCAGCAGAGCAAAAAGGAAGCCCACTACCTTCCCCACACCTCCAAAATATGGATTTGAATTAAGCAAAATAATTTTCCAGTTTACTCTGAACTGCTTCAATTGGAGAAAAAAACAAAAGGGAAAAAGTCTGAATGTTTTGTTTAAATTCTTCTTAAATGAAGCAACTCTAAGTTTGAATTTGAAATGCACCCAAAAAGAGTGAAAAACATTAAACAACCTTATAAGGTTCAGCTGGAATTAAGGGGCAGACTAAGGGATGGACCAAGGCTAAGACTGACAGGTGAAATCAGGAAGCTGAGCTTTTGGAACCATGGGCAGTTTAAGAGAGATCCAAAAGTCAGTTTGGCCTACAGCTTGCCTCATGTCACTGAGAAAGTCTAACCTACTTCACCTGTACCATGTAGACCCAGTAATAAAGGAAATAAGGCAGCAGATAGAACGTTTTGCTTAATGAGATTAGAAATGGCATATAGGGAAAAGTATTTGTGGAGGGCAGAAAAAGAAAGGAGCAATAAAAATAACTGAGACCAAGCCAGAAGAGGTATATGGGCATAGATACAGCTACACATACATTTGCTTTTCTTGGGTTTCAGGCTGGCCAGAAGGAAAAACAACTCCAGTACAACGGCATGCTTCAATGCCTGCTCAGCCCAGCGCTTATGCTAACTGTGCCTGTCTGCTGGCTAATGCCATAGGCTGGCTTGCAGACCGGGCTGGCTACAAGCCAGCTATCCTAGGGCCTGTGCAAGGTGAATGCATGACTGCTTGCCCCAGTCCAGGCAGGTGTTACTCTGGGATCCCTCACACCGCGTTATTAACAGGACATACATAGCAAAGTACTGCCTCTGTCACCCAGTAAGTGTTATGAAGTGCCCAGGCTGCAAAGTAGCACTTAGTCATACATAGCTGCAGTAGCATCTCCAATCCATGCTGACTGTAAACTGCTGCGGTCAATGTGATCACATATTATATTCCTCCCATAAACTTTCAAAAGTACGAATTTTGCTGACAAAGAAATTCATGAAGGTTGCCAGGAGCATGGAGTGCCTTTCTAGAATGTCAGTCCTAGCTATTCCCTTGGAAACCAGTAAACAAAGAGTTAAGATATGAGCAAACACAACCTTAACTGTGCTGTTTGAGCAATGCCCCAATATGGCCATAACACACTGAGCCTGTGCTATCTCAAAGGCAGAGTGCAAACGTTTGGGGAATAGGGCACATGACCACAGGACAGTCTGAAGCCTTCTCTTTGCAAGGGAAACTGGTCTGTGGGGAGGCTGCCAGGGACTGGGGGCAGTGGTGGGCTGACACCCACTTTGTCCAAGAGACAGCTAGTCTCTTCCTCAGGACTAATACATAGTCACTTTACAACCCTCATCCTCGCAGAGTACTGCAGGACATTGCTCCACCCTCCAACACTGAGCCCACTCACCATCCTGCCAGCATCATTGTGCTTTTCTGGTAGTGCCCTGGGGAGGAAGAGCTCTAGGTGCTGCTATTATCACAATTCACAAAGTCAACACCAAAAGGAGCCACGCTACTGATACTGAAGCACCCATATGAACAGAGGAGGCAGGGAAAGAGGCAACCCACCTTCCAGAAAGACAAAGCCTTTCTCGTGCCCAGCAGTTTTCTTGTATCACAGCCACAAAGCAGCCAAGCACTCCAGCTTCTCCAGCTGGAGCAGAACAGCTCCCACAGCTGACCTGCACAATCCACCCTGGTGAGGGCATGGGGAGGGCTATTCAGGCCTTGCTTTTGAAAAGGTTTGTGGCTCACCACATTTCCAAGATGGAAAGGTGTAAGATGCTAACAGACACTTTGCTGCTGTGTCAGTTAAGGCACGGATGGAAGAGGAGAGAGTGTGCAATCTCTGCTGTAGCACAAACGCTGCCCTGAAATGTGTGGCCATAGAGAACCCTGCTCAAACACTCTTAACCATGGCAGGGGTACACTCAGAAGTGTTGTGCTGGCCCTTTTCTCCATTTATTTCTCGTTCTCTGCTCCCTAGGAAGCTGAGAATCACATTAGCATCTTCCTCTTTTTTGTCCTACTTTGAATACTGACTAGCTAGCACCCATTATTCTGTGACAATGTCCCATCTTACTGACATGTCTTGAATATGTACATTTTTATACTGCTTTAATAGTGCTATTTTAAACTTTAAAGCCTGTCACTTGTCCCCAGGAAAGTCAGATGGAAAATAATGCTATTCTCTTATTTTTCTGGTCTTCACTTCCAAAGTAGCAGTCCCTACAGCAAGCCTCTGTTCTCCTGGTGGTAAGAATATCTGTAGCCAGTCTGCACAGCACTGTCCTGTGACTACAACCAAAGGCAAATCCTAGTATTGCAATTCCAACACATCTGTAGCATGTGAGGGCTTGTTCTGTGATCACTTACAACCCCTTGATTTGGAGTTTTGGCTGAGCAATGAATGCAGTATCAAGTGAGAGATAAACACAGACATTGAAGACTACAAAGCTAAACACTATTCATGTTTGTTCCTACCTTCGTATGGACACAGTATGTACTAGTGTGTCATGGAACACTAGTACAAGATCAAGAGGTAGACCACAACACTGAGTTTTGAATCCAAACCTCCTCCAGTCCCTGAGGCCCAGAATCAGGTCTCTGAAAACAGGCACATTCCTACAGTTTGGGCTTTCCCAGATTATCTCATAAGGGGGAGAAATTTTCCATTACCATATACAAAGAGCCAAAATGCAGAAGCTGTCCTACAGCAAGCTGACAACAGAATCCTCATGCCCCTTAGAAATACTTTCCTGACTCAGGTGTGAGCTGCAGACTGTACACACAATCCCAAGTTCTGGGTACAAAACTCAGTCAACTGGCTCAGGAAATCAGGCTAAGGCCTGTTCTGCTTGACAAAGAAACGCCCTACAGTAGAGCTGGCTAGCGATAACCAACATGATCTGCCTGCATTTCATGTATAAGAGAAAAAAGGCTAGTGAAGACTGCACAGTGTTGAGTTCTAGAGCTGTCCTTCCTAGTGATAACCACTGCATTTTCATCAGAGAATTTGTTACCAGCAAATTAAGAGCTAACCAGGATGGAGGGGAAAACATATTTCTTATTTGTCTCCTCATGCAGTTAAAAAATCCTCTTAGATTCAGGTGTAAATGTCCCTTCTCTTGACCTACAAGGTATTTGCCATACTGTCTGTCTCCAGGGTTAAAAATCTCCCTGACAGTAAGAGCTTCTGCAAACACTCCCACTTTATCTGCAGAGAGTGAGAATCCCAGCAGTACTAGAAAGAGATATAAATGGAAACTGTTAAAAAAAATCATTTAAAGTATCATGCGGCATATGCTAAGAGTAACAGTGATTTCTGGCAAGAATTAATTAAACTAGATGAAACATTTCTGATACGATTTGTGCTATCAGATCATTTAATTAGTGCTGGCTTTTAGTTCATCTTAACAAGCTTCTGTGAGGGTGAAAAAGAAATAATTGTTTATTCAAATGGCAATAATTTGGGTTTCTTTAATTGATTCCTAGTGTGAAAGCATCGATTCCTGCTGTTTGCTAAAATGCTGGGTAAAAAGTTCCAGCATGATGTCCAATTCCAGAAGGCACTGAGTCCATTCCCCACTGCAGCCTCCCATCTGTGATCTGGCCTGCTTCAGCCCTATCATTTCTCCTGTCTTGTCTGTATACTGCTGAATGCTGAGGCAGGACGTAGCTACTGTCGAGTGCTGGTGGGCTTATTAAGTATTCCTATGCAAAGCTGATGATGTGCTCATAAATAATATTGGTGGGACTGAAATCTGTTTTCTTTCCAGCAGGCTGGGTATTCAGAAAAGGAAATGTTTTTGAAAGAAATGAAAAAATCAGACACCCAAAGAGTGTCTAAAAGGGAAGAGGTTTTAGATAACAGAAAACCTTTCTTAGAAAATCAAAACATTTTTTCTATCACTCAATTTAATTCACCAGTCCTTGCTCAAGGACAGGGAGAGAATTGATTTTGCTTCATTATCAGGATACAGTGTAGAAATGTCACTGAGCCTACAAAGACACATATTAACAGTTTCAAAAGTGGGGCTGGTTACTCCTGTTTCTGCTGACCCCTAATTTGTTGGGCGCCAGTCAGTAAAAAGGTCATAGAACTCCTGCTGGGTAAAAGGTCGTACTGGACTAAGGCATGCAAAGAAGCCAAAAAAAACTCCCCCCCCCCCCCCCCCAACCAAGCAAAACAAACAAATATAAAGGGCATTTCTTCAGTTTGAAACTCCATGGAAGCATATTACAGATTTATGCCTAACCCAATGCTGAATTGTGGGTCACTGCTGTAAGACCAGAATTCCTTACATTACTTAATCTAATGAGGTTCATGAGAGAATTAAAAAGGCCCAGTTTGTAAGATCTAAGGGGCTGAGACCTTATCTGCACACTTTCCTGTAAAGCTCCAGGTGCACTGTGAGATCTATATCATCAGTTCCATGCTAAAAACTATGTTGTTTAAAACAAAACAATCAAAGGCTGGAAAGCAAAGCTCTCAAATATCATGAAGCAGCAAAGCAAAGTTTGCCTAATGTAACCTTCCTTCAGCCTCCGGGTTGTGTGGTATAATATACTGTTTCAGTCTCTGACCAGGTACTGCCCCCACATTCATTTTTTTGGCAAGAGCCCCTGCTTCACTCCAGGCACAGGACTGACAGTGCTGTGCATATAAAGAAGCTCTTCAATATTCTTTTTAATCTCAGCTCTTCAGCATGGGGTGCCAGCTTCATCCACTACAAACTATCGCAACTCTGCATGAACAATGATGCTTTTCCATTCTGTGCTGGTTTTTCTTTGCTGTTCAGCTCCAAAGCCCCAAAAGCTTTGCACTAGTTAACACATCTATTCCCAAAACGTCCCTGTGAGGTGAGGAAATATTATCCCTAATTTAGAGAGTAAGATTGAGTTACTTTCTAAAGAGAAGTCAGAAAGAGGCAGGAAAAGCAACCAGATCTCTGGAGTCCCAGTCAACCACCTAAATCATCATTTTTACAACAGGCCTCTGGCCTTTATTCACACCACAGAACTTCTGCTAGAGGTTAGGCAGCAGTGCCAGAGACAGCCCCATTCACTGACATAACATAAATCTACTCCCATGACTCGAGACCAATATATTATATGACCCTGCTCGAGGTTTACTTGGGGTGAAATTCAGTCCTATGCAGAGGGCCAGCATTTACATCTTTTCTCAGAGGTTTGCAGTTCTGTATATGCCTCACACTTACCCTCTGATCCTTCTCTGGAAACAAAGAAGTCATGCTGCTGATCCACTAGACACAATGATCACATGATCAGAGGCACATGTGTACAGACTATGATTAGAAGGGGCAGAGTGAAGGTTACACTGGCTTTTTGAAAGCTCTTCGGTAATCTAAAAAGTAGCAAGTTAGATAATAACACAAACTCTACATTAAAAGTCCTTTTACTCAACTAATTAAGGAACAAAATAATCTCCACCTTTCAGCCATCATCTGTGTAGCAGGAGTGTGTTCTGTACACTTGAATACCTTTGACCTGCAAATCAAGAGCCTTTTATCTTCTTTAAATGAATGTCTTGCCAAGTGGAAGAAAGACCTCAGATTTTTTCAGAGAGGTACCTGCTCAGTTATGTGAAGGAGAAGACTGATACAGCATACAGGTCTCATTCCTTCTGCACTTTGCCAAGTTCATGTGTTTTCATCTATCCATCTGCATGGCCAGGGAAGCTTGTGAAAACCCTTAAGCAGCGGAAGATCCCTATCCCTGTATGTCCACAGGAGATTTCCAGAACTTCATTGCTCCACAGTTCATAGCAAAGCAGCAGACAAATAAAGAATGTTTTCCAAAATCATAATTGAACCAAAGCAGATATGAGATTCACTGGAGCAGTGACATCTTCCAATCTCCCTGCTAAAGTCACATTTTCATTGTCTGCTTTGAGGCTCATCAATCAGTCCAAAGGTCAAGATTGAAGTGCAGCAGAAAAAGTGTAACTCCTCACACACATGCATGCACATGCACTTCCCTGGTCTTTTGAAACATTCCAGGAGTGGGGGAAGCAACAACAACAACCCCACCCCTCAGTTTCCAAAGTAAATTTACCAAAGCAGATATTTAATGTTGAAAACAGGTTGGTTTTATAGTTCTAGTACCTGCCATGGTCTCCTTTTTTTTCTGAATGGGTTTTAATCAGTTTAAATAAATGTAATGAACAGTTGCAAGTGACTGAAGAAAACAGACCTACCATATTCAGAATGCCATTCTTTGTTGCTGTCATTTCTAATTTCAGCTTTTGAATTTCTTCATTTAAAATATGCTTTATATTTTAAAAATATGCATAGGCTTTTCAGGGTGGCTTTTAGCCACGCAGCTACTAAGCATCTCTCATATATTAAGGATTTATTTTTGTAAGAGCCTTCTGAATGAAAGAAGACTTATTCCCACTTGGCAAGTTGTGCAGCTATTGTACCCTACTGGTCCCATAGCTGTGGCTGTAAGATGTCACTACATTTCCAGTCCCTTGCCTGTATTCCTGGGGTGTCTGGGAGAACCAGGATGCTCAGGGTTGCAGCAAGTTGCAGCAGTGTTGATGCAGGCAGCGAATGCTGCAGCCCAAACAAAGTTTCTGCAGCTGGCTTGAGATGGTGAATTAGACACTTGGAATTTAAGAAGCTGGGCTTCTCCCCTGTTTGGGCAAAACTTAGTTTTGCTGCCCTAGCAAAAGGGGCTAGTGTCAGCCTAATGCTGAGCTCACAAAGCACCTACAAACAATCACAGAAAACAATCACAGGAAGTCTGTTACTAAAAAGACCCAGTGCAGGCTCAGGAACCCACCAAGCTAATTGTTAGAGGTGCAGAGTGAATTTTAGAGAAGATTCACCCCAGGTTGCCTCTCTCCTATTTCTCCTCCTTGGCATCTCCTATTAGCCAGTGTTAGAGACTGACTATAGGCTTAGGTGTGTCGCCCTTTGATTCAAATCTCTGTAGCTCTGCACTTACACCATTAAGTTATGCCAGGACTTTTCAGCCTCAAGGAAAGGCCAGGGCAGAGAGCAAGAGCTGAGTCCTGAGCCTTGCTAAGTTGCACTTGCTGCTCCAGCTGTCCTGAAAAGACAAGGGTTCAATGGCAGCTGGGCTCTACCCTGCTCACTCTGCTCTGCCCTGGCAGCAGCAGCTACCAAGACAGCTTCCCTGGGCTCTGCCACAGCCAAAGGATTCACCACAGATTCACTTCTGGTTTGGCTGCCCTTGATAATTGCCTATTTTGCCTATACCCAAACCTTCCCAAGGCCACACAGAGACGGAGGCTACACCCAAATTCCAAGTCTCAATATAGTAGCTTAACCACAAGACTGTCCTCCCTGTCTTCTTTCTCAGGCACATATTGCCTCAGTGTCTATGCCAAATACAGCATAGTGTCTCACAAGACAAGGTTTCCTTCTCCTCTCTCCTCAGCTTCAAAGGGATACGTTCACTTACTGTTTTAAAACAAGGGATAGCTCTGGGAAAAGCTCTATGAGGGGACTACAGTTTACCTTAAAACCTAACCAAAGCAGGCACAAATTCAGTTTCTGGCAGGGTATTTCATGACTACGTCCATACTGCTGAAGTTGTTACATACTATCCAGCCCACATTCTTAAATCCATGTTCCCTCTCCTGCCTAACAACACAGAGATAAGCAAAGGAGAGGGTTGTCTGGCCTGTGTGCTCTGCCTGGTAAACAAGTACCAGCATAGCACAGAGATTACAATGCACACACACACTGTCTGTCATTGTGCTTACACTTACACTCACCTACATCTCTGCTCTAGCTGCATCATTCCTGTGGAGTGCAACAGTCTCTGATGGCTACAGAACACCTTCCAAGATAATCTCCAAACCTAGCAAAATAAGGCAAGAATTTCTGTCAGCTACTGAATTGATGAGAGCTTCGGTAATTCAAAAGGATAACATTTCTAACAGCAGAAGCAAAATGCCGGGTGGGCTAATGCCCAGGCTTACTGATCTGAACCCCAAATTCTGCCAGATGCAGGCAGACGTGATTTCTAGAGGCTTTCTCAACTTTTATGCAAAGTTTGAACCTCCAGAAATCCCAACATATGTAACCCTTGAGGAGGCTTAATGTGAATTCTTTGCTCCCATTGTTCTCCTGTTCACATGTTGGGAGACTTCTTCCTGCTTCCTCCTTGTCAGTGGAGACAGCTTCAACAATATGGATTTTATTGTACACCCCCTACATCCCACTTCTGCCCCTTGTCAATAGCACAGAGGCCCAAATGCCATCTCAGCTGCAAAGAGGAAATGACTATTCACAAGACACAAAGGTTTATGGATTTCTTCCTAACAAAAGATTATTTCTAAGCAGACTCTTCATGTACTGATGCCTCATCTCTTCTAGTAGGAAAGCAGACAGCCCCCAGTGTGCCCAGCACCACCAAGTGAGAGCACTCTTCAGGGCAGGTGTACTGTGCAAGGTAGCCTCTTAATCTTCTCACATGCACAAGCACTATTTTTCATACCAGCTGCATCTTAAACACTCAGTTAAGATGGTGATTAGTGGTGGTGGTAGGGTGTCACAGTGGGAGCTTTCTTAAGAAGAAAAGGCTTTGATTGAGCCAATGAAAGCTGTTGCCAGGGAACCAGATGCCATGAACACACCACTCCAGCAGAGCAAGAATACAAACCATGTGAGTGCTGGACTGAGCTTTAAATGCATTTGCTGGTTGAGGCCTGAACACATCATTAACTCTTTCAGTACTCAAAAGAGTTTACACAATGAATGGGGAAGATGGGAATCTGATACAGACACAGAGGAGCAAATATCTCCCCATATCTCTGCATTACACCCTGTTGATCCAAAAGAAAAACAAACTGGGAGGGGACTTTTGACCTTTAGTTTTTGACTGACAAAGGAGACTTGTTTGTTTTGTAAAGTATGTAAGGAAACTTCTCTTCAAAGTAACAGTTTTACACCAATGTGAAAAGAAATCAGATAAGTGCCCAGATAACCCTATAAAAGTATTAAGCTTGTTTTTAGGCGGTGTTACACATGAAGTTTGATGTGCACAAAGTGTTCATCGGTCAGTTCCTCAGCAAGAGGAACAGAATACCTTAGATTCCATTTTTTCCCAGGTTTGAGCTGGTTTCCAACACAAATGTTACCGATTTGAATTTTATCTGATCAGTTGCCAATTTGTTTCAAAGTTAACTTTCCACTCTGATTACTAAACAGCCTTGTCCTCCACCAACAGAGCATTTTTTTCCTAGTGTAAATTCCACAGTGCTCTGCAACCCTACCAGTAAAACGCAGCTAAAGCTCTAATTAAAAATCATGCCTGCCATATGTCAATTCATAAGAACTAAAATTAAACTAACAAGGGGCTGTAACCAAAACTTTTTTTTGAACACAAGAGCCTGCCTACTCCATTTTGAATTGGTAACATGTGGAAGCCTGGGTAATTCTTGCAGGACAATGACTAGTCCCAAACATTTTCATCTTCGGGCTTCCAGTTCCAACCCAGCACAGGTTCCTAAGTGCGTAAAGCTATTCCTACTCCATAGCCCGAGTGAAAGCCCCTCCATTCCTGTGTAGCCAGGGCTGTGCTTTGATTCCACAGCGTTGGTAACAGTGTTGAGCAAGTAACATGTTGCTGGCAATATTACACCGAACTCCCCCTTTCACTCTCCATTTCAGCCTTTTTATATCCTGTGGTAATGCCAGCCATCTATTGAGCTACGAGCTGGGGTTCAGTGTACTCCTTTTTATGCCTCTCCCACAGTGCAGAAGGCCTGGGGGGAAAGGACATAGCAATACCATTATAATGCTTAAGTGGCCATAAAGTCCCAGTGTGAGTTCTAACAATCTGGACATAAAGGAGAATAAAAATTGAGCCCCTCAAATTTATTCTAGGGGATTGGCAAAAGCAAGTATAGTGCAAAGCTGATTTAAAATTTTCACACAAACTCCTGTGCCAATTCCTGCCCAGCTTGCTGATGATGGAGAAATGGGTTCCTGAGTACCCACTGGCCATCCAACCAGACATAGCATCTCACTGTCAAAATGACACCATTCCTCCCCCCAGAGCCTCTTGGAGTCCCAGACAGCAGCTATACAATATCTGTATTGCATAGGTGAGGACTGGCAGAACATACACACCGTGCAAACTACAGTGCTGAAAAAGGTACCACAAGCTCATACAGAGCCCTTCTGTCTCCCTAGATTCTACAGTGATTTACTTGATGGTCCAGAGGCCTGTTGTGGGCTTGGCCCTGAGAGCCCACATTAGGTCCTGTGTTGCTGTGAAGAGGGGCTGCCTGCCCACTTATAATTTAACTTCTGGGTTTAATCTGCAGATATGCAAGCCAGGCTTATTGCAGTTGTTCCCACTGCAGAGCCCCCATCACGGGCAAGACACAAATGCCTCTTTACAAAAATTCTTGCGTAACCCCCATAAAACTGGGAAAAACAACACTGGAGCTCAGCTTAGGTTAGTAATGAATAAGTGAAGAACTGGAAGAGATTTCTACAGGCAGCGCAGAGTTATCTAAACACAACTTTGGCAATGCATGAGGGCTAACAGCCCAGTTTTCTAACCAGTTCCATACAAAATCTCTTAACAATCAAAACCAGTCAGTGTCTGCACTTTGTACTTTGAGCCTAAAACATACACACAGCTAGATACTGCACAGTGGCAAAGGAAGACATTCTGGTGTGCTGGCTTAGTGGGACATCAGGATAAAAGTGTCACTTACTGAACAAACATGAATCCGTGGCATGTCAGTGACCTCTGCAGAACTCCTGTCAAAGATCCCCCACAGATGTGGCCCTGCTCAGTTTGCAAGAGCAAACAGAACTGCAGCACAAGATGGTATTGTTACACAGGCTAATATCCAGTCTTTTCACTACAAATACCTGCAGATGTACTGAAGTTAACCATCCTGGAGAGTAACACTTAACACTGGCTATTGCTGTCCCCCTCCTGCAATGTGTTGCTCAGCCCCTTGCCAAAGACAATTACCCCAAGGCATATGTATTCCTTACACGCACTCACACTCATGCTGCTTTGTTAGAGGAACTTAATTGAATTTACAAACTGGAGCCTTCAAGAAATATGAAGTGCAAGATGTAATTACTGCATTTACAAAATGCATTTCCCTCCTTTCCACATGCATCAAGGTATAACTCTCAGTTGACATAATTCCATGTTCTCCCCACACCAAGATCCAAGCCTCAGTGCAAAGATTATACCTGCTCCAGGACAAAAGTGACAGTGGCCTATAGGACATGGAGACACCATTTGTTGCAGCAAGCAGAAGATGCACAGCTAGTGATGCAGAAGAGAGTGGGGGAAAAATGAGAGCTTCCTGGACTGAGGGAGCTGAATGCTGCCTTGACAACTGGACTTTGTCCCCAGATATGGCATAGAGTCCCTGTGCTCAGTCCTCAGGCTACCAGGTCCAGAGCCCTTTGACCAATCTCTACAAGTCCATCCCCACACTCCCCTGCAGCCCATGTCCAGTCCAGTTCAGTGAGTCTCCACTCATTCCTCAGTCCTTCCTTTTCCTCCATGCTCAGCCTCCCCAATGCTCCTTATGTCTTCTTCCTCTCCTTGGCACTGGCAATAGATTTTCCATTTCCTTTCTCAGACCCTGCTCTGGTTTCCCTTGCTCAAATTGTTTCCTCCTTTGCTCTCAGGCCCACCTACATTCAGGTCAGCATCTGGTCCTACTTTGAGTTACCTTGTTATTTTTTTCCCAAGTAAACCTCTCATTACAATCACTGTCTCAATGAGACATACTCTGATACTCACTGAAAATGCATGTTTTCCATAGCTGTCCCATACAGATCTATTATTTCAATTGTACATTATTCTGAATTTACACACATCTGTTTTAGTAGCATTTAAAACAGATCTGATGTAGCACAAATGCTGGATTTTTAGTTGTAAAATACATAACCTTCTAAGATATAAACTAGAAGTACTCACTTATACAACTGACAATTATCAAAAGCAATTGCTGTTACAGCCCCTTCTCACAACATTAATGAAATTTAATTAAGCACTACTTAATAACTATGTGGCACAGCGCTGGAGAAGAATTGCTAAAGAAATGCAAAGCAGAGAATCAGTGACAGGCTTTGGAAGTAAATTTAGATTGCTATTCTCACCTAAATCTCTGTTTTCTTAATTTATGTTTGGCTCAATTCATTATAAAGTCATGAAGAGCAATCATGCTCGGATGAAATTTATCCTAAGCTGGGGAGAATTTGGAATGGTTCTGCCAGTACAGGCTCATTTCTCTTGCTATTCTGTTGTGGAAAGTGTCATTTTTGCCAACTGAAGAAAGCAGCTTCTCTGTTTGAAGACATATTTGTTTTGTACATTTTCTATTGCTGTTTGTATATTGTAAAGCACTTCGAGCACATGTAGAATGAAAGACACTGTATAAAATAAAGTTAAAAGTTGTAGTGTTGTAGTATGTTGTAAGTCTTTGTACATGGCAGCAGGGGGCACTTCCACAAGATGATGCTGAAATGCAGTTGACAGACTATAATAGTTTGAAGGCCAGGCAGAAGTGCTCACAGTGTATTCACATCCCACTTATAAAAGCAGAGCATGTTTGCACTGAACAGTTCCTTGCCCCTCTTGTTCCTACTAAAAATTCCCAAAGCAAGATAAGTAGCTTAGTGAGAAAATTCCTTTGAACAAAGTATGAAAAGGGTGAAGAAATGCACACCTGAGCACTGAAGGAAATAAATATCTGAATAGGTCCTCCCATCCCAGTGCTGGCCTGGGGGTTAAAGAACAGGAACTCCATCACAGGAGCTGGGAACACAAGTGAGAGGCTGAGACTCTTACTTTCCTTTGCAGTTACCTAGGAAGCTCTTAGGGACTAAATATTTTCCATTTCAGAATGTTAACTAATGTTTAAATAATCCTTCTTTTCAATGAAAATCAAAATGTGATCATGAATGGTCTAACATTATAAGAGAGATACATGTCTGCTGTAGCTAAAACTAGAGCATCTTAACATTATTGTTTGGGAAAAATCATTGTATCTGTGTTATTTAATGTCAGATGAATTGGTAAACCTGCTAGTTCTAGGATTTGTGTATGGCTTTTTTAAGCCACATCTGTTATACTGATTTAATATAATACTTTGAATAGCACATTCCATCAGAGTTTCACAGCTGGGAATAGAACAGACTCATTTATACAACGCACTGCAGCTTTGTGATATAAATTAGAGCCACAGTCAAAGACAGAGCTTTTTCCTGTGAGTTCACAACAGCAGCACTCTGCACCACGGCCCTAACCTGATCATATTTTGATTCAGCTACACAGAAAAACTTAAGCCTGCAGGATGCAGATCAAAACTTCCCTCCCAGGTTCAGCACTGCAGTTCCACTGGAGTCAGAGAGGCTAGGAAGAAAGCATCAGCTTTTTGTGTATTTTTCATCTTGCCTTGAGGTAGATTTTGAATCTCTGCTGTACCTCCCATAAGAATCATGATAGTTCACCCTATTATGCATTGCTATAGGAACAGTTATGCTAAAAATTTAACTTTTGGTCATTGAGATCCAGAATATGGCACCCTAACCTTACATTGAAGAAAGTATATGAACACCCCAATTACAAGGATCATAGGGAAACCACTTCTTTATTCATTGCAAGAAAGCAGAGTTTCCCTAGAGAAATACTGTATATTTCTATTATGGCTTTCTCCCAAGTGGTTGAAGACAACTCATGTATCAGGGTCCTTGTCACTCACCTCATTCAAGGCACACTAATAGAAAACAGTCTTAAAGCCACTATTTTATCTACACCCTTTCTAGGGCAGACATTCCCCTAACCTCTGCATGCATGGGGATGCATCTCAGGCTGAGATGGACTTGCCCAGCTAGGATAGCATAATTTGTTTGAGATGTGTGTCTGTTGTTGCCTCTCCTACAGCAAAGTATGCTAGAAATTCTGAGGGAAACCCCAGGTTTTTTAAAGAGTCCTCATATTTTACATTTTACAGCAACTCTCTTCACTGTGAAATTAATCTCTGCTGGTGATGACTTAAGGGCTCATGTGAGGAAGAGTAAAATTTCTTGAGCTAGGAGAAGCCAGATTTATGTATTCACAGAAAATACAGCATAAGAGAACTGTAGACCAATTGGAATACTACAATAACACAGGTATTATCTCTTTAAGTGTAGCAACTACCTGACCTACCTGAGGCCAGGGCCATGTTCCTGTTCATGGTGCACCTCCGTTTCTAAAGAGATCAATTATACAAAGAGAAAAAGCAAATGGAAAAAACATTTTAAACAGAAATGTAACAAGCTACAATTGCCTTTTATTCCTAAGACATTTGATCCCTGTACTAGTACACGTCAAATCCATTCCCTTCACAACTAAGAAAAAAAACAAATGTTTCACAATAATAATGGTCATACATGAGATGCAACTCTAGTCTGTGACCCACAGTCTTGAGGAGCCACTGTGATACAACCCACATTGAATACAGGTGTGAATATGATGGCTTTAGCATGCAGCCTTGTCAACAGACATCTTAGTCACATCTCTTAGCCCTACTATGTTACTATGCGTAACACTGCTTGTGTGTAGAACACTTGTGTTTTATGTGGTCAGGACTGCCCCTGTGGATCTAACTGGATCTAAGAAGTGCCCTAACTATAGGAAGTACCCTAAAAGCACATATTTTTCCAATTTCTGTATTCCATAGCCTACCAGACACACTGGGCCCCATAGAAAAAAATGTGAAGTATCCCTGAAGCACTTCTAAATGGTCACCCTTTGTAAATCTGTAAATGCAGAAGACTGGGCCAGGGCTGTTTCACCTGCTCCTCAGCACTGCAGGCAAAACAGACTGATTGCAGGGCTGAAGGGCAGCTGTGGCTGTGGGAAGAAGAGATGCAATGGAAAAGAGCATTACTGGCAAGAGAGGGAAGAAAAAGCTCTGTAGACATAGTCTTGCTGCTCCTGCTGTCACTTGGAAAAAAGGAGGGATAAAAGCCACAACAGCTACTCTCAAGTAAGACTCTAGCACTGTGGTAGCAGCAGCAGCCTGGCATTACATGGGTTTGCTTTTAGGCAAAGCAAGCTGCATGCTCACAGTCACTGCCCAACAAATCTGCTGCCCTAAGCAAATGCTCACCCTACCTTTGCCTAGGGCAGGACTTGCCTGGACCTAATCCATAAAACCCTCTTGCATTCAAGAAGCCATCAGTTCAAGTCCCCACTGAAGTCACGTAGAGCGTTGCCAGATTAAAAGTGGGCAAAATCTTGATGATTAATTCACAGCCTGAACTTCCTGTTGTAGGTGGTCTATTGGAGAACACCATGGCTCAGGTCCTAGCTGTGCTGTACAGTAATTCAGTAATTCTTAGGCACATATAACAGAACTTCATTTGATAAATTTGCTGATGACAGCAGATAAAGCCAAAATGGTGAAAGCATGTAAGGATAGAATAATTTCCTGTGTAGTTAGTAAGCCACAAATTGACAAACTCCAAATTGATTAAGGGTTTTGATTTGCTTTTTCCCCTCCAATGCCTAACCTACGTTTTTCCATCTCTCTCAGGATCATTATAACTGGAAGTCTCATGAAACTTACTTCCGTTTTAGCAAAACTTCAAATGCAAAGCACATCATGAAGGACTGCTTGGGTCTGCCTCTTCCAGAAATCTACACTACAAGAATGGTTGCACTGGTTCTGTACTCTGAGAATCTAGCTGAACCTTCATGGAAAAAGGGAGGCAGAATGGGCCTGCAGGGCCACAGGGATAGAAGAAACCACAGATCAAGTTGCACGCCCTCCAAGACTTGACAAGAGCCATCTTGGCATATGGAGGATAGCAGGTAGGAACTAACAGATTACACAAGGCCCCTGGCTCTGCTCCTCTAGAGCCACAGCAACACCCTGAAAACCTCAGAAAGACTGCTGCTGTTCACTGATATTAACAAGCTGCTAATAAACCTAATACTCAAACATATTCTTTAGCATCATCTTCCCATCTTTCCTTTGAAAGTTATCAGCTATAGTTCATTTGTCATGATTAAATTTGTACCTGTTCTCAAGGTTTTAAATGGTGCTGATATGGTCGCTATGCCTTCACAAAGGGGGGCTTATTTCTCAAACACATTGCTGTATGGAGAGTTGCTTTCTTTGAAGCCTTCATGGAGACAGAATTTGGCTCTCATAAAGTCTACTGGAATTTTGCCATGAGCATCAATAGAACCAGTTCATGTGCAGATTTTGTTTCTACGAACCCTGACAAGGAACAAACCTTCTCTACTTCAACTGAAGTGGAAAAGTTTTCATGCTAACTAGCCAAGGTTTTTTTTCCCTTTGGATTGGAAAGGAAAGTGTCAGCCATGTTAACGTGATACTTATCATACTGGCTCCCATATTTCTCAAGTAATGGTATAATATTCAAAGCAATTACATAATAGAATTTTGTATTCTGCATAACTCATTGCTATTAAAACTAATAAGCTACACCCATGCCAATGACATGATTTTTTTCTGCAGTGCAGCAACTCCACTTTGAAAAACAAAAGCTAAAAAGCACAATGAAGCTTTTTAAGATGATGAGACTTATCCAGTAATCTCTGATGGTGTGAGATATTGTAGAGCTACTACTGACATTTGTCTGGGAAGACTGCTTAACTCATTCTTGGCTCCACCATCAGTGATGTAATGAGTTCATCCCAAAATTGGGCAAGAATTTTTTTCCAACATCCTACATCTTGATCTGTGTTATATATACACCCAGTGATACATTCACAGATGTCTGTGACAGTAAATTTTCATATTAAGCAAGCCCATGCTGGGCCACTTTCCTGATGACACAGGATATTAGTAAGTTAAGATGAATATCAGGTAGCAAGGATCCTTATCCAGCACCATATATTTTCATACTCTGACAAATGCTTGAATACTTCTTGCTTTACGAGCCAGAGCTGACCAGACAGTTTAAAAACCAACCACAGGTTGGATTTTCTACCAACCATTTATTAGTAGTTGTTCATTTTGCTTTCCTATGACTTTGTCTCCACTCTAAATGGCAGAGACACAACGATTTGACACCGGGCTATGTTGTGCTAACAGTGCCTACAGGACGTAACAACCACAAAAATCTTTTCTCATCATCTGCACTCTTCTTCATAGGTAGAGACCAGAGTGAGGGCACTGACATGGGTTGATGGAGATTATATAGCTTATGAGTATTGCAGCAGGCCTGATAGTGAACTGTGCCCAGTTTCTCACGACAGAAAGGGTCATGCACAAATATGACTTGATGCTACCTTTGTAGTTCCTTGATCCTGGAATTAAGAGACTTAATCATCCCCAGCACAACTAACTTTGCTGCTGCCTAGCAGTCTCATGATAGTAAGGCAGCTCAGGATTTTGGCAATATCTTAACATCTCTAACTAGATCTCTTATTATTTGAGAAGGAAACTAGACAGCTCCTATCTTGACTTTATAGCACTTCACTCTGGAGTTTCCAAACACAGAAGGTATCCCTTAGGAATTAACCAACCCTGGAGAGTATGTAATAGGATGAATTTAACTAGACCTGTAATTTCTTATTCCTGAATAAAGTTAAAAGCAGCAGGATAGAGACAAGGATCTGCTTCACAATTTGTTAAGAGTCAACATTTCCTTGTTAAAGCATCTCTGGATATAAAATTGCAGTAGGTTGGTCTTAAGATTTAAATGAGATGCGAGCTGACACTTTCCAAATACATTTTGGAAGTGCACCCTGCAGGTCTAGGAGGGCATGGAGGAAAAAGCAGAGATACTGCCTTGCAGAGTCTGCCACTAGTAGAAGCTGACAGACCCACCCCCAGACAGACTGCCAGACCTGATGTTCAGAACCACTCTCAAGCCCAGCTAGCCATCAGCAGCTGCAGGTGCTCTAAAGAAAACCCCTTTCTCCACACAGGGTAGATGTTTCCTGAAAACAGCACTGGAAGGAGGAATTCAACTTTAAATTGGGAAATAAATTACAGTGTGACTATTTTCCCTCAAGTCCTGGCACAGCATCTTAACAACCTGTGGTCACAGCCCCCAGGGCACTCTTTTACTTGGTCAGCTGTCTATCCACACTATTATTTATTCTGTTTCATTCAAGAAGAGTAAATATAGTCCTGAGATTCTGGAAGAGGAAAACAGTTCATAGCATTTGCAAGTTGTGTGCCTGCATATATATGTGTGTGTGTATAGGCTGTACCGGTGGAGAACTGAGATTTTTTCTTCCTCTTCTATATGTTAACTGAAATTAACTGATTTATTGAAAGTCACACAGAGCAGGCATAAAAACACTGCTCTGGCACTCAGAAAACTTGGGTTTAACTAAATGATCACAACCACTGAAATACAGAGAAAGCAGAGCCTTTGACAAACAGCTGCATCAATTGTGCAGGAGATCTGACAGCAGACAGCAGGTCTGTGATAAATCTGGCAAAGCTAATTAGAAGTTAGTCAGCAGACAACTCTGCAGTAGAAGGATCTGGCTTTGTCTTAATCCTATGACATGCTGTTACTGTGACAGCTCACAAGAAGCAGCTCTGCTACCATCTTTGGCAACCCTGGTAACCTTACCCCCAAAACGGATCAGCCCAAAAGGTTTTTCAGAATTCATCAAATCCATGATAAAGCAGGTTATTATTAGTTATTAATTCTTGAACAAGACTGAGATTGACTTTGGCATAAAAAGGGTAAATGTTCCCCCAAGGTCTAAAGCTCACTTCAGAAGCAGTATACGAGTGGTTACTGTCCTCAAGAGCATGGCCTCCCTGCTGAAGTCTGTCAATAATTAAACAATCTATCTGTTCAGTGGTAACTGGACCAATATGACCACTGGATATTATGCTCTCTCTCTCACATGCATACCCAAGCCATCAACTGGCAGCAGTGTTTAGTTATTGATGTGACAAGACTGGAAACAGCACTTTTGAGACCACTGACTTGCATACTATTTTTTAAATCTGTCTTTCTTTTCTGCTTTATTTCTCAGTAGCCTACAAGGTGCTTGTAAAATGATTCATGCACAAAGCAGTTAACTACAAAATATTAAAAAATAAAAGTGGAAAGCTCCATTTATTTTTATTTTTATTTTTTTCTTTTTAGGAACTACATCTTGCAAAATCATTTGAAAGCTCTGATGTTGCCTCATGGATGTTCTTATTTCTTGATAACCCCAGTTTATTATCTAAACTTCAGAAATATCCAAAGACCTCATCCGTATTGTGTAAAGCACTGTACAAAGACATAATCAATCAACAATCCTGTCTTCTAAGAGTTTATATATGAAATTGCAACCATGAGAAATGCAAACACATATGCCAAAGCCTAATGTTATTTGTAGGTAAAACATTAGGAGGAGCCGAGACTATTTCAGCGCTACCACAACCACATAGCTCAGGGTGAACAGCAAGAGCAATGTTTAAATCACAGGAAGCGATTTGGCTAGTCGTAATGATCTCAGATACCAAATATTCTGCACAAAATACTTTGTTTCCCAGCAACCCTCAAATTGCTGTTAAAATCTTAATCCTACTGCTTTACATATGATACGAAAATTTGACCTTTTATACAAGTGCATACTAATAACAGCAGCTGAATTGTTTGAAAGGTACAATAAAACTCAAAGCTATTCATATTCATAAATTAATATTTTTCATGTTACTAATTAAGAGCATTTTAACAAGCACACATGTGCCCTGCATGGGCATGAATGACCGCGCACACACATACACACAAATGCTTTTCAGTTCTAGCATTTGTGTGAACCTTGAGCTAGCTCTATCATGTCTTACATAGTAAGATAGCAGAGATAAAGAGTGAACCTTTACAAAGGCAGACTTTAATCAGTCTTCTAATCAGAGTCTGAACTAATGAGGAAGATCTTAGTGCAATCGAGATAGCTCTTGCTTAACTGCATCTGACATTTTGGAATAGATTAGGTTCTAATGGTCTACGGCAGAGCTTTCTCTTTAGGAACCTTGGGATGTCATTAATAAATATTGGCCATCGTATAGGGACTCCACACCTCTGCAGCTGAGACAAAACATCTTATAGGAAATCACTGCCTACTGTGTTGTGAACCACATCAGTGAAGCCAGGCAACATCCATCAAAGATTAAAAGAGCAGAAAACGGAACACTGCTGTGACCAAACACTTGAAATCATGTGCCGACTGACACAAACAATTAGAATTCAGCAGGGGTATTCTCAGGCATTCACAAATCATGACTGCAGGAGACCTCAGGAAATGGGGCCACGATTAACCCATCCTGCTGTCCCCAGCCATAACAACAGGCTGCTATGGGGAAGAAGCTGCAAGGTTTCTCTTCAGAAAAGGCAGACATTTTCCGGAATTCTCAACTTCTGATCAAGATGTAAAAATTAGTCTGTTATACAGAGAGATCACAGAGGAGGAAATACAAGCTTAATTCTCTGGGTTTTGAGCAAGAAGGAAGATCTGTATTAGGGTTCTCATTTGGCAGCAAGGCGAAAAGCTCAAAGGCTGCAGGCCTGGGGTCTCCGAGAAAGGCAGCTGCTCTTGCTCCCCAGCATCTGGTGACAATCTCAATGCATCTTTGCAGAGCACCAATAGGCTGTATTGGTTAGGACGCATCTTGTCCTTACATAAAAAGCAGATTACTACAGGAAGACAAGTTGGACATTACATTTACTGATTCTGGGTGAATAAAGAAAGGAGAATGGAAAACTCTTTAGAGCACCAGAGCATGTGAAAAATTGTACAAACTGTAGGATAAAATTTCTAGGTTTTAATAATATTGGGCTCACAGAAAAAAAGCAAGGCCAAGCTTTTTGGAGTGTTACGTTAGACACACAAAAACTGTAGAAAAGATCCTTTTTTTTACTACTTAAAAATGGGTCAGTTGAACTTAGTTCTGTATTCTTGAATCTGCAGCAAGATACCCTGAAGTAGACTGAGAAGTGAATATTTGAAAAGGATTTTCACCAAAATAAACCAAAAGGGCTCGCCCTGCTGGCTAGCACAGCCCCACTGCCTCTTGAGTACCTGCCCTGGCTCTTGCCTCTACTTGGACACCACAAGCTCTGGTGCTCCATCAAGCCATCTCTCCCATAACCTCTTTACAACTTCATATAGGCCCTCCTGCACTGTTTCAGTATCTGTAGCTGCCTGTGGAGCCGTGCAGAAGGAAGAAGTTCTGATGAGTCTTTAGAAGCCTTTTTTAATGTAAGTTTAGGTTTGCCAATATTATCACATGCAGGCACATTTGCTGGCAAAGACATGCTGACTGACTCTAGCTTGAGCTGAGAACACCCAGTACCTTAAAGGCAAGTCTTGCACATTTTAAGAGGGCTCTCAGGGCTGGAGAGGCTCAAAAGCAGCAAACACCACTGATGTCAATGCAAGTTTTCTACTGCATGGTATCAACCTGTTGTTAGCAATGGCTCTTGCTAGAAAAATTGGTTGAATGCTGAAGAGAAATATATACAGAGATGTAGGCAAAGAATAATTAAATGCAGTAGTTGGCTGCAGTGCAAAGGAAAATGGACAGGCTTCAACACGCCCCCTATACTGTGAAACACTTGGGCAAGTACAGGGTGGCCTGTTTTGAGAACTGCCAATAAATATATTCCATGAATCTACACAAACTAGAAGATGACTAACTGGCAGACACGATTATAGTTTTATAGAATTCATAGTTTATGGAGGTAACTACTGTTTAGAGCTGTTATTCCTACACTTTATTTATTTTTCTTCTAGGAGAGCATTTGATTTTCCATTTATTCCCTTTCAGTTCTTTACATGCTTGCTCACTGGGATGTAGGGATCCCAGATCTTTCCAGCCCATGAAAAGCAACAGGTCTTCCAAGGTTAGTCCTTCAGGAGCCACAGGAGTGACGGGAAAGATGTTCACCCTAATCAGAGAACAAGTATGACACGTTGCAGGGTACTTGAGGTAAGGCAGCAAGACCTCATTAACTTACTTCCAGTTCTTACGCTGCACAGCACTATGACTTGCCCAGATCATTAGCAACACACTGGGCAGAGGCAGAGCCTGGGATGAGGGCCAAAAACAGAGGAGGTGGCTAAAATGAGAATAGACTAAAAAGGTAACTGACCTTGATCATAGCTCTCAAATTCTTACCACTTACCTGTAGGCATCTTTATAAGTGCATTCTGAGTTGTTGATTAGAGCCTATTAACCCATCAGTAGCAGAGAGACGGGACAGACACTGCCACTGAAGTCCTCCCACAAGCATTTCTGCTGTGGAAGGCTCACAAAGGAACACAAAAGGGAGGTATGGCACCCATATCCTCATTTCTTAAACAAACCTGATAACCAGGTTAATCAACAGATTTGCCCATGCTATTTGTCCAACAGGTTCCTCTTAAGGTGCTCTTGAATCTGGCCTAATAGGCTGCACTATGCAGGTCAGTGGCATTTAAAGTAAATTAAAATAGAATTAAAACTATCTTAAGATTTATTTTATATATATACACTTAAGAATAATGCAGATGTTTCTGAAGTTATTAAGGAGGGGTGGAGGGAGTGTTTAAGAAAAAAAAAAAGATATATTGCATCATATAGAGGGAGTTAGAAGAGAAAAATAAGCATTCATGCCCACATTCTTTGCTAGCTGAGTAGAAGGAAAATTGAGTAAACATTCGTTTCGGGTAGGAGTTTCACAGGATCTGGAGTCCAAACCAGCTTCCATTCAAATCAGTGAATAGATACCAACAGACAGGAGTTTAGCCGGACCTCAGCTTATTCTTAACATCAATATACAAAGTGATCGTACTGCATAATTGAGCCTGGTAAGTTAATAATTTTACTGCATGTGATATAGGAAAGGGTCACAAATTCATAAGGGTTTCCAATTCATAAGCTTCCACGCTCTTCAAACTTACCCAACGAAGACACATTAATACAGAAGAATTTGTGTTCTGAACAAATACGTGTTCTCCAGATTTATCAATTTAGCACATCAAAACTATAGCAGATTGCCACAAAGGCTGGGTATATAACAAAGTGGCAAACTTCCAGGCTATTCAGATTCATTATTTTGTTTGAGTCAGCCTCCAACTGGAACCTCCCTTTGTATCACCTTCCCCAGTTCAGTATCTAAACCAGTTTTTGTTAAGTTGTTCAATCTGTACATGTTCATGTAATTTCAACTCCAATGACACAGCCAAGCATGAACAACTCTGCAACAGATACTCACATTTCTGCTGTTAATGGGAGTGATCAGAATAGTTTTAAAGTGTTTTGAATGAAAACTAAAGAGCTGTATTAAGTATTTTCACTTTTTCATATTGTTTAACAAAATCCTGCTGTTCCGTCTATTGAGATTTTTTTTTCTTTTTCTTCCTTTTGTATTTTTAGCAGCAAACTGAAAAATGAAAAAGTGGGGGGATTACAGTTTATTCCCTTTCAAAGTCTGAGGGACTGGAATAGACTGAGGTCTTCAGAGCTGCATTCGTCCCCCAGCAATCTGTAAACACACACACTTATTTATACATTAACAACCTGTTCTCCTCTCCCACACAATCATTTCTCATCAGTTATTGCCAACTTGACTAACATTTTCTGTTCTGCCCTAAGACATACATCTCCTTACTTGCAATCTATCTATTCCAGAGCGTATCAGGAATCCACTACTGCCTCAGGAATATTCCAGAATTTCTGGGAAGACATAACAGGACCTGTATGCTATTCCTGAAAAATATCACTTTCTGCTTGTACCACTATCTTTCTGCAATGAACTAAGCCAAAAAAATCCACTTATATATTGCTCAAAAACCTTCAAACAGAAAACATGATCTAAATCTATAAAATCATGAAGGGCATGGAGGAAATGAATACACAGTTTATTTGCCACTTCTCTAACACATGGAAATGTTGGGGATATTATACATTGTCATTAGGCAGATGGGAGACATTTCTTCACACTGTACAGGTTAGCTGTGTAACTCATTGCTACAACATACAGATCCATGAAATGCATGATTAAAAGAAATAATTGACAGATCTATGGAAGAAAAAAAAACCCTAATGAAGGACTATTAAATCTACAGACCCACTCAGCTGCTGCTTGCCAAGCACTGGAAGAATACTGTATGAAAGCAGTTAATATATTTCTCTCAATCTCTCTTTCCCTCCTAAGCATCCATTACTGACCACAGAGAGACAAACTGTTGAGCTGAAAGGACCTCTGGTCTGCCCTAAGCAAGGCCATTCCTACCCAAGCAGACACCCTAGTACTAGCTGAGGCTGGGTTTCATTTCTCTGAACAGGGAAGCTGACCTGCAGCAACAGCACAAAACTGCTCAAATTCAGAGACCGTTCCAAGCCAAGGATTTCTTATATGCTGCTGTTGAAGTAATGGAAAGGCCATATAAACCAGAGTGTGAGGAAAATTCCTGGTACAATGTGCCTCTCCCTACATCTGCCTCAGGCTTTTAAAACTCATTTCCATAGTAATTTCCTTCTCAACTTGACATTGCTTTGCTCCTAGTTCAATGAATACCTCCCCTGTTTGGTGAAATTCCTGCTAGGATACAGGATGTGAATGCTTAATACAGTTTGCATTCAAATTATGTTCCTATGCCTTCTTCAGGATACATAGTTTTAAATTCCAAAGTACTGGTCAACACCTTAAAGAAAAACAAAATTGCTGAAGCAAAACGCCATTTCCTGGAATACAGCATGAATTCCTAATTAGATTATAACTTAACCTGGGCCCATGCACATTAAGAGAGTAAATAAGGAGCTTTCCATGCACTGTTCAAGTATCAAATCTCAATTGTTGTCCTTGCGCACAGACTGTTGAAGCCCAGTCCTATCAATTTCTTAATGAATTCATAAAGCAGTATAATTCAGTTGTCACTGGATGCACGGGGACAGATAGAGATTCTTGCAGCTAAATTCACAGCCTATCACCTTACGAGGCAGCACAGCTGTCCCAGTGCTGGACAGGGATGTAAACCCACAACATTTCAACCTAAAAACTAAGACTTGCTCTGATCTTCCACAGATGCTGCACTTCTGCTTCAGGCCTCACAAACTTCTTTCTGTTCCTACAGGACATAGTTATTTATCTGTAAAGGAGCCTGAGGATCAAAAAAAGCTTGTAGAAAACTATGGAAACCAAGCACTCTAAGTAGAAATAAAGAATAAGGAACTTAAAACTTATTCCCTTTCTTTCCTCCTCTAGCCATACAGTCTTACTCCCTTTGTGCCTGCTGTGATAGTCATTTGATTCATGGAAGAGCTGATTCAGCTCACTAAACCAGCAGAAAAACATCCAAGCCAAGAAACAAACATGTGAATAGAACCAGAACTTAAAAAAAAAAAAAAAGAATCACATATATATCTTTCTATAAAATATCATTTTGACTGGAAACTGGGTGTTGGAATAAACAACTTCTTGAGAGTGTCTGCTTTCTGCAGAACATTTCAGGTTTGTAAAAAAAAAATGAAGAGAACCTTCAAGCCAAATGACAGAAATTCAAAGAAAACATGGAAATCGGCCCCAGAAAAGATGGAACAGCAAATCGCACACTGTTCTGACCAGTGCTCCTGTAAAAGTTGTCCTTCTCTTCTCTTCTAGAGCACATGTCTGAAAGGTGTTCAGGTCTCAAAGACTGCTGTGATAGCACAGCACAGGAATGAGCAGAACAATACAGAAAATCCAAGGGACATTGGAACTCTAAACAAACTCATGGAGGGCTTTGTTAGGAACATCACTATCAACATCTCTCATCTTCTGAGTGAGAAATCCCATTTTACTTTCTATGGAAACTGTTTTCCGTAAAGAAACCAACCCTATAATTTTAAGAAAAATGTATCATTTTCCATGCAACATAGCAGGCATATTTGTCCTGAATTTGATAAGATTCTTGAAGAATGACATGGCTTATAAACATATAGCATACAAAGAAACATTGATTTGATGGCCACTGCTGTCACTGTTAGCTGTGACAACAGAGCTCAGGGAATCTCTCAAGTATACACGACCTAAAGATTACGGCTGTGTGTGGCAATGCTCCATAGAAAGGAAGCACTGTTGCAATGTAACATAATTAAATGCATCATGAGGAAACATTCCTCCCTCCACAGACACATCTGGAGTGCAGTGCCTTTTTTCCATGATACATTCAGTGGCAGAGTAAGCCTCCCAGTTAGAAGCACTGACATGGTTTTCTCTGCCATTCTTCTTTATGCCATCTCCCATTCATTCATAGCTAAACAAGGGTATGCTAAGAGCCAGGATGTTAATGTAAAAGGACTTAATGAAAATAGCTTTTCTCCTCTACTCCATCTGCCACAGACTCAGAACAAGATGTGATAATGGAGGAAAATAGAAAGTCCAGGGGGTTCTGGGTTTGTGTACGTTTGGGTTTTTGGGGATTTGTTGTTTTTTTTTAAATGCTTTTGTAGTTAGAATAGCTTATAGGATGGTTTCATAGCTTAAGCGTGACACATAAAATATGCACAACTGAGACAAACCAGTGATACATCTGGTCCAGGATCTGCTCTCTGACAGTGGGTAGTATTGGACACTTCCCAGGAAGGGGCCCAAAAATGAACAAATAAAGAAATTATGAGTACTTAGTTAGTGGACTGCCTGTCCTTGAGGAAAAAGTAATTCTTGAAAACCACTAGTTCAAGACTGGCCTCTGACCTCAGAGACTCACAGAATTAAAACGTGTAACGAATAAGTAGAGAGTTGGGTTTTTTTAAAGAGTTGTAACTTTCCAAGTACTTCATGTTTTGAAAATAAGGAGAAAGAAAAAGTACATACTACTGTTACTTTATTGCTGCAGACAGCAATAAAATGCCCGGAAGGCTATGTAGAGGTATTTGTAAGTCCATACCTAGGGCTGATCTAAGCACCTGGGATAATGACGTTTGAAATACAACAGTAGCAAGTGGTGTGACTAGAAATATGCCAAGGAAAAGCACTTAAAGCCCCACCCCATGCTATGAAGATGAGCAGGGTTGTTCCATGACATCATTACAGTGCTGTAACTGGGCTGTACGTCTAAGGATATATTCTTGTTAGAACATGATCAAGGTCCCAGCCATACTGCATATTTTAATCATGCTGTAATTGCATCAGGGGACAACAGTAGGATAACCAGGTCCTGAGATGCAGACATATCTGAGGTGGAGTCAGAGAGCAAGGGAATATCCAGGAGTAGAAAAGACAGCACAGTTGAAGTGCCTTAGGGTAAACAACTCGTATCTGCCAGAATGTCAGAATAAAATGGGGCTTGGATAGAAATCCCGTGATAGATTTGTCAGTGCAGCAGTTTGATGAGTTTACTTGCAAATATAAACTCATTAAAACTTGCTCTGGTTAAAAATCAACCAAACACTATGCCTTGCAGTGGAAGCAAAAGAAGTATGCCTTATAAGAACACAGGAGTGATGAGACTTTATCAGAGTCTGTATCAGAGGCTGTTTGACTTTTCTTATTATAGTATTCCTCTTGAGAAACCTATGTTTTTTGACAGCTGGCTACTCCCGTAAATGCACTGGATTATCCATTTTGTCTTGCCTTTACCCAAAAGGCTGTTCCTACTATACAATGGTGCCATGCCTCTTCAGGAAGCTCTTTCTACAGCAAACAGTGCTGCAGAAGAGAGACAAATCAAATAATATAGCTGTGCTTAGAAAGGAAAAGAGAAAAGGGAAAAAGAAAGAAAAAAGAAGAAGGATACAAAGGCAAGCATTTGTGTTATATCGGCTAACAAGGCAACACTTTGGAATCAGCAGAAATTCTTCAGATGCTGCATCAGGCCAAACATGCTTACTTTTATGGTGCTTAGAGTTTGACAGTGAATAAAGTCATCTTTATTCACTGTCATCTCCATTGACCAGCTATTCATTAACTGCCCTTCTTTATTTATGTATTTATCCACACTCTAATAGCCAAAGATTCCATTATTTATCAGGTTGAGATAAAAGCCAGATCTCAGGGTTCAATAAGAATTATAAATACAGCTAATACATGACCAAACTGCAGCCTTGAGAATCATCTCCAAGTTTCAAAACATACAAAACATCAAGCAGGAAGGAGTAACAACAACTGATTGGCCCTGTTATAAAATGTACACTATACAGCTACACAAAGAATTAAATCCAAGTAGTCTTTTCTTTAATGTTAAAAGTGCAAAAGTGCATATATAGGATGCAGGATGACAGAGAATACGTCAGCAGGACCTGAAGCATAACCATGAGCCAGAAGCAACTGCTAACTTGGAAAGCAGCAAGCTCCTATGCAGGAAAGCACTTCAATGTGAAGCTGTTTTTTCACATAGAATATTATTTCTACTCTTTCCCTACAAGTCCATGATTGACCATGGACTGAGATTGAATTCTAGGCCAAACTGGCCTCTTGTTCAACCTGATACTGCCACTACTGTGGTGCTAAGTGATACTTAACCTGGATTTTATAAGAATACAATAAAAAAGCTCTTTGCTGTACTGAACTTTCTTTGAATAAGTCTACAAAGCCAGAAATAAAGATGACAGATTGTTCAGGGAACTTGACATCTTGGGTTTATATTTTAGAACATATACCAGAAACACTCAAGTTACCTACAATCTCAGAAGAACAACCCAGGTTTACATACTCCCTAAGAAACATCTGAGATGCAGTGAAACCCCAAAAGACCTCCTGGTTATGCCTTCACTTATTCAGATGCTGACCCAGCTGATGACCAGGTCTCAGAAAGGTATTGCTATAGAGAAGTAAACTACATGCAAACCATCTTGAGAGATATCTAGCTTATGACTGGGAGAAAGGGATTGTTCCTACCCTGCACTGCATCCAAGCAGTGTCAGCTTTTGCACATGAAATCTGAAGGCATTTCAGAGCAGGTGCCTTAAATTGCTCATGGCCAAAGGTGTGTCAAAGCTCCTTCCCCAGCTGTCCATGTCAAAGTAGGGTAGAGTCTCCCCCTATAGTGGACAAACTTTAAAAAAAATCATTATCAGATAAACCACCCCAATTTCAGGCTACTTAGCCAAAGCTTGTCTGAATGAGCCAGGTCTCTTTGGCAAGTAAAAACTGGGCTTGGATGTCTTGCTACACACTCTCTTGAAGCAATCAGCCACTTCCAAAAGTTTTGCCCATTCCTGCACCTCATATGAGGATAGCCATCTTAGAGCAGGTAAAAGCAGCATCTGGGAGAACCTAGAAACCGAAAGCAGAGTTACTTAAAATTATGAACTCTCATGCTATATACCAGAATTCCACTGAAATACTGGATAGGAAACAGAAAGACAATTCCTTAAACTGAGGGGCAGAGGGATAAAAAAAAAATCCAGCCTGTGGCCAGAGCTGCACTTCCTTTGCGTTGGCTGGAGCAGTGTGCAGCCACCTTTATCTCAAATGCCAAGGTGTGGCTCATGTAGCTAGCACGTCCTGACATGCAATACACATCTAGATTTGAGCATTTGCTTATCAGATGAAAATAGAGCACTGCTTGCTGGGACCCGTAGTCTCTGAGGGCCGTATCCCTTTATAAAAAGACAGAGGGCCACAGGGCACATCACAGAACTCTGCAGATTGCATGTGGCCCTCCCACAGTTAGTTTGCAACATCACACACTGCCAGAAGATAGATCAGATTTGGAAACTGGGCTGCCAAGGCAACAAAGACTGAAAAATATTACAGATTTCTCAGCTTAGGCTAAGCAAAGGAAGAAAAAACACCTGAGATAAGCAGGTCCTCCAGCAGGTTCATTGCACACTTATCCATTTTCCCCCCTCCACATATTAACAAAGCAATAGCCGCGTATTTCATTGTAATCAGCATTGACACAGAACAAAAAAGAAGGGTGGCAAAATACCTTTTCTCCCTTAAAAACCAAACCAAGTTTTAGTAGCCATCTGGTCATCTCCTTTCACAGCAAAGAGTTTAATATCACCGATCCAGAGCACTGGAGACTTGTGCGTGCCAGTCCTCTGGGCCATATATGCACCTCAGCTCCTGCTTCTCCAAGTGAACAGGCTCATGACTCCAGGTCAATAACTAGCAGTATTATGTATGGGGCTTGTTTTTTTGTTGTTTTTTTTTTAAAAAAAACCAAATCTTTTAAGAGTTAAATTACATTTTATATTGACAGTATGACAGATCTGGGGTTACATTACCTGGGATGGCATGGGGTTTTTTACCTGTTTTGCGAAGAAGAAAATAGAAATACCCAGGAAAAGTTTAGCTTGAAGCTGTTTCTCAGCAGTCACTGTTTAATGCTTAAATGCTTTTCCCTTTAAAATGCAAAATTTGGAAAATACTCTTCTTGTCACTTGCTGAAAATGAAAAGATTTTCCCCAGTATACCTAGCATTAATGTGACTCTTGAACAACAGATGTCATACAAAAAAACCCCACAAAATCGGGAGTTTGCAAACTGAAACAGTACAAGAGAGTTTTTGCATGTATACTATAGTCATACCTTTCCCTTTAGTTCATCTCCTGTCTTCCTCAGTTTCCCCACTTCTGCTTGTGCTTTCACAGAGTTCTACAACTGGAAGGGAGCATTAGGAGCCAGTTGCTCTGCCTGCATCTGTAACAGAGGCTAGTGATCAACACTAAAAGTTTTAGTTTCCACATGTGCTTTTCCTTCTCTGTACGATGACTGTCATCCTCACATGCCTATCTGCTCAGGCAGGCGTCAACTGAGGGGAGTATTTCTGATTTGGCTAATGACATCCACTCATAGAAAAAGTGCACCAGAACAACAAAAAGAAAATTCACAGCTGCTTTCTTAAACATTCTGACATATTAGGAGAAAAGGAAGGTCCAGAAAACATGATAAAAATAGTGCAGTATAACACAGGTTATCACCATCAACAGCATAGTCAATGACTTTACCATGTCACTTAAGAAATTTAGCAGAAAAAATTATTAAATAGGTGATCATAGAATGGTTTGGGTTGGAAAGGACCTCAAGATCATGAAGTTCCAACCTCCCTGCTATGGGCAAGGACACCTCACACTAGACCATGTCGCCCATGGCCCCATCCAATCCGGCCTCAATCACTGCCAGGGGTGGAGCATTTACCACTTCTTTGGGCAACCTGTGCCACTGCCTTATCACGCTTACATCAAAGAACTTCTCATCACGCCTCAATAACTGCAGATATACATCTAGGAATAAAAATCAGAGTCACTATCCTTACTAATTTAGGGCTGGATTCCATGTATATATAATTCCTGATCAGCATTCTATGAGTTGCATTCATTTACTACTATGAAAAACTTCAGTCCCATTAACAGATGCCTCCAATTTGAGTAAAATGTCTATTACTACTTAATTATTTTGACTAATAGTTGAGAGAAGAGGAAAAATCTGTGTGGAGAAACCCACCACATAATGAAATCAGAATAGTCACATCTATGTCACATGGAAAACACATGCAATTTTCTCCCCAGTTTCTAAGATTAGAAATGCTAAAGCAAACATTAGCATGTGCTCTTAATTTGGATCTATCCTGGTAGGCTATCCAAGTTGGCAGTTGCCAGCTCAGCATTGCACAAGGGTCAGGAATTAAGTTGTATTTGTCAGGTTCCCGTTACAAAAATGTAAAGATGCCACTCAAGAGTTACTGTGCATTCTGATTTTGCCAAGTCCAGTCTCCGCAAAATAAATACCAAAGAACAACAGGAACTCTTGGAAATTATTTTTTCTAAGAATCTGATTAAGAGAATGAGTCACAAAAACACTGACCAGTATCTCGATTTCATTTACCTTCCTTACTCCAGGAGCTCTTTGTTACACATCCAAGCCAGAGACCAGCAGCCATGAGAACTTGCTGGCTCCTTCCCTGTATGATCTCATTTCTGGGCCAGAAAGTACAGATAAGCAGCACCAGATGGCCATTGGAGGCTACACAGACATACATCAATGTAGCTTCACCCAATCCCCAACAGGCTCTGGAGGTGAGGAAGGTAGAAGCAAGAAGGGTGAATGCTAGCATGAAGGGCTTCTACAAGAAAGGCCACTCAGACTACATCAAAAAAGACTGCCTTTGCTTAATGTTACAACTTCATTTCAGTTATAGAACTAACAAATTCCTATCTACTCAGTTAATCTCACCCCTCAGCAAATAGCAGCTGATTGCAAGCACACCACATAGCCCAAAATAACTTCTGATTGAAATATACCTGAACTGTGTTTTACACCTACGATTTTGCACCATTCAGATGACAGCAAAGTTTGAATACTATCTCTGCTGCAGCATTAGTTAATGCCATCTTTTTAAAAGAGTCAAGAAATGTATATGTAATTGTAATGCTCTCAAATATTTGTTGAACTGTGTGCATTTGTGATGAGATGTGGAAGACAATGCACATGCTTTTAACACTGTACTCTACAAAAATCTTTCTGCTTTTTTAACTGAAAAAAGTTTCAATAGCAAAAATATGCAAACTGAGCAGGAACTCAGCCAGAAGAGCAAGCGCTCTCTCTCCTAATGCTTCGTATGTGCTCTATTGAATGGCATAGCATCCCTCAGCATCACAACCACACAAAATTTATAGCTTTAAGGAAAGATAAATTACAAGCAAAACTATTTACAGCATTCAAGTTAAGTCATTCAAGGCTATCTCAAGCGTATTTGTGCTGCTGTGCAGCTATTTATGTGACTGAAATGCACACAGAATTTCTAGGAAAAAGGTTTTCAAATTAAGGGATGAAGCCCTTAAACATTTTCTATAGCAAATAAATTGTTTCTGGAAACAAAGCGTTGACTCAGAATACACATATAAGAACAGAAGGTGCACGTAATACTTCCCAAGTATGAAGGACAGTAAGGCAGAAATTCTTTTCTATAATCTCGTGATCAACATCAAAAATTCAGTCTTCAACAGTGCACACAGTTACCCAGTGGAATGTAAGACAGAACAGTTATTTCTAAGACCAAAGGAAAAACATGGTGTCTATTACCATTTCTCAAAAGGATACTATAAAAATGCCTTTCTACATGCCCCTATAAATCCAGTAGCATATCCATTACTTCAATTTTGCAGCAGAATCCTATGATTTATACTTCTGTTTAAAAAACACTAATTTAATTTGTTTTAAATTATTACAATTGCTCATCTTTTCAGAGTGGTAATTGTAAAAAAAACAACACCTGAATATGCCTGCAAAAATAAGATTAATTAGATGGCTAAGAATAAATATTACCAGTGTGGAAATCACATCTTACCTTGCATATGTATTTGTTTCTAAAGGCTTTCTTTGCATTATTGGCTTTTGTTTTTCCTGTTTAGTTGTATACCTATTTTATGCAGCATTTCATTGTTTTCCCTGTTATGCCTCTTCTGCTGAAGATGGTGAGCTATGTACTCAAAACAACAGCCCAGCATTAGGTCTCCTGTCACCTACAGATGTAAAGGTCTGGTGTGTCAGGAAAACAGGGCCAGTGCTAAAGCTCGCAGCAGCAGCAATGTCCTTCCAGGCAGCACTTCCAAGACTAACCCTGTAGGGACTGCACACAGTGCCCTCCTGGAAGAGCAAGAAGGTATATCACTGCTGTGTGTTTGTTCTATGAAAGGAATCTATAATTACTGCTTTTGTTTAAGCCATGGAGACTAATGTGATATTTTTAGTAGGAGTCCTGGGAATTCTAGGAGCCTTTTTTATTTATTTGTGTGCAGAGAGAGAGAAAGGGGGTTGGGGATTTCTTTCTCTAAGTTCACATGTGTCAGATGCTAATGAAAAAGCAGGAAAATCAAGAGGAATAGACCTCCTTCATATACCTTATATATACACATCTTTATATATTCCAATATTCCCTTCAGCACAGAAGTAGTAAGACAATACAGGCATGGGTTTGGGTTTTTCCCTCTTTACAAGGGAAGGATGTCACAGCCCCCAGCTTCAGCTCAGTGCTGGAGCCCTCCCTATGCAAACGCAAATGCACCAGACCTGCCTGATGGACAGATCACACTGCATTTTGCACAGAGTGAGCCCATGAACAGGCCGATAGCTACAGGCCATCATGTGCCAGGTAAAGTACCTGGCACTTCTGGCATGGAAGCATAAGTATTGCGTGAGAAGCAGGAAGCCTGGAAGCCAGCAAGGCTTTCATCCACATAATGGGTGAAAGCAGGGCTGGTGAAAGGTGCCACATTCACTGCAAACCACGTAAAACTCTGGCACAGAGTTGACTGCGCTTTTAACGCTCAGTGTGCGGGGCTTGGCAAATCTTGGCAAGAAAGTTAATAACTCACTGAGGAAAAGCAACAGAAAAAAAAAAAGCTCAGTAGTAAAACTAAACTCCAAAGATTTTCCATAAGAAAATTACTGGCAGCAAAGCCACCACATTCAGTGCAACAGGGCAGGTGTTCCCCTGTAAAATACATGCTCTTGTCAATTGGCAGCTTTGGATTCCAGGCTAGGCTCACCTGCAAAAGCAATGGTCAGTTAGTATCCACCCCAGAAGCTACACATACCAGAGAGAGAGAAAAGAAATATACTCCACTCAGAAAGTTTAGAGAAGTGGCAGAAAAGCATGGAAAAAACAAATAAAGGATCCTATTTTGCGGACCACTTTTCATTCGTATATTTTCAGGAGTTGCACACCTATGCATGGATGGAAATACCCTGGTACATGAGCTTTGGAACTGAGCACACAAATTATGATGCAGAGATGCATTTTGGTTGTCTTTGCTAAAAAGACCAAATGCCAACAGTAACAGAAAACAACCACTACATTTGAAATCACCTATCAAACTCGATTTACTTTCATGCTACAGATCACCCAGCCCTTTTCAGCCTCATCATTATCTGATTTACCAGATGACAATGTAAACCATTATTTTAAGTGTCTCTAAGCAGGTGAGAATCCTCCCCCTAAAAAGTTTCTCCTTTGATGATACAGATCACTTACAATGTTTGTATTATGTTTTCAAGAGTGTTATAACAGCACTTCACTAGGCAGCTGCATCATCACTTCTGATGAAGTATATCAGAATCTGTCTAGAATTTGGACGTTCCTGTTCCATTCAGTTTCAATCCAGATGAACGTGAACACAGACAACCCGAAGATTACTTTTGATTCTACATAGGTAGTTCTCAAATTTCAGAGAGTCTTGAAAAACTGAAGAACAGGACCCAGACAACATTTTTCTCACCAAGACAGAGTCCCTTCTGTTCATTCAGACACTTCTGCTAATGTCTGCACAGCAAGCTCACTTGTCCCAGACAACAGGAAAGATCACATCACAGCCATGGAGGGCTTGGGGATGTTGTATGCTAATGTGCGTCAAAGCTGCCTTGTAATTTGCCAACTGCAATGTGTTCCTTTCCCTTGCAGAAAGACTCAAAAAAGGAAGAGGTAGCTAGTTCGTAACCTGCTCAGGTATTTCTGCTATGCGCCTCAGCTAGCAGTGCAAACAATCTTCTGCCAGGCAAGTTATGCTGTCTCCAAAAAAGAGTTGCTTTATGGGAAAGGAGTAGGTCTTGTTTGTGGTAAGGGTCATCACATACACAAAACAATGTCCAAGAGTAACAAATGCAAACAACAAAACAAATAGAATTTGTATCTGCAAGAACTTTTTTGCTGTAAGAAGTGGGAAGGATGCATGTTCTGATTCAATGACATACAATACAGCCAGTGGTTACTGATGCATAATGTAGTCAATGCAGTTTGGTTTGGGGAAGCTTTGAGAGGGAGATTACTGCAGAAGTGTGTGGCTGCATCATTAGACATGTGCACCAGATCAGCTGACCAAGCTCCACTTTAGCTAGAACAGCCCATGTAAACTGCAGTTCACATGCCTGTAAGCATTCTGGACCTTCCCTAGAGCACAGAGACAGCACAAGCCAGAAACTCCTCAGCACTTCAATCACTCCTCAGTCTCTGAATGCCCTTTGCAAAACCCAGGGCATGTTCAAACTGCTGCTGCACTGCAGCTCTATCCTGCAAAGCTGCAGGCAAGCAGGCAGAGGTGAGGCAACCCTGCCCTAGAGGGTATCAATCAACGCCTCATCAATGGATAAAGATGATAATTAAAAAAAAAAAGAAAAAGAAAAGAAAAAGAAAAAGTTAAAAAATATTCTCCCACTTCTTTGCTTTCCTGATATTTTGTGCTATCCTGTTACTGCACTGACACATTCTCTGTGCTGCCTCCTTTTATTGGTAAAAAGGTTTGCTCTGAGTTGTAACAGCCCAAGCCAGGGCAAGTCACAACACAACCAGCTACCAGCAAATGGTATGTTTGTATGTTTTCTCTAACCATACGTTTTTCAGACTTGATGTGGTACTTGATCTGGTACCTGAACATCAACTGTCATGTTCATTTGTCTTGTCTCACTTGCAGTAGCAAAGGTCAAATCATGCCTCCAGTTACACCCATACTCCTCTACAGAGTTCATATCCCCCTCTCCAAATGGTAGAGGGCAAAAACTCAGTGGGGGTGGGGGAAACAGCATAGTGTAACAAGCTGTTCTTTGTTACTTTCTTGGGCAATGTGCAAAGCTGGCAGCCAGCCTATGTTAACTAAGTTTCTTACAAGACCATTTACTAATTTTGCACCGACTCAAAATTCTACAGTCGGTGAAAGTCAATGTTTCCACAACTCACACATAATTTTTGTACATTCTTCTATATTGCCTGGGTATATACGTATGTGAAGGATCAACTTTGTTTAGCTTTTAATATTCCATAATAGAAGGGAAATGCTTCTGCCCTTGCCGCACCAACTTGAGGTTTTTGCCTCTCAATCTTGCTTTAGATGCCTGACTCCACATACAGGGAAGAAGTGGGGCTAAGTGAATGAATATTGCCTTCCTTGTGGTCTGCTGAAGAAAACTTAACCTTCATCTCCAGAAAAAGGATATCCTCATGAAGAATTGCTCTCCTAGAGCCTCTTCCAATGGGTTTCAGAAGCAAAGAACAACTGTACATCTCCAGTATTTGATACCAGAGCCTTCTACAAGCTACAAACCAGGAACTCAGTTAAACACAGGGCACTTTTCCTGATACAATGAAGCATCTTTTAAAGCCTTTAGATTCCTTTAAAGGAAATGGGTTCAGAGTAAAAGCAGAGATGCCCTCTTCACCCTAAACATGAGAAAGCATCTCAGCTTATTCCTGTTACATAGATAAAGTCAAGCACATGACTGGGAAACACACTGGTAGCCTCACACAAACTTATTAGCACACAGTCAGCCTCCCTCTAGGTTGCACCGGATGAGAACATACACTGCAATTGTACTTAGGGGAAAGAACTGTAGTTCAGATCAAAATATATGCATTTTGTTGTGAAATGTTATGTTCCAAGTTAAAACTGCATTACCAAAAAGACCAAGCTTTATTAAGGTAGCCTAGAAACAGCAAGAAAACCCCAAGAAACCTCCCAGCAATACTTATTTAGTAGAACACCTGTGAAAACCATTCATTTTAGGAAGAGACTATGTGAAATTTCAAACAATTCTCTTAAGCAAACAGGGAAAACAATTTTAGCACAGTGTTAAAGGTATCCCCTTTGGAAAGAAATATCACATGCACGATGCTTTAAAAACATGTGAATGTAAACTGCATTAGCTACTTCTTCTAAAAATAAAGCTTCAGGGATAGTTATTTGCCAAGTAATAGCTCTGCTAGCATTTAAACCATTTTGAACCATGACTGAAACTGAAGATGCCTGGCCTTTGTTAAAATTACTAAGGGTTAATGTTATTTTGCAGACAGCATTAGTGCTGCAGGATGTTGATTGAGACTATCAAAAAAGAAACAGATCTTTGGTCACAGAAATCAAGATTTCCTACAAGCATTTAAATATTTTTAAACCATAGCAATTAACTATAATAGGGTGTACATTATTAAGCTACTGGGATGTAATCCCAAGTAGAAAACCTACTCTGGACTGCAGAGGGTTAGACCCTTGATGGTCTGAAAAGCATAAATAAAAAGCAACACATCTCCTCTGATCGCCTGTTAAAGACATCTTTAATAATTACATTAAACTGTAACTTGCGCATTTGCAAGTCTTATGCGCACATACGTAGTGACCGTGGGCCAGGTGAAGAGGAGGAGAAGCAATCCTGAGGAAAACATTAAGACAAAGAGACAGGTCAGCAGTATTCATGGATTTTCTCCAACTGTCCTCTACAGACATCACTGCAATATGGAAACATAAATTTCTCAAAGGCTTTTAACAACTAAATTTGAGGGACTTTTCGCAGGAACAGGTCCTTATCCATCAAAAACCATCAGGGATCTATGCCAAAGCATGAACACATTTCAGCTTTGTAAGAATCTATTCTAAATTTTTCTCCATCTTTACTGTCAGAGAATCAGTTTTAGGCATTGAACAAATTACAAGCCACTAAACAATTTCCAGTTATCAGTTATAAACATTATTCCTTTAAGTTCTGTAGCAGCCAAAAACCCCTGTAGGCATATCAAGCTTTCAAGAACTCAAAACCTAAATAAGGAAATAATTTTGGTATGTTTGTTATTTGCTAACTTATGTTTTTAAATGTTAGAAGTTACATTTCAGATCTTTCCCCAAAACTACCCGAGGTATACCAATAAATAACAAAGATGGAAAACTGCATTCCCATAATAAATTAAAATCCAGAACTTTAAGGTGAATATTTAATGATGTAAAGATGTGACACTACAAAATAACTGACTGGAATACTTTAAGAGCTGTGTATAGCTCACACATTTTCTCCTTCATTATCAGATTCTTCTAGAAAGCAGTCTTTGTTCTGAGAGAGAAAACTAATGCTTATTATACAATTTGTCAATCAAACCATATCTTAAACCCAGTAATTAATGAAAACTAAGAATATATGAGGATAAGACAGTCTCCAGTGCATCTGCACTTGAACTCTACAATAAAAAAATTAACATTAATTACACTTTTTCTTTCCACAAATGCTTGTTTCCAGGTTGCCAATTTCACATGTTGTTCAAATTGTCTTACTCCTGCAATCCTTTTAAGCACAGTTATAAAAAAACCACAAGTATTTTCACAAGGAGCAGAGAAGTTAAACATTACAAGCTCAGGAACAGCTAAAAATAGATTAGGCAACATTTAAATTCTTATTTTTTCATCATACTATTTATTCTTTAAATCTAAGTGATGGTGATTATTTGTGGAGAGCAAGAAGACTGAAAATTATTTTCCTTCTAGCAGTTATCACTAACTCAACACATATCTTTCATTCCAAGTTAACATAGGCACTGCAACCAAAGACCATGAAAAAACCTCCAAGCTCTGCTGTAAGATTGTCCACCAGTACATTTATTTCACTAATCTTAACTCCTAGGGCAAAATGCTGGCCTCAGTGAATTCAATGGTAAAACTCCACTGGTGCAGGAAGGCAAAGAGTTCTCTAGCCCATGGAAGACCTGTTGAAGCCAGTTACCTCTGCACCAGCTCCTCTTTGAAATGCACTTTCCTTGAGCAGCATTTACTCCAGCTAACATCTCTTTACGGAAGTGAAATAGTTTAGCTGTTATGGCTGTTTCTGGGGAGCTAGTCCTCTCAACAGCCATGTGTTAGCAATAAATTTGCATATATTCCCTTCAGACTACCCTGATGGCCATATTAGAGTCTAGCACCCAAACACCACAGGATGACACTACACATCTGTGACACATTTGTTTTTCAGAGCTCTTGCTTCATCTAAGCAGATTTTCCCTGCAAACAAGTGCCTGCTCTTACTTGATCTCTCTCCTACCTACATTTCAGAGGAGAGTTCTCTCACTGTCCATGTATCATTATACTTTCCTCAGTCCCCAGAGGTGAGATGTGCCAGTCATCACAGTTCACCTTCCTGTCTGTTTGTCCACAGATCTCAGCCACATCGCACCATGGTTAGCTGCTCAGTACTGCATGGAAAGTGAGTCTTTGGGGTGGGGAAAGGGCTTGCCACACTCTATTTGGCAGCAAGAAGCCACTCAGGATTCGAAGATACCTGCAAAAGCAAGAACATTTCCATTACTGAAAAGCTCCTTAAAAAATAAAAGCCTCTCTTGAGATGGTCCCGACACTGAACAGTCCTCAATGCCACACCCTAGAAATTAAGCAGAGTGGACAGATAGTTCTTCCTGCCTTCAGATGCTACATCTGTTACCTTTTTAGGATGACACCCATCCCCAAGACAATGATTTAATGTTTGAAATGATGTGCTTATAGTTTATACATGTGAAGGCAGAAGGGAATCTGACTTTCATGTCAAACTACATCAAAAACAGTGATGTTGACTATTAACATTTATGTCAGTATTCCAAATGGGGGAGAGAAATTCTAATGTTTTTGCCAAGGAATCACAGACTAAGCTAGAGTCAACAGTTTAAAACAACTGGCTTGATGGTTAGACACAGTCTGAATAAAGATTTTCTTCAAGCTGGAATAAGAAAGCCTTCGTGATTTTATTTTTTAGTATCTAGAAACAGACTCTACTGAAGAGCAGTGCAAATTTTTTTTCCATTCTAACCAAGAGATTCACAAGGGATTTATGAAGATTTTCTTAAAAACAAGGTAGAGTCATCAGGTCACAGATACCAAGTTGCCCTCTTATTGCAAAAAATGTAAATGTTACTGGTCTACAAGAATATAAATAATTTCTTCATTGTACTACATATAAGGCAAGGTCTTTATATTTATTGTTACAGGACGATCAGCTACAGGGTCTTCTAGTATTTCAGAGCAAAAGCACATGAAATTTTTAGCAGTCATTCTCTGGAGGGAAATTTCAAGGTGACTGGAACAGTCCTTTATATGGATAAAAATGTGCTTATAATTAGAACAGACTTCTTATATGATCATTTTGCATTTCTTATTCATGTTAGCAGATTGCAGAAAAGATATAGGTACTTGAAAATACACAAACTATAATTGATGTTATTTTTATTCTATATTATAAAGAAACAACCTACATCATCCTATTTGGAACTAGAAACCTACACTGCCTCCTTTTTGAAAGTCTTTTCAGCTATGGTGAGCTGTTCAGTGGTAAACAGGTAAAACCACACACAAAGTTCACTAGTTATTCCCAAGTTTCACAGCAGCACTTGAAGATTATCACACAAGATGCACCAAATGAGGTCATGCAAGAATCTGAGAAGTGAGGAGGTGTCAGACAAAAGGGGTAAGGGCAAACTCTGGTCTGTGAACTGTCAAAATTGGTCATCTAGAGTTCTAAGTTATTTCTACATGAGTTTGTGACTGTGACCCTGCTCCTGTTGCAGACAGTCTTTTAACTATGGACACTACGTAAGTACACTCAGGCAGCTGCTTCCCCTCAGCTGATAACCAAATCTCCCAGCTGAGTCTCCCCAAAGAGAAACACAGAAGATTCACCCTATGCCCACATCGCCTGCATACATAGGAGGGAAGGTGCAGACCCTCCAGGCTTCTGATACGCTGTTTTTGTTTCATCAATGTGAAGATAGCTGTACCCTGCCCAGCCTCATACTTAAGCCTACTACCATATAACGGCCTCTGCTTCACTAAAGCAGCGTAAGATCTATTTGGACCCTATCCTGTGCTTGGGTATTATTTCCATATGATTAGATTTGTGTACCTGGGAACTGGCACTACTTATGCTGTCGCCTATCTAGGAGAGAGAAAACAGATGTTCTGTTTCTGGGTCTGTTAGTCTAGCTTGCTTGATTGTTCCATTTGGAGTTTTGGGGTTTTGTTTTAAACAATAGTGCTGTTAAAGCTTACTCTATAGGCAGGGACATAGACAAAACTATATCAACCCCTATCAAGATGCTCTCAATTTCATTGCAGGAAACTTTGAACTGCCTTTGGAAACCAGAGCACATTCTCGCAGATATTCACATGAAACCTCTTTGACTAAAGAGTTTAGTAATAAGGTGCAAGTCATATCTTCTTACAAAATTCAGTATGAAGTAATACATGTAACTTTTAATGGGAAAACATAAGCATAAATTGCATTAAGTGGGTAGGTAATTAGCAGACCTGGAGAAGGGCTTGCAGGCCCCAAACCTTATCTGTCCTCCCTCCACCCAGTCATGTCAGTCAGTCTAGTAAGAGAAACTGCTTCTTCCTACAAATTTTCCCTGGCAGAAACTTGGACCTGTCCTTTTTCTAGAATGCTCTGGTCATTCCCTCCACATACAACCCTTTGTGGTTTGTGCAGATATCCTGATCAAGCCTTACCTTGTCACATTAAGGAGAAAATGAAATTCTCAGTCAACTTGCAATAATGGGCAGTCCTGAAGACATGGTATACAATGGCCACTGAGTCTCACCTGGGGAAGCAGGGTTTTTTCTAATAAGACTTGTGGATCACCATCTAGCCAGACTAAACAGAGGGAAAAATGAAGGATACTGGGCAGGAAAACAGAGGTTAAGGTAAGGGTTTAAACAGGAATGCTTACACTGGAACTTGTGCATGATCTTACACAAGGGTTAGAAGATAGAAACCTGCCTAATTTACAGTGGAGGATAAAAAAGGGGACAGTGACAATAGTCTCTATTTAAGCTACTTCCCTTCCTTGCCTTGGGCTTGTTTTACACACTTGCAATTTAAAAAAAAAAAAAAAAAGAAAGAAATATAATGAAGCTTTTGAAATCAAGCACATGAAACACCCCAGTTTTGCTGCAAACCTTCTGGTATTATCATGCTAAGCATAGGACAGAATTCTCAGGCTGTGAAGGGGATCTTTCTTGCTCTCACTGTTTTGCTGTGTCCTTCCCTGGGGCCTCACTCAGTCTCTTGATTTACTAAATTACTCCCCACACAGTTCACCCGCTTCAATTATCATTACACTGAACTGCAGAACTTTATAACAAAGCAAATAACTGAGTTACAGCAGAAGGGTGGGGGACTTATTTATTTATGCATTTATTTTTTATTACAGGAAGTCCCTGGAATGTAGGCCAGGCAGTTGCTTCAATCTAACAAAACTCTGGTGCACAAATAGCCACTGAAAGAGTTTTCAGGATTTATGAAAGCAACTGTCCTCTACAAAAGTTAGATAACAACAAAGAGGAGACCATCCCCAATGCAGCAGCAGGGAAACATGGCTGGGGTCACTGTCACTCCAGCCTAATGCAGAAGTCTGCTACTTTGCCATCAAAAATTAGTGACTGCGGTTGTAACCGCTATCCTGGACCTGCATATTGCATGAAGTTGTCCATAAAATTACTCATGTGCATAAGTAGTCCCACATGCTTCAGTGGGTTTCATTACATAAGTGTTAGCAGGGGTCTTAGGTCAGGATACTGCATTCCTTAAACCAGACAGATTCCCACTGAAGTGATTAGGAGTGCTTCATTTGCCAAACAGAAAGAATTCCACAGGTATTTGCTTGAAGTGTGATACAAATTTACTTTGGCCACTTTTCCACCTTACTTTAATGTTTGCAGGAAAAAACTATTTGAGCGCCCGAGCATTACTGACCAAAGCAAATTTCAGCCTTCACTTCAGTTCACGGGTACTGGCACCAGCAGTTTGTGTATGCAGCTACTACCACACACATTAGTTATCTGACCAAATCATAGTGAAGCAACAACTCAAATTTCTGTCTCTCACACACATTTGCTGATTTCTGAGAACATGTGAGATTTTTGTTAATGTCTATGCACACACCGACAATTTGCTGTTTTGCAGCTGAAAGGTGGGCTACATTCAGTGCCAGAGAAATCATTTGGTTCAAGCGGTGAGCAAGAGCTGCAACAGTGAAAAGCAGCAAATTAAGCACACATCTTGCCAAATCAGCAGCACAGGATTGAACCTTAGTGCTAGTCACTACAAATGGATCTATTGGATTATGGGTCATTAGTTCAACCACTTTTAACAAGTACAACCATATAGGTATGTTATTAAACATTCATCTTCAGGGGCAGATTTACTGGAGAAGATAAGGAGATTGTGGAGACTCTCCATTAGCACTGCCTATTTCAGCATGCATTCCTGTTCTAAGCACCTTTCATTCATAAAAATATCTCAGGAACCCAAAGCATCCTACCGATGTCTGCCTTTACATGCTGGTGGCTGCACCCTGGCACTCTCCAGACACTGGCCGGGTATTTGGAATACACATTATTTGGTAACCTCTTGCTGTTTTCCCACTCCATGCTGTCAAGACAACAGGTACAAGCTCTTTCGAAAAAAATACAAACCATAAGCTGAATTTCCTGGTATTCAGTCAGTCCCTAAGGACATGAGCTTGCTTCTAACAGCAAGACACCCAGCAGTTTTTGTTTGAAAACCAGACCAATTATTTAGAAATGTAATTTCTGCCTATTCAGGGTTTATTTAACTCTTACCGGGGGAGTCCAGGTCTGACCCCTCCCTTTTTCCTACCCTGCCACTGGCTAGAGCCGGAAGGCACCTTGAGAGGAACAGGACCTGCCTGCGGGTCCCGGGCATGACTTAGGAAAAACCTAGACAAAGAAAGTCTCCCAGATCTTTTGCAGGTCTTAATCGCGGGTCTCGCACGGGCTCCCAAACCAAACTGTAACACAATGGCACCAACAAAAGTGGCAGAAAGCGATCTCCCTTAACAAGAATGGTCTGTCAGGGCGAGGACAGAAAGAACATTAGACAAGAAACAGGAACAATTTACCACTTGGCTGTAGAGGGAAATGGATCTTACTAACTGCAGCTGAAATCATCACTGACTTACTAAGAAAAAGGGGAATTAGACACACAAAAGCAGTCTCTCGCCTTTCCCTCAGAGGTCAGTTCGGGTTCTTACAAATTTGTACCTTGGCTCATGTGCCATTCAGAAGGAACTAATTAAGCAGGAGGAGAGTGCAGTTTTCATAATCCCGGCCAATTGTCTCAGCCCCTGTAGACACTAACATTTGCACTGCTACAGTTTACACTCTTCCATATTTGTGGTTTCCCTACAGGAAATAAGAAATATCCAAATTTTCATTTAAAGGTCAAATTCCAGAAGACGATAATCATGGGAGGAAGGATGGGTTGGGAGGCCTTTTGTTAGAGGTTCCAAGCTAGGAGGTTGCAGTTAAAGGCAGAGTGTAGTTAGCTACCTTTGCTTACCCTTATTTTGATGGCTTTGCCATTTCCCTGAATGAAGGCTTTATCTTGGATTTAAAAGCTGTATTAGTCTTTCTGGGTTTGAAGCTATGTAAGAAGGAAGACGTTTACTGTAATATTCTCAAATTATTTAATTATTGTTAGTCAAGACCTGGAAAATTGGACGAGAAACAAATATATCTGTAAAACAACAAATCTCATTCTACCATAACCCATACATGAATTACAACATCAACAGCTACTTTTGTTATGAAATAATTGTGACAACCAGGTCAAACTGAGCACCCATGACTACACGTCTAATCTCTAGAGAGCCAAACTCAGTCCTGACTTTAAGATGGCAGGACCAAGAATCTGAAGTAGCCTCGTCTTCCAAGAGTGGATCTCAGGTCTTTTCATAGCATTTAAATAGGTCAAAACTCACACAAGCTACACTGTTACTCCATTCCAAAAGTCTCAGACCTATTTCTAAATAGCCACAGAAATACACAAACTGCACATATTAGCCAGCCTTGTGATATGAGGGATAGCTACCTGAGAAAGAGACAAACCAAAACAAAATTCAATACCTCAGAATCAACTCTTGAAATTTGCAAAAAGGTAGCATATTTCACTGCTGAAAAGTGCATTTTCATGGAAGGGTGTTGGCTCTGTTATCAACTGCCATGCCCTTACTAGCTCTTAAAAGTAGAGCAAATGTTAGGAAAGGTTTTATGACTGGATGGGGAAAGGCAGGAGACAGACTATTAAAAAAGGTATGGGAAGGAGTTAGCACAGAGCCAAAACAATCTTGCAGCTGCATTACATTATCCCAGTGGGAAGTTGCCAGGCTGGCAGCAAAGTTAAGCTCTATACTCATGAAAGTGAAGCACTGATACCACCAGCTACAACTTGCATTAAATGAGCTTCCCAGACCTCAGTGCCAATCCAGCTCAGTCCTGATCTGCAACAATTTTGCTGTTCCAGCTCTGGGCCTGTTTTATACAAAGACTGCCTGAAGTCAGTCTGAACAAACTACACATCCAAACCATGTGGTGATTCACTATTAAGCTTCTTTCAAATCATCATGATAAATAGTGAGGATTGTTGTATGTAAGAAACAACTAGCAGATAGGTACTCTGCAGTCTGCAAGCTGCTACTCATCCCATCACAATCTGATCAGAACACTTAAAAATCTATAACCCAAAAGAGCTCCTGTGTTATTCAGGCTAATTGTTTTATAGTACCACAAATGTACACAGCACTTTCTAAAATACAAAATAGAGACATTATCTTTTTAAGTTGGGAGAGTTTGCATTAACCCAAGATAACAACTTGGAAAGGGAATTTATAGAAATAACTGTGGTAAGAAAGCACATCTTGGAAAAGTTTCATAAAGCAAAGCAGGATCAAGAAACAGTACAATGGATACATATCAAAAGGATAGGCTTTGCATAGGGTAAGAGATGGCAGAAAGCCTGAAACTTTTTTCATGTCCTTGTCCACATGACAGAGGCTTAGTGTGCCAACTGAATACTTGCTTTCACCTACAACTGGATCACCAGTCACCACAGACCTTTCAACACTGTCCAAAACCTGCTGCTTCCGGAGACTGTCAGAATGTGTAGAGACCTTCCCTGCTGATGTAAAAGTGAAGCCATAATGCAAACAGTAGTGTGGAACCACAGAAATACAACCAACCTACTTTCAGTTCTTTACTGTTTCACAGGGATGCAGGCTATGTTGCTAGTTTACAGTTGTACGGCTCCTCCAGGTTACACAAGCTCTCAGGGAGGAACAGATGTCACAGTAGTAAAAATTTCTGTGCCATTTAATTCAAAGCACTTTATAAACATTAACAAAAACAAACCCTGAGCTATAAAAGCAAATTATAGATGGGATCACCTCACTCACAAAATGCAGTTGCCTCTGCCCTGCAAAATTGCAGCTAATGGTTCACAGCAACATTACAACACCGTCCAAAGACAAGAAAAGAACTGGCTGTCAGGCCACATTCAGGAGTTAGCTTTTAATATTTGCAGTTTTGAGATCTATTTCTGACAATATTTTAGATATTAAATAGCATTCATTATAGATCATGGCTCTGAAATTCTTCTGGTCGTCTTCACAGAAAACTCTACAGTCTTTGGAGGCAGCTGTCCAGAAGAAAGGAGAACCTCAGAACTTTAGAAACACAGGGACAGTCTGGTTGGGTTTTGCTTGTGCCATTTGGGTGTGTTATTTACTATGCTGTCATATATCTTTATGACCAAGTGAACTTGCCAACTGAAGAAAAGAGAAGCTTTTGATTATAATAACCAAACAGCAAAACCAACACACACAGAGCACAGATGGTTATTTTTTTCCAGTAACTACTGGGCTGGATAACACATTTCCAACTATCAGAGCAACTAGGATAAAACAGCTCTCATGAGATAAGAGGTTATACTTAAGAAACTGTACAAACCTTCTGTTCATTGCCCATGTCCTGACCAGACAGTGGTACTTACAGCCAGACAGAAATCAGTTCCTTCACAGACAGCTGTCAAGCTTTATCAGCTTTATCTGAACGCTCAGATAAAGATGTAGAACAATGATAGACAAACATACCAAAGTTGGAAAGAGGTAATAACTCAGTGCTTAATTTCCAAACTAAAGTTTTGCTAGCTTGAGGCATATTAGAAATGCCAGAAATTTACCTTTTGTTTGTTTAAAACCAACAGTCTACCCTATGCTGAGAGGAACATGACTAAAGACCTTATGCAAGGGTTTTCTAGTTCGAGGACACAGTAAAACTTCCATAAACAGAAGTCTACTCTCATAGATCTTACTGTAGAAGCAGTGTTGAAGATGACAGTCAGAAATCTTCAAAAACACAGTTTGATACAAGTTTAGAGAAATGGGAAAGTCAACTTAAGTCCTCAGCCTGCACTGTGTCCTCCCACAAACACATAACACTATCATGCAGTTGCAGAGTTGCATCTACCACCAGAACAATAATACTTAGCACTTTCAGAATACAAAGAACAATACAAAACCCAGTTTATGTAGTCTAAACATATGGTCAATATTCCTGTAGGGAAAAAAGGTCCAAATTGATGAATACATCTTCTAAACCCCTTGCATTGACCCACTAGTGCTGTTCTTGGTATTTCTGATCTTTGAACAGTCTAGTATGTAGGCTAGAGTTAATACATCAGTGTTGGTAAGTTAATAATTTCTTTGGTTATAGTTTCACACTGTCTCCAGATTTGAGCAGGTATTTCATCACACTGGCCTACATTAAATATTTTTTCCACAGCCCTTTAAAATATAAAAACAGGGCTTTGTTTGATTAGATTACTCTAGAGTACAGTTCCATGGAAGTGGATCCATTTTGCAAACACAGAAGATGTGGAGTCCCTTCACATTAGTTTCCTGTGACATGTTGAATCTACTGCCCTTTAAGGGTCAAATGCAAATACATTTCTTTATTAAACATACTGACTATGGTCCTCTCTTCCAACAGAAAATCCCCACAAAGATGCAGAATTATCTAAACAAATGATTTTAAGATTGTTCTTAAGAACAAATAGTGAACATTTATTTGCAGACAAAGAAGGCTCCCAGTTGTTTCGCTATATTTTCATCTTTCCCTCAGCAACTTTAGCATTTACAATAGACACTAATCTCTTTTCTTTTGCTAGGTTCCATATGGATGCACAGATTCTGTCTCAAAAGTATCCAGGCAAAATGCAGTAGTGCTGGGGGGAGAATTTGTTGGAAAAATGCCATTTGTATTTGTGGAGTTCTATAAGCGAAGATATCACCAATCTGATACACTGTAGGTCAACTCTTCCTTTCTTTAGTGTTCACTTTTCAGCAACTGAAATCAGAAGGCATGAAGTCAATAGATATTGAAACTGTTTAAATAACACCAAAGATAAAGGTCATGCCTCTGATGTGATTTATCTTCACAGGAACCCACCCAAATCTTGCAAACCACTGCCTTGGAGATAGGAGATTCTGGGGGTTGTATAGATAAGAGGCTGGTGTATTCAAACTAGAGATAGCTTTTACCAGAGTGTTTAAATAGTTTAGCTCAAGGTCTTAGGTAAAAACAAACAAACAAACAAACCACCAAAGTGATATACTCAGGAAAAAGTTGTGGAGAGTTGCTCTCTCCTGTGCTAGTTGAGAGGCTGGTGTTCTCCCAGGCCTGTCACAGCAAAGGAATCAGCAGTCAGGTCTTCCAGCCACTGCTGCATCATGCTTCTTGCTTTGTTTCTAAGGTGAGAATAATTCTTTGGTGTCCTCATAGTTTCTCCCAGCCTACAAATGTAGGAGACAGCTTACCCCTTTGCAAACCTCAAGTGCAGTTCAGTGAGCAAGGCTGAAGAGCTGAAAATGCCAAGTTATCCTAGGTATCCCACATGACCATCTTTCCCCAAACTACCAACACTCTCCCTGCTTCCCTTATGCCAGACCTAGCATTTTCCTAGCCCATAAGCTTGCTCACCTAACTGCAACTAGCCTGGAAAACACAAATAAAAACTCTTTTGACAAAGTAGCAAACTGTATCACTCAGTCAAAGGTCAGTCAAACATGAGAACTGATGCCCGTGAGAAAAGGGAGAAGGGAAAGCATGTGGTTCCCCCCGAACATCTTGGGAAACCAGTTCCTAAAGAGGCAGCAAAAATAGGCAACTCTAGCACCATCACTGCACAGCCCCATGCAAACATCTCAGAAAATTACTTGGGAAGTAATAAAGAAAGTGGTGAAATCAGACAAACTTACAGAGGAAGGGAAGTATCTCCCTTTCTGTGCAGACTACTATACACATGTGAAAAAGAACCGTTCATGTGACTTTAAAAAGTTTTGACCACTTCTGTGAATTCTTCCACCAAAAAAAAAAAAAAAATAATCATATTTGTCTCAAGTTTACTGTATGGAACAGAACTCTAGCTTGTGTAACAGACAGCAACAGCACAATTAAAAAAATTCTACCTGAGGCCAGTTCTGTTCAGCAACCAGGGAAGAGGAAGACAGCTAATTAAAACCATGTTCTTCAAAATCAGAAGTGGTTAGTTGCACATACCAGATAGAACATAGTATCTGTCACAGCTGATTGGCCTCAAAAGAGAGGAGTGAGCAGGGGAGGTGAATGTAGTTACAACAAAAGACAGTCTAAAGGAACCAGTGATTTGAGAGCTACTAGAATCACAGGTATTTGTGCATGGGTGAAAAGAAAAGTAGAGGTGGAGCTAAGTTAGATAGTAAGTGCACATTCATGCAATCCTGGCACAGATAAACCTGATTATATAATTGGTAGTTTTGCCTGTTTTTTTTTGAGATCAGTTCTCAGTAATTCATTAAGTTCTCTTCACCAGTCAGGCCAGACAAAAATTTCACATTAATTAACTACAGGCATAAACTTGCAAAGGGGCATTTTGCATCTCAGAGACTACCTCGCAGGAGGGAGTAGCAGGTATCTTTTGAGAACAAACATGGGGACCATTACTGTTCATTTTTAAAATTTTCCCTGCATTGCCCAAATCTCTGTAGACTGCAGCAACTATCATTTTTGCTTCTACAGCACTCAGAAAGTTCTTGAATCATTAACATGGGAATATCAGCACTGCCATTACTCTCAGACATTTCTTTCTTCACTTTCCAATGTTTTCTCTGTGTTATCTGTCATTACCTTGTTTTCTCATTTTCCTTTTCATTAAAGATTATTATTCAAGGGAGGAAATGCAGCACAGTGTGAGAATTCATTCAGCATGAATGGAGACACATGCATTTGGTGTAGTGACTTAAACAGAGGACTGGGAGCCAGGCTGTTTGTAAGAGCTAACCTGACAGTCTCCTTCTTGGTCTTTGTGGAAGTCATTTAAGGTCAAATACTTTTTTGCCTTCCCACAGCCAAAAGTTCAGTTGGGGGTCAATTCCTTTGGCCAGAAGAAAGGGTTACCCCACTAACACTGGTGCTCCAACTTGTATGTAGTTACAGTGTCCTTGTGTGAAGGGCTTATCCTCACCACAGTTGCAACGCTGGAGCTCAAATATTTTGTGATCACATCAATGCATAGCATGGCTTTACAAACACCAAAGGCAGGGACAAGCTGTGTACACTACATCATCTGGTCAAGGCAAAATTTGACTTGGATGAGAGCCTACTCCCAGCATGACTGAAATAAAGAACATGCTTTTTTCCCAATCTGCTCTAGCTGCAAACTTGTGTGTTTGCAAACATCACGCAAAGCAGTCCCCAGCAATAACTAGTGCTGACTGGTTCACCACAGTCATCCCATGAAGGCAAGTCACCATGGTCAATATCCAGTCAGATTTCATCTCCTTCAGTCTCATGGCATTGGAATTAAGGAGGAATTCCCACAGAGTGGGGTTCTGCAATAAGCAATGTTTGTGGACTCTGGGTACAGTCCCCCATGAGAATCCCAGCCTTCCCACCAGGTTGCTACATGTTACCTGCACACAGGACAGACAGAGCAGCAATGTTTCTTTCAGCCTGCTTTAGTTCTCCAACTAGCTAGTTTTCATTTGCTTAACAATGAATTGGGAAAAATACAGTAATTCACTTTAGCATTAATGTGTTTATGCTTCTTTTTCTTTTTATCACACACAAGAGCAAAGCCAAACAAAACAGATAGTTCTCAGGAAATGAGCTAGTTAATAGTAAGTTATATGAAATTTAGTCTAATTCCTGTGGCACCATTTTTTGGGTGCATGGACCTACAGCTAATTTCTCCCTTATTTTACCCAAGGAAACAGGAGCAGTGTTGCTGAATTCAGAGACACAGTCAGGATTGTCTCTCTGGAAGCTTCAGATTATGCAGGATAAACAGACTTCAATTGGACTTTGGTTCTCTGCTGCATTCCTATGACATACCATGGATACCTGAAGCAGAACAGCAAGGTAACATCAAGTCCGTGAAAGGTGTAAGACTCACAATCAGTTCCTACCATTTATATGCAAGACAGAACATTTTCAGAGCAATAGGGGTGAAAGAATTTTCTTAGTAAAATGAATAGATCAAGTACGGATTAGACTGAATTAGAAAGACTTTTGTTCCCTATTCCCCTTTTCCCCCCAGATATTAGCTGCACTTTTTAGGTTAAGAAAAAAGCAAACAAACAACAAAACAACAACCCAGCTTCCAAAGCTTCTCCAAAGTCAGGTTTCTCTATCCAAATTTTCTTGACAAGAATTCTAAGCAAACTGAGGGTTGTCCCAGTACCTTACACTTTCAGTTCACAGTTTCAAAACATGGCAAATGTCAGAACAGCCACAAAAAAAACCAAACAAAACCAGAGCAGTTCCTACCTGCCCTCCCTCCCTTATTGCTTCTCCTTGTTCTCATTCTGATGCTACATTGCCTCTTCCATATATGCCAGCAAAAGCATTTGCTTGAATGGATTTGAGCTTGAAACTAACCAAGTCAAAAAAGAGAAGGTTAGTAAACCCCAACACAACTCACTGAAAATCCATACAAGCCTTTTGGACAGGCTCAAGTACATAGTATTTTAGTAAGCTGTAAAATATTAATGAAATAGCTCTCAGAGTTATACTGAAACTCCCTAGATACCCAAAGCTGTATTGAGAATTCAAATACAGGGACTTTTGAAAACATACTATTTTCCTCCCTTCTAAAAAAGTAAGCAGAATCGTTGTTGTCACCTCCATGGACAAAGGCAGAATCCTACTAAACATCACCCTCCGCAGTAGTCAATAGGAGGAAGTCTGGGCGCAAGTTTAGAGGGCACTGGCTATCTGGTACTCACTCACTGCACAGGCATTAAGTAGAATGCGATTTACTTCACTTTTAAAGCTGAATGAACTGCCACAGAGAAAGGCACCATTACCGGGCGCTAAAAATATCCAAACACAGGGGGAGCACAGCGCACTTGGTGCGTTGTAAATACATATTCCAACATATTGCACACTAACTTTCCTGTACAGACAAGCCCTTAGACTAATAGGCACCTGGGAGTCTTCAAGTCTGAGTGCCCAATAAATAAAAAGGTTATTTTACATTTTTTTTATTGGTGCTCTGGAACCAAGCTCTGATGTACCTACTCAGACAATACTTCCATTGAAATCAAGTCTTGGTCTATTATTAAATACCATTTCTTTTACAGCTGCAAGCTTTCCAGGTTAGAGGATAGGGATTTCATATCAAGCCAAAGCACTAATCTCAGTCCAAAGGGGATTATGCAGTTATTTATTTTAATTTTATATAGGTACCCAGATACTGCTGCATTCAACAGACTTGCACTGATGCTTAGTGAAATAACTCCCCTCTCAGCTACCAATTCCCAACTCAAACTCAAACCAAAAATCCAAATTCAAATTTAACATCATTTTAAAAAAGCTGATCCACATTCAGACTTCTTTGGAAATAAGAAGTTTGAAAATCATTAACACAGTCTTCAGTTCTGGTTTCCCAAGCTTTATAATCATAATGGACTCTTCAGAGCAGAAAACGGTGTATGTTTGAAGCTCCACTGCATGGAGTTCACATACCTTTGATCCTCAAGTTATTTTGAGTTGCTTCAACCAACCACTGCAGCAATCTCCCATACTGACAGACAAGGCTTGAGTAGTCTACTGAACTCAGTGAAACACCACTAGAGACTAAGTTAACTCACTGCTAGAAGTTCACCACCCAATTTATCAATTCCCCAGTCACAGCAAGCTTCCTGTTTCAGGTAACCTGCCCACTCATAGCCAGGCATTACTAGGAATTATTTGCAATTCTGTGGATCTGCGAGGAAGTGACAGTAGAGGTGAGCCCTAGGCTGACAAAACCGACCTGGCCAGCATTTGCTTGTTAGCTCTATCTGCAAAAAGTTGCTCAGATTCTGACACAAGAACGTGTTTCACCCCTTGAGGTACCCAGCCAGCACATGAAGAAAACAATCACTTACATCCATGCTATTTTAACTTCCTTCCTGCTGCTAGGGGATGTAGGAAGGCAGCTAGGAGGACTAAGGCTTCCTTAGAATTAAACCTGGCAAGAAGGGTCAAGGACAGCAAAAAGAGCTTTTTCAAGTACATGGCAGACAAAACTAACACCAGAGGCAATGTAGGCCCACTGATGAACGGGATGGGTGCCCTGGTGACAGAAGATGCAGAGATGGCAGAGTTACTGAATGCCTTCTTTGTCTCTGTCTACTCTGCTGCAGGCAGTCCTGAAGAGCCCTATACCCCTGAGACCTTAGATGAAGTCAGGTCGACGGAGCGACTTGCCTTAGTCGATGAGGAATGGGTTAGAGATCAGTTGAGCAATCTGGACGTCCATAAATCCATGGGTCCAGATGGGATGCACCCGCGGGTGCTGAGGGAACTGGCGGAAGTCATTGCTAGACCACTCGCCATCATCTTTACCAAGTCCTGGGAAACGGGAGAGGTGCCTGAGGACTGGAGGAAGGCAAATGTCACTCCGGTCTTCAAAAAGGGCAAGAAGGAGGACCCGGGTAACTATAGACCGGTCAGCCTCACCTCCATCCCTGGGAAAGTGATGGAACACCTTGTCCTTAGTGCCATCTTAAAGCATATCAAGGATAAGAGGGTTATGAGGGGCAGTCAACATGGCTTCACCAGGGGGAAATCATGTTTGACCAATCTCTTAGCCTTTTATGAGGAAATAACACGGTGGATGGATGATGGCAGAGCGGTGGATGTGGTCTACCTTGACTTCAGCAAAGCCTTTGACACAGTCTCCCACAGCATCCTCACGGCTAAATTGAGGAAGTGTGGACTGGATGACCAGGTAGTGAGGTGGACTGCGAACTGGCTGAAGGAGAGAAGCCAGAGAGTTGTAGTCTATGGGGCTGAGTCTAGTTGGAGGCCTGTAACTAGTGGAGTGCCTCAAGGGTCAGTACTGGGACCGGTATTATTTAATATATTCATCAATGATTTAGATGAGGGAATTGAGTGTACTATCAGCAAGTTTGCTGATGACACTAAGCTGGGAGGAGTGGCTGACACGCCAGAAGGCTGTGCTGCCATACAGCGAGACCTGGACAGGCTGGAGAGTTGGGCAGGGAATAACGGGATGAAATATAACAAGGGAAAGTGTAGAGTCCTGCATCTGGGCAGGAACAACCCCAGGTTCCAGTATAGGTTGGGGAACGACCTGCTAGAGAGCAGTGTAGGGGAGAGGGACCTGGGGGTCCTAGTGGACGACAGGATGACCATGAGCCAACACTGTGCCCTTGTGGCTAAGAAGGCCAATGGCATCCTGGGATGTATTAGAAGGGCGGTGGTTAGTTCGAGAGAGGTCCTCCTTCCCCTCTACTCTGCCCTGGTGAGACCCCATCTGGAATATTGTGTCCAGTTCTGGGCCCCTCAGTTCAAGAAGGACAGGGAGCTGCTGGAGAGAGTCCAGCGCAGGGCAACCAAGATGATTAAGGGAGTGGAGCATCTCCCTTATGAGGAAAGACTGAGGGAGCTGGGTCTTTATAGTTTAGAGAAGAGGAGACTGAGGGGTGACCTTATAAGTGTCTATAAATATATAAAGGGGGAGTGTCACGAGGATGGAGCCAGGCTCTACTCAGTGGCAAACAATGATAGGACAAGGGGTAATGGGTACAAACTGGAACACTTCCACTTAAACTTGAGAAGGAACTTCTTCTCAGTGAGGGTGACGGAACACTGGAACAGGCTGCCCAGGGAGGTTGTGGAGTCTCCTTCCCTGGAGACATTCAAAGCCCGCCTGGACTCATTCCTGTGTAACGTTATCTAGGTGTTCCTGCTCTGGCAGGGGGATTGGACTAGATGATCTTTTGAGGTCCCTTCCAATCTCCAGCATACTGTGATACTGTGATACACTTTCTGTTTTTTTGAATGAGGAGTCAATGACAAACATTTTTCTTCTAGGCAGTCCACTCACATACAGTGGTGGTCATGGAAAGTTTGACAGCTTTATCTTCTTTCTCAGCTACTTACAGCTGTGACTCCATTACTTTGAAGTCAGCTTGGATTTGGTTGTAATGAAGTGCAGACATCAGTGACTCAGGCTTAGTGTGTCACCTGCATTTGTTATCTTGGAGCAGACAATTTAATCAATTATACCTTTTTTGTCTAGGCACAAGAATAAGACAAAAATGCTGATCAGCATTTCACAGGGTTGTTTCTTTGCTGCTTGCAGGCCATTTAACATCTGATAGACCATATAAAAAGATCTTCCCAGGGGCTTAGAGTGTTTGGGTTGTTCTTTTTATAGTGCAGAAGGTCATTAATGAGCAAGGGAAAGCAGTGTGGAAATGGCTAGACAAGTCTGTTGAGTTAATAAGAAACTATCATTCTGCTTCAGTACTTTCTCATTAAGCCTAGCAATGTTCAGTCTAAGGAGACTGATGGTACAAATCTATTTTAATGCTCAATTTAGTTCTCAAGACTTAAGTCAGGGCAAGTTTACCCTTCCTTTTGTTTGGTTTTGGGTTTTTTGTTTTTCCTTTCATTGCTTTTTCAACTCAGGAATTTCTGAGGAAAAACATGACATTCGTTTTTACAGATCAGCTCAAAAGCTGAAATTAAGGTACTTAAAAAAAAAAGAGCTAAATGCACCTTGACTTCCTGAACAGAAGTCCTCCTGGTCTTATAGAACAGTCTATAAAACTAGTCACCATATTATCATACTTTGCATGTTTTCCTGGACTAGAGTCTTACAAAAGCTTTGTTGTTGGGTTTAAGTGTCACACAGAAAGTAACTCCCCACTGCTTAAATCAGAGCAAGCCACAGAGACCACCTTTAACAGTCTTAAGCACAAAGACAGTGAATACAGAAAGGCATTTCTTGCTGAGAAGTGCATTTATTAAAAAGCTTTATTAACTCTTCAGCTACTGTCCCACAAGGCACTTAAGTTTGGTGCTTCTGACCAGAATCTTAACTGAGTTCATTTGCCTTTATTCTTGCCAGGTATCATTCCACAGAGGATCAGTTACCTGTTTTTCAGAGCTTTTGTGGCAAGATCCAAGTACTTTCTCTTAAGCAGCTTTTACTGCTGTGCTTACTATTCCAAGCAAATGACTTAGTACAGTTTAGCATCACACGGATCACAAGGAAATGCAGCTCAAATGCTTAAACTTATGCAACATTGACCTCCATGTCACACTAACATTCCCATCAGCTTTGTCACACAATTCATTTAAGTGAAGATATGGGGTAAAACATAACATCCTTGTAGGCCAGTTGTAGATGCTTGGCCCCTGCAGTGTCAGTCTCTATGAGCCATCACCCCAGATCATGCACAGAAAGCCACAGTGGCACTGAGTCAGCATTTGCTAACTTAGAACTAGTGTCAGGCATACGGAAGTCCAAGAGAAGAGGGAAGGAATGGATTAGAGTGAAGTTCAACAAAAGAAACTGATGGAAAAGAACCGCATGTTCCCTTTTGTACTTTACATGTACAAAATCTTCATGTGTGCATTCAGGCCAAAACTGTTAACACTGAGCAATACCAGTCTCTCCTGCTGCTTTTAACACTAAAGAAAACAGTGCAGTGCATTAGTGAGGGAGTTCATTCTCTTATCTGTTATTCTCCAGCATTTGTTAGCTAAACCTCTTAACTCTCCTGGCTACCTATTGCTCACACCAGGGAAGTTCCTAAAGCACACCTTTTCACACAGCATGGGTTTCATCTCATAGTTGATTTCTCTTTTCTGAGCTCCACACATAAGGAATTTCTTGTTAGTAAGCCAGTAACGACTGCACATCCCAGCTCTGAAAACTCCCTCTGGAGCTGTTTCCACAGAACTCATTTTTATGTTAGTTTCTTTTCCTTTTCTTCTCCTTACAACAACCTTCCAAAAAGTCCCTAGATCTTTCAAGGCAAAGTAGTACTTCCTGCAGTGCAGATACTGTGGTAAAAAGCTGAAGTTGCTGAAGGTTTGAAATCTCGAATCATTAAGGTCATACAAAGGTGAAAAGCATTTAAAGGACTGAAAAAGAGGTGAGAAAGATAAGATGCATCCCACCATACCAAAAGTATTGCAGGATTACAGTAATGTAAACAAATGGGTTTCATTATAGGCCATACTGGTTTTGTAGGATACTTCAGAAACCCACTGATCTGAGATAACTTGAGATAAAACTCCCGTTATTGTAATTCCACAAGTGCTTCCCACTATCATTCATTGTTGCAGAAACAGCACAAGACAACTGCAAAGTCTTTTTCCTTCCCAAGTAGCTTTTTGCCAGCTGAGCCCTGGCAGCTTTCTCAGTACTAGCACTCTTGACATTAGTGCAACTGCCAGGGAAGAGAAGAAAGACTTCAGTTAAATTTATAGTATATGCCCCCCGCTACCTTAGAGCAAAATTAAGGCTAGTGTTGGAATCATGCTTAGCATTACCACAATCTTCCCGGTGAAGATATAATGGACAATAGCATGAGACCACAGAAGCAGCAGCCTGAACTAGTGGAACTAGGAAGTACATACTAGGAAGTGATGGCTTTATAGTCAAAAAAAGAGATTTTTTTTTTTCTTTTAACTGCATTTTTTTGGTGAGGGAGAAGGGAGCAACAAGGCAGCAGAAATAACATCGCCACTAAGACCAGTAAGAGCTAAACATGGAGAGTAGCAAATATGCATTCTCTAATTATCTTTCTGTGACATACAGTAATTCAAGCTTACCACAATACAAAATAATAAGAAATAAGCCTGTAAGAAACAGTAGTGAGAATTCACACAAGGCTTAAGAGCTTCTGAAGGATCAAACAGAAATAAAAAAAGAAAAACGCAAAAAAAAAGAAAAAGAAAAGAACAGTCTCAGGATGCTTCCCTTTGAGTTGTCATTGGAAAAAAAGATATTTAAAGATTTCTCTCCATTTTGATATTTTTATTGCATAGCCTGCATCATACAGGTTTGGCTTTTCTTAGTATATACTACTGACTCTGGATACCTAAAGTAGATCTCCTAAATTCAGAATTTCCTACTTAAAGAAGGAATCTGTTTGGCAAAAGGTGGTTTCCTTGCTCTTCTACCTGTATTTCAACTTTCAGTGACAACTGTAGAATAGAATCATGGAATCATAGAATAGTATGGGTTGGAAAGGACCTTAAGATCATCTAGTTTCAACCCCTCTGCCGTGGGCACGGACACCTTATGCTAAATCATATCACCCAAGGTCTCATCCAACCTGGTCTTGAATACTGCCAGGGATGGAGCATTCACAACCTCCCTGGGCAACCTATTCCAGTGCCTCACCACCCTAACAGGAAAGAATTTCCTCCTTATATCCAATCTAAACTTCCCCTGTTTAAGTTTTAACCCGTTACCCCTTGTCCTATCACTACAGTCCCTAATGAAGAGTCCCTCCCCAGCATCCCTATAGGCCCCTTTCAGATACTGGAAGGTTGCTATGAGGTCGCCATACAGCCTTCTCTTCTCCTGGCTGAACAGCCCCAACTTCCTCAGCCTGTCTTCATACGGGAGGTGCTCCAGTCCCCTGATCATCCTCGTGGCCCTTCTCTGGATTTGTTCCAACAGTTCCATGTCGTTTTGAAGTTGAGGACACCAGAACTATACACAATACTCCAAGTGAGGTCTCACGAGAGCAGAGTAGAGGGGCAGGATCACCTCCTTCGACCTCCTGGTCACACTCCTTTTGATGCAGCCCAGGATACGGTTGGCTTTCTGGGCTGCAAGCGCACACTGCCGGCCCATGTTCATTTTCTCATCAACCAACACCCCCAAGTCCTTCTCCACAGGCCTGCTCTGAATCTCTTCTCCACCCAACCTGTAGCTGTGCCTGGGATTGCTCCGACCCAGGTGTAAGACCTTGGACTTGGCATGGTTAAACTTCATAAGGTTGGCATCAGCCCACCTCACAAGCATGTTGAGGTCCCTCTGGATGGCATTCCTTCCCTCCAGTGTGTCAACTGAACCACACAGCTTGGTGTCATCGGCAAACTTGCTGAGGGTGCACTCAATCCCACTGTCCATGTCAGTGACAAAGATGTTAAACAAGACCAGTCCCAACACCGACCCCTGAGGGACACCTCTCGTTACTGGTCTCCAGCCGGACATTGAGCCATTGACCACAACTCTTTGTGTGCGGCCATCCAGGTAGTTCTTTATTCACTGAGTGGTCCATCCATCAAATTGATGTCTCTCCAATTTAGAGACAGGGATGTCGTGTGGGACAGTGTCAAATGCTTTACACAAGTCCAGGTAGATGACATCAACTGCTCTACCCCTGTCCATCGGCTCCCTAGCCCCATCATAGAAGGCCACCAAATTGGTCAGGCAGGATTTCCCCTTAGTGAAGCCATGCTGGCTGTCACCAAGCACCTTGTTGATTTTCAGGTGCCTTAGCATGCCTTCCAGGAGAATCTGCTCCAAGATTTTGACAGGCACAGAGGTGAGACTGACTGGTCTGTAATTCCCCGGGTCATCCATTTTCCCCTTCTTGAAAATGGGGGTTATATTTCCCTTTTTCCAGTTGTCGGGAACTTCACCTGACTGCCATGATTTCTCAAATATGATGGCCAGCTCCTTCAGGACCCGCGGATGGATCTCATCAGGACCCATGGACTTGTGCACGTTCAGGTTCTTAAGATGGTCTTGAACCAGTTCCTCTCCTACAGTGGGCGCAAGGTCTTCATTCTCACAGTCCCTGCATCTGCCTTCCAAGACTTGGGTGGTTTGGTCAGAGCCTTTGCCAGTGAAGACCAAAGCAAAGAAGTCATTCAGAACCTCAGCCTTCTCCAAATCCTGTGTAGCCAGTTCTCCCGAGAGCTTCCTGAGGGGGCCTACATTTTCCTTAGTCTGTTTTTTATTTGCTATGTACTTGTAGAATCCCTTCCTGTTATCTTTAATACCTCTAGCTAAGTTTAATTCTAACTGGTAACTAGCTTTCCAGACAACATTCCTGTACTCTTCCCATGCCACCTGTCCTTGCTTCCAGTTACTATAAGCCTCTTTTTTCATTTGAATTTTCCTCAGGAGCTCCTTATCCATCCAAGGAGGTCTCCTGGCCCTCCTGCTGCACTTCCTTCTGGTTGGGATGCATTGTGAGATACATCAGCAAAACTCTTTTCTTGCTGCCACTGCTGCTTCCCTCTTGCTGTCTCATCAGGGCTGGCCTGAGGTCATACAGGGCTCTACATGCCAGCATCACACACAAGCTGATAGCTAACTCCTTCCTCAATTATGATTAAGTCAGTATAATCAGCCATCATGGGGGAACTATGCAGGCGTTGCCTCCTTTCTGGAGACAGAAAGATACTGGAGCTTTTCTACCCCAGGCGAGAAATGAGAAGTGTGAGATGTGATTTGTGATGAAATTCAGAACCACGCAAAACTTGCCTGGTTTCAGATTTCATTACCCCCACACTGGAAAGGTTTGGCAAGGTAAGAGATCCTCCTCTAATTAAGGACACATCAAGAATTCCTGAAGTTTCCAGCACACAACAAGGGGAGAAGTTGCAACTTCAGTAAAGTCTTACATTGAGATTCGTTCAAGCTCTGAAGCTCTACAGGCTTTTGCACATGGGCCAAGAAGCTGCCAAGCAACTACACATGCCCCAGCAAAAAGTAAATAGACCCATTTCAGCTTTGCAAATGGTCAGGGTAACAGAACAGCTGGGAATGCCGTGTTCCTTCTTGGGCTTGCAGTATTGGTCTTTCAGTCAAAGTAAGACTGGTGCACACTCTCAGAAATAGCTCAGAACAAGATGAAAGCAAATCCCCCACATGAAAGATGCATCATTTCATGCATCATTTCCAACAGTGCTGACAATACTGTAAGTCTCAACAGGAACTGACAACTTCAAGAACAGTTCATGCTGTTACAGTGAATTTGATCCCCAACGCATTTGATGTAAGGTCCGAGACTTGTGATTACATATGTAGGTTGGATTCCCACCTCCCTCAGCCCTTTCCTGACCAACATCCCATAGCACATGAGATTGTCCCCACTCTGTAAGCTCTTTTGAGACAAGCTCTGCACATACCCTAGGTAAGTCATTAAAGGCTATACATTGAAAGAAGCATAAAAAAGCAGAAACATTGACTGTTAGGTGATCCTTATGCAACTCTGCCCAGATTGGTGGGGGTTGGGAGGGAGGAAGGGCAGCTTTAGGAGAGGAAGATCCTTCTCTACAAGATTTCTTTTATCCGCTTAAAAATTTCTGAGAGCCTTTACAGTAACATACATCAGTGTCGTGCCCTGACAGCAAATAGTACCATCCATATGGCTTTTCACACATCTTTGAAACAATGGCTCTCTCTACTGGTGCCTTAACATCCTATCCCACAGAAAAGCACTGAATATCCAACAGCAGAACAGCTTGTTTTTTATAAGGAAAATCTTGCTCCTTCCTCTCCAGGCCTGAGGTTCATTCTTTTTGTAGGTGTTTCCTAAGTACTACCCTTACATATGCATTGGAAAGAAAATTCTCCTACTGCTAAAGAATTGCTCACTTCTACAGTACAATCCCTAGCACTTTCAAGCTGATGCTAGCAATAAAGCTGTCCCCTGGGGTTTTGTCAGGAGGAGAGATAGATCACAGGTTACAGATCCTCTTGCCTTTTTTTATTATTAATTTACCCAGCAGTGAAGTCTGATAACTGACAGCACCAGTGTCGATCCAGCAGCTTCAGTCTGTCTCATAGGTCTCTTGCAAGCTTTTAGTTTAATTAAAAAAAACCAATCCCTCTACTACTGCTGTTTGATATAGGGCTTCAGGAGACCTTCTACCTATCTTATCATCTGAATGACCAATAATGGTTCAAAGATTTGGAAGTACAGCTGAACCTCAAATTTTCAATTCTAAAATGCTACCTAAAACCACCCCAAAAAGGGGAAAACTTAGTCATTCCCCCACCTGTACTATTATAATTTTTGCCTTTAGAAGGTCTTTAAACTTAACCTGCTTGGAGAGTTATTTTGGGTTTTGCTTTGTCCCTCAATTCACAGCTAATTGGAGCATGTAACCACTAGTTCTTATTTAATCCTTATTAAGACATATTATTCTTTTTTACCACCCTATACATTGAGAAAGAATACACTTGACAGGACTATCAGAAATCCATTACTCAAACCAGAAGAGACTGCAGCATCAAGTTCTAAATTTCTCTTGGAGTGGAGTTAAACATAATCACTTCCTGCCCCCACACCCCCAGCATCAAATTTAGAACTAAAGCTATTTTCTCATCCTATGGTTTGACCACTTTGTAAAACTGAGACCAATGTCACTGCACAGCTGAACACCAAACAGCTGCAGCACAGATGTTCAGCAAGGAAAATTACTGTGCACAAATCTGAGCCTGGCCTAACCTGACCAAGAGTTGATCTTCATTTTTACAGATCCAGACAAGCAAATGGATGGAAAACCTGAATGCAATATTATACAAATGGAAACCTGTCTTGACCACACAACAAAGTTAAGCAAAAAGATGTAAGTTTACACAGAAACAGCAGGTTTTGAAATTTTAGCTTTAATTTCTGAGAGACTAAGACTAGGTTTCCACTTTCTATTTTAGTCAGGCATCTTAATTGCGTTATTGTCTATCATATTGTCTAACAGAGTGAAGCATCAGAGTGGAATTTCTCAGCAACCATACCCCAACAATAGATGCTTCTAAGAGCCATATTCATAGCAAGAAAAGACAGTCATTGCCTCCTATTTATACAGTCAGAAACAGATCCCTTGTCAGAGTCCTCAGATTAAGACCTTTGACTGCTACAGCAGCTTTTAGGGTGTTTCGATGAGACCTCTTAAAACTACGACTAAATAAAAATAAAAGGCTACACAAAGTTTACTGCTGAGGTGTAAATCAGTTCATTCAAATTAAACACATAACCATGCTCTCCAGTTGTCAGACTCTAGAGGTAAACTAACAAGTCAAATAGAAAACGCATGTCAGAAACAAGCTACATGGTGACTCTGCAGGAAACTTAAAACAGGTGAAGTTCCACAGGCTTCCTGCTACTTGGATGACACGAGGCAACTATAAATTAGTCTAAAATAGCCAGTTCAACCAGGTTTATGACTTCTCTGTGTAGTGAGGTGATGCTAAGTACCAGAGATGCTGGAAACAAGGGGAGAAATGAAGAATGGGGTTGGCTGAAGAATGGGATTGTAAATTAGTAACTTCAAGGATGTCAGGCTTTGTTAGCAACTATAGAGATAAGGAAATGGCTAAGATAAGAACTGGCCAGAACCAGCCTGGTGGTTACTGACATGACAACAATCCTAAAATTAAGTGATAAAGAGGAAGATGATGAAGAAATAACCACCAGGGGTCCCAAAGCCCACTACCACATTTTAGTGCGCATGCAGGAGGAATTCTATAAGTATGATGTAATGTGTAAGTATCTCAATGAATATGTATGTAATCTAATGAATATGTATGTTTAACGAAAATATAATCACAGCCTGGCTGATGCTTGGACGAGACACGCTAGGAGGAGCTATACCCCATGTCTCCCCGCACCGTAACAAAGAATACCTGCTTGTTAACTTAAACTTTGTTGGCGAGTTCCTGGAGATTTCTTCGATTCAGAAAGCTTACTTAAACACTGATTGTTCTCTATAACTCCCTATATTGGCCTGGACAAATCTTTCAGCATTTATTTACAGTAGGTGCCCATGGAGAGGGTCTTCAGTGGAATTTATGCCAAATGGCCTCAAAGCAGAATTAGTTTTTAAGCCAAAACAAAAAAACCTAAAATATCCAAGTAGGATTATTTTTTTTTCCTTCTATCTCACCTAAAATAAGTTGTTTTATACAGAACCTGTGTTCAGCTAAATGTAATAGTTATTACTTTCCATGCTCAGAACGGACATTTGTCTTTTCCCCTCACCCTCCATTACTCTGGTATTGTGGCAACAGCAATGCCCCAGAGAGCCACAGAATAAATTAGGTTGGAAAAGATCTTGAAGATCAAGTCCAACCATTAAGCTAACAACTAAATCCAGCATAAAACTATGTTCCTAAGTGCCACATCTGCATGCCATGATAGTGCTCACTTTTATAGAAAATCCTTACATTCAGACCACACCTCTCAATCAACTTCTTGTTCTAGACCAATCTACACCAAGAACCAAAATGAAGCCTCTTGGTTTTAATTTAATTATGCTATCGATTTACAAATGCACCTTTTGGAGTCATAGTTGGAAAATACAATCCAAATGAGACTTCACAGAACATTCATACAGAACTTAATAAAATGTGAAATGTCATTATTGGTAACTTGATCTTCAGAGAAACTGAGCACTTGCTGTTGCTAAAGTCACTGGAAGCTACGGATTCACAGGACTCCTAAAATAAAAATCAGACTACAAGTTTCTAAAATACCTCAGGATCTTTAAATGACAAGTGTTACAGAAATGAAACTTTAATTAATAAAACATTCACCATTATTAAATATGCAAAGGAGCGGAGAATGAGTCTTTGGATCTTCATTGCAGCATGAGAATGGGACTCACTTCCTCAGTAATGAGGAGACAGGTGATCTCCAAGGAGAGGGGCAGCTACCTGCTAAGGCCATTACAGTTTTGCAAGCTGTTCATTACATAGTACTTGCAAATTATGCTGAAGAGTTTCAGGGCTTACAGATGTGCAAAACATGGCAAGAGGTTAACAAAGGAGTGAAACCAAGCCTCAAGATTTTTCTTCACCTTCCCAAAGTTTGCAATGGTCTTTTTTTTTGTTGTTGTTGTTTTTTGTTTTGTTTTTTTGTTGTTGTTGTTGTTTGTTATTGTTGTTGTTTCTTGTTTGTTTCTTTGGTGGTTTGATTTTTTTTTGTGGGTGTGGGGGTTTTTTGTTCTGTTGGGGAGGGGGGGGTTGGTTGCTTGTTTATTTGTTTTACTGGAATCAAATATAAAATTTGATCCTGAATTTTATTGCTGTTCTCTCCCATCTCAAAATTCTTAAAAGACAGGATATAAAGCCTGAATCTGGATCAAGAGTTTTGAGATATCCCAGCCATCAGGAAATGCAGGAGGAGATATCTGGAGCAAACCCAAGTAACTCTGAGAAGCAGCATGAAAGAGAAGAGACTTTACAACGGGGGGGGGGATGGAAGAGAAGGGGAAAAAAAAAGGAACAAAACAAAAGCCCAAAACAAAAGAGTTGGCAGCAGCTTTCATATCATAAGCCCTATGGCAGCAAAACTTCCTGCCCCTTTCTCCTGGAATGTCTTTGACTATAGGTTAAAAGACTGGTTTCAATCATGGTTCAGACACCAAATGCAAGGCAGTAAGCACTGTCTGGCTTGTGGTACAGATTCTGTCTGCTTCATACCATCAGGATAAAGTTAAGGTGGCAAAACAATAATTCATTTGCAAATGAACTTGTATATAGCCAGCTGTTAAGTGACATGTATGTACATATAAGTACAGACACTACTGATTAATGCTAGAACACCATTCTTCCTTATAACCCCTTATAATCCCTCCATAGGGACAGCTGCACTGAAAAAATACAGCTGGAGTAGCAGAGAACAAGTTCCAGCTCAAAGCATGTTCTGAGATTCCGTCCATTTTCCTTCACTGGTCCAACAACTGGTCTTAGGATAAAGTGAAATAGGAGGGTTCCATTACACAGCAGACAGCTAATCTAGTATTAATAAGAATTATAGGAGCAGTTACATCAACAACAGACAATAGACAAGACCAAAACCCAACAATCCACGTAGAGCAAATGGCAATTCTTTATACAATCAACAGATATTGGTTTAGATTTTAGCACAAATCCTAAGCTGCAGTTTATAGAGGAAAATAGTTTCCTTTATCTTCTCCTCAGCTACTCACCATCAGTGAGTACACAGAGCAACTTGAAGTTGTCTTCATGTCTCAGATAGGGTTTAATGCAGAATTTTATATCCAGTAGCACAGGAATACATTTCATTTGGGGTGCTCATGCAACAGCGGATGCAGCAGTTATGGTGAAGTCTTAGGTGTGCAAATCCTGAAGAGATATGAATATTCTCTTACCAGCAACTGCTGTGAGGTAATTAACAAACTGGCACAACAATCCCAGCATTTGCTGTTCGCTACAAGATGAACTGACACCATTTACCACTGTATATCATATGCATGTACCCTTTGATGGTATGTGTCTAGGATGTGGGAGCTGAAGGCACTAAACTAAATCAAAAGTATCAGACTGAAGTTGTCAAAGATGGATCCAGCATCCAAAAACGCAGAAAAAGAACAGAAAATAAAGACTGGGAACACCATAATGTAGAATAGGCTATAGGTAAGGTTAACAACAAAAAGCAGGCCTTTTAGCATAATTTTATACATCATTATGCGCACCTTTCTAGTTATTTCAGTGGAAGAGCTAGCAAGGGTATATAAAGGACTATCATATTACAGACAATTTCTTCAAAAGACCATAAAAGAGGGTCCAGACAACTTTATTTTTGTGCTTTTGCCTGGTAGTTGCTTGCAGAATCAAAGATCAGGGAAAATTCTTGTATTTAGGGATTATTTTGTAGTTTCTGTGAGGTGTAATCAACTGTTATTAAAACTAATTTCATCATTACTAAGTCTCAAACAAGACATATCAAGCACCACTAACAGAAACATGTTAACTACAGTTACAGTAAGTGTAAAGTTTTTTGTTTCTTTTTAATCTGCATCAGAATTCAAGGATTACAAATCATATTAACAAGCAGATGTGACAGATTTTATTTCCTCCCTAGACTGCACCTGTAAAGCAGAAAATCCCCAAGTATGTCTACTAGAGCATGCACTCACAATAAACGTGGTTTGAGTTATTTAGGCATGTTTTTCTGCATTAGAAAGATGCAGGTACCTCAAAACCACTCTTGGTTGGGTGGATTTTGGGCCTTACACTGTAGGCAGCAGACTTTTGACAGAAAAAAAACTTGTGTGAAGTTCACCCATAGGCCAGAGGCAGCACAAAGCTCACAACTCACATGTCTCATATTGCAGCTTCCTTCTGGTGGATATCATGGCCTTCTACTGTTTATCCACAGAAGAGACTAAGTTAAGTGTGAGTGAGCATTTAATCTAGACAGGTAGCCAAGAGCATCAGCCTTTAGGAGAGCAGTCAGAGCAGCAGTATATTGATAAGGACAATTACAGGTTAACTAGCTGTATGCATCAAAGTATTAGCATTTGCCCTCTCTTTTTCTGTCTGCAGTTCATTACAGTCCTGCTGATGCATTTGTTACACCTTTTTGACCATAACAATGAAGATTCAAAATTAAATTCTTGGTGTGTTTGATTAACTCAGGTGGAGCAGGAAACATAATAGAGGCAGAAAGACCAAGAATAAGTTTCAAGAGCCAAGAAATTGTATCACAGAAGAAGTTTTCTTACCTAGAATAAGATTTAGATGAAAACACAACACTTTGATTCTATTTATGATTTGTTCTGACACTTCCCCACTACAAAAATTACATAAATTCAAAACCAAACACATTGACAGAAAGAACAGATTTCCTCTAGACTGAAACATTTGTACTCTGAATGAACAATCACCACAGTATCCACAGCATCCAAAAGTAGATCACCCACACCAACAATGTATTATTTTGACAGTTATTTGGCCATGTTCAGTTTGGAAAGCTTTGTGTTTTTCCAGGAGAACCAGAAGAGCACCACGGGAAGAAAGGACCTATGTAAAGAAGGCTAAAAGGCAGAGCAAGGCAATCAGAAGCCAACAGGAAAAGAGGGCAGCTGGGGAAGCAAATGGCAGCAGCCATCCCACCCACTCTCCTCACAGAGAAGAAGCGGCTCCCCCTGACAAACAGCCCCATGCAGAAAACTGTGGCCTTCCCTTGTCTCAGGCCACTTGCCTTCAATGGTCACCCCAGTAAGTGGCACCCACACAGCAGCAGGTGGGAGGGAGCAGTGGGGCTGTGGAGGTGAGAAATGGTGCTTGTGAACGTGGGCAGGGATATGTGCTGAAGCAAATCCCATGCAATGGGGACACAAAAATGAGAACAAACACCCAGCATGTCCTTACCTGACACTGCAGCAAGGCAGCCCTGCTGAAAGCCCTCCACAAGATGGCTGCTGCCTCAGGGCGTCTCAGCCTCTCACTGACAGAGAGCCAGGCCCTTCTCCTCACAGGTGCTTCCTCAGCCCCACATACTCCTCAGCACACTTCATCCCCAGAGGCTTCCCCTCAGAGGGGCAGCACAAGGAGCTCCTTCCCCAGGCATGGCACACTGAGGCTCCTATCCCCAGCCAGCTCTCACTCTTCTGGTCCCACAGCCTCACAGGGGGCACCTCCCCACATGAGGTCTGGCCCCTTTCGCTGCCCCTCACCAGACCCATCTCCTCAGCAGCCCAAGCTCATTTTCCACCCCAAGCACAGGTGCAGCTGAGCTCAGGTCACCCCCACATTAATTCATCCTCATTAGTAACAGGCTTGGTTTTGTTTTTATTTACCTGAGCATCATCCACATATGCAGGTTTGTGATGAAGCCATCACTCTTGGAGTCTTTCTGGCAGGTCGACTTGACAGGAGAAAGGAGCTGCTCCCACCTGCAGGTGTTGCAGCAGGCCGGGGCAGCGCATGGCTGAGGGTGACCGGAGCAGCAGGTGAGCTCAAGCTGCCCCCCCACTCCAACACACAACCAGCCCGCTCTCTCAGATCCTCCCCAAGGGCATGTCTTCCACATGCTGGTTTCTCACCTCACATGAGGTGAAGTATCAACCTCCTCCTCAGGCCAGGCAGACTCAAAGGTGTCCTTCCTACCTACCATTAACTGGAGCTTCCGCTCAGGAAGTGCCAGCAGACATTGAGCCAGACAGGGAGCCCAGGCAGGCTCCCATACACACTGTCTGTACTTCACCTTTTCCAGTCCTTCTTTAAGGAGGCTTTCGCTCACATAGCGGATCCGCGGCTGTTCTCACCTGCGAGGCTCGCGAAGCCGCCATTCCCAGAGCGTCAACCTCCTAGAGCAGTCCCAGAGGAAACTTGGAGCAAGGAGCGCTCCCTGATGCCTTCCTTTAAAAGGACAGCACAGACCAAGGTAAAAAGGTCTGGCATTTAAGATGGGCCAGGCCGGCATCTTAAATCCCCGCGGTTCCTGGAAAACTTACTCCTCAGTTCTAGTTTAGAACTAGAGAACTACAGACCCATGTGTAGCCTCACCATTTCACCATAGTGATCCTCTAGCTGACCGATCAGCTACTAGGCTTTCAGGCTTTTTTAGACTTTACCTGTTTCCTCAAAATGGTCACTTTTCGGGACTAGATGATAACCCCTGTGCCTGCCCCTTCATGTGTTACAATTTCAAAATACTGAGGAAAAACACAGGGAAAAATATGAAGCTGGCAGAGGTCTGTAGAATACAGCTTAGGTAGAAACATATTGGGACACTAAATACGAGAAAGTTAATTTAAGAATGATCAGATATCACAAAGGTGAATGCCTACTGGAAAAAAAGTAGTAAAACATTTACTATATAGAGAAAACGGGCACTATTGGCCAAAGTGACAGGAAAAATCCCACATAAGTCAAATGTACCTTAATAAGTACATAAGGCATATCTCTTTCAAGAATTTAAAATCTCAGGTAATAGCAGGTAAATCATCATACACAGAAAGTCAACTCTAAGTGCATTATTAATTATATTCTTGTTCAGATTCCTCCTGGAAAATGGCAAGAAGATAAATCTGCACAGGAAAAACTAAGAGCAGAAAAGGCAGAAGGGTGATGGCTACAAGAAGAAAGAACAAGAACAGAAATAAAGAGCAGCAGGAACAAATGGAAAAAGTGAAGGCAGATCTGGAAAAGGAACAAAGAAACACTGTGGAGATGTGGTTAGTGAGGATAATGTTTTCATTTTAGACAGGAACATTAGAATGGAATCATGACACAGAACTACTGTAATCCTTGGTTTGCTTTTTGTCAGCTACCCATATGCATCCAAACACATCAGTGTTCCAGCATGAAGAAACAGATGTAACACAAAGCATTTTCTGATATCATAGAAGACTAGTAACGCATAAGAGTACGAAGGAGCCAGCAAACTGAACCAGTACCTTCAGGCAAATTCCAAACTAGAGGATAACATCACAGACCTTTTCATCGGAAACATATGCATACATAAAGTTCTATCTTTCAGCAGCATATTAGATTTTTCCTAACTTTAATGTTGCATGTATGTCTACTAATGTAACTTTTTTAAAACTTTCATCCATTTATCATTACTCTGAATTCTGAGACTGACCTAAAATTACAATTTCCAAGTTATTAATGAAAAATCAGTATTGACAATAAAGTCATTAAACAAATTCAGTTTTTCAACCAATTGCACTTAGCTTGTAGGCAGTTCATGCAGACAACATTCTGCTTTTTCCATACAGCACCAAAACCACTACTGAGCATTTTCCCTGACAAAATCCTCAGCATAGTAACAACTACATAGTTATAAAGACACCTCATAGTGACATATGTTATTCCTTAATGATGTAAGATTTTCTACTGAAAAAAAAATGCAGTAAGAGCACTTTTGCTCTTTACCTCTGCTGACATAGCTTTAGGGGAAAAAATAACCACCACTAAATACTTCAGGCAAAGCTCTGGGAAACCCACCAGTATCAGAAACAAGCTCTGGTGTAACATAATTATTAAATTTCTATTCACCTTTTGAAATGTTTTGCTTACACAAAACACATTCTGACATTATTTCCTGGCTTTGCTTCTAAACTTTTTCATCAAGAACTGTATTTACTGGGAGGAACAGCGACCTCCTTCGGTGATTTAAGAGCTGCAGCCTACCTAGAAATGACTGAACAGTTTTTAGTTCAGTCATTTGTAGAAGTGGCATGCTTTAATCAGATGTTTGAAAGAAAGGATAAATCTGACTTACATATTTTTTGAGATTAGTGCCATGCCCTGCTTAACTTGATTTCAGGAAAAGCAAGTAGGCATTCAAATCAAACTGCTGGGCTGGGAACCCCGAGTTATGGTTTGGAAATTATAACAGCACTTCATGGAGCAGAAGAACTTTAGTTTGATTTTCTATAACTTCCAGTTCCCAAAATAAGGAGAATGTTCCTTTGCTTCATGAACCTCCTCGACTTTCTTTCATGTTCCTTACTCTCAGTGTGAACTCTCCAGCAAAAATAGCCCATTTTGACCTCCATTCTGTTTACATCTAAACCTCAGCCAAGGCTTTCCACTGCCTCCTTGCTTGTTGTAGCATGGGTTCTTATTCTGGGTTTGTGTTCTTGCTCCACAAAGACACATTCTGATTTTTTCTTCCAGCTCCTGTTCTCAGAACTTTCCTAGCTGACTCTGTTCTTCTCCATCCTCTGCCTCCACATCCCTGTTTCACATAAACCACCTACCTGTATCCCATAGTTCTCATGTCCTTCTCAAAAAACACACATGTAAAAATTATAATTCAGGTTTTGAACCCCTTACAGACAATGTGAAGGAAAGTAGTTGGGGGTTAGGTTTTTTTAATACTAACTTGCAGAACCAACCAGACACATGTGAAGCAACACTAACCGGCACCTGTTCTCTCTTTAGTCTAATTTCTCCTTTCTTTGGTAATCTGCTTAGCTCTTTGGGCTAGAACCTGCTCTTCTTCTGGCAAGAATGTTCAGGAAACCCAAGGTTGCTATAGCAATTAATAATAATTTATGGTTTAGTTGACAGAAACTAGAACAAGAGTGGAGGCACCAGGAACAGGATGCAGCAGTCACAATTACAGAAAGTGGCACAGGAATGTATTTGGCAGCAGCAGAGGATTGCAACAGAAAAGCTTCTGCAGTTCCAGAGGAGACAGCTAAAGGAACAAGGCGCAGGTAGTCTAAAGAAAGGCTAAAGCGTATTTTAGTTGCAGATAATTCATGTGAATGGATGATTTCTGGTAAAGACATAGACTTAGACTGTGTGTCTGCCTTGGAATTCCTGTGACATCAACTCCCAAACTTGTAGTACCTCAGTTGCTTCTCCTCTATTAAATAGATATGGTAACAGTCCCCTTTTCCAGAGACCCTGCCACCTGAAGAAGAGAAATTCAACAGCCTAGCTGTGATGCAACTGTGCAAGATGCTAGCAATAACATCCATTTCTGGACGTTTTTGTTACATACCTTTTCTGAAAACCCAAGTCCCAGTAGCCACACAGTAGGGGGGAGGAGGGAGAGAAGATATTGTACTCCTAACAAGTAGTTGCACAAAAAGACTAAATGCCAAACAGATTTTTAAAACTCTAATTACAATTTAAGATAAATCATGCATTTGAGGCAATACTTGTAACATCAGTATTATAACAGTATTTTCTTTCTATTGGTAATTGATGAAAAAAAACATTTCCTAAACAGGAAGTATGTGAGCAACTAATAGTTGTTGGTGTTCTGTTTCTAAGAGGCAAAAAAACACAGAAAGAAGAATGCCTGGAGTATGAAAGAAGAAACCAGGAGAAGACAACATATGAGGCTGAGGAGCAAATAAAGAAAGAGGAAGATGCTGGACTAACTCTAGAGGAAGCCAAACAACAAGCACAGGTTTTAATCAGGTATGTAGCTATTAATCAGCGTGATGTTATTTTTTTCTCAGTAATAATACATGTTTAACACCCAGTGCCTGCCTATACAAAATACTCTGTAGTCAGGAGTTCTATCAGTGCAGTTAACATTGAAGAGTAGCACTGGTACCTCAGGACTTAAGTTGCCTTCAGTTCAGACTCCAAGACATAATGCAGTTTTTCTGCTATTTAACCAGTTCTACAATGTTCCCCACAATTCCATCAGCAATTCACATATATCCTATCTGTATTTTTTAATTACTTTAGTTTTTAACATCCCTTTACACTACAGAAAGAAGCCCAACTAGATTTCCCCACGTACCTGAAACTATGATTACTTTTACACAGTCCATCAGAACAGATTCCAGCATAGCATGCCTCCAGGACTCACTCCTACCAGCACCTCAGAACATAGAACCCAGGAGTCTGCATACCACATACCAAAACATTGCAAAGAGCATAACAGACCTTCTTAAAGGAAGCCTAGATCAATTTGCGAGCCACAAAGCACTACCAGGGATAAGCGGATATGCAGTACCTACAGCTCAGCACTAGCAACTATCCTGCTTGCTGTTATGATAGAACAAACTGCCCCAAATGCATAAGCCAACATCCTCTTCCCCAGCCCATTCCAAACACTGCTTAAATCCAACTCCTGGGGGAAGTCCAGCCTCCCTGCCTCAGAAGGCACTGTATACACTGTGGCAAAGTCAAAGAAACTAGGGGTGAACCAGTGATGAGACCACTGAGTGTGTAGGTTTCAAGTCAAAGCATCAGCTTTCTAAACCAAGGAGGAAGCCTGTCCTGTGTCTGCAATCTGCTTTAACAATGTTTACAGGCAAAGAACAGATCTAGAACAACCTCTGCAGTTCCAACTAGCACTACCAGAGTAGAACACACTCAAGGTGCTCTTCACCTACCATGGGTACTTTCTTATTTTCAGCTGCTTGAAAAGCTAGGCCTGAAAACTACAAAAGAATAAATGAATGCCTGGAATAGGTCATTGCAGTGAACTCTTTCCATTGCAGCCTAACTGAAGATTCCAACCGGATTCAAGAGAGGAGCAACATTCCTTTTCAAGACAGGTGCTATTCTCATTCAGAAAGCTGTTTTCCCCAGACTTCACCAGTAGTCTGTGTATACATCCTATGATCACAAGTAAAAGCAAGCATTCATGTTTTATGAGTAGAAGTAAATCTAGACAGACCTAGAGGTGCCACAGTACAGATTTTTTGGTCTATTTTGTGCTGAGAGAAAATAATGCATCTATCAGTTTATAAGAGATATGAAGACCTCAGTGCCGACTTTTGGGAGAATTCTCCAAACCAAGAAATTGCAATAAATATACCACTGTTTAAGTAAAAGGCTAGATTTCAGATTCAACAATAAGACAACAACAGAGAAACTACAAGGAAATTTTCTTCCTTGCAAAGTAGGTTTATTTTCTGTTTCTCTAATGTTACCTTACATAAGAAAGTGTAGCATTTGTAGATTCAGTTCATATGGCAGTTCCTGTAGAGTCTCCTGTGGTGAAATCAAATTTTGCAGTCTCTAAATTGAAGCTGAACTTCATTAAATTAAGTATACATTAAGTACTGATTCTAAAAGCAAAACCAAAACTGGTTTACGCTCCTTGTTGCACAACTCCTACAGTACTCTGTATTGATTAGTCTCAGAACTTGATTTTCTCATTTAAGAAAATTTATCCAAATAGCAATAATTCAGAAGTGCATACCAAAGATGTACAGGTCAGGACAGATATTTTTGCATTGTATTCTTAAAACTAGCTTCAATTTAAAAGTAGGAAAAGCTAAAAAGTAGCACACAGTTGCAGTGCTTCTGAAACAATACATGGGTAGTCAAAATTTGTGACAGACTGAGCTTTAGCATCATCTGACACCCTAACTGAAGTTCAAATCCTGCCAATTCACACATTTAATTTCAAAATCTTATTTAATTGATGACAATGTAGACATATTTATACTGAAAAGAATACAGAAATCCTTTAAACATAGCAGCTTTAAGAAAATCTGTTGAGACTGACAATTTTGTAAAGCACTTATCAATACAGCTTTTATATGCCACTGTACTGAATACTAAAAATACCAATTTCAAAATTAGAACTAAAATACTAGCTTCCACAGCATAACTGACTCAGTGAAGATGGTTTCATTCTCTGACCATTTTTCTTAAACACTTAAAACCAACCATGAACAGCTGAGCTCCGTTCTTCCAATATGTAGGCAAGCATGTAAACAAACTGCAGGAGAAAAAGAATATTTTCTGGTTTTCTCCAACATATGAAGGCCAACCCCACTTGCAGGCATGCTTCAAAGCTAAGAGTGATTTAGAAATTCTACTCTTCTCAGGAAGAAATTCTTTAAAAAGTAGTAGTTCTTCCAGAGAAATGAAGAAAATTCAAGTCTGTCTAATCCTTGAGTTCAAAACTCAGGTTTGAATGTACAACTTCCAAGAATGATATTCCTTAAGAAAGGTACTAGTGCATCTGTGTAGCACATGTATCTTATCATTTTACATGAAACTCTCAATAGTAATCTTTGAGGCAGAGTAGAGTTTTCCTGTTATTACTGTTCCATCAAGTTATAACAATGCAGACACTGCTCTAGACCAGCAGCTCCATTGAGGCACTAGCTTCATGTCTGAGGCTTCACAAGTTTGAGAAAGAGGTCAGATCAGTTTGTCACTGGTACCTTATCCACTCTATAGAGAGATGCATTTTAGGACAAGGTTACAAAGAATTCTTCGCCTTGAGCTTCAATCTCTGCAGGAAACCCTCCTCCATAGTCTCAAGAGAACCAAGTGCAGTGCTTCAACTAGAAAGCTAATATAAATGAGCATATTAAAACAGATTTAGAATAGGAAAGTGAATAGTAAGAAGCAAAGACGGTGCAGGAACTAGAGTACAAGCATCACACCCATGGGATCTGGACTCAGTTCTCAGCTCCACCTTCAGCTTCCAGAGTAACCCAAGTAAACTACCAGCCCTGAGCCTCAGATCCTAATTTGCTGAAGGGCAATAATGGGAATTTGTTTACCAAGAGCATTAGAAAAATTAAAATTAGAAGATGAATTGATAGTAATCACAAGGCTGTTTTATTTCTGGTATTCTGAAGCAGATGTATTTACTATTCTAAAAGAATACTGGAAAAAAGGGCAAAGAAGCCATGTTGTTCTACATCCCAGTAGAATTCCCTCTTCCCCCTAAGAACTGAATTACATCAAATACTTCAATAAAACCCCATATTCTGATATTTTGTAAACAAAAATTTTAATCTTTAAAAAAATTGCTTAGTGCAACTATGTGTACAAAAGTATTATTAAATCAGAAAGAGGACACAAACCACAAGCATGAAAGAAAATGCATTTCTAGCTTTACAGCAAAAGGTAATAATTCAAAATATGCAATTTCTTCCAAGTATGCCAGCACTAAAATGCATCTTTAAATGAAGTTGGCATTTGTAGCGAACTTGGTTTACCAAGCCATACATGAATCCTATTTATCTGCAGAAAAGCTGAAGCAGGGGCAGTGCAGAAGTTTTCTCCCCACACTACTCTGCCCACAACCTCCCATCTCAGCTTTCATAACCAGTAACATGCTTTCAAACTGACCATTTAGAACCTGCAACTAGCCAGAACATGAAATCAACCCTCATGATGCCTGATGAACTGTAACTCTTTCTTGTCATCCATCATAGACACAGAGAGATTAACGGTACCATGATCATATGAAATGTAAACATTAAAAACCATCTTCGTATTTCCTTCCAAGCTGCATTTTCAGTTTAACTTTTGTGCATAAAGTTCTATGCAGCTGTATGTGAATACTCTCTAACAAGAAAAACACACAGATTGTAGTCTCAAATAGTCACCTGCAAACCAAGCAGATCAAGTATTTCACTGGGGCAAGCAGAAAAAAGTTGTTGGGTTGTTAGTTGTTTTTTTTAATGAGGTATATTTAAAGGGCACATTTTTTCCCTGGCTTCAGTATATAGTTACTGGAAAAGAATGCCCTAATTATAACTTCCTATCATTTGGCTCATTTCCAAACACTTGAAAAGAAAATACAAGTTGTTTATAAAATTGTTTTTCTTGTTTATTTTAAATGAAGCTGGTACAGACAATGTCCATTCAAAACCCACGTCCCAGGCCAAAAGGTACAAACAAGAGTGTCAAAGTAACACCAGTTGTCTGCTGTGAACATTCCTGCACGAATACCTGCGTGTACTAATTGCTATATGAAGTTAAAATGCTTCTGGGCTCTTCTGGCAAGATTTAAGAATCGTTAGGGTTTTCAATTTTATGTCTTCAGCAAAGCCATCTCTGGAGCAAGGTACAGATGACAACAGTTCTAGCTTTTCCATTTCCGACTTGGTAATCTTCTTCATAGGGCCATCAGCACAATTTAAGCAAAATAGCTCTGAGTTATGGATACACAATTTCTCCACAGTTTAGTTCTCTGAAAAACTTCATCTCGCACTGAAAGTTATAGTCCAGGAGTGAAACAGTCACACATCAAAACTTCAGGGCAGATATGGAAGTCATTAAGAACACTTGCCCACCTGGCAGATCTTACAGCCTTCGTGCCTGAAATGCACGAACCTAGTGAACATACAAATGCATGTGTGTACATGTATTTCTAAAGGGGAGGGCAGAAGGGAAGAGGGGAGCAAGGCTGCAGCTGGATCACAGAAGTTCAGCACAATGAAAACAGAAACAATAGTGTATAATGAGCACGAGAATTCAAAATACCAGACGCCTGAAAATAAACTCCCAGAGATGGGGTGCCAGTTTCAATTCAGTGTTGAACACCACATTACAAAAGAACTATTATTTAAAAATAAAAAAGGATTAAGGGGGGAGAAAACAAACAGAAGGATCTAAATTGTTGAGTGACCCCCCGTCTGTTCCTGATAAACTTCAATCACATCTTCCTCCTCCATCCCCAGCTGCAAGAACAGAAAAAAACAGCATATAATTGTTATAAATCTTGTGTACTGAATTCAGAGCAGGTCCTAGACAAGTTATACAATGGTTTGTTCCTCTGTTCCCTCATAATTCATCAAAGAGGTGAAAAAAATTTTAGTCGCCATCTCACTAGCCAACACTCATGATTTTAGTCCTTTTCCTTCAGCGTTATACATATCAGTCAAAGAAAACCCCTTATCATGAAGTCAAAATCCACTTGTGGAACAGTACACATCAGCCTGGAAGTGGATAGCTTTACCTTTCCCTAAACCCCTTTTTCTCAGGCAACAGATGCACAGGAACATAACCATCATCACAGTGAATGCATGAGCTGTATAGCCACGTGAATTATATATAGCACACCACTAGCTCAACAAAACAGCAAAGACCTACAGTTTGCAACTCAAAGCCTGGTTATGACTTCTCTCTTGAAGAGGGTAACTTGTTCAATTTCAAGGTACACAAGTTTGATTTTTTCAGAAGGTCATTATTATAAGTGTTTCTTCCTGCTTTGTCATAACAATTGGTGGCATGCACTAGGGAGCAGAAGTAATTAGTTTTCTGTTTATTTACACTTTGACCTAATAAATGTGAATTAAATACATATTTATTCCAAAGTCACACTGAAGTTCTAGCTCAACAACTGGGAAATTCCTGTAACTTTTTTTTACTTTCTCTCTGATAAGCAGTGACTATACCCCCCCCTTTCTGAGACAAGATTACACATGAAGGTCCAACCAATCTTTCTCAACTGCATACTGGCCTTATTAAAGATCCTAGGTTAGACAAATATAGTCAAAGTATATTTGACTAAATACAGTCAACAAAGTTGGCTATATTTAAAGAAACACTTTAATTCTGGTTAACAGTCTAGCAGAACATAGCAACTAACCAGTATGGTATTTAGTTTCTCCAGGGAACTATGTAGCACTTATTCTAGAAAGAAACTCACCTCCTTGGGGGTATGATTATCAGTAATTCTCTGACCCTCGAAAAGGAACCTGAGTGAATTCATTGGAACACCCTAAAAAAAGGAACAGATGTACAAGAAAAAAAAGACACAAAACTTACTGAAACTTGTATGGATTTACGAGAAAAACATTTTTAATAGAAGCAACACATGTGAAAGTCAAAAAAAAAGAGAAAGTGTTAGTTCCTGTTACACAGAGAGCTCAGCTATTCTGTTGCAACCATATAAATTACAAAGTGACTCAAGGAGCATGATAGTGCTAAAATACATGTTTATTCCAAAGTCTCACTGGAGTTCTATCTCAACAACTTGGAATTTTACTTAGCTTCCCCCCACCATCTTTGTTTATTTATAATTACTGACTACACCCTCCCTTCCAAGACATCACACATGAAGGCCCAGTCTTTTCTGAACTGCACATCAGCCTTATTAAAGATGCTAAGACAAGAGGAGGAACATGATGTTTACTTCATGAACTCCTATCCTTGCATTCCCAATCTTTAATCACTACAGGAAGGAATAGAAACCTCTGCCATTATCAGTTCTGTAAAAGCTCTACACTGGGGACAAGAAAGAGCAGAGCTGAGGGACAGAAAAAGAAATAAGATTCAAACAAGGAGAAAGGAGCATCCCAGCCGTAAATCAACTTGCCACCTGTCTGTGGTACAACGTGCCTGTGTTATGGCACAATATCATACCTCATCTCAACAGATGAGGCAAACACATCATCTTTTTCTTCTCTTTCAGGTTGTGAGCAAAACAAATGCAAGTGGAATATGACCAGTCTTGTGCATCAATCAGATCTCAGAAGCACTAGGCAGAAAAACTCACAGGAAAGAACAGCTCTTCACACTGTTTCAACAATCCCCTCTGGCCATGTTCGTGGTTCCTTTACCAGAGAAAGGCTACTTGACACCAAAAACCATACTGACTACTCTTGAAGGAAATCACAGACGCTCCAGAACTCAGCCTAGAGACAGATACACCTGTGCTCATTCAAATAATTATTTCTTCCTTAAAAAGGAATTCCACACATACGCATATTCATCAGTCAGTGAGACCTCTGCATTCATTATTTCCAAGAACATACTTCAAGTTTTCAAGTTAATCACAATTTCAATCATTTAGATTCGGCTACAAAGATACTTGATGTTTAATCCTTTCTTTCCTCCTATTTCAAGAGCACAGGATAAATAACCCAGTCTACAAAAAACTTCAACTGAAAAGTTCAACTTGTCTTAAGGCATTAAGAAAACTCCCAGAATATTAGTTTTTAAGCCACACAAGGCATCTATCCCCAAAGCTGGAGGTAAACTAGGCCAGGGCTCCTGGAAATAGCAGCAGTGAATCCACAGTATCTCCACTGAATCTGGAGATCTAATTTTGTTCCATAACAGTAGTTACTATTCACCTACATTCACAATTAATGTTGCAGATTTCTTTTACTTCAGGCATAACAGCTAGTGTTAATCAATTACCGTATCAATGGCTGTAACAATGCCTAAAGCAGCTCTCATCCTGAACTGCAGTATTCTACGGCTTTAGGGGAATTTCACAAGGAGATGGGAGATTTTACAGGAAATATAAATGCATGCCCAGGCATTTTAAAATGTAACTTCTGCATCTTCTGAGCAGCCACCACATGTTTTTGAACAGCAACTTACTACAAAATTCACAACTTATCTTAAATAGAAATACCTTTACTTGTCAGAAGAAATGAGGAGACCCATTGTATTTGTACTGTCAGATACCTGTTTGTTTTTTTTTCTGGTAACTAGACAATACCTTAACTGCCTCAACAAATGTCTTTACTTGAAAGAACAGTGAGAAAAGTAAAGCTAAAGTGCTTGGCTTTTAAATTCTCTTTTAAAGACAGTGGCATTGTTTCACAAACCTGTCTTTGACAGTATGATTCTTTGAGTTTCTTGAGGTGTGTTGTCATTTTCACCTTGAAGTGAATTTCACTGCTGTCCTAAGAACAGGAAAGAAAAAAGTTACTCTCTTTGTAGTAATTGCTTATTTTATCGATGCTGATTTTAAGACTTCCATTAAGAAAAACTTATGTAAAATTAACACAAAACGCAGCTTAACTATCATCATGTATACCTCGGTACACCATAACATGAACCTCCAGGATGATTTATCAGTCACTAAATTCACCATACACTTCCACAGAAAGCTCCATTTAAAAACAGATGGCATAGTATAGCCTTAGGCTCACTGTGGAGGTTTCTGATTTACAAGTACAAAAAAAAACATTTATGGTTCAGTCTGTGCTTCCATCTTTACCCAGCTGATGTACTTATGAAACACAAACATACATATGCAGGGGACTTCTGCTTGAAGATTCCAAAATAGACAAGTTAAAGCTTGCACTTCAAAATACATACAAAACCTCATTCAATTAAAGTAATTATCTAAAAGTTAGGATGGAGGCAGACTTGGCAACACATCATTAACCTAAGGAGAAATCTCAGGTCTCATTCTATAGTCCTTCCTGCCAGCTATAAGATACGAATAACTACAACTATGAAAATGGCTACAGATAAAACACTCTCTGAAAGACATTGTGCAAAAAGCATGTGGGTCACATTCAGCTTTTGAATGTGTTCTCATCATTGCTGATTAAAGCAGCAACAGGTAAGCTAGTCTGAGTGAGTCCTACTTGAAGTCATCTGTCTCCAGGAAAAACAGCACAGCAATCATGCTAATACCCCAATAAACAATACTGAGTTAAGCCATATGAGCTATAAGGGTTCTTTGCACAGGACTTCTGTCCAAGAAGGATCTCAGCATTCACATTCCAACACAACATGAATTCAGATCTATAATCCACCATTATCATCTGCCAACAAAGAGAATCCCCTTCCTATCCCTATCCAAGAAAGTTGACCTCCTGCTTAGCATACTCCATGAACTCTGAAGACCTCAACTGATCAATTTTGCAACATGTTTCATTCATACCCTTAGATAAATTAATCCCTCAATGTATCAGGTCCCCTTGTTATAAGACTGGGATCAGACTGACCAAATCCTGAGTCATAAGGATAAATTACTCAAGCCTTGAGAAAACAAAACATCACAAATCCAAACAAACAAAACAACAAAAAACCCCACAAAACAACCAGACTATCACAGAGAGTATACTAACACACCTTACTGGCAATTGATCAGTAGTTTATGGCAGTGGAGGATCCACAATGAACTGAAAATACCAACTTTCATTTGCTCATTTCTACAATACAAAAACTCATACCTCCAACAAATGTCAACAAGTAATTATGTAAAAACTCACCTGCCCAATGACTTTGAGTTTAATGTATTCCCCTTCTTTCTTATCTCCCAAGTCCTCAGCTGAAGGTTTTGCTTCCTGAAGGAAAAACATTAAAGAAAAACAGTTCAACACTGTTATTTTCACAGGACAGCATGACGGCTGTCATCCTCTTTATTACTCAGACTACGGAAGGCACCTTCTTTCTTTCTTTCTCTGTGTGAAAATAATAGCATCATAGTATTATGAAAAGGCTACCTGTCTGTGAAGTTTGTTTAATGACAGAAGAGAAACACTGTGAAGAACATAAGAGATGCAAAAATGATAAGCATAGTCTTATACCACTAACTCCTAATCAACAAGCAGACTGCAAAAAAGAAACACAGGAAGTGTACCAAGAAGGTCAGATATTTGACAGATAAAAGAACACCACAAGGAGAGTAAGCATTTGTGACACCCTGTCAGCATAAAAAGAGTGAACCAATCAAACATTTTTCAGTCTATTGCACCAACAGCAGCCACTACTTTCAAAAGGATGGTCTGTCACCATCTTTTCTATGGCAACACAACAACATTAAGTAACAGCTTCCTTCCAGCATGTTTGTTTTAAGTACACAATTCTTTAAAGTTGCAGTTCTAAGAACTATAGTGTTTTGATATCTTTTCAGGATAAAAAAAATTAATTGTACAGACTACAGACAAGTTTGATTCACTTGCTTCATTGAGCACTACAGCCCAGCAAAATGGTTTAAGCATTTGTTCTGCAAGACATGAATCAAGGACATCAAAGTTTCTGTGTCAGCTGCTGATAGATAAGTGAGAGATCAGGCACTACTAACCCCATCCCTTGCCTGTCACTACATATTCTGGATCAGGCCTCAATTATGTTCCACTGCAGCACAAAGGAATTTTACACAGACACTGCCTCAGGTCCAGATGGTGCTCGATGAAATCTTGTGAAGTAATCAGAAACAAGGATACCCTGCTGATCATGCTTCAAATCTTCCTGTATATCTTCCTGCTTAACACAGTAGACAAAACAAGCAAAACACATGTAAGTTTACCCAGCCCTAAAGGGGCCATTTGCTGAGTATACAGAAATATCCTTTGGTTGAACTTTAGGATCAAGCACCAAAACCACATACTAGCCTTCTGTATTAAGTCCATCCATATATGTCTCTATCTCTGTATTAAAATGGCAGACAGGTCTTTTCAAGATTCCCTTTCCCCCTTAAAGTTAAACGTGCACAACTCCTTCAAATGTTAAAAAAAGTTCAGGGAATGGCAGGGAGCAAAGCCTGCAAACACCTTCCTTATCTGTATCAGTATCCATCTGAAGAAAAGAAGGAGAGAGGAGCCTGCTATTTGTATCAGTTTGACTCGATGCCTCAAGCCAGATCCATTCAGTTTCTGCAATGACAAAAAGGATGACCCAGAGGCTCTATATGGATAACCCTGGTTTCAATACTACTGGTTTTTTTTAAATACCTACCTGGCACAACGTGGACTACTGGAACCGATTCATCACACTCTAAGCTCAAATCCAACAACTGACCTCAAGCTTTCAAGAAACCAAACACTCTCAGGTCTCCAAGCAAGTCATGTGAAGTGTGAAAGGAGTCTTCCACAGCACAGCAGCTATGCTCCCCACCAAAGTTTTCCCTTTCTCACATATCTAAACTCTAACCTCCTGGGCTTATTTGCCGGAATAAAATATATAGTAGTTTCCACTCCTGACTAAAAAGAGAAACAAAACCAAGAATCTGCAACTTTTTCTTATATCTTGCACAAACAGCAGTTTTAATTTTTATATGCAGGACTGGCAGCCCCTAGGAACTGGGGAGATTCAAATATCTATAGATCTGAAGTCTGTAACTTCAAAACTATCTCCTGCTTTGCTATCACTGAAAGAACTTGTAAGAACATCCTGTCCCTTTACATGACATTTCAGATCAGTCACTGTCTTAGTTTACTTTGTATAAAAACCAAGTTGCGTAACAACATTATCTCATGAGTAGAGGCATTTGTAGCAGTTGATAGAGTTCTGTGCATTGTAACAGATCTACCTACTGAGCTTTCCAAAATAAATCATCTTGTACAAGGTATTACAAATCATCATAGCTACTATGACAGTGCCTCTGGCCAGCATGAGTGGAAAGCAATGACTCATAAGGCTTTGATTCCTACCCACAGGGAAGGAGGGCTCTAGTACTAAACATGCATAGGGGAAGGAGCAAACAGTAGAAAAAAAGCAAAGGGATCTGGAGTTCTGAAACGTAACACCATAAAGATGCTTGTTTAAAGCCCCAGCAACCTCTCACCCATGAAATAGGGGCAAACAGAGCTGTAATTTCAAGAGAAGTAAGATCAAATCAATGTTGACAATCCCAATAACTGAAACTTAAAAAAAAAAAAGCCAAAATATTTGAAATTGGAACACAACAAGACTCAGCAAGTCTGAAACAGCTCCCTGCATTTTGTCAGTGAGCTGTACTGCGCCATTCAATGCCAAATGGTAAAGCCAGCACAAAACCACTTAAGAACAAAGAAAGCAAGGAGATTGCAGAGTTACTAAACTACAAGCATTCACTAACAAAATCCTGGATCAGCACTCTGCAAGCAAAGCCTCCAGACTGACATGCACTGTGATGAGAACTGGTGAAAAAAAACCTGTTTAGGGTATCACATGAAACAGTATATAAGAAAAAGGACTATCACACAAACAGAACACGAATAGCACAGCACCCCAAGTTCTAACTTTTCATTAGATGCTTTAAGTTTTAAAGGCTCCATATTCCACAGTTTTCCTAAATAGCACAAAATGAGGCTCCTAGTACTCTCACATTTATATATCAACATTAAATTCATGACCCTAAAAAAGCACATCTTGGATGAAACACACTGGTATTGCTATTGCAAGTAATGAAGACACAAAACAAATACTGTAAGGTAGTATATTGCAAATTTCCTCCTCCAATTTTCTGAAGTGCTCAAACTATAACGTCCAAACCTGAAAAAACCCTACCCTGTACTCAGCACACTTTAGATAAGCTTTAAAAAAAATAAACAACAAAACCAAAATTACTAGAGGAACAGGACTGCAACACACTTAACACAGTAAATAGTTACATTTGTTAAAGGAGTGGAAAAGTGCATACAAACTACAGCACTGTTTATTAGTAGTACATTGACAGATAAAAATACCATCATCCACATTCAATTAAATCAAAACCAGCTAGAGACCCTTGAAAGGAGGGGAAAAACTATTCTTTTTATTGCTGGTAAGATCCCATCAAGAACAGAGGTATTTTCTTTTTATTTAAGTCTGCCGATCTTTCAAGTATTTTTCCTAATCATAAAAGTTAATTTCCTATCGGAAACAAGGCAACTAAATCAAGCACGCTTCCTTATTTATACTGAAAAGACAAACCAAAAATTGTCATAACTGGTGACAAATTATGTCCTCTTATTCCAGGGCCAAAAAGACACCCCTGTGAGCATTCCACAATTTTCGGTAATCAAATTATTCCCATAGGATTGATGAACAGAGGAATGAGATTTACAGTGCTACGTTACCCTACACTATGCTATTACTTGAGCACCTGTTTAGCTGTTGTACAGTCCCCCAGAAGTGAATGACATAACAACATTTAGTTTCTCTATTAGAAAAGTAAAGATATCAGGGTCCTTATTAAAATCCCTTGAAGATCTGTATCCAAAAGGTTATCACATACACTGTATTTTACATTCTTCAAGCAGTCCCAAAGAACAAGCATCTATGTACATGTTTTGAACTTGCCTGGAGAAGGAATTACCTAATGGAAGCTGCTATGTGTTAAAACATGCCTTAGTTCACAAATGCAGACAGCTACAGAGCGGGTCACATGAAGATCAGTCTATAAAATCTAGTTCAGAATTTGCTTTCTTTTTTTTATGCAGCTACTTTCACAGATTTTACTAACTGGAAACGTGTCCTAATGGGTGCAGGCGGCAGCTGTGCTCCTCGCTGCACTCTCACAGGCAGACACAGGCAGCAGCACCATCCTCACCAGCTGCATTGTGCTTGAAAGCTGGGGGCGGGGAGAAAGACCACCAGCATATACAGCAATGGTTTCTATTCACCGGTCATAATGTATCACGGCTATCCCTCAAAGCAGACACTACGTACTAATCTTAGCCTTGTCTCTTCATACGTTTCATTTCCTGGCTGGCAACGGTACTATTCCTGACTTCACAGCACTACAAGAAAGATTTGTAGATACTGACATTTTTTCCAAAGTCAAACCGTCATTACAAAGTTAGAAAACACTGCCACATGAAGGCAATATAAAAATAAAGCAAAACAGAACACAAATTAAAAACGCAGTGATGTTTTCATTTCCCACCAGCAGGTCACATAGCCTACGGCAACAGTTGTAAGCAAACGACTGTACGCATGCCATGCCAAACAAGCCAGGAACTTGAAGTACAAGGAACTATTTAAGTCCCTGTTGAGAAGTCAGAATTGACAGAAACACAATGATATGCAAGGACTGAAGGCAGGACAGTCTTGGTGAAGGGCAGCGCGTTTAATCTAGGGAAGCAACGCTCAGCTAAGAACGTCTGGGTTTTCCTCCCCTCCTTTTGCATTCCTAGGGCAAACAGAGGACCTGGAGGTCTCGCTTAACCCGCACAAAGCCTGCTCCGGGGCAAGAGCATCCTATCACGCAGCTGGGGAATGGAAAACGAAAGGAAACAAATGTTGTGCAACACAGCTCACCCCTCGCTGCACTCCCAGGTTTCCCGGGCCGGGACTGCCCCGGCGGCAATCCCGGCCCGGAGCCCTGTGAAGCTGGCCGCATTCCGGCCGGCCGCCAGCCCCGGCCCCGAGTATCCCCCTCTTGGAGCCCGCCCCCGCGTATCCTCGTCTTGGAGTCCACCCCGTGCTCCTCGCTAAGCACCCTAAACGAAGAGAAAAGGGGGACTAAAGCAAAGGGGAGGAGGGGTGGCGGGCTGCAGGCAGAGTTTGGCCGAGGCCGGACATCGGCACCCCCCTACACACACAGTCCCCGAGGGCTACATTCCTCCCGGCGCTCCCCGGGCGGCCGCGGCTCCGCTCGCCCCAGGGCGTCCTTCACAGAGCGCGGGGCCAGCCCGGGGCTGCTCCGCTAGAGCTGGGGAAGGTGAGTGGGGGAGCGCAGGCAGCTCCTCCCGCACCCCCGAATCTGCGGGGCCTGTCGCCGCCGCGCCACCTCCCAGCAGCAGCTACCCCGGCGATCGGTCAGCCGGGGCCAGCGGCACTCGTACCTGGTCCGACATGGCTCGGCCCCGTTACGTGCTGCAGGCTCGGCTGGGCCACGGCAAACACTCGGCTTCTTTCTCTGCCCGCAGCGCAAACACAGGCCGCGGCGCGGGCGGGATTTCCGGTGAGCCTGAGCTCATTTCCCTTCCTGTGCGGCTCGGCTCGACCGCTCCGCCCAGCAGAGCTAGACCGGCTTCCCCTCGCGGAGCCTCCACATCGGGACATGGGGGTGCCCCTTCCCCGGGCAGAGGTGAGGAGACGCCGCCGGAGGCCCGGCAGCCAAGCCCGACGCCTGCCAATGCAGGCGCCCTGCAAGGGCCCGGCCGCGGAAATGCACCGAATGGCCTGCCCCAAAGTGAAGAAGATAGTTTTTGTTTGTAAGACCCGCTAGTTACAGCCGGTCGAACGACTGGAAATATGCGTCTGCACGGCCGTTCTGTCCTGCCTCGGAGAAGCCCAGTCACATAAGCTTCGTGACGAAAGCAGAGAGCAGAGCTGCGGCAAAAGTCACTGTCATTACACCTGCCCGTAATGGCTCGCTAAGGGTTTTTACTAAAGGATACATTTAACAACAAATCTCACTTTTCTGTTTATACACGGGTTTGTTTTCTTCTTATCACTGCAACGATGCAAATAGTAGGAGCCACATGGTATTAAGCAAATACACATGGAGGCAGTTGCACAAACCTCTAGCGGTACGCCAGTACTAAAGTAGGTCCTACTTTAATTGGTGCAGCACAGCTAGGTAGAGATGTCCAGGTTAAACCACAACAAAAGGTTTGCACAAGACGCACATCTACACCTTAAAAAGGTTACATTTAGACCTAAAGCTGTTTGGATTGCAGTGTGTAACACCTCTCTGCATGGCATCACTGCTGGAGTAAGTACATGCTTTAAGTGGCTCAGAAACAGAAAAGCACTCATGAGAATAATACAATAACAGTTATTACTACAAAAATAAATGGATTAACAGAAGCTAGCCCCACTGAAAGAGGAGATTCTTACCTGGATGCTACCAGATAAGTTTTTTACCTTACATGCTACCTTTGGGGAAAGGAAAGAAACCTCTCTAAGAGCACATCCACCTCTGCAGAGCCTCTAACAGGAGGTGCTATGCTCCTTTGCAACAACACCTAACACCAAAGCAGCTGAGTTCTCTGCCTGTATTGCTGCATTTCACTAGCTGAATGGTGTGTTTCAAACACAGTTACCCGAAGGGATGCACAGTGAAACTGCACAGTACCTAAAGTCATAGGAATCAGTTTTAATCACAACTGTTAATTCAGAATTAACAAGGGGGGGGGAAGCAACAAAACTTGAAGAGAATCAAAACAGATGCTATTCAGAGCTGCAGAATATTAAGACCATCTTTCTCAGGCAAGTCTTAGGAGGTAGGAAAGCCAAATATCTTCATACCATGCTTAAGTTCACAGTAACAGCTCATTATGAGCAAATAACACTACACAAAGCACCAAAATAAGCCATTCAAATGTTATGCAGCAATACATGATGCTAAAGAACAGAAAGCAACAAATACTTACTCTGTCTTAACCATCACAAAAGAAAGCAGTTTTAAGAACAGAGAGTAGCCCTATAGCAATAACCCTGAAGTATCAGACTCTGGCACAAAATCCTAGTGTAATTCTTTGTTTTACCAATTTTTGTAAGCTGAAACATAAATTGGAATGCACTTACCTATGCCTGTACATCTGCATACACACCAAATAACAGTATCACCACCTCTCTTTACTCCTTTCTTAAGCTACTAGTTGTGGATGCATTACTTTTTCAAGATACAAGCTACAGTTGTACAGCATCTACAAAGCTGGGTTTCATCCACCCCACAAAAACTATGGGGGGTACCTCAAAAAAACTCCCACTTCTTGTCTTTGACAACCCAAACCTCAACACACAGCATACTTAAAATCTAAAACACAATAAAAATAATGCTCTTTCAACAAGACTAAACATACCTTTCACATGCTTTTTTTGCCCAAAGCCACCCTTGCTGCTGCAGTCACCATCAAGACTACTTGCCCTAATCTTAATTCTAAGGTGCTTTATAACTTCTCTGATTTCCTCATTTGCAACTAATCTCAGTGACCTGAAGCCAATTAAGTTCACCTCTGCTCCTTCAAATTGCAGCTAGCTGCATATGTGGTTTAGGAGCCAAGAACTGTTAGTAGTTTTCTCAAAACTACTGCCTTGTGTAGTCTGCGCAAAACCTCTCCAGTCCATCAAAACCAAATTTCTTATATAACTGAATTTTAAGAACAATTTACAATCTCATAATCTATGTGTATTAGCTTGACACCACATAGTGCTGGCAAACATGATTGCTACACTGTTCTAACTCAGATAGTAACTAAGATTAAAATTTGCTCCTCACAGTAGCCTCCTTAAGACAGCAGAACCAATACGTTAAAGCAAAGGGGAACCTGGAAGTTCTCCTTCTAGTTGAACATCATTTATTAGGCAATGTTACTGGTTTTAGAACTTAAAAAGAAAAATGGCTACATTATCTAAAGCACCAAGTCTTCCCCTTTAAAAAAAAAAATCTTAAGAAATGATGTGAATGCCCAAATTTCTCTGACTATTGGCTTATTCCTTTCATGAGAAGCAGGAGAGGAAACGAAGGCGTGCTGACTCATACGGATGGAAGCATAAAATGCAGTAATGAATGTCTGATACAAATCTAGCCCAAGCATTGCTTGGACCCTCTCAATGCAGGCAGGAAAAACTCTTTATTTTCAGTGCAGGTAACCTTCAATGTGAGGTGGGAAGTTATAATGGCAAAGGTTTTTCACCTGTACCCTGCTGGCATACAGCTTTTTCAGCTATTTAGTAGGGCCCATATCCAGGCGCAGAAGTGGGTCAGAGGCAGCAGCACACCGGTAGGTGGCACAAATGGATGGCTTTGGACACCCCTGGCTTCTACCTTCCCCGCACAGTAACGTCTCCGTCCTGGGGACACTGCAGCACAGTGGGGAAATAAGTAAGCTTTAAAACTCCTTATTTAAATACGTGCAACTTGGCACTTCTCTTAAAGAAGCAAGGCTTTTAAATGCACACAACTGTATTTACACGCAATGAATTCTTCATGGAAAAAAGTTGTATCTGTATAAAGAACTGTAGACAAGGCCTTGGGAACAAGCCTGAAGGCCGAGAGCAGAGTGGGCAAAAGGGGATCCTCCGGTTCGTGGAGAGGGACGGGAGTGCCGGCTGAACCCCGGCACTGCAGTGGGCTGGATGCAGCGCCCCAGCGCAGCCTGGGACCACCAGCCCAAACCTGCTACAGGATTCACTCGGGAAATCCAATCTACCGCTATAGGCACCCCAGCCGCCACCCCCGCCAGCAGCTACTGAACCGGCAATGCCCGACAGGCGCCGGATAGGGCCGGCTGCTGCTGAGGAAGCAGGAACCGATGAACGCCTGGGGGAGGTACACTCAGTACCCAGCGGCCAGGCAGGCACCTCACAGGGGCAGGCTAACCCAGAGCCCCCGCACACCGGACAGCCTCCCGAACGCTTACAGGGAGGCTTATTTGCATGAGGAGACTCGCACCTTCACTAACGACGCTTAACGGCCACAGCACGGGCCCTGGGCTAACGCCACTGCAACAGCCGCACCACAAGCCCCACGCCATCCAGCCACGTGGCTCGCGAGAGGGCGCGGCGAAGGCGGCCCTTCCGTTTCCCTCCGCTCGCTTCCGCTGGCACTCGCTTCCCTTTCCGGCGCACGCGCGCGCTTGACCGGGGGTCCCGGTGGCGGGCGCACGTGGCTGAGTTAGCCCGCCGCCGCCTCCTCCACCGCCCCCGGGCCTAGCTGCCGCCGCTATGTTGGTGCTGTTCGAGACTGCTGCTGGCTACGCCATCTTCAAGGTGAGGCGCGGAGGGCAGGCCGGGTGCCGTGCCTCTCGCCCGGCCGCGGGCCTCAGCGCGGCGTGGGGGGCACAGCTGTGAAGTTGGAGTGTGGGTGTAGAGCGAAACGTGCGGTACTCGCGGGGGAAGCGCTGTCGCGGTGACTGCCACGGCGCCCGGCAGCTCCTCAGGGAGTTTCCCCGCGTGGAGGCCTCGTGTGGTCCTTCTGGGGCCGAGGAGGAGCAGGGAGGCTGTGTTGTGAGAGAGGTATGGGGAAGGGGCTGTGCTAGAGCCTGAAGGTGCTTGTAGGGAGGAAGGAGAGAAGGAGGGTTTGCTCCCTTGCTCTCAGTGGTTATGCCAAGCATCACCTATGGCGCTCGTTGCCTTCCGCCCGTAGGGGTGGGTTGGGTATAGGTGCCCCTTTGTGAGTCTGGTGATATCCCCGTTAGGGCATGGATGCAGCACTGTTTCTGCCTAGCTGTGTCTGCATGGCCGTTGTTCTAGCAGAAGCTATGGGTTGCAGGAAGGAACGTGTGGGAGACGGGCAACGCGTTTTCAAACAGGTGTGGAGATGTCTCGGCCTGAATGCGTTTCCAAAAGCGGGTCTTGTGGGCCGGCTGAGTGTGTGTGCAGGTATAGTGTGTGGTGTGACTTCCCTTGCCCAGCCGGGAGGAATGGACCACTTCATGGGGCTCTGATGGCCTGCTGGTGAGGTGGCTCAAAGGCTGCACTTTGACGGTGGTTTGAGCAAGTCTAGAGTGGCTGCAGTGCCATGCTCCCCTCTGACCTGTTCTCTTGCTCTCTTGCTTGAGTGTTGATGCTTGTACAGTTCCACGGTCTTGTTCATAGAGTCTGACCAGCTTAGTCTTTTTTTTTTTTTTCTGGGTTTAGCTTGTGTGAACACAAGTGCAGGTGCAAAGAGAGCAAGGCTAGTTTCTTTTGCCGCAGCCTGCTGCAGAACTATGCCTGGGCTGCTCTACAGAGTACAACACTTACTTCATCTGCCATGAAACCTTTCCTCCTCATTGGGGTGCAGCAGTGCAGTTCAGACAGGGAGGATTTCAAGATGTAAGCCACAGGGAGAAGATAAATGATTCTAGAAGCAGATAGGTTCTTGTTCTGTCCCCTTTTCCTACCCAGTACCTGGGGAACTAACACATATATCAGTCTCCTTGATTTTGTTCACTGGATGTTCACACCGGCTAATATCCGGCACCTTCCAAGTTATTGAACACCAATAAACCGAGCTCCAACAAACAAAACCCCTCTTGAGTAGGCTGCAGTGAGCCAAGGACATTTAACCTTCTAGAGGAGCCAGGACGGGGCTGAAAATAATCCATGTTTTGCTTTCTGAAATCAGGGTAGGCATAAGGCAAAGGTAGGAGGGGCGTGAAGCGAGCTGAAACAGTGTGGCTGCAGCAGCGCTGCCACACTCCTCTGCAGGTGCTGCGGGCTGGGGCGTGGGTCTGGCTGTGATGTGGGCGCAGAGCGGCTAGGGGGCACCAGCCACCAAGGAGCGGTGTTGGAGGCGCTTACACCCTCCGAAAGACAGGGGGCTGACTGCAAATGGTGTCTGGGCTGGAATGGGAGAGAGGTGAAAGCTGTCTGCTGGAACAGAGCAGAAGTAGTATGTTATTAAACTACGTTTTGAGACGAGACAGACTTTGTTTTCGGTGCTCCTGTTTGCAGCTGCTGAAGCCAGATGTGGCAAGCTGTGGCACACATCTGCAGGGCATGGTTCTTAGTCACATTGCTTTCCTTTCCTAGACATAGTAGGTGTTCAGCTGCAAACTAGTGTCATTGTTGCAGTTGTATGTTCATTCTGTATCCAAATAGTCTCTGCAGGGTTTAGCTGTGTGGTTTGTTTTATTTTTCCCTTTTAAAGCAATTTCTGCAGATTATCCCTGCTGGTTCTTTTGGGGGGCAGGGAGGGCTGGTTGTGTTTTTGTTTGGTTGGTTTTTAGATGACGATTGGGCAGAAACTGTGCTTCTGAATTTTGGGAGACAATCATGGTCACCTGCTTCCCTTTTCAGCAGTGCCTACAGATATCCATTGCCATCACAACTGTACTCTGTGCCTATGTGATCAAGAACTGTTGTCCTCTGCAGGCTTTGTAGCTCTTGGGTATTCCCTTCCCAGCAGAGGAGCAAACAGTCTAAATAGTAAGGGCAAATGGGGAATAGCTAAGTTCTAGGTCTTGGAAGAGGTTTCTCCAATGGGTCCTGCAGTCTTGCAGGACACAGAATACCCATAGACGTGGAATTTCTATATACTAATCTTGATTTAGCAGCTTCTATGCCTTTATTTTTTTGTGTGTACCTGTGTCTTTTCATAGAGGCTGAAAATTCTGTAAGCCTTGGGCTAGAAAAGATGGCTTGAAGGAAAGCATCAACAGGCTGAGGAAAGGAAGAGTTGCCCCAAGGTTTTTATATGTCTGAGTCCTGTGGGAAATGAGTTACAATGTTTATTTGCTCAGCGGCTGATTGAGTTTAAAAAGGACAACCCCCTTTGACTGGAGTTGAAAATCTGCAAGTGGAGCAAAAATCTCACAGTCCCAAGAATGAGTTCTGCACTGCAGGGAGACACATTGCAATTGTGTTGCATTTGCGTTGTGTGGACAAAACCACAAGGTTTTGAGTGTAAAGAACACGATGTTATAAAGATCTGAACTGTATTGTCCCCATGAGCACTTTTCTAGGAATTTGTGGTACAGTCTGCAGGGCTTTTTCAAGTGTATGTGGGCTCTAGGGGTGTAGTTGTTGATCTTGCACGGTTTAAAAACAGAGGGGGATCCCCTGGGTACAGAAATGGGATTAAGCCATTGCTGCTTCTTAGGTAATTCTTGGCTCAGTTGATGAGCAAGCTGTGGTGAGAAGTCTTTATAGAGATGTTCTCTTTCTTCCTTGGGTTAGCTCAGATTAATGAAAATAACTTGTGGGATCATTCTTTCTTATTAGGTGTCCCAGACATGTTTGTGTTTTCTCAAAGTAGTAGCAGGATTGGGTTTGGGTCACTGGGGTTGTGAATGAGTCCTTTAGAGGAGGTGAAGCAAGTCTGGTTTTGATAAACAAGGAGAGGGTTTTGTCTTAATGTGCAGGTTCAGAAGGACCCAGCCATTATTGAGCAACTTCAGTAATTCAGTTGAAAGTAAAAACACTGTAATACTGTGTTTATATTGGTAGGATAAAGCTGCTGTGAGAAAATAATGAAACTACAGACCCCCGAAACAGTTTGTCAACTTGTGCAGTATTATCTTCCTGTGGTTTGATACACTGTAAATCAGGTCTTCTCTGCTACAGTGCAGGGTTGAAGGCTGAGCAGAAGTGCTTTAAATATAAACTTCCTTTTCTTCTACAGGTTCTGAATGAGAAGAAGCTTCAAGAAGTTGACAGCTTATGGAAAGAATTTGAAACTCCTGAAAAAGCAAACAAAATGTGAGCAGTTTTATATGGGAATAGCAGCCTGGCTTTCAGAAGGACATGGATGTCTGTAGTTATGTGTGTTTGAGGTTCAGGAAGAAGTATTGATTTTATTTTTCAGCATTGTTGAACCTAAAAGCTGTGAACAATAATAATGTTTAGAGGAACTTAAAAAGAGATATCTAAGAGAAAGAAATAATTCCCTTTTTCACTGCAGTGTAATTAAGCTGCAGAAGTCGTTAGCATGTGTCACTGAAGCAAAAAATTGAACAATATTTTAAGGAGATCTGGATGCTTTGACAAGAACATCCAAGTAATGCTGGAGCTGGCTGAAACAGCGGGGTTTTGTGCTCACAGGAAATCTTTAAAAAGAAGTTTAATCCATTTGAAACCAATAGCATGTGAATCACTGAGAGTTGGAGTTAGTGCTGTGCCTGTGCCATCACTGAGTGTTAGCATCAATGCGTAACTGCACAGGGGCTGCAGTGTCCACTGGCTAAGCTGGCCTTTCTAGCAAATGGCCTAAAGCTGGGGACAACTATGGGTTGTTTCCAAGTCTGTCTAGGGTGTTTTTACTGGAAGATTTATAACCAGCTTTGGTTATAATGGACACCTTTGAACAAGCTATGCCTTTTGATTTGGATTTATCCTGTTCTCTAACAGTATTTAGAGAAGAGGCCAGAATGTCCCACATTTACCTGTTTGTAGTGTTGTTAATCTTGTCTTGGAAACATCATCTTGGCCACTTGCTAGACAGGATGTGGCTCTTAATGGATCTCTACTCTGATCAAAGTAATTAAATTGTCCTGCCTTTCTGAAAAGGCTCTGTGTAAGCCTGGAGCTTCTGTTGGGATCTGTGAATGCTTAACTCAAGCATTTAGCTTTATTTGTGACCTTGCTTCTTTTGCAGATACCTGACTCCTAAAGAGCAGTGGTTAATCAGAACTGGATTAGTCAAATCCTGTCCCTGACAAAGGAATTTACTGGATTGAGATAGCTTTTTAACTGTAATTCTAGATATCAACACCACAGACTATGTGAGGGGGAGAGGGAAGCTGGGCACAAAGATCTGACAGTGTGGTTAAAACACTGTCCATATCATTTTTGGCTCTGGTCAGCAGTTAGGGCATGGAAGATTTTTTGTTGTTTGTTTTAAGCTCTCAGAACTTGTATTCTAACATCTAATTATAGGGGAGTATTTGAGGATTCATCAGTTCAGTTTTAAAGTCTTTGAAGATGCATGTTAAATCTGAGCTGTGCAGGCTATGCATTCCACAGAGGCAGAAGGTTTCCTTTTGAAGATGAGTGGGAAGATGCTATCATCAGTCATTCAGCAGTGGCACCTAGTTAATCAGGGTGCAGTGTTGAAATTTAAATGGTTGATGTCTGTCTTCAAATATGAGCTACAAAGCAGATGGGGGACTAGGTTTTCTGATTATGTTGGTCCTAGAAGTATTAGATCAAAATTATTTTTTCTTTTCTAAATAAAATTTGTGGGACCCACTAAAAACTCACATCAGGCTCAAATTTAATCAGCAGGTTGAGTGCTCTTCCTCCTTTTTGAGGATAGGGATATTGATCTCTGCTCTCTTGCAGTCTTAGGGAGAACTGTAATATCAGAGTAAAATGGTTCCAGCATCTAGTTTATGTACACTTGTTCACACAATTGTGTGTGATTTTTCTTCTGTAGAGTGAAGCTGAAACACTTTGAAAAATTTCAGGACACAACAGAAGCACTTGCTGGTAAGTGAATAACACCATTCTTAAAAATAAAAATAAATAATCCCTGTCGTGCATTAGTTCGCTCATTACTTACCCCTGTCTCTGCTCTGTTTCTTTGCTTAGTTTTTGAATTAGATTTTTCACTTGACCTGTTTTGTTGTTTTACAAGGTCATCCATCCAGTCTATGGTACAGTAGAGATGTAATGAAGTCTTAATTTTTTCCTACCATGTTTATTTTCCAAGCAGCTCGCTAATAAGCACCACGTAGAAGGTTTTGACTGATATATGTAGCCTGTTGTCAATGATGGATTCTTGTTGAAGATGAATATAACTGATTTGAGTCAACATTTCGTCACTACCACTGAGACAACAGATGCATATCAGAGTACATATATTGTTACAGTTGCCCTTGTTTTATGGACACATATTGTGCCTGTGTTTTTCAGCCTAAAAAAATGCCTGTATTACACTTAAAAGAAATTCAGAAGTTTAAACAAAATAGACTTATATTCAGTAATTTTACTAATTCAACCCTTAAATGCTTAATGCTGTGGACTAGTTTGAACAGAAATTATTGAAGTTCTAGCTAGTAATTCAGAAATGGTGCGATTTACTGCTGAATGTGCTGTGTGACAGTAGTAGGTGGATGTTTCAGGTAGCATTTACAACTGAAGAATGGATCCTTCATATTCTTCTTAGTCTGGAGACAGTACCATCATACATAAGATGCAAGTTAAACAGCTGAGATCAAAGCCGCTTTATATTCCTTCTTTGGCATGGCATATTTTTTGGATTACGTTGCTTTTGCATAGGTTTGGATTCAGATCATTTATAGTTCAGCTGATTTAAAACAAAATAAAACACATACATACCCAAGAAACCCCAACCAAATGACTACCACAAAACCCCACCAAACCCACGCCCAAACAACAATAAAAAAAATCTCCCCCCCCCAATAAATAAATAGAAATAAAACCAGAAGAACAAAACCCCCAACAAAAGCTACTACTACTACTTTATTTCAGGTTTACTTATCTGTGAAGTGGGAAAGATTATACAGAGTACTTATGTCACCTTTATTTTAAAGGGTTGACTGTGTATGTGCTTGTCTTAAGTGGGTTAGGAGCTACTGGCCAGCTTGAAAGGTGGAAACTTCATTGTAGGAGGATTGAAAGGGAACTTGGCACAGCACTTAGATTTTAACCTTACATTTCATTAAGGTTCTGGAAATAAAAAATCTGTGGCTTCTGCTCTGTGATGAAGATGTTGCATCAATCACAGAAGTTCAGTGAAGCACAGAGCTGACCCACAAAGAGAGTTTAATGCCTGCTTAAAATACATTGTGTGGGACTGTAAACCTTTTACAGATCTATTAACGCTTGAGAATGAAGAAGGTCCTTTTAAAATTCTTCACTCTACATGCTCTGTTAAAAGGGTGAGTGCCTACTGACTGCCCAGTCTGTATTTGGCATCAGTCTTTGTTGAGCTTTAGATAGTACGCTATTGTCATCATCAGATGCAATTAAGCCATTCCTCAATTTAGGATATCGTGGTTGCTGACTAAGGGAACCGGAAAATGGTTGGTTAATTAAATGATACATAAAATGTTCGCATATAACCTTGCCTTTGAAAATGTTAAACATGTATCTGAAGCATATGGCATACTGTTAGTAGAGATCCTTAAACAAAATTGACAGAAATAGAACTGAAACCACATGGAGAAAGGAGAGGCAACTAGGAGAAGGGTTTTTGATTTGGGCCTCCAAAGGAGCAAGTATATAATTTTCTTCAATTTTAGCCACTGCATGCTGAAGCAGTATTGCAGCTCGGACTAGAGCTACTGTGGGCAGTTAAAATAAAAATACCAAGTTAGGAGTACTATTTTTACAGGTTTTTGGAGGGGATAGAAACTGCATCTTTGGTCTTTTTGTTTTATACAGCATCCACAGCTCTTGTAGAAGGCAAGCTCAGCAAGAACTTGAAGAAAATTCTCAAGAAGATAGTGGCAAAAGATGCCCATGAACAGTTGGCTGTAGCAGATGCCAAACTTGGAGGTGTCATAAAGGTGATAACTGATTTTGCCATTCTTTCTTGAGTCTTGTGCTACTGAAATCTTATAGTCGGGTTCCAGAGATTTTGCAGTTATTAGCAATGGGTTACGCTGCCAATGCTTTGTTTGTGGAAGATACCTAATTCTTATGATCAAGTGTGTACTGCATGTATACTGAGAAGACATCATCTTGAGTACACAAGTGAATGATACAGTAGAAGTGCACTGAGGTGCTCAGGTTTGCTTGATTTCTCTTAAATATTGGTTAGAAACCCAGCAGATTAAAACATTAATTTCTCTGAGGATCCCATCCAGAAAAAGAGGGGGAGAGGAACCAAACAAAATCCAACCAAATGAAATCTTCATCACTAACAGAGGCAGCGATAGTGGGGTGATGATTTACTGTCTTGTTGGGAGGGAGTATGCATTGTTCTGCCTTCCTTGGTCTACAGGCAGTTGTGCACATCCTTCAGTCGTTGTCTGCCAGAGGAAGGAATAAGTACAGTAGAGATGGACTGCTTTCTCCGATGTCTCATAGGTGTCAAATACCAGGGTCCCACCTCATGTCTGGCTGCTCCATGGTCCAGTGATTTTTATTCTGACAACCTTCTCATGGTGTTTTAGGAGACTGGTGTAGGCACAAAATGAGGAGGATTTAATGTTCAAGTGAATACCAAGGACTCTGAACTAATTATTTAGTTTTATTATTTGAAAAAGACCCAAAGCCCCCAGCCCTCTACCTCTGAATTTTTTCTCTGTGGCCAAACTGTTTCTAGTAAATTGCAATATCTTGAGTCTTCAGTTCCAGTATACATAGAACATTGTTTATAAATCTCTTCTTCAAACTGGAATTGTTACTGTGTGGGAAACTGGAGGTGTCGCTACCTTGAGCATCAAAGATGACAAACTTGTGTGATCACAGGGTTGAAGTGGGAAAATTGGGTATAATGAGATAAGGCTTCTCAAAGAAGGGCTTTAGAGGAATTTCACTGTTGTGCCTGACTTTGGACCATTGATTTCCGTCCTGCAGGACAAGTTGAATTTGAGTTGTATACACAGCCCAATGGTTACAGAGCTGATGAGAGGAATTCGGTCACAGATTGAAGGGCTTATTACAGGCCTCCCTTCCCGAGAGATGGCAGCTATGTGCCTCGGCCTGGCACACAGGTGAGTTTCTAGAACAGCTCTATTTCACTGCATGTTTGCCCTGCTCCTGTGACCTTGGCTATGCTGTGTTGCTTCAAGTGTCTCTAGGTATGTGACATGGTCTTGTACTCTAAGTCAAGACACATTTGTATCTGAAATCTTGTTTTATAAAGGAAGGGTTTTCCATTTTGCACCCACCCTTTAGGGAAAGGCTTCATTTTCACCTTAAGTTGGAGTTGATAGCTTTCCTTTGCACGTTACATACTTTAGGATTTGGTTTGCAATGGCTCTGTAGCAGTCAGATTCAGCATTCAAAACTCCATTGCCATCAAGAGACAAGGTGAAGACCATGATTTGCTGATTTATGCCAGAATAAATACCCATATAATACATAATGTAAATGTTAAAGGCAGAGTTTGTCTTCCCACCTTGCTGTCTCTGCTTTGGTTTAGTGGAGCAGTAGTTACATAAAAAGTTGTTTGACCAGCACAGGGCCAAGCATTCATTCATAAAGCATTAATCCATACTGTGACCTGAGCTTGTCTTGTCCATGAGCCATTGACAAGTTGTAGAACTACTTTGCTATAGCTAATTCCTTAAAAATAGATGTGTGTTTGCTTAGAAGATGGACATTAATATTGAAAAAGGACTTTGAAGATGCAAATCCTCATTGAAATCAAATGTCTTTTACTGTAGCATACTGAGGAATTTTAAATGTACATTAAACAGAAGGTAATGGGCTTTCTCAGACACTGAGAATCTGTTCCAAGAAGTTTATTCTATTGCTTCACATTAGTGTATTTGATATTTGGTGCTGGGTAGGTACAGTTTTGTGGATTGCCTCCAACTGCTGCAGAACTGGAAGTGCTGTTGACAAATACTTTTTTGTGGGGAACCATGCAGAAAGAAGCCAACAGCCAATTTCCTGCCACAGCACTTGTGTTCAGCCTGCTGCACGTGGTACAGAGAGCCATAACTTTCCCTTTCACTCTGGTCATGGGATATTTGCATGTATGCATGTTGGAGCTGTTTTGAAGCTTGTGTCAGTGTGGCTTCTGGCCACAGCTGGGAGCAGTCAGTGGCATAAAACCGAGCTGTATGAATGAATGTATGAACAGCTATATTCATACAAAAGTAGGAACAGGTGGGACATATACTTCAGCAGGATGTCAGGATGCTGATGAAACTTTATTTATGTCTCCTCAGCCTTTCCCGATACAAGTTGAAATTCAGCCCAGACAAAGTAGATACCATGATTATCCAGGCAATTTGTAAGTATATTTGGAGCTTAAATTATTAATGGATTTGGCTTCATATAGCTGGCTTCTTACATTGGTTACAGAAAATTATTGCTATCAGTTTCCTTCTAGCATGTTTCAGTAAACTGGGTATTGATGTGTTTTCTTAATATGGTTTACCACAATCAGGAAGATTTTTAGGATGATACAGTCAACTAGCAGCCAACCACTTATTCTTAGCATAGAGATCAGCTGAAATACAGGTGGTGCTGGTTTGGTCCTCTGAAGGCTTCACTTTCCAACGTGCCTCCCTCCTGAGTAATACTGGGAGAGAATGGCCCCTCAGGACAGGATTTTCTGACCCTTCAGTTTGGTGGTATCTTGTGTAGAGGACAATGTATAAATAGGCTCTTATGTTAGGTATGTAAAACACAGTGTGTAATGCTGCATTCCGTCTCCTTACTTTCTTCATGGAAAACAGACTGAAATTGTAAATTTGCAGCTAAGAAAGCTCACTCCTCATCTTTCCTTGAAGAACCCACATCGTAATTGGCATGCTTGCTGTGAAACAGTGGTGAGGAATCCTTGTTTGGAATATTAATTCCCAGACTGTAGTCAATGATGGAACATAGTTAAGCTGAAATTAATGATTTAATTCAATTCCTTCGTCACTACCACTGAGACAACAGATGGGAATGTTGGTATTGCGTTAGTGGGAAATATGTTAGCCTCAGGGCTCTGTAGCAATATATGCTGTGGGTGTTGGACTCTTACGTTGCAAATTGGTTGTATCTGGTAAACGGTGAGCCTGTTGGATTTGTGTTGGGTATATTTATTAGAAAGTCAACTAAAGGGCTTAATAGAATCTTTTAAATCAAGTTATTGAATGCAATATCAGGTTTTCAACATTAAAGCATTTTTCCGTAGTTTATTAGATGGTTAAGTTCTACGTCAGTGTTGTGTGTAGATCTTTGGCTGAATGAGAGGAAGAATAACTGGCTGATTCCCTTCCAGGGGAATGTGCTTTGCAGCTGTTAAAGGAGTCTGTCCAAGGCAGTCCCAGTGATGAAACATTCAGTCCACTGTCATGGGAATTCTAATATTTCTATAGAATTGTGCCTGGGATTAAGCAGAAAAGTAAAGACTTCTCATGTACTGCAGTCTTTATGGGATAAAATACTTCCGTTTGTCTCCCTTTACGCTATTTAAATTTGTTGATTTGAGAGTTTTCCATTTTTAGATGACCTTTCTAGAACAAAAAAGTACATTCTTCTTTCTTTTAGCACTTCTTGATGACTTGGATAAAGAACTGAATAACTACATCATGCGCTGTAGGGAATGGTATGGTTGGCACTTCCCTGAACTGGGCAAAATCATCACAGATAACCTAACGTATTGTAAATGTGTGCGGAAAGTTGGTGAGTAATGAGGAGGCATGAGCCTGGAGAATGTTGCATGTTAGTATGCAATGCATTAATGGCGTTGATTTGTAGACCAGCAACTCATTCAACCAGCTAGTCATGACCCTGTATTTTTTTAATAATGAAACTTGCGGTCCAGGGAGAGACCTATGAGTTTAAGGGAGCTTTTTTCTCCAATTGTAGGAAGAATTACATAGGTTTGGGTAGTGGTAAATGACTGCTTGCTTCCTGGAATTCTTCCTTTGTAAACTTGTGACTGAAGATTTTGCAGCAAGCAGCTACTGAAAAGGTGAAGTGCAGTGTTACAGAGTAAGGGCTTTTTTTTCCAGCTTCAAATTTAGTATTTCCAAGCATTCTCATCTAGTATAAACGTAAAGTCAGAACACTGACATGTGTTCTGACATATTTGGGGAGTTTGGAATAGGATGATAGCAGGCTTGACTCCCTGTTTTTATTTTGGCCTTTTATCCTCATCTGTTTGTGCTTTTTTTCTTACAAGTTTGTATCACCCCCAGCACAAACATGCTGTCATCTGTCCCCCACAGGAGATAGAAGCAATTTTGCCTCCTCTGATGTTTCTGACATCCTACCAGAGGAGATCGAAGAGGATGTGAAGGCTGCCGCTGAGATTTCCATGGGGACAGAAGTATCGGAAGAAGATATAAACAACATAATCCATCTCTGTGATCAGGTATGTACAAATGCGTGAATAGCAATAGAACTCCACTTCAGCCAGATCAGAGCCTCCTCTACCGAGCAGAGATTTTCCCAGGGCATTGTTAACACACTTGTGATGGCAATGATGATTCTTATATTGTTGCATTCCTGATGTACAGACATGAGGGTGCACAGTCACTACCTCATCTGAGCCATCTCAGACTGTTGATGTCTGCACAAAGTCTTCTGAAAGTGTCAGTCTTGCTTTTGGGGGGGAATTGTGTCATCGTGCTTTTAAGTCATTGAGGTAATGGTACTGTATAGCCTCTCTTTAATCTGTCACTTTTGAAGCCAGGTGATAAACCCTGGGTTAAAAGTGGAGCACTGAGGCCTCAAGAAGAATTAAGAGCCCTATCCTGCTTTCATCTGGTTTCTGTGTGAACTCCCTTTGACTTTAGTTGTGCCAGTCGGATCCCTTTGTGACTTTACCAGGGAGTGGCAGGCTTAGGAGTTCCTGTTCTTGGTCTAGACCAGGCTGCTTTTTTTTATGTGCATTCTAATTGTGTGTATTTGTATGGAACGAGTAAAGAGCATTTATCCCATTTCAAGAGAATGGTGGCAAAGATTTATGTGAAAACTGAATGTTCCAGGGTTTTGTCCTAAAGAAAATGTCCTAACTAAGTACTTTTGTTCTGCTTCACTGTCTTTGGCATGTTGTCAGCTCCTTTATCAGGAGCTTTGCTGAGAAAATAAGTTGCATAAGCGAATAAGCAATACAGATCCAGTATACTCTGTGGATGAAACCCTGCTCTGGGAGTATGCCCTATATAAAGCTTTCTGTAACTCTGGCTCCTGGTTGGCTGTTTGCACTTTGACGGTCTCCTCTGTTGGAATTCCAAGCACTTCCTCATTTCAATATATTTATATTGATATTTGCTGGTTAGCTAATTCTGATTCCTGTAACCAAGCTCTGTCTGTGCCAGGTGATTGAAATCTCTGAGTATCGGACACAGCTATATGACTACCTGAAGAACAGGATGATGGCCATTGCTCCTAATCTCACCGTGATGGTGGGCGAGCTGGTTGGAGCAAGACTCATTGCTCATGCAGGTGGGTTACACTAATCACTTAGTAAATAAATTAAGTAAAGCTTAGATGATTTCATTAGGGGTTTTTACCAAGGAGCCGGTCAGCTAGAAGCATTATGCAATCTTATGGTAAAGAGGGGAAGAAAGCTCTTGAGGAATCTGAGAATACCAGCATGAGCTTGGTAGTAGTCTGTGATGACAGAATTCTTAGTTGGCCTGAATTCTTTTTGGAATATGAGGGCAACTTAAGTCACTACCTCTTCTGAGACACTTACTGAGCCTCCTGCTGATAGTCCAGTCACTTCTGAGGTGAAATGCCGACAAACTGTCATTGGACTTCTGTAGTCAGACCGGCTCAAGGTAGCAGCCTTATTTCACTTATCTATGCTGCAGCTCTGCAGTGATGTGTTCTTGCTGCTAGACTGTCAGGCACTACTCCAGTGGAATATGTTTTATTGAGTCAGCCTTCTTTCCTGTTGCTGAAATCAAACCAAGACAGTTAGTTAAAAGCATGAAAGACTGAAATGGTTTACATGTCCTTCAGGAAATGAATGTGAAGCAGCTTTTATAGAAATAGATGGCTCTAAGCTTCCTGCTTTTGAATTGTGCAGGAATCTAGCGTCCTGCTTCTCTAGCTGCTCCTCTGACAAATTACTATTGCTGTGTTGCCTCCTTCTAGGTTCCCTTTTGAATCTGGCGAAACATCCAGCTTCAACAGTTCAGCTACTAGGTGCTGAGAAGGCACTCTTCAGAGCACTGAAGACTAAACGGGACACACCTAAATTTGGCCTTATCTATCATGCTTCCCTAGTGGGACAAACCAATATCAAAAACAAAGGAAAGGTCAGTTGCAGAATTGTTTTATCAGCTTGGCTTTTTCCAGAGCATGGGGTATCTGTTGATGAGATGGCTTGAACTTCAGACTGAGGCGCTTGCTTTACTGTGTTGCTTCGTGGTTATGTGGAAAATACCACAAATCTCTGGATGTCATTCGTTCCCGTTCAAAAGGGCAAATGGAATTGTCCATCTGAGTAATAACAGATGTATTCCTGCAGATTTATGATACAACACTGGCTTTCTCAAGAGGTATATTACTGTTTTCTTCTATAGAATAGTAAGCTAAGCTATTGCAGGCTTTAGTCTTGATTGAAAATCAGACTGTTGGATTAAAGCTAGTAACTTTTGTGGCTTGCTTTTAAAGCTTATAAAGACTTTTATAATGCAGGTGGATACATATGTGTTTGAACTGTGAAGTAAGCTATCTAGCTGGAAATTGCACCTCAAACTAACCTACACCTCACCCTAAAGGTTGGGGTAAAGTGGGATATGTATAACTATCTTGCTGTCTCAGATATTTCCCTCTGTTTATCAAGAAAATAAGGTGTTACTTTAACAGCATTTCAGTTTTGAAAGAATGAGGTACTAATTGTTTTTTTGGACTAAACACTGCTAGTAAATGGTTACTTTGTTCTTTTGTTTGTGGGTATGGTTTCCAGATCAGAGTGAATCATTGCCTTATGTTTAGTCTTAGCATTTAATGTTCTTTTTGCCTTTTCCAGATTTCTCGAATGCTGGCAGCTAAGACTGCCTTGACTATTCGTTATGATGCCTTGGGAGAGAATACCAGTGCTGAAATGGGAGCTGAGAACAGACTAAAAGTAGAGACGAGGATGAGGCTTTTGGAAGAGAGAGGGGTAAGTCTAGCAAAGGGCTGCATGAAACTGACATTCTTGTATGGTATGAATTTTCTGCTGAGTCTTTTCCTTTCACTCAGTTGTGTAATCTAGTGTCACTCTTATGCTGTAGCTTCTCCCAACCTTGGCTGGAGCAGTAGGGTTTGTAAACCAGTTGCATCCATTTATTTGTATATGAGCTTTTCTTGTTTACATGCCTATTTGTATTTACATTATATTGAAAAGTCTTGATTTTGAACAAGATGAGCAAGATCATACCTTTACATTCTGTTACGTCTCTATAGATACTTTTATTACTTCACAGCTTCTTTCTTTTCACCTTAGAAGAAAACATGTTTAGGTTTTCTCCCTCCTCACATTTTCCACCATGATTCCACAAAATCTGAATGCTGGTGATGCTTAGCTACAGGCGGAGCTCCTTAAGACTGAGGCAAGATGTTATTCTGCAAGTTGCTGCTTTGCCCTCCCATAACCTAATGCATATCGTGTCTGCACACCTCCTGCTCCACCTCTTGCCATTCACACTGATGCTGGGAGAACATAGGGTTCACTTTCCTCTTTTAGGTGGCACGCCTGGTGCATGTGATCTTGTAAATGGTGCCTGGCTTCAGCCTTCCAAGCTAGAAGATCTGATACTAACGCTGTAGTACTGGCATCACTAGAACAAAAAACAGAGGAATCAAGAAAAACCTGCCTGCTCCTCCTTGAACATTTCATGGGAGATCCCATCGAAACACAGTCAGGGAGACATGTTAATACCAAAACACAAACTGATCACCTGAAAAGTGCAAGTTCAATTCAAATTCAGTTTGGGGCTTGTATTGTGGTTTTAGTGTTGGCTTTATGCCAGGCATAGGGTGATACCTGCCCTGGCGTGCAGTTATCCTTTTGAAAAAAGGAAGTGTGCACAAATTCAAGCTCATCTTGGGATTTTTAGAGGTGTGATGTTGTAGGTCATGTGCCTGTGGTATGTTTGATCCAGTACTAGATGCCCTTTACTTGAATTGGGCTCTTGAGGAGCAGTATTAGAAAGGCACATGCCTTTCTTGCTGCAGTTACTTCCCTGTCTCTATTCTGCTCCCAGGTATAAGACTCATACAGGTATACAAGAGCCTGACTAATATATGTCTATGAATTTTCAGTTCCTTTCAAGAGCTGTAGAACTTGTGTTGGGAATTGTTTTCATTATGAGTAATTTGTTTTTCACTTCTAAATTTTTCTTGTAGATAAGAAGAATAAGTGGCACTGGAAAAGCCTTGGCCAAGGCAGACAAGTATCAGAACAAGAGGTGAATAGTTTTTCCTTTCAGCTTGGCTGTGTAAAAATAACTCCAGGTTTTTATTTCTGAGAAGCTTCTAGGCTGTGGCCTGTGTTGACTTAAGATCCAGAGAGCATTTTCTGTGCTCTGAAACAGTGATGACGGGTCCCACTGCTAAGGGGAATTTCTGTTTTCCCACGTTTTGCAGTTGTGGTAAAGCCATTGAACTGGAGAAACAGTTATGATTTTCTAACAGTAAATTACTGACATCATCAGATAACAAGTATGTTTAGATGCTGTCAGCATCAGCCCAGAAAGCTGAATAGTTTGGGGAGTTAATATTTATTTAATTAAGCTTTATTTAATGCAAGTCTGGATAAATGAAATTTGAGAAAATCAGTGTTTGAATTAGTTGTTGACATGGAAGCTGTCCTAGAGACCTACTGAGTCATCTTACTCTTGAAAAGTTTATTCTGAGTGAAGCTTCATCTTCTTATTTAGGTCTTGTCTGTAATAAGTATCTTGAGCAATAGATAGGATCTGTACTCTGGACACTGTTAAAGCAGTTTCTGGTGCCCGAAGTGACACTGTAAATTGCAACTGGAACAGCTGAACATCTAAGGATTTGAACAGGGTAATATTAGTCTGAGCTGTGACATCTGGGTTTTTTGCTTAATTTGGTTTTGGGCTTCTTGCTTAGCTTGTCCTGCTTATTTTGCTGAAGCTTTGGTGTAGAGAGGGCAAGTGCTTGCCAAAACCAGGGCCAGGTTCAGAACTAGGTGCTAGTTCTGAAAAAATAGCACTGTTGTACCCATCTACAGTCCCTGAACATCTTTCTCATGCCCAGCTGTAACTTCAGTTTCCATATGCTGGGCATTTCAAAGGAGTGATGGCTGTGATTTCTGGAGCAGCTTTTGAAAAGAGTGTAAGTGAAGCATCAGGGCGTGTAAAGAGGCAGTAGGTTAGGGAGGAGAGTGTTGAGGAGACAACATACATGCTGGGTTTTGACCTCTTGAAATGAGGAGTCATGAATTCCTGCCAGGACATGTTTCTGGTGTTAGAAGTGCCTTGCAAATGTGTCTAGGCTTGGGGGAGAGAGTGAAGATAATTCCTGGCTGTTTGGCTTAGTCTGATTGTCTGAAAGGGAAGCTAACTCAGTCCCTGTCAAATTGTCCTTGTACTACAAAAATGGCAGTGCTGCTGCTTTATGGAGATTGTTTGAAGAGCTAAACTTGTGTTTTGAGGAGATTGGCAAGAATGTCTTAGTCTTGTTTGGAACTATGGATCTTGTATAAATTAGCTATTGAAAGTAGTATTTCAGAAGTTAACTGCCAGGTAGTTTTTAGAATTGAGCTTTAAGTGAAGCATTTCAGTATGCTTTCCAGAAAACATCTGAGAAAGTGCATTTTACCCATCTTTGGCATGTTTATTCACTGGGGTTTCATTTACTCATTTATTAGCAGCAGCATTTTGACAATGATAAGGAAGCCAGTGGGCTCTTGCTCGGCTTAAACTGAAGCAGAGACTGTTTGCAGAAAGCTGTGTAATCAATATCTGTAAAGCCATGTGCAGTGTTAATGCCCATAAGAATAGTTTTTGGTGCTTAAGGGATGAATTGGTGGTACTGTCTGCTAGCATCACTACATGCTTCCCACTCTAGTCACTGGCCTCAGTTGCTTTTTTAACCTGTGCAAGGTACTACATCAGATTCATACTTCAGAGAAGTTTAGATGCTCAGTGTGTGGCTAGGGAGGGAATAGTTCAGGCTTACTGATTTAAAACTCATTTTTCCTTCAGTAGGTATTATGTTCTGAATGAGAAAAAAAGTGTTTCATAGCTGTTGGATAGGGACATAGTTGTCCCTGAAAAGGGCCAGCTAAAGAGCACTGCCTTTCAGGGTGGCTGGTTCTTTGCAGCTTCTAGACGAGCTGGGACTGAACAAAGGAGCATGCAATATTTGAGAAGAGGCAGTTTCAGACACAGATCAGGTATTTGAATATCCTATAAAGTCAGTGATACAAGTGATACAGAGATGAACCATAGCATCACCCTGCCTTGTGCGTTGTGCCCTGTGAATGTAATGGTGGAGATTCAGAGCAGAAAATGCAAAAGTAAAGCTATTTCTAATCCTGTATGCATATTACCCTTAGGGTATGCTTATATGGACTTAAAATTGTGGGGGGACCTATGTGCTTGTGACCATACAGCTGTATTGGAAAGGCTTTCAGCAGCAGAGATCAATCCACTGGGTAATTTAAGTGCTTTGTAGAACCTTGAACAGATACAAAGCAGAACCAAACTCTTACTTAACAGGTATCTTCTTTTCAGATCAGTTGTACTTCATGGGGTCTCCTCTAGTAATGATTACTGATGAACCATTGATGTATTGGAGAAATGTTCTCACTACCTGTAGATTCTTTTTGTTAGCTGAGCAAGATTGATTTGGTAGTATTCTCAGGAAGTTGTGTTGGAAAGTTTATGTTCAACTGCAGGGTCTTACTGGGGGCCTAGATCTTCTTTTTTATTACTTAAACTAACTTGTTTTCTCATTACAGTGAAATAAAAGTATTTGACCCGTCTGGTGACTCTACACTTCCTGCTGTTTCAAAGAAACGCAAAATTCAGGAGGTAGAAGAACAGGACACAGAGGTTGTTGTGAAAGCAAAGAAGTTCAAACCAGCCATGAAGGGTTAGTTCCTGCATCTGTGCTGCTGGTGTGTTGCTGTGTGTATCATGCAGTGGGGCGTAACATTTACAGCCAGCCTGGTTGTTGTTCTTCAGTATGAGTATGTAAAAAAGAAAATGGTAATCCTTTGTGGACTGACACCGTACTGCAGTCATTTTACTTAAAATACCTGTTTTTAAACAGTGTAAGCATGTAAGAACATTTGAAAACAAAACTCATTCTTGCAGAACTTCTTGCTCAGCAGGCTCATGTTTAGTGGGCCTCAGAGCCTTAAATTAACCACTCCCCCCACACACACTTCTCTGTAAAAGCAGAATTTGCCCAATTTTCTTTAAAGAATACTGGTTTATTCTGTATAGAAATGTTTTCTGGCATGTTTCAACATACAAACATTGAAAGTCAGAATTGGATGTGAAATGACACTTGGAAATTTCAGTCTGGATTTACGCAGCACACGAACAATTGTTATTCTCTGGAGAGCTAAAACTGAACGATGGCCACAGTTGTTCCTTCTTTCTGTAGTAAGTTACTGTGTGGAGAAAGATTCTGGACTGTGACTTAAATAATCTGGTTTTATACTATGCCTCATTTTAAGGAACATTCTCACCCTTCTCTTGAGTGCACTCAGCGCCTCTAAACAGCTGGCCTAATAATTCCTATGATAGTGGAGTACACAGTGTATAACTTGGGGGAGGTGGGAGATGACTTATGTGAGACCCTGAGCCGGGTCTGGGGGTGAGCTACTCCCAACTACCCGTGTCTGCAGCAGGTCGGGGGCTGTTGGAGTCTCCCTTTTCTGCCCTTCTCTGTGCTGCTGTGTTTTAGAGTATCATAGAATAGTTAGGGTTGGAAAGGACCTTAAGATTACGACTGGAAAAAGGGAAATATAACCCCTATTTTCAAGAAGGGGAAAATTGATGACCCAGGGAATTACAGAGCAGTCAGTCTCACCTCCGTGCCTGTCAAAATCTTGGAGCAGATTCTCCTGGAAGGCATGCTAAGGCACATGAAAATCAACAAGGTGCTTGGTGACAGCCAGCATGGCTTCACTAAGGGGAAATCCTGCCTGACCAATTTGGTGGCCTTCTATGATGGGCCTAGGGAGCCGATGGACAGGGGTAGAGCAGTTGATGTCATCTACCTGGACTTGTGTAAAGAGTTTGACACTGTCCCACACGACATCCCTGTCTCTAAATTGGAGAGACATCAATTTGATGGATGGACCACTCGGTGGATAAAGAACTACCTGGATGGCCACACACCAAGAGTTGTGGTCAATGGCTCAATGTCCGGCTGGAGACCAGTAACGAGTGGTGTCCCTCAGGGATCGGTGTTGGGACTGGTCTTGTTTAACATCTTTGTCACTGACATGGACAGTGGGATTGAGTGCGCCCTCAGCAAGTTTGCCGATGACACCAAGCTGTGTGGTTCAGTTGATACCCTGGAGGGAAGGAATGCCATCCAGAGGGACCTCAACATGCTTGTGAGGTGGGCTGATGCCAACCTCATGAGGTTTAACCATGCCAAGTGCAAGGTCCTACACCTGGGTTGGAGCAATTCCAGGCACAGCTACAGGTTGGGCAGAGAATAGATTCAGAGCAGCCCTGAGGAGAAGGACTTGGGGGTGTTGGTTGATGAGAAAATGAACATGGGCCGGCAGTGTGCGCTTGCAGCCCAGAAAGCCAACCGTATCCTGGGCTGCATCAAAAGGAGCGTGACCAGCGGGTCGAAGGAGGTGATCCTGCCCCTCTACTCTGCTCTCGTGAGAGCTCCACCTGGAGTATTGTGTGCAGTTCTGGTGTCCTCAACATAAAAAGGACATGGAACTGTTGGAACAAATCCAGAGAAGGGCCACGAGGATGATCAGGGGACTGGAGCACCTCCTGTATGAAGACAGGCTGAGGAAGTTGGGGCTGTTCATCCTGGAGAAGAGAAGGCTGCGTGGAGACCTCATAGCAACCTTCCAGTATCTGAAGGGGGCCTATAGGGATGATGGGGAGGGACTCTTCATTAGGGACTGTAGTGACAGGACAAGGGGTAACGGGTTAAAACTTAAACAGGGGAAGTTTAGATTGGATATAAGTAAGAAGTTCTTTCCTGTTAGGGTGGTGAGGCACTGGAATGGGTTGCCCAGGGAGGTTGTGAATGCTCCATCCCTGGCAGTGTTCAAGACCAGGTTGGACGAGGCCTTGGGTGACATAGTTTAGTGTGAGGTGTCCCTGCTCATGGCAGGGAACTTCATGATCTTAAGGTCCTTTCCAACCCTGGCTGTTCTATGATTCTGAGATAATCTAGTTCCAACCACCCTGCCATGGGCAGGGACACCTCACACTAAACCATGCCACCCAAGGCTCTGTCCAACCTGGCCTTGAACACTGCCAAGGATGGGGCCTTCACAGCTTCCTTGTGCAACCCATTCCAGTGCCTCACCACCCTCACAGTGAAGAACTTCCTCCTTATGTCTAACCTACATCAGAGTGTAGTTATGCTGATCATGTACCTCTTCATGCTCAGCTGATGCTGAGGTGTGATCTTTCCAAACACTGGTTCCATGGTGTCTGTATACATGATGAATCAACTTGTAGCTGCTCTGTCATGCTAAATTTAGCTGAGAATTAAACTGGAGGGAAAATCCTTTGTGTTATGAAGCTGAGGTACGTGCCCCGGTTTGTTCTCTTGTACTTGTCATAATGAGATGGGGACGTGTGAGTACTTTGGAGGCTTGAACTTTGCCTGTTTGCTTTTTGGAGAATGTGGGTGTTCTCAAAGCCACTGCTTTTGATAATCTTTTGAACTAATTTCCCTTAGTATAGTTTCAGAATTGTCCCCTTGGGCTTCCATTGCATTATCAAAGCAAGTGTGTTGACATCTCATGGGCATGAGCTCCTCACAGGTGAAATATTGCGCTGATCACCATCCTATCTCTTACAGAGTGAGGTGGATATTTCTATTTATATGTCTGTTTTTCAACCACCTTGCGCTTGCTTCTCTTGCTTTATTGAGCATTGATACCTCCTGGTGTAGGGGTTGGGTGGAGCGTAGCAGGTTATCCTTGAGGTACCAAAAATTATTTGAGCAGTAGACTCTGTTCATATCAACTGGGTCCTTTTATTTGGATGCTTGGGCATTAGAACTGTGCCAGTTGCTTCAGACTATGGAAGAAGTGTTTTCAGAGACCTTACTTATCTCCTGTCACCTGTATGCAGAACTAATCCCTTCAGCCTGTCCTACTGTACCCTTTAAAATAGCACTGCCCCTAAGTTTGCAATTCTTGTATTTGGCCACCCAGCAAAGTGCATGCTATACAGATCGTATGGCTTGTTCTTTACTAGTATGGTTTGTATGACTGCACTGTGTGCTGGAGGCGGTGTGGTGGTGGTCTGAAAACTTTGAGTGGTTCAGTAGGTTCCATAATACACAGAAGAGTGCAGAGGAAGTCCCAGCATTAAGATTTATGTTGTGTGTCACTTGAATATGCATGAGCCTTTAATTTCTGGTGTTCTTGGCTCTATACTTCCTGGTGCAGTGCTCTGTTAAGCTTTTCTCTGATCAGAGATTTCACATCCAGACATAATGTTGTGAAAGAAGTCTCTGCCCAGTCCTACCCCAAGCTGTTCATGCAGCTGCATGATAAATGGGGTTGTGAAAAAGCAGTCCAGAAAGAAGGAAAAAAAGGAATTCTTTAGCCAGATCAATTTTGATCCCTTTTGTATTACACGAGGAAGGTAAGGGACAGGAGTAAGCTGGGAAGCTGCCACTGAAAAGTGATTTGTCAAACTGTTGCTTTAATATTTGTTGTAAAGGGAGACAGTATTTTGAATTGAGCTAGCCTGAAATGTAGATATTGCTGTAGGCTGAGATGTGTAACATTTTCTTTAATCCCAGTTTGGGGTGCATGCATGGCAGTACTTTGGGTAGGAAAATGGTAAGGCTTTAGCTTTTTACACCTAAAAAATAGTGCCTGAAAGGATAGTGCCTGAAACAAGTTATAATCCACTTAAGGAGTTGTCTGTTAAAACCTGTTTTGATGATGGGGGATGAGAACAGGACAGGTATTTTTGTGACTACAGTCTTTGAAGCTGAATGTGGTTAGACAGAATGCATGCCACCAAAAGGGGCTAGCCAGCACCCCCAGTGAAGCGTTCAGCTTGCATTTAAGCGTCAGGATATAGTAGCAGCTAGTCACTTGGGAAGGTCTCTCTCTTGAAAAGAGAAATATCGTCTTAAATGAATAGAGTGAACCTTGCAAGACACAAAGCCTTAAATGACAGCAACATCATGAGATGGCATCTTTATTGATAAGCAGTGTGACTTGGTTCTGTGCATGCAGAGCATCGTCCAGAGGAGGGGAGGGTACATGAGGCTAGGGTGGAAAAGCTTACAGAAAACTGGTAGAAAATGGGTGCGTGAAACCCACTGGTGATCTCTAGCACTGCACAGGGCTGTCACTCAAACTGCTTCTCTTGGTGCTGCTTTCTGTACCTCAGTGCATGATAGTAAGAGCTGTTGTCTTTCTTGTCAGCTGCTGTGTATCACAAAGAAACCCCACTGGGCTTGAGTGACATAGAAGTGTTGCACCCAGAGGGAAAAGAGCAGCACCCCTGGAGCCTTTATCCTCATTCTGCCTAGGTACAAATATGTGAAGCCTTGTGATGAGCTTTGCTGGAAAGCAGCAACTGAAATCTGCACGAAGGCATCTGCTACTGGCTGTGAGAAGTGACAGAGCCTATGAGTGACTGCACAGGGCATCATCTGCGGTTGTAAATTGTGACAGGTTCCACTGCCTGGTGTGTCAGACTTGATGACATGTAGAGTTATAACAAGAAGTTATTTTTCCAAGGTTACCACCCAGCACTTTGCTTGAAAACGCACATCTTACCCATCCAGCTGAGTGAAAATGTATCACATAGCACAATACAATGTGTGTGCTCCTGTGGTATCATATGGCTTTAATGTAGTTTATATGTATTTTTCAGCTATTTTGTATTTCCCTGTGTCATACCTAGGGAGGGGAGGATACTTTCTTCTACAGGCATTTTGAATGCCTTTGCTTGCACACTGTTTGCTGTGAAAGATGTGTATGGCAGAATCCACTTAGAATTATATTTGCCAGTTCCTTTATGTCGAATCCTTTGCTGTTTTGCTTCTGGCATGTTTTTTTTAAGTTCAGAAAGCTGCCTGTGTTAGCTGGCTGTGTTTTCCTGTAGACATGTCTAGAAATTTTTTATCCTGAAGCCATTTTTTTTTGTCTGAAGCTTATGTTAGAGGCAAAGATTGAAGTACATTTTTTGGACTCATAATCCTCCTGCTGCCTCAAGGAGCTCAACTTGTGACAAAGTACAATCAAGATGTTAGGAGGTTGTGTGTTTGGGGGTTTGTATAATTGCACTGGCTTTGTTTGTGTTCTTTTCGTAAGTGGTGAGTGAGTGTGCTTCAGAATCAACTTGATTCAGTTTTCAGGGGAGAGTACAGTGAGAAAATTACTTCTGGAGTGCACACCACAAGCACAGCGTCTTGGTTTTATAGCTACTGAAGGACACTGGTTGCTATGTCATGAACTCACTCATGAGTACTACACACTGAGAAACTTGGTATCCAGCACTGACTCAGCTGTGCAAAAAACTAAGCTGGGTATGCTCCAGTAACAGCCTGGCTACTGCATAGGCTGTCAGCTTGGTAATCATTTCTGCTTGGTTTCTTTACCTAGAGATTTCTAAGACTGTGGTGCGTATTCTAGAAAATGAGTGGTAAATCATAGTGCCTTTAGCACTGTAATTAGATAGCCCAGCTGGAGATGGATAGTCCTGAAAAATAAGAGTGCATTAGTAAATCTTTCCTTGGGTTAATGTTCCTCTCGGCTTATATAAATAATTCAATTCCTGTCTTCCAGGACAGGAAAGTGTTTCTGCTTTTGCATTAAATGCTTTATGTTTGCTCAGCATTAAGAGATCTTTGTGTTTGCCAGTCTAAACAGTAAAGAAAAATGCTCTGCTTCTTATCCCATTTCCACCATCAAGATAGGGAAGTAAGTTGTGAACAAGCTACTGCTGGCTGAACATACTTCTAATGTGGGTTTTTGAGTCTTTCCACTGCTCTTGTGATGCTGGTGAAAATACTTGCCAAACTGGACAGTCTCTTTTCAGATAGAGCACTAAATGTAATTTGACAAACAAATGAAAACATGCAAGCTTGTTTTAAACTTTGAGAGCAGCATATAGGAGTGGTGTTTGTACCAGAAGATGCGAATAGTGCTGTCTGAGCATTGTCACTTGTGTCTTAGGTAGTTGTACGTTTTGATTATAGCAGGGAGTGGTCATGCAGGAAAGAGCAAAGAGGAGGGAAAGCAGTTGTATAGAGATGTAAAGATGGGGCAGTGTGTATTCAGTATTTTGCCTTCTTACTATCATCACTGTATCCTCTCACGTTTTGCCATTTACCACTCTTAGTAACTGACAACCTGCCTTTTTCTTCCTTCTGTGGGACAGAAGAGAGAACAGTAGAAGATGGTGAACCTGTCAAAAAGAAGAAAAAGAAAAAGGATAAGGAGAAGCAAGCTGAAGAGGAGGAGGTCCTGAATGAGGAACACTCCACCAGCCCCACGGTTGAGGTAAGGCAGAATTACACAGCTACCTGATCCCTATGGGAATGCATTCTCTCCAGAACACATGCATTGAGGGGGGAGCAATGCTTTTATCTGTATAACCCATGGTATGCAAGGACAGTTTTAATCTAGTAAGTATTTCATGATACACATCGTTGTAACGTCCGGAAGATTTGCATTACGAAATAAGGTCTGGGAAATTTGTGACTAATGCCTCTGTGTTTCCCCTCCTTTCCCTTACTTGCCCCCAGCTTTAGTCTGTTCTCTTTCTATGCTTTTTCTCCTCAGGAGGGTGTCCCCTGGTGCTGATCCACAGGCATCTATCTAGTGTTTAGGACTTGCAGGGAGCAGAGGCTGCACTTGATGAATTCATGAAGCATCATTTGGTGGCTTCTGGCAACAGCAGAGTGGATGGGGCCAAGCCAAACTGGTTGCTCAGATTTGAAATCCTGTTCTTAACATGGGGTTTAATTTTCTCCCCATTGTTTAACACAGCTATGCTGCCTGGCTGCAGTGCTGAGCTGTCAGCAGTGTAGCAGAGAGCACAGCTGCCCTTGACCACTGGCCCCACTGTGCTGTAAACATCAAGTGCATGTAGCAATAGAGGAAAGGGGATATCTCTTGGGTCGTGCTTTGCTGAGTATGGCAGCTACTGTGATGCTTTGAGTGTGAGCTCTGTTGCCTAGCTACGTGTGTTGCTTTGCTTTTCCATTATGCTTTGTTCATACCAACATTTGTTTGTTTGCAGAATACAGAGAAAAAGAAGAAGAAAAAGAAGAAAATGAAAGACGAGGATGAGGACTGATGAGGAACAGGGAGGAACATTGGCCCTTGGACAGCTGATTCAGAGTAGCATTTTGTGACAATTTCTTTAGCCTCTTGCTGCAAACCAACTTTGCTGTGTTGCAAGAGGGCAGTGAGATGGGTTGGATACCCATCTTCTGCCCTGGAACCAGGATACTATGGTGTCTCTGCTACTTAGGAGGATGGCTGGTTTTATTTTGCGGTTTCCTTTGTTGAAAAGCTCATGGTAGATCCTCTTTTCATATGCAGTCTCCACTGATAAGGAATAAAAACATTTTTTACAGAGATTTTATGCCTTTGTCTTGTTTGTTGGTTTCCTAACCATTGTCAGGAGTATTTATAAGATTTATTGTTTTAAATGAATATTAAGCAAAGAAAAATCCGAAGTGTGAAAATGTTCTCTAAAGAATTCAAAGGTTGGAATATTCTAAAGTTCTGCATAAGATTGGTACAAATATCTCTGCATCATCTACAATATCAGTGCATCAAGCATGCACTGAACAGCTGAGCTGCATTACTGAGTCTGTGTTGTAGGTCTCCCAAGAAAGGCTTTTATAATCATTTTTCAAACAGAATTTGGTTTTGCTGTGCTGAGTGACAAGATTCAGATCCATGTTTAGAACTAACATCAGTTGGCTGCCAAATTCCTTCTGTGGTGATAGTGGCAACTTCCTTCACTTGGTTAAAAAATAGTTAAAAATGCCCAGGGCAGAATGACTTCTTTAACTACTTGATAATGAAGATGAGAAGACAACTCTCTTTATTTCATTTGCCACTTCTGCCATTCTCTGTAGGGGATACACGTGCACTGAAGTAGCATCATATAATCAAGACGCTAAAGTGCTTCAAGCTTTATTGTGGAAAAGGAAACCATTTTTGACTATGCTTATCGCTCACTATTAATGCATAAAAATATTCTTTTTCTAGGTGTGGTGGTAAACTATTACCTGAACAAAGTAGCACTGTCCTTATCTGGATAACATTTGGTAACTGCAACCAACGCAGCTGGTGCTTTTCTGTGGAATAGAGTTTATTGACCAGCTCTGGCTTACTTACCTGTTAGCGTAAGTGGATATACCAGTTCCCTAACAAAATTGGTAAAGTATTTATTGATGCAGTTCTACCAGTATCAGGAACATGAACTGCATGGTGGTTTGTTCGTTTGTTTGTCTCCCCTCAGGAAGGTTGCAGTGAGTTTAACAGCTTAATTGAGAGGTTGGTCAAGGAGTACCATGAAACAGCTTATTGGGACTGTGCTGCCGTATTGCAACCGTCTCTTGTCCTAAGTGCTACCTATGGATCCTTCTGTTGGGCTGTCTGCAATCACTGGTTGTTTATGATGCAGAGTTCTGGATTGCCTGGGATTACTGAGACCTTTCCAGTTCATCTGCTTTTTGCTAGACAAGTAGGATGAATTTAAGCTGAAATGTTTAAGTGGACAGCAAAGGTATTAAAAATTATTCATAATGAGATTGAAGACTTGGTTATTAATGCCTCTAGTTTTTTATTGTAAACACATTTTCAGGCAGAAATCCATATAGACATGAAGGTTCAGTTTCCCCTGACCTATTAATGTAGTTGCTTCCTCTGAAGTATCAGATAAATTATGGATGTGCTGCTCAGAAACTGTCCTATATAATTTACCCTAATCAGAAAATTTGTATGAGCATTGGTTGCTTAGTAAGTGTAATCAGTGGGATCGAAATGGAGGCAAGTTATCTTTTGCTTATTCCTTCGATAACACAGGAATGAGATTCACCTCTTACGTAGCACATTTTAGTGGTTTATGACTGAAAGCCAATGTCCAGTGCAGGCCAGTTTCCATCTCGCAAGGCAGCCCGTTGGAGCTTGGTCATGAAGCAGCATGTTTTTGCCTCTCCTCTTGCTCTGGTGTTGGGAGCATTGATTTCAATACAAATTAACTGGAACTTCTACTTTATTCTCTTTTAACACTTCTGAAATGCTGTAGGTCCTTGGCTTTGCTGAATGAAACTCCTTTGAAGAAAAAACCCACAATATGTGTGACCCAGAAATACTGGGTGGAGAAAGGGAAGCAAGCTTTAAGCTTTTCAGTTCTGGATAGATCATGCAATTAACCTGCCACTACTTCTGTTAAGCAGGTAAGGAAGTAAGTACTCCGGGTTCTGGTTTGAACTATTAAACTCATCTTCAAAACAATAAGCTGCATATCCCAAAGGGCTCCTGCTGAAACATTGGTAAGTGTGTTCAACTTCAGTGCTAACCATGATCAGTGAAAATAAACAGGGGTGATAGACTGCAGTGATTGTAAGCCAGGGTCACTGCATTTCAAGTTGCTTATCAGTTCAAGCAGATAAGACTGGTTTGCTTGCTCATGGTTTTCCACAAAGGTCTGGGCATTTGTGTACAATCTTGCACCTATAATAATAAAACCTACAGGTATAGTTGGGAAATACTAGAACCTCTTTGCACAGAGAGGTGGTAGTTCTTACCAAGAAGCAGGACAGGCCTTTAATTGGGACTTAAGCCTTTTGATCTTTTTACTGTAGTGTAAATCCTGAAGCTTGCAGTTTTTCTTGTAAGAAATAATTGTGCAACAAGGCATTTATGTAGAGTCTGTAGTATTGGTCACTAATCTTTGTGAGGGAGTTGATCCATCCCAAAATGGGTCTCCTGTTTTGTCTGCTGATAAAGCAAAACTAAACAAAACTCCAAAACTAATGCTTAACTAATGATTAAGGGTACATGCTTTAAGTTTCTTGAATACAGAAAGAACAGATAGCCAGACTGATGATGGCACTTCAAGCAAAACAGTGAGTTCCATGGAACAGAAGAATTTGAACCAGAATCAGTGTGGATTATTCTAAAAAGAAGCTAACAGTGAAAAATAACCTTAGGAACTAGGGCTAATCCTGGAACAGGGTGAATGAAGGTGTTTCAAATGGATGGTTGGCAGTTTGAAAGCATCTTGCACAGGTTCCATGGGCACTTAACCCCTCTGTCCTCAGGTCCTGCCATCCACATGGGCTGTGCTCAGTCTGCTTTTGAAAGCTTAGCCCCATGTTGATCTGGAGCTGGAGGGAGACAGCCTTCCTTCACAGCCCATGGTAATGCCTAATCGGCAGCCAACAGTCCATTTGGCTGTGCAGTTACAGATACTACCAGGTAAAGGGCATCTCTCCTGGGGAAGGGTTCCTCACAGGGAAGGGGCTGCATGCAGCTGGCCGCCTGGGAGCTGCCAGGTGCTGATCTACTGGCAGCGCAGTTGTTCTGGGCTGGTGACAGCCCTTTGTGTTCCCACTGAGCCCGACAGGCTCGTGGGCTGAGGTCATGGGGGTCTCCTACATGCTTCTCTCCCTGTCCACACTGACCCCAAAGGAAAGCTGCTTTGGCTTGTGTCTGCAGAATCCAAGTGACAGAGTGCCTAGAAGGTCCAAGTGGTTTGGGGTTTGGTTTTTGGGTGGGTTTTGGTTTAGGTTTTGGGGGGGTTGGTGGTTTTTGTTTGTTTTTTGAGTTTTCTGCTTCCTTTTTTCCCCACTTTGGAATTGAGGAGCTAGGTACCGTGCCCCTTTCCCTGCACTGCAGAAACGGCATCAGCAAGCACCAGAGCTGCTCACTGTCTGCTCCTGCTGGGCACTTTCTCACTGGAGAGACATCATCTGTCTTTTTTAGTAGCTACTTTGCACTGTGAAAGCTGTTGTCAGGAAGATGAGTGTTTTCTTCAGGCTGAGACTGTAATCTCCTGGGAAAAGATGTTTGGGGTTTTTTCTTTGCTACTTGGGGAATTTTTCTGGTCGTTCCCTGTGCATGAGGATTTGTTTGCATGGGAGTGCTAGGGCATGGCTGACTCAAGCAGTCCCTTACCCCAGTGCCTACCGGACACGGATGTGCACTTCCTTACAGGATCTCCCACTGCCCACAGGCATTCTGCTTGCTCCTACCACCCATAAACTGTTCCTCCCACCCACCGACACGCTGTGTCTGTGCCTATGTACAGCAGCTCTTGTTTGGCGTCAGTAGCCAAGTGGTAGGACCCTGTTTTTCCCCACCACAGGGAATGGGTCGGGCAGTCACCTTGCACTGCTCCAGGCACTGCCCCTTCTGCTCCAGAGATGAGCTCCCCAGAGCTATCCTGGGATTTCGTGTGCCTCTGCAGTGAGAGCTGCTGCTGAGGCTGAGGTAGACACCAGGGAGGTAACTGCTCCAGGGTCATGGAGGCTGCCTGCTGGGGAGGGACAAGAGTCCCTGCTGTTTTCAGGTTAAGCCTCCAGCTTGCCCATGGCTCTGGAGCTGTTTCTGCACATGGAAAATCTCACGTGTCGGCTTCCTGCTGTCTGCACCGCATCCTGGAGCCTGCTCGCCCCTGCAGCAAGGCTGCACTTTCTCTGGAAAAAATACTGGGTTTATTATAAACGATAGCTCGGCGGTGGCAGCAGCGTCCTGCCCTCCCCGGGGAGGAGCGCAGAGCCATGCTGTCTTCTGGAGCAGCTTAAAATTGTGCTCCCCATGGCCAGGCTCGGAGCCTGTGCCTCTGCAGCGCAGGGTGCTATGTGCAGCCCTCCCCAGCAGTCAGCCTTGCCCCCACGGAGCTGGTGATGCCTGAGCATCACAGTACTCTGTGCTAGCACAGGGCGCTGCCAAGCGCTCCATCCGTGCTGATGCTCACTTATGCTTAATTAACCCCTGTTACAAATCCAGGGGCTTCTGCAGTGAGTGCCTCTCCTCCATGGTGTGCCCTAGCTCTGAGCTCACATCCTTTGCACTCTGCCGTATTTCTTAAGCGAAAAGGTTATTCCTCTCACAGCAGTGAGCACCTCTGTGTTCAATAACTGTGTTTTCAGTAGTTTTAATCTACGATACAAAGATTTTCTTATGTTCGATTTTTTTTCATCGCAGTTTCTGGCTAATGGAAGCAGCGGTTTTGTCTCTACAGACCTCAAGCAAAATACAATGAGGGACTGATGCTGATGCGCTGCTGCAAAATAAGCTACCCTGGAGAGAAAGTGCTGGGATGGAGAAGCAGGAGAGCTGGGTTGACAGCAGAGAAGCCAAGATGGGCTCTAGATTCAAGGGAAATGAGGTAGAAAAGCTGTTGTTTGGATCACAGCCCATTGGGTTTGCCACTTTTAATCTCTGATCTCCATTCTCCCCCTCTTAAAATGTGAGATAATGCCTCCCAAATCCCATAAGTGTGCAGGGCTCTTGTTATCGCATTATTTATGAAGCACTGTAAGAGCTCTAAATAGGATGTGATGTAGAAGTGTTGTGAAGAAGAGGAAGGAAACCTGTTTGACAGTACAATGGCTGCAAGCGAGGTTGTCTAAGTCCACGACGAAATCTCTCTTGATAAAGCTGCAGCCAGTCTCAGGGCAGCCACATTAAATTCTTTCTTCTTGAAGAAGGAATGGAAGCCATCTGTGCCAAAACACAAAACGCTTCCTTTTGCACAGCGGCAAAAGAAGGGGATTGCTTTTGTAGTGATGTACAAGCACGCTTAAAACTGGGGTGGCACTGGGCAGGTGGGGACAGCACCAAAGCCTGAGCTCAGGCTTTATTGCTGCTCTCTGCTGCGGGATCAGCTAAGCCATGCAAAATGGGACACAGGCTGTTATTTATGCAGCTGTGAACGTTAACACCAGAATACTGGAGACAGATAAATGCAATATAATTGCCAGTTACTCAATCAGTGCATTGCGACATGCTGAAGCAATAGCGGGCAGCGCTGTGGCAAGGGAGCGCGGTTCCTCCCTGTGGCCAGCCTGCCCACAGCCTGGGAACAGCCACACAAGGTAAAACCCATTCTCCATGGTTTTGCTCCATTGCCAGCCCCCAGGTGTGGGAAAGGAGGTGTGAGCAGGCTGGGAACACCAATGGAGCTCCTGTGCCACGTGCAGCGCATGAGGCTCTGAAGCTCTGCACCAGGGTGTCGGGTGCTTCCCTGGGTGACCCCTATGCAGGAGCCTCTCGTGCTTCTCAAATCCACTTGAGGTTTCTGAAGCAGGACTGAGGTGGGCCCTAAACCACACATGGCCTCCCCAGGAGGCAGTTTCAGCTGTGGGGATCAGTGCAGTCAGCTTTCATTTCCTCTTGCTGCACGACAGCGCATCCATGCAAATAGTGGTATCCATCTAAATAGTGATACCCATTCATTTTAACCCCAGGGGGTATAGTAAGTACCTTTAGGCTGTGGTAGTTAAACAAAATAACTAAAGATGAGAAAACCATCGCCAGCATGTCCTGGACATGTGACTCTGTCACAGGTAGAGAGAGTGTAAAAATAGAAATCCAAGTTCCAGGATGTGCTGTAGCATCTTTTACAAACGTCATCCGCAGCACATGAAAACAAGAAGCCTTTGGCTAGACGCTTGTTTCCTACCGCTGAATGCCAGGAGTTACTGCTCCTGTACCTTTCTGGAGGCTTTCTGGCTGGGGAATGTTCTCTTTCCAGAGGAAATCCTTTTAACTTTCAGCAGTTCAAGACTCTAATTGGGTGAAATAATAGCTTGGCACTTCCCCAAGCAATATGATTTTTATCTTTTTTGTTGTCTGCAAAAGTCTGGCTTGTTTCAATCCTATGAGTCACAGACGGAATACGGATGTCAGACCGCCCCGGTACCCAGGGATGGGCTTCTAGTGAGATGACCTGGGGGTCCTCGGTCAGAGGTGGCTATGGGGGTCTGAGGCATCCTCCACAGAGCTGGGGTAGTGCTACCTGCCCCTCTCTGACCTGCGCCAGGGCTGCGGGTGTCTTGTTGCTGATGTGCATGTTTCTAGGCATCTTTGTTCTCATTGAGTTATTCAAAGGGGGATTTTTTTGTTGGCTACTGCTCTGGTTTCTCCAGGTGACTCATCTTACAGTAATTACGGATTCATGCTTTGTCCTTACCAAATGCTAACTATGCATCAGCTTCAGTGAGCATATGTTTAGATGTTTTCAGCAGAGACTTAGATTTTGATGGTTTATTTAGCCCAGAAATAAGCTGATAGAGTAAACACTGGAGCTTTGAACCTCTCAGGGTTTTGTTTCTGTGTGGTGGATTAAACAAACTGAGGTGTCCAGCACAAGTCTCTCTTCCTTGTCCTGGATAAAAAGACCTCAGGTGCAAAGCAGCAGCCATGGCTTTCCCTTCAGGTATGCTGCCTTCCCCAGGTCCCTGGGGCTGCACAGCCACCGGCATGTGGCTCTAGCACAGGAGGGGTCCCTCTGGACAGGCTCTGCTGCTGCTGTGCTTGAGGTTGGGTGCGTGCCAGGGACCACAGCCCTCCATCCGTGTGAGGATGCGGCCCTGGTTGTACCTCACACAAACAGAGCGCAGCAGGAAGAAGCTGATGAATGATCTCGTCTCAGGTCTTGTCTGGATTTGAGTTTATCTCCAGGTGGTTGAATACAAACAGGACTATGCCAGCCCCAAACCTGCAGTTTTTCCCTATGCTCTCAGTGCGGTTTCTCTTGGGCCGCAGGTGCTGGTGTTAGCCACCAGGTCATGGAGAACCAGGACAATGCATAGTGCATTGCTGTTTCCCACCTCAGCATGGAAAATCCATGGAAAGTCCTCACTGTCAAACTGGGGGCTTCATCCTCCATTGTGTTTGCTTGGGGCAATGGGGAAAGGGCCAGAAGCAGGTGGAGATATGCAAACCAGGAAACTGCACCCATAAAATACTTTCAGGACAGGGGATGCACAGGGCTGGGCTGTGCAGAACTAGCTTCAGCTAAACTGAAACTTGAAGCAAGGCTTCCAAGAAGCAAAACTTCATGGGACATGAGCGCAGACACGTCTGTGATGCACTCAGTTAGTGAGCAGCAGGGCCTGCCAGGGTGCTAGCCTGGCTGTGCTGTACTTTACCTGCTGCCTCTCTGGCAGGAACAGCATTTAATTGTCCTCCAAACTGTGCCACCAGAGGCTTTTCCTCCTGCTGCCACTGTGACCCACCAGGTCAGCAGCCTGTGCCTGCCTGCAGAGCGCCTCATGCCAAGCTCCCTGGTGCCAGTCCCAGCACTGGCTGCCCAGGGAGGTTGCAGAGTGGTGCAAGCGAGCTGGGTGAGGAGCTTCCTAAGGCAGGGCATGATGATGCTGTTCAACTGGTGCTGTTTGTGTTTGTGTTACTGTGCCCTTCTCTGATGAGGAGCTCTTTGTCTCCTGTGCGCTGCTTCCCTTGGGGCATTTTTTTTCCTTCTCCTTTTACCATCTTTACAGTTTGTTTTCCTTCCTGCATCTGCGAGGCTGTCTCCAACAAAGCCCTGGCAGACAATCTTATCTTGAAGCACAACCAGTCCCACTCCTCTCACTACAGTATCTCGTCTGCTCCAACGCCTGGTGGGGAGCGTGGGCATCCCCACGCACTCCTGCCTGCTGATGCCAGCAGCTTTGCCCTCTGGCAGGGACACAGGCAAAGCCATAGCCCGGCAGGGAGGGCAGGAGCTCAGCTGTGGAAAGGTACTCGGAGAGGTTCGTGCTGTACTTGCTGCTTCTGGGAGGAATGCTATTAATTAAATGGGTAGGAGAGACGACTGAGTCTATTTTTTCTCCCTTGGCTTATTCACTTGATTTGAAAGGCCTTTTATCTGTTGCCTTCCCCTGAGTTTGCGGGTTTAGAGTTTTGGTGATCAAAATAGTTCTGCTCCGGAGCATCTGTGGGAAAGGGCTCCCACCTATTTTGGGAGAAAAAGGTTTAAAACCCCGCAGGGGAAGACAGGTTGAGAACTTTTATTGCTTATGCCTTGAAGCAGATATTCCTGATACCGAATGCACCTGAAACTATTAAAGACAGCGCAGGTACAAACAGCACCAAAGTTAATTAAAGAAAACGAACCGGTCCTTTGCCTCACCACGCCCTGCACACCAGGAAATGCCTCCTCTCCCGCAAAAAGCGGAAAGCGATGCCCTGTCCTGACCAGGGCCATCTGGAAGTCTCACAATGTGGCTTTGTTTATGCTGCTGGGGCAGGAGGGTGAACTTAGCGGAGCTGCAAGCCGAAGTCTTCGCTCTCTGAAGGCTTGTAAAAGCTTCACCTCTCTTGAGAAGTCTGTAGGAAACCCAGTTACTGGGCACAGCATTTCAGATGGATCCAACTCCTTAGTTGTCCTTTCTGTTTACTCTGAAAAGCACTCTGGAAATGGCCTCCCTGAGACTGTTGATAGGCAAATGCTCAAGATGATTTGTTTTGTAATGAGGGTTAGAGCCTTGTTCAGTAACCAGCCATCTGTTGTACCAGATCCTTTACACTTTGCTTCTGAAGTCCAACTGATGCCCATCATTTTAGCAACCAAAAAGGGCCAGGAAGACCACTTCAGTCTAATGTTGGGCTTAAAGCACAGAGCTGAGCCATAAGTGCTCCTTTATACTAAATATCTTCCGATGTGCTAGGTTTGGATTTTCTTTTTCCTTTGTTGCTGCCTCCAGCCCTTTCTAACTGGGACTTCCTGGAGCTTCCTGATGATATCCGACAACAGGCAGCAAGAGGAGGTGCATCTCCTGCGAACCACACAGCTTGGGCGAGGGGTTCACACAAGGCTTCACTGGATGCCAGTGGAGGTGCATCTTCCAATGCTCGTGGTGGTGTGGTGATTCACAAGTACAGGCAACAAAGCCTGTGACAATATAACAGCACAGTCAGAATGTACCTGTGCAATCTGACAGTACAATCTAGGGTACCATCTAAAAGTAACTCCAGGCATTAAGGAAGAAAAAGTGAGTGTTACATGTCATGCTGTATGAGCAAAAAAATTACAGTGGCTTTACAGGTAGCAGGTTCTGGGGTTTGCCTGGCTCCTGGTATGCATATTTTTAGGGTTTATTTTCCTTTATTTTAGCATAAAGCTTAGAAAATGCTGATAAAAGCTAAAACACTGATTTAATTATGTGAGTCTACAGGCTGTCAGAGGTATCAGCTAGCATGAAGCTTGCAATAAATCAGTGGAGCTCACAACTCTGATCCTTGGCAGTGGAACAACTACCATTTACTGAGGTTAGAACTACGAAAAAGAGCTTTGAATGCATTTTTAACCTAAAGGAAAAAAATCATCTGAATGTAGCGTAACAGAATCTGTGCTCATTGTGTTTCTTTCATTTCTCAATCAAATTTGCTCAATGTGCAGCTTAAACATCTGGGTTTCCTTTGGCTGTCAGCTGCTGATTACCATCCCCTCGTGAAACCCTGACCTTTACAAATGGCTGCAATGAGCTGTTTTGCCTACCCGTAGTTGTGTTTCGTGCCTGTGAATGACACAGGGCTTGTTTCTTTCTCTTTTTTCAATGCACGGTCTCTGTGCTGTTAGCTCTATGGCAGAAAGCTTAGGCAATGCTGCCCTGCTGGCCCAGTTCCCTGGAAAGAGCAATTCCCTGTCACCACCTTCCCCTAAATTAATGAAGTCAGGTGAAGAGTGGTGCCTCTTTCCAGAGGGTGGATGAGATCCTGCCAGTCTGCTTTTAAATGCAGAGCACCCTGAGCCACCAAACCCAGTGTGGTTTCCCTGCTGAGAATGGCATTTAAAGTCGAGGTCCCAGGGTGTTAAGAGGATTGAATGTCCCCTCCCATCTGCAGCAGTCCACCAGCAGTCCCAGGGGATCCTGCAGCTGCAGAGCATGTAGGAGCCCACATTGACTCCTGTGGGAGCCTGCCTCGGCCACCCGTGCTTTGTGCTGGGGAACGGTCGCGTATGGTTTTGGCTAGACTGGTTCTGCAAAGCAGAAATGAGTGTCCTTACTCTGAAAACTAGCACTCTGGTGTTGGATCTGACACAGCTCCGTCATTGCATCATATGGACATGCTTTAGAAACACCCTTCAGCTGAGCTGCGTGAATCATCGTAAGATGATGCCTACAGGAAAGAGAAGTGTTCTTGGTGATGTCTTCTTCTGACAACTACGTCTCTAAGATGGACAAAGAAGTCTGGGTACTCTCTAAGCTATTTTTGGCTTTGCGGTTTACATAGAGAACACAGTTTTATTTGTCTTTCAAAGACCACACGTAAAAAGTGATATTATGCCTTCTACAAAGGAGGATTTTTTTCCCATGAAGAATCCAGTATTCCCCCTGGGAATAACTCCCTTAAGCCATGCTTGTGATGTCCTGATGTGAGACGGTGAGCCCCAGTGTGCCCGCAGGGCCACTTATGCCACTGTCCCTATGAAGGGATGTGAGGAACTGGGTGCCAGAGACCCTTGCCTATCTTGGGTGTCCCTGCATGGAGGGGATGTGCTTCCCGCGCACCCATGGGCTGGAGGAGACTGTCTGGCTCTGCACCTACCCGCCACACAGACCGCGCATCTTGGTCTTTTCCATTTACGTGGGGATTAGTCACATCAGGGCTCAGATGTTGCAACTCTGATGGTGTAATCCTGCCATGTCTTTGGTAACTCAGAGTCTTCCTGAGACAAGACAGGAAAGATGTGAAAAGCAGAAACATCTGTAGAGGTGAGTATTGAAGTCCCTCAGGATGAATTCATGTGCCATAAAATAACAAGAATAGAAATGGTGCAGAGGTGATTTTCCTTTTTGACCTATCACTGCAGACCACTTTCAACTGAATTGCATGATAAATATTTAATATTTATTATGCAATTTCCACTTGACATGAGCTCTCCAGGGACACACAGTCCTAATACACCAAAAAAGCACATTTCTAAAAGAAAGTTAAACTACTTGTGTTCCTGATCAATGTATTTATTTTCATCTTTCCACTTTTCCATAATCTCTGCACTAGTTCAGATGCTGCAGAGACCCTGGGTTTGCTTTAGCTAGTGATCCAGCAGACCTGGGATGTCACGCTGGCAGCAACCAAGGAACAAGCTGCTGAAGGGAGCCTGTGGGGACCGTGGCCACTATAATTAGTGACAAACATCACATGAAATGAGCTGCCAGCACTGGGGACATCCCAGCCCTGCGCCACAGTCATCTTGTACGAAAGGAAGTAAGTGGTGAGGCACGTACCTGGCTGTAAGCAGACTGCAGGGCTTCGTGCAAACCCGTGGCTCAGACCCATCACCATCAACCAAGGCATAATTCCTGTCCTGAGGCAGCTTGGTTTGACCTCTTTTGATTCAAGCACCAAATCACAGCTGAAATAGTCTTTCTCACGCTGTGCAGGCTACCAAAGATACAGCACACTTTAACCTGGTTTGTTTTGTTGGCATCACATCCTGCTTTCAGTAAGTCTCTGTTAAAGCATATCAGACATGGCTCTGGGGGGATTTCCCTTCAGCCTTCACAGCACCCATTTCTGATAGTGCTGCTATTGCACTATGGGGAAAAAAGGTGTTTTGCCTAAATATTTGTGTAACTCCCTGTGCCTCCTTCTTTAGCGCTGATAGGGGCTGGACTGCGGAACTGAACAGGGGGAGAAACACAAGGGGCAAAGGTCTGTGTGAGAGCCGAGCACTGTTGAAGGTGCTGGTGGGCAGAGGGGAGGAGGGTGAGAGTCCTGCCAGGCTGAGAGATGCTTTTGAAGGCTGTGGTTTCATCTGATATGATTTCATAAAGCTAACATTTAAGGGTCAGATGATGCGATATGCTGCCTTCAGACGCTGCATACACAAGCCCAGCCCACCGCTAAGACAAAAGTGGCTTTAAGCCCTGTCTATCCATCTATCTGATCCATCTGTTTGCCTTTTGCCAGCTGGCATAAAAGGTTCTTTTATCTCAAACTATTTCCAGCTATTTCTCCTTTCAGAAACTCCGAAGTGTTTGCATGACTTGAAAGAGCTATTTCCAGTACTTTTGGCTGGGCAGCATTGTAGCTTCAGATTTTATGACGGGTATTTGAGCACGTTCCCTTGCTTTTGGAAGGGCTGTTACAGCAGGTCATCTTTTATAGGAAGGGTATGTGTCCTGCTCAGAATAGTCAGCATTTTCTCATGTCATTTTCGATACCTCTTTTCTGCAGCATTGCAGTGCGGCTGCATCTCTTTGGGGCTTGCTGGGGCTTGGGCTTTGCAGACACTCCATTTGAAACTGCACAGAGGCCTCTAGGTGTGAAGCCTAGAGCTGCTGCTAGGCTTAGTAATGCTCAGGGAATGGGATGAAGCTTCCAGTGCTGGAGAGGAGATCCTTCCACTGTTCTTGTGTGCCTGCCACTGAGACACCGGTTGGTTTTAATCCAGATCACTTACTTTGAAAAGATATTTTTGTTGCTGTTCAGCCCAACCATACCAAAGAACGTTGCAGCTGTGGAAAGAAAAAGGAAAGGATAAGGGATTTAGGTGCTCCTGGAGCACTGGAGTGAGCAGCGTGTGGTGGGCAGTGATGATTCTACATTTGCTTATGGCAGCAGCCAAACTACTGTGCATTCAGTTTTTCAGGAGTAGCTTTGATATGTCTCAGTGTAAGGAACTGTGCTACGGATCGTACCTCGCTTGTTTCAGGGAGCTTTGAATAACATGTGCTTTCCTTCATACCAAGCAACCAGTGCTCCTGCTTCCCTGAATAGCAGTCACATAAGGCAGCAAGCCCTCAAGACTGGCTGGTGCCTCCCAGTTACACTGTACAGATGGACAGTGGCATAAAGCAGAGAAATCCAGCTACCTGCTGGAGAAGTGTTTGATGCGAAGTCAAGGCTATTGCCTGCTGTGTGTTGCCAGCTAGCTTAAAAAGAGAATTTTTGGTTTGTTTGGTTTGCTTTTTTCCCTTCTTTTTTTTAAGATGTAGCAATTTGTGGCCAAATCACAGGGTCTCGAGGGAGCGTTCTGGCTGAAGAAATGACTTCAGAATTTGGCCTAGCATAACTTTCAGATAAAAGCTTTTATGTAATCACTAATTCACAGTCGCAGTTGCTTTGGCTTCTCTCATTATCATTCTTAAGTTATTTTTTTCATGCTGGGAGTTGGATTTTCCTGGCACTGCATCTGTTTTCAGCAATGTATACACCACAACTGCTGACAGCTAGGAGTTGGATCCCATGTTCCTCGACCCTGGCTGTAGCTTGTTTTTTCTGGCACCACTTTAAAGTCTCCCATCTGCACTTGTCTCCTGATGACCAGCGGCGGTCCTTCAGCTGCGTGAGAACTGCCTGATGTTATCCTGTTGTTCTCGCACTCCTCCGGACTCGTTCCTCGGGCTGTGAGCACAGTCCTGCGCCTGTTCCTAGATAGAGCCTTATCGGGGCCAGCCATGGCAGCACTCCCGTCCCCCTCCAGTTCTCCCCTGTGGTTACTGGAGGCTGTTAGTTCTGTGTGGTTTAGCATGGCAGAAAGCATTCTGCTGCTTCTCTTGTTTTCCAGTCCTCTTTGCTTGCCCATAAAATACACCCCTCTCCCCTGCCCTCTGTTCCAGCCAATCACCTCTGCACCCTTCAGTGCTGAGAGCTGCAGGGAGAGCTTCGTGTCTCTTTACCTGCCTCTTGTCTCCACTGGGATATTTCTGTCCAAGCCTTGTGCTGGTTGCCCCATATTCAGCTTACTCACAAGGTGCTGCTGTTCTTAGCAGCATTTTGAATGAGTGCAGCTGTTCTATGCTTAGATTCCTTCTGACTTGGCTTACCAGGAGTATGACTTCTTAAGGAATGTGTGCTGGCTGGCAACAAGAAGATGTCCTTGCTCAGCTGGGAAGCTGGATGTTTCTCTGAGCTTACTCTATGGTTTAATGTGTGCACGGTGTACTTGACAGATTAACAGTATGTTCACTCTTCCCCCACTGTTTGTCTGGGTTTATTTTCGTTATTCCTGTTATATGCAGTTTCGTTTGTTATTTTTGGTTTTGTTTTCCAGGCCTCTTTCCTTTCCTTACTTTTGCTCAGCTTAAAGGAATCCTTTTTTGGGTTTTTTGCGCTTTCTTGGTATTTGAGGGGGGAAACTGCTATTACTGCGGAGTCTTCCATGCCTCTTTATCATGCCGCACCAGACAGGGCATGCAGGAGCCTGCGTGTGCATGTTCCTTCCCTGTCCTCCTTCAGGTGTCAACTTACTTTCATCTTCCTACACCTCCCAGGAAGTGTTGGAGCTTTACCTGGCCCTTGGGATTTCCATTACCTCTGTACCACAGCTGACATGATGCAGCAGTCTTCAGCCATCCCATGTTCTGCTGTCATCCGCTGGCCATTACCAGGAAAGCAACACTACCACAGGCTGGGAAATTAGTGGGAATGACTCCCTCCTGGAGCCCTGCTTCCACCGGCAGCAGCACTGGTGGCTGGGCACGTAGTCCTCGCTCAGCTGGGAGAGGAGCAGTGTTCCAGCCTGGCAACACTTCATGGAAAGCCATTTTTCAGCTGATATCCTTTCCTGCCTGCCAGTGCCCTGCTGGTTTCCATGGTATTCGTGGTTGTGCAGGGGTGGCAATTTCAGCATCCTGGCAGCCTTCCAGGCTGCCTCTCCATAAAACCCTGTGCAGTTTCAAATGTATATATATATATATATATATATTTCTTATTTTCCCTTCATCCCACAGAGCTGCTGTGTGCGTTTAAGCAGTTAATCTATTTCACCCTTTGCTTATCTCACAGGCACAGTATAAGGTTGTGCCCGTCCTTGCTGGCAAGTTGCTTTGAGATCCTCTGATGAAAGGTTTGCTGTAAAGGCAAAGACTGATCGTAGCCACACAATCACTCTTGATTTCCAGGGGATGGTACAGTGCATCCTACTGATAGAATTAACAAAGTCCCAATGACAGCAAGATGATTCTTGGAGCTCAATTTAAATGGGATGGCACCCCCATTCACTTCCATCCTGTTGTGTAAGGGCTCCTTCCATGTTCTCATCCACCCTCTGAGAGCTGCTGTGCCCACTGTCAGTGACGGTGTATTCCCAGCCCAGCCACACATCTGTAATGGCAGGGCAGGAAAACATCAGGAAATCTTTCTTGTTACAGACAAGGCCCAATTCCTGTCAGTCCTCCGTTCTTTAAGAAAACATAAAATCAAAGCAGGGCTTTGCTCTAAGCAATGGCTGGAGCGAGCCAAGCACACATCTGCTCTTAGCTTCACACAGGCTTTCATAATAGTCTCTAGCCATAATAGTCTCATTTTTTGGGAGCGAGTCATTGCTGCTCTTCGGGTTGACTGAACTCTGATCAGGCTTGGACCTCTGCGCACCAGCGTGAAAAAACACCTCACAGCCGAGCTGTGGGAGGCCAGAGGAGCTGAGGAGAGGGGCTGCTATGTTTGGATATGCACAGAGCAGCCTCTGTTCCACTTAATTTGGGAAGTGTGATTAAATGGTGGCCTTCTCGGCTAAAGATGCAGGTCTGTGATCTGTGATTTGGCGCTCTTGGGCTCTGTTTCATCCAAGGGTAAGATCCATTTGGCAACACACGCTAATACCAGATTGAAAGCTTCCATTGCTGAGATGGGGTTAGTGGCCCCACATTGAAGGCAGATGCTCCTTGATGAGCTAAAGGGAAAGGGCCTGCAAACTGCAATGCTTATTAACTATGTGTATGTGCAGAAACCACAGGAGGAGATAATACAGTAGCAACAGCTGCCCCTGGAATCATTTGTGCGTACGTTTCGCTCCAAAGCTTTCTGCCCAGCTGGCTGGAGGTCACTGTAAGTGCTGATAAGTATTTGCCAAACACCAAAAAGAAGACGGGACAAGGTCAAAAGCTCTTCTGGTAGCAAGGAAGAGCGTGATTAAGAAACACCACTATCTCCTGAATGGGGGTGAGAGATTTCATCAACAAAACATGCAGGGGAGGTCTGAACACTCGCAGAGGGCAGGAGCAATCTGCTTTACAGCTTTTGGCTAAGCTAGGAGAAACAGGGGACTTGTTTTTCACTCCTGAGCTGAGGAACATCTGCCAGCTTGCCCTCAGGGACCTGCTCCTGCAGGCAGGCATTGAGAAACTTCTGAGCCTTTCCCAGTCGCACGAGTGCAGCGATGTCAATGTGGCCAGCCATGGGAGTCTTCTGTCCCCCACACAAAGTTGCTGCCACCCCCCTGTCGCCTCACTGTGTCTGTATCTGTTGGGACTGGGTCAAAGGAGCAAGGAAGCAGTGGGATGGAGGGAAGTGAAGCCCAGCTCTGGCTCTGCAGCAGTTGCAGGTGCCCGCACTTGGCAGGCTGGATTCTGGGGGCATTTGAAGCAGGGTTTTGTGCTCAGCAGCCCTCTGCCCAGCTCTGCCCTCTCCTACTGGGTGGGCAGGGAGCCCTGGCCCAGTGCTGCGCCATTCAGGGGTGTGACCAAATGGCTGGGAGCGCTTAGAGGTGCTCATGTTTTCTGCGTGCTGGGGTGGCCCAAGGCAGCGTGTGCCCTGTGAGCCCACACCCTGCCCAAGGACCGTGCGCATGGACATGACCCTAAGGGGGAAGCTGAGGGAGAGCTGAGGGCTCGTCACCCTTAGGACAGGCTGCTGCCTTGGGGGTGAAGGTGAGGCTGAAACCATTGGAAGGGGCTGTGGAAGTTGCTGGGGAGGGTGAAGGCTGTGAGAGAGGTGGGCTGGGATCAGAGGAGGGGAGGATGGGGTCTGCTTCAAAGGGGGTTCATGGGACACTGGAGTGGGGATTGCTTGGTGGCCAGAGAGAGTTGGGGGATGACTGACAGGGCTGCCAGCAGGTCACATCTGCATGCTGTCCTCCCTGCTGCTTTTTCCATCCTACACCTCTGTGGCATGCCCTGTCTTCAGCCCTTCCAGGCAGATAGCTCCAATGACAGCCTCATATCCCAGGTCATTTGAAAGGTCTGCTCTTCACTATTGCTACCCTGACTTCCCTTCGCAGGTACAGATGGGAGATCCCCTGGAGAGGACTCCCAGGCAGGCAGACCAGCACCTTCTTGTTAAGGCAAAATTGTGGGATTCCTGCTCTACTCCCATTTGCTTATACCTCTGATGGGAGCACTGGTGGGGACAGTGTCTCACAGCAACTCTACTACTGTAAAAATAGCTGTCTCCCAGTAAAATGATAACCTACAGGGAGGTTTGGTCACAGATATTAAAGGTCTGAGTTTAGCATCCCCCTTTTTATTAAGCAGTAAATGCAAATTCCAACTTGCTTAACCCTCTCCTGTAAATTCTGACCTCCTCCTTTCCCTCCCTAGCTCCCCTCTTTCCTACCTACAACTTTTCTCCTCTTTCTGTGCCACATTTACTTCTGTGTCTGTGCTTCTGCCCGCCCTCACTTCACACCCCTTCCACTGTGAATACGAGAGCTTCAGCAATGTTATGGGGGCAGAGGTACGGGGGGATGGTTTTTCCTTTGCTGAACACAGGACATTTTTGCTAAGTGAAAGCTCTCCAAGGTTGAGGGGACGGTTCAAGTAAATGAATACAAAAGTGAAAGTGAAAACAATGTTAGAGAGGAGAAGCCCTGCTCAGGTGCTGATTTTACCAAGCTCAGTGAGGGGCAGGGGAAAGGCAGGGAGGGGAAAAGCAACATGCAAAACATGGCAGGTATTTTGTGTCAAATGGTGGTGGTGGGGGGGGAGGTGAAAGGGAAAAATTCCTTCAGACTTATGAAACATAAAGTACCTCATGTGGCATTTCCTTCTGCACGATTGTTCGTTCCTCCTGCTTTGGATGAACTTTCATCTGTAGAAAAACTACAAACGCTTTGCTATAGAAACAAAGCACAATCTTCCCATTAGCAGTCTCTGCCACTTGTCCCCCCATTCTCATTTATGTCTGTGCCTTTGAATGTAAAACTTCAAGCAGAGATTGTTTCACAGAGGCCGAGGGCTGTCTGTGCCCCCCAAGCCACATATGCAACACTTGCACAGCCCATTTTGTGCTCTGGTAATGGCTTCTTGCAGCCTGGTTCTCATTTGTGAATCAAAGCTTTTTAGACCTCTGCAATTTCAAATGACCATAGCTCGTGTGGGGTGAAGGGAGCAACTGTGCCCTCAATGCTTACCATGTGCCTGAGCAGCTCAGTATTGCTGCCAGCGGCTGGCATTAGTGGTCTGGTCTGAATCACTTCAACAAGAGGATTTCTGATGATGTTACGGGGAAGCAGTTAGCTGGGTTTATGTTTCCAAATGGATCCACGAGAGTCAAGCAGGCCGTGCAGAGATACTGACTCATTTCTTGGTCTGAAGGAACATTTTTCACAGACAAAAATAAGTTTCAAAATTGTCAGGTACCAGATGTCATGTTAGAGGCAGAAGCATAAGGGATAGGAATCTCCTGTTTGGTTAGGAAAAGGTAATCATTTTATCTTTCTCCAGGTGATGCTCCTGAAGCTAGATCCATGCAGAAGAGTGCTGAGCAGGCACACTCTGAGCAGCACCTTCCTCTGGGAACAATGGCTCCGAGAGAGGTCAGACCTCTGCCATCAGGCTTGCAGTGGCAGCAAGCCCGAAGTTAAAAGATGCTTCAGGTCTAACTCTAGTCCCACTGTTTTTTGCCTTTGCAAGAGAAGACAAAAGCTTCCCAAGAAGAAGCTCTGCTGTTCGGTTCATATTTGATGCATCCTCTCTCATTGTAAAGGGGAACTTGGTAAGAAGCCTGAACAAAGCTTTTCCCCTGGCACCACTGCTGACTCCTTGAAAAGGAAATAGTGAGAAACCAAGGAGCCAGGTAACAGCAAAGGCTGAGGGTTGCACTGTCCCTGCTGAAAGACATGAAGAGAAGGGGATATGTACCCTCTTATGCTGAATGACTGCCCAAACCAGCAGCCTCAGAGAACCATGGCTGCAAAGGAGCTGCCAAAAATAGGATGAAAAAAGGTAGGAAACAAATGCAACTCTGACTGTGCCCTTGTCCCCACCAGTCATGCAGGCTTGGCAGGCAGCAAGAAAGACGTCAGAGTCATTCAAGGTATACGATGTGTTCTCAGGGGAGTGGAATAACACTGAGGCTTCACACCTCCAGGGCCTGGTGTCACCCAGGGGCAAATGGTGCCACTGCTACCACCACTCAGGATGTTTGGAGAGCAGTTAAATGCATGGCTGGTTGGCCACTGGAATTTGTCTTTTAAAATAACAAGTAATGCCTGCATTTTGTAGACACTGCTTCTCTCCTTTGGATGAACATCTGGCATTTGTCACACTGGTGTGAAGTTCAAGGATGGTTAGCAATGAGCACACACACAGGCTGCTTCCTCCAGACCTCCACCAAGGCTTTATCAGAGGCTTTCATTTTGTTCTCATTTTTACTAGCTTCCTGCTAGAGTACTGAGCCAATTGGAGAAATATTTTTAGGTCTAATCATCTGTGAGAAATTAAAGAACTGAGAGAAAAAGGTGGCTTTGAAAACCAACCGCGCTTGCACTGCCAATGAGCTCGTGAAGTGAGTGATTAAAAAATACCCCGAACAACAACAGGGTAAAAAAAAAGCCCATCCAAAAACAAGGAAAAAGGAAGGTATGAGTAGGAGGAGAGTGTTGGCGATTCTAGGAGCTCTGTTCCCAGCTGCCTGTCGTGAGTGTGAGAAGGCTCAGGTAGCTCTCAGGAATGAAACCCTGCAGGTCTGTGCGATGACATACCCCTCTGCCATGGACCAGAAGATGATTCCAACACAGTTCATTACATTTCTATTTCTGACTAAGTCCATTGTTGGATTTAATGAATAAGTGATGTTTTGAGCTGGTAAACACCCTGCAGCAAATTTCCCATTTTATGTAGTGATGAACAAGCCAAAAGATTCAGGCAAGCTGTAAGTGGCCTTTAACATATGATTTCAGACTTAATTCAAAGTGGGAGGTGATCCTCAGAGCTAGCTTGAAAGTTTCTCTCACCTCCACCCCCAAAATGCAGATAAGGTTTTCACAGACTAAGCAGTGTTATCTCTAAAACAAGACGGTGACTGCTACAAATGTTGTTGGTAGTTCATTATCACAGGGAAATATCATGTATTATGAAATGTAAAAATCTCTGTTAACTATTTCACTGCAAACCCTTTTAGATACAAAATATTCCCTTTGTGTGTTTCTCTCACAGTATGCACCTTACTCTTCCTGTTCCCTGAGAAGGCCAGGTTGGATAGGGCTTTGGATAGCAACCTGGTCTAGTGGAAGGTGTCCCTGGCAATGGCAGTGGGGTTGGAACTGGATAGTCTTTAAGGTCCCATCCAACCCAAAATGTTCTGTGATTCTATGAGTACCGAATGCTTACCTGTCCCACACTCACCTGCTTCCATTTCCAGGCTTGACCCTCACATCTTTGATCATGCAATTACAGGCTTCCCACAGGAAACCACTCCCCGGCGCAAAAGAAAAGAAGTTTAGTATCAAAACAAATCTATCCAGGGACTGCCACAAAAGCAGTGCATTTAATTTTTGCATTAAATGAATTAAAAGTCTCCCATCAAAAGGTAAACAGCTTCCACAAAACTTCTCTTTTGATATAGCATAAGCATGTCAAGGACTATCATTACTTCATTGCAAAGTATGGTTCACCTTGCAGTAAACTACACAGCAACATGGCAGAGTTAGAAAATCCCAGGTCTGAAAACACTTACTAGCTCATACTCACAAACACTGATTTTTTTCAAAGGCTTGACAGTTGTGCTCTTTTTTGTGCTTCAGAGACAAAGAAAAATGAAGTGATAACAGCCCTCAGATGGACTTTTATGAGTCTAAAGGCCAAAAGTAATGTCTGGCACAGATTATTTAACTGGACTAAAGGAGAAAAGAATTCCCTCTGAGGCAGGGAATTCAATTTACCGTTTCCTTAAGGCTGTTGGTAGAAATGGGAGCGTGAGAGCTTGCTCTGGTATGTGATGCCACAGGAGGTTTTGCCAGTCTTGCATGTTGGCAGGGCAGACTGACCTGACGCCACAGATAGTGCTTTTCCTGCCTGTCAGAAAGAACAGAAAGGAATTGACTTTCCATCACAAAGGACTCTGCCAGGGCTTCAGTCACAGTTTGGTGTCTCTTTGTCCTTCTTTTGCAGAACCTGTCTTCCCAAGATGAAACCAAGCCCTGGAAAAGGACCAGAAACTGACAGTAATTCAGACAAGGTGAAAATGATGGTGGTTGGTTGCGGGAAGGCTCTGAAGGGCAGGGTGTCTTTCCCTATTCCCAAGGAAACATGTGCATACTGAAGAAAGGTACTTCTGGGTGCAGATTGCTTCCAAAGTCCCTGGAGGATTTACCATCTTTCTTTCTGTGTACCATGTGCCCACTTCCCTGTAACTATGGTCTTTCCACAGCCACCCTCACTATCCTGACCTCTAAGTCCAACGGGACTTACAGGGGTGTGTTAATGTCTCTGTGCAACACCCCAGATTGGACACTGATGGGAAAATCTATATAAAATAAGTAACTGAATACTTCCGAGGGTAATGACATCTGCGTGTGATTACTTGTTTGGCTGCACTAGCTGAAGCGTTAGCTGCTAACTCAGCAGACTAAGTTGACAGGACTGTCTTTTCAGTTCGTTCTGGCTGCAGTTCAGGTTGTTAATAATAATCTAGAGAGCTATATAAGGCTTGGATGCTGGCTATCAGAAACCACCTTTCTCTCCATGCACTGTTACAGGAGGTGAGATTGGGGAGATGATCTTGCTGACAGTTCCCTAATTTAGCAATGAGTGGCAAGCATGTGCAGTAGAGACCTGTACCAAATCCATTATTTATTAAGCTGTTACTTAAGATACAGAATAGGCGCATTTATTTGTAGGAAAGTCTGCAAACATCTTGATTGCTGTTCTAACATATGTTTATGCATCAGAGTTAATGCTATGGAGATGCTTTGTTTTTAAACTGGGAACAAAATATCCCCTAAAAGCTAAACATCGGGCCACGTTATTATCCTTTTTCCCCAGTGCTTGTGAGAGCGCTGGGAGAACACTCGGCCAAGCTGATGGGCAGCCAAATATAATTTATGGCTTGTTTTAAACTGATTTGTTAACTTCATGAAAGGCCCTGTCAAAAAGAGCAGTCCCCTGAGCCCTAACGATGATAATAGCTATATTGCATCAGCGCTGAAAAACTCTTGGATAACAGTGAACCTATCCTGAGAAATCTTCTTAAAGTGCCTGAACATTGCATTTTCTAAAAAGAAATAGGGCTAAAGCTATTGTTTGGTAGTTCATTTTTCTCGTCTTCATCCTTTGTTGATTTTATTTTCCACTCACTGGAATACTCTCCTGGAAGCATGAAGAGTTTTCCATGTTCCAGCTAATTAAAAATAAAGATGCATATTGTTTAGAGGAGATGCTAACAATAATATCTTTAATTTCACTTATGTACAGAGTTGAATTTGCAAGTGGGATCAACATGTTTGCGTCTGCATCAGTATGACTGACAGCAGGAAACATCTCAGATGCCTATCAGCCTTATTTCTCATCTCAGTGTCTCGCTTAGGCACACTGTGTGCTGTGTGTGGCTGTGTTGTTCCAAGCTCCCTTATGCAAGAGCAAGACACATGTGCCCTGACATGGACTTGGTGCACATCACACTCACATCTTAGGTGCTTGCACTACCATACCCCAGCTCTTCTGCCACTGTCCTCCTTGCCCCGTCCCATGACTGCCCTCCTGGCCCAGTCTTGCCCCTGCCTGGCTGCGACAACAGGTAACACAGCTGCAAAAGAGCATCAACTCTGTCAAGTCTTCTCTCCTCGTTCCACTTTTTAACAATTTTGTCTTCATTGAGTTCAATTCTGTTTTTTCACTGGATGAAGTTCTTCCTGGTGGAACTGCAGTGCTTCAGCCAGAATATTTTCTTTTAAAATTTGGTAATAGATACATAGAATGGTTTGGGTTGGAAAGTACCTTACGATCACTAGTCCAACCTGACTGCTATGGGCAGGGATGCCTTGCACTACACCATGTTACCCAAGGCTCTGTCCAGCCTGGCCTTGAACACTGCCAGGGATGGAGCATTTACTACTTCTTTGGGCAACCCCTTCCAGGGCCTCACCATCCTCACAGTAAAGAACTTCTTCCTTTTATCTAAACTAAACTTCTCCTGTTTAAGTTGAAACCCACTGCCTCTTGTCCCATTGCTACAATCCGTGATGAAGAGTCCTTCTCCAGCATCTTTGTAGGCCTACAATCCCTGATTTTACAGGTTTTCTCATCTCTCCCCTACTCTTACCTGAACCCATGCCCCATTTACTCCAGGGCAGCTCTGCAAGTTTTCATGATCCTGAGTATTTTTCTGACTTGAAATAGTTTTACTTGACATTGCTAAATATTAGGCTAGTGAAATCCTAGCTTACAGATAAAACAATATGATAGAATTATAAATATGTTCTTGTCCAAGCACATAACAATGACTGAGTCTGAATGTGACAGTTTAGATGTCTGGTTTCCTCCCACCACCGTGGGAAAAGGAAGCTGCTTCTGTGCTTAGACAGCAGCGATTACTTCCTACATCTGTGTGGTGAAGAGGGGGTCAGCCCCTCTTCGGCTCTGCAGCTCCAGAGAAACAGGGGTGCAGTGGCTCTGGCTCTGCAACCTGGCACCTATGTGTGTCCAGGGGCCCTTTGCAGACACACACTGGCCCTTGAAGGCTTTCAGTTACAAAGCTTAAAATAGGTTAGGGAAGGAGGAGAAAGAAAGTCTAGCAAACTGCTGGGACTGCAAGACTGGGAGATCAGCCCAAGCTCAGGCAAAGCAAATCCACAGCCCTATGGCCTTCACAAGGGTGTTTTCTTGATCAGGGTCTGTGTTTTTGTGAAACTGAGGGAAAATAATTGTATAAAAATGGCATGTCCTGTTCCTCCTTTCTAGGAAAGCACAGAACAAAAATACAATCCAGTTTGCAGACAGTGAGAAAAAAAAAACAACCCAACTGTGTATTTTAAGGCAGAATTTCTGTTTTGTACAATTTCTTGTGGAGAAGAATTCCCAGTATTAATAAACGAGCCCAAACTGGAACCATTAAAACAAGTGAGACTTCTGTCATTTACTTCAGGCTTAGCAGGTTTTGATACACGTCATAAACAATTACAGTAATTTTCTTTTACCATCTAAACAGTGAAAGTGCTGTGCAACCCACACAGCTAGGTTCTTGTTTTCTGTGAGCAAAGTAGATCTCGCTTCCTTTCTTGGTAGGTACAGCTGGGCAGAAGTTGCATAGTTCGATGTCTTTGCTGAACCAGGAAAGAACACTGGATTTTGGACCCACAAAAAATACTCAATGTTGGGTTTTTTTTCCTCTCTTGGAGGTAAACTATTGTTTGTTGTTCATTGTGCTTTTTCTCTTTTAAAGGTTATTTTTTGACCGTTTGCGTTCCACAAACAACAGGAAGGATACTGTGGTTAACATGTGGTTGCAGTGCTGGAAAGGGGCAATACAAATTACAATCTCAGATTCTATGTTTTATTGTCTCTCACCAATAACCACATTAGACCTGCACAGACTGAATGTACAGATATTGTAACAAACTTTTAAAGCATTTTATAACAATCAGCCGCATAAACTCAGTTTGAATGTTGAACTGTGTCTACAGGCAAAGCATCACAATGACAAAAAAACCTATTGGAATTTAATAATTCTATTGATGCAAGAATCACATTACATCTATTTCACCTGTTGTGGCTTGTAAAGAGGAATGGAGTTATGCAGAAACCTTTTATTACCATTAAAATTGTAACTCAGATTTGCAACTACACCATTTTATGTAGTGGCTTTTAATATTCTGAGGAGTGGAACTGGATTTTTGTGTCCCTTGTACCCCAATCTTGAAAATGGTGTGGAAATTCAGGTACAGGGAAACACTTCCCATAACTGACCCTTTGGAGAAGGCCGAACAGGAAGGTACCTTCTCGTGTGCAGGATATTGTTAAGAAGCTTTTTCTATGCTACACCCAGTGAAACTTGTTTGAAAGAGCCTTGCTAGGCCAGAACATCAGATGCTGCATACCAGTCACAGCTCTTCAATCAGCCAGTCAGCTGCTAGCCTCAATTCTCTCTTTGGTCCCGTGCAGTATAGCAAAGGTTAAAGCATAGGAAACGCTCAGCGGGGTAACTTTATCTTTGTTTTGAAATCATAAAATCTCTTTAAGAAGCAGATATACCTGTGAGAGTCAGGCAGAGCTGTCTGAGCTGGGGAGACTTGCCTGGGTGCAGTGAGGAGCAGGGATTATTGCCAGTGCTTGTAGTGGAGCTCAGAAGGGATGATCCCAGCAGGGCCAGTCAGGATAGGGCTCGGAACAGCCTGGTCTAGTGGAGGGTGTCAATGCTTGTGGCACGGGGTTGGAATTACGAGATCTTCAAAGGTCCCTTCCAGCCCAAACCATTCTGTGATCACTTGGAGGAGTGGACAAGGCAGCAGCTTTGGGGTTTCTGAAACGAAGGCCATGGTGTCCAAAGGTGATGCAGTCTCAGGGCCTGCAAGAAACTGTTTTGTTGGGGTTTTTTTTTTGCCTTTTATTTTTTGTTAAAGGCGGGTTTGTGATCCTGGAGCTCACAATTCCCTGCTGACAGGCTCAGACGTTTATTCCGCAGGCTGCTCGGGGATGGCCGCCCGCGGCCTTCCCGGGAAAGGCTGTCGGGAGCGTTCACTCGTGCCAGGCAGGGGGAGGCCGTGCCTATCTCGTTAAGCCACCCCTCGCCTTCGGCTTTCCTACTTATGTCGGTACCCTTTGCCTTACCGACACCGGCCCAGCAGGCCGCGGCCCGCCGCCCCCTCCCACAATATGGCGCGTCGGGCCGGGTCGAGTCCCCCCCACCACCTCGTCCCCGCCAGCCCTTCTGTCCACGAGGGCCCCACTCTACCTACCTGGAGGCCCACCTCTATGGTCAGGGGCGCGGCGGTAGGGGGCGGGCGTTGCCCGGCCCCTCCATGTGACGGCCGCGGCGGGGCGGGGCCTGTCCGGCGGGGGACGCGGCGGGCCGGGCCGGGCTGGCGGTTGGAGCGACTCCCCTTTGTGTCTGGAGCCGACGGGGCCGCTGGTGCTGTTGGGGCGGGCCGGCGGGAGGGGGAGCGAGCCGCGGCGGGGCGGTGGCAGCGGACCTCCGGCCCTCGGCACCCGCCCGCAGCCGGCGACTGGCAGGGGAAGGAGGCGGAGCGGCGCGGAGCTGGCAGCGCGGAGGGGCTGAGCCTTTCCTCGGGCGAGCGGAGACTTGAGGGGTTAGAGGAGGCCGGGCTAGGCCGGGGGTCTGCCTGGCGCTGTGGAAACTCGGGGAGGGAGGCGGAGGAGCGGGAACGCCGTCCCCCGGCGCGGGGAAGGGCCTCGGCCGCGCTCCCGCCCGCGGAGGGCAGCCGGGTGCCCTCGCAGCTGGAGTCGCCGAGGAGGGGCCTCGCTCCCGCAGCCCCGCGATCCGGGCCCCACCTTTGTCGGGGTGACCGGCGGTGGCGTCGCTTCTGTGGCGGGGGGCGCGCGGTGGAGCCCGCCCGGCGCGGGAGGCAGATGGGCCGGGATGCAGGCGCAGCACTCGCCGTGAGAGCGGATCCGGTCGCGCCTCGCCTCGGAGGGACTGAGGGTATCGCCGCTGCCTTCCCGGGAGCGTGAGGCAGAGAGCAGGGGCGGTGAGAAGACAGAGACCTTTAACGGGATGGGACGCGGCTTTACCGTGAGCCCGTAGAGCCTGTGGTGACCGTGCCCCGGTCAGCCGGCGAGGGCTGCTCTGACTGACATTGCTGTAGACGCGGGCTCGCGTCTGGATATGTTTCCTCCTCAACCGGGCTGTTTCTTCGATATCGTGAAGCTGCGTGGGAAATAAGCCTGGTTCCCAGTTCGGTCGGGAGCGTGCAGCCGTTCCCCGGCTGGGGGACATGCCTCGGGGCTGGGAGGCAGGAGCAGGCGCTTCCCCTGGGTCCGCGGAGCCGTGCCGACTCCCCAGGCATGAAGGCAGGCGGGTGTAATGGAGTAAGAGCGAAGACGGCTCCTCTCATCTGCCATTTGCCTTTCCAGACGGGATTGTAAACCGAGAGAGTTGAGGAAGGCTGTGCGAAAGAAGGAGGAAATTCCTCTCGTCGGGTTCCCACCCCCCCTTTCTTTTATTTCTTTTAATTTTTTCCCTCGTCCTGCCTCGAACCTCGGCTTCCCCAGGTATGACTGCTTCACTGCAGCACCTTGTGCTGGTGCTCCTGCTCTCCAGTGCCACCCTGCTGCTCAGCACTGCGGCTGGTAAGTAGCCAGTGGGTGTAACGAACTGGCCATTTTGGCAGAGGGAGATGGGGGTGGGGTCGGCTGGTATTCGGGCACATCTGGGTCTCCTTAAAAAGTGGTGTGCATCTATTCCAGCCCGATAAAGTTTTCGAAATCCCGGTATATGTTAAGCGTCTCGGAGAATAAAACCTGCTTTATTGTGTAAATGACCCGCATTCAAGACGTATGCTTTGCCTAAATCTGCATCTCTTGTCTAAGAACTTATTTCAATTTTGGAAAAATACATAATCTTTTTGTTTTGCATACCTCGCCCTTTGTAAGGTAATGCAGGAATTTTTAATATATATTTTAATCGTCAGCAGAACTGTGCCCGTTTCGTTGTGGGATCTTTGGGCACAGCCATTTTTAATTTTATCACCACTGGTGCTTTTAGGGGCCTTAAACATGTGCTGCAGTTTTATACCATTTCCTTTTCTTGGAAGAGGGATCTGAAGCAGAAATGTGGGTATTCCTATCACAATTATAGAACGGTAATACAAGACTCCATTGAGGAATGTTGAAAGGTCTTGAAGAGTATTCTTTTTCTAAAAAAGAAGTTGGAAGCATGCATGTTGAGAGCGTCCTTCTTCATATTTTTGGACACTCTAGCCTATTTTTAATTTTGCTCGGAAGCTCAGTGTCGGCTATGTAGGATGTTTGGCCGTGGTACTGCAGGAGAGATGTGTATTTGTCTGGCATCCTTTGGTTTTCTGTCATGGTGACAAGATTAGCATGTTGGAGCCTTCCGAGTGTTACCCAGCTTTGTTAGGCACTAATACCGATTGCTCTTTAAAGTGTGAATTTCCCAGCAGTTTTGGGAGGCTCTTAGGACTTTCTTGTCGTTTTACTAGTCGGGATCTAATTTGCAGTGCTTGCCCTTTTTTTTTTAGTGTTATTTTTGTAATCTAATGTGCATAATTCATAAATGAATCTTTGTAAGAAAATTGCTGCATCTTGCTAAGATGACCCACCAAGCTGATGGCAGTTTCCATCAGTGAGGTCTTAAACTGAAATTATTTGTCAAAGTTGAAGATACTTGGTGTCATTAGGAAAATCCTGTAAATTATACATGTTTAGGCAGTTTCTTCATCACTCTGACTGGATAGTTTCTGATTTTCTTGCTTTGCTTTTTAAGAGGTTTCTCTCAGGAAGATATTTAAATGAAAAGATTGATGCTGCCTGTATCATCCTGACCTTTGCCATTATTTTAGTCGGATGTCTGCAGCGTCTCTCTGTGGTAGTTTCTGAGGAGTGGTTTCTTTTTTTCTTTTTTTTTTTTCTTTCTTTTTTTTCCCTTTTTTTCCTGGAGGAAGGGACTTTTGAAGGTCAAAAATCTCAGGATTAAAGCACATATTATTTAAAATGCTCAGTATCTCAACTCTTCTTTCAGATATGATTTTTAACAAGTGTAGGCTTTTTTTCCCCTTTGTGGAAAGTCTGGTGAGTTAGTGATTTCTCTGCCCTGCTGGAGAAGGGTTCCTAAAGGAGCAAGTAGGGATTTGAACCAGGCCAAGGGCTGGGCAGGTGTGGTACGAGCCCATTTGCACGATTTTGACAATCCACCTCAATCCTGACCTGGCAACAGTATTCTTGGTGCTTCAGTTCTGGTTTTCCCTTGTTAAAAGGGTATTAATGATGCCAGCTTGTTTGTTGTTTTGTGACTAGGAATGTAATTTCCCACTATAATTTATTTCTTAATTGTGAAATTTTAACAATCCACATGTTAAAAAAGCCTTGCTCATAATCCTCTGTAAAAGTAATTACACGAATGATTTAAGCTTTAGTTAAAGTAACTAATGGTTGATTTTTACACTGTATTTCAGAAAAAAATATGTCTATACATGGGGAAGCTACACTAATGTGTAATTCTGCCCTTTTATGTTCATGAAAGAGCCAACACTCTTTCTTCTCTTCCCCTCCCCCAGAGTATGAACTATATGCTCCCATCAGAGTGAAAATGCTGCCTTTGTAGCTTTGAAACCCCCTACCAATTCTTACACTGATTAGTGTATCTCAGCAGTGTATAGAATTGAGTGTTTATAAATGCAAAGTCATGACATCAGAGGGGAAAGTATTTTCATAACAGGTTTGTAAATTTCTGTCTGGAGGAGAATATCTGGACCTCCCTGGGGAGAGAGCTCCACGAAGACCTGGGCTTATTATGGGCAGGAAAGGAAAGATGATGAAAAAAAAAAAAATCTGAACAGTGAGGCTTAGATGACAGTTTGACTCATAATCTGGAATAGAAATGAAGAAAAAGAAGGTGGTTCTTCCTTCACATTTGTAATTGAAGATACAATAAAGAACTAGCTCTGGATTCAGAATTATTTCATGATTATTAAGGGGGAAGTATTATTGGCTTCCTCCATAAAATCCAGATCTTAATAAGTATCTGGTAGCTCTGTACTTAGATCATATATTAGGTTTTGTAAAGAGAAACACTACAGTGAGAATATTTTACCAATACTAATTTTAGGTAAAAATTTGAGGGGGTTAAAAAATTATATTGGGGAAAAAAAAAGGTGTGTGCTACTTTGTTCTTTATTTTTCAAATTACTTGAAATGCCTCTTTCTAGATATTCCTTTTAAAACTATGAGACATATTTACATGCCCTTATATTTTAGAGGATTCATATTAATTCAGTGTTACTTGTGAGGGTTGTACCTGAAGCGATGGTTGGTGAACCTTTCAGCTGTTCCCCAGTATTGCTAAAGAATTTTGTTTGGGTGTTTGTGTAGACTTGATATTAAAGATACAATCTTTCCCTGTTTCACTCGATTGCCTTGTGTGATATGCAGTACTAAACCACTTTTCCTTCTTTATACATACCCAGGGTAGACAGCATTCCATTGTCTAATGTGTAAATTGTTTGCGGAAAGTATGAAGTGAAAATTAAAGCAAACAGAATATGCTTTTATGTTTGGGAATCTTTTCATAAGTCTCTATCTGCGTGGCTCACCAGGGCCTGAAGATTTTCAGTGTGAATGGAATTAGATAGAGGTTGAAGTATTTTTTTTAATGATATTTTAATTATTAATTGAAATGAGTGAACTGAAGCATCTTTATCCAATTCTGTCTTGCCACTTAAAGTTACTTTCGTATCTCAACATAATTAATTTGAAATATGAATTGTGTGACATGAGGGAAAGCCTCCTTTGGCTATTCAACTAGGATTTTCTAGTTCACTGTTTTGAATTAGTAATTGACTTTTTGTATCTTGCATATTAAACAGGGTTGTTGGGGGCTTTTTTTAACTGCACCCCAGTTTCTGCTTCTCATTCAGATGTAATATAAAATTTAAACTTGTTTTTCTGTTTGACTTGGGAGCTGTCTCAGAAATACTAGCCTAGCAGATGGAAACAGACTGTTTGCTTGAGGAACACGACTGGTATGCTTCATGGATAACCACACATACAAGTGCAGCCTGTATGCCAGACTAGGGCTTCGTTAACTGTGTGGTTGTGTAAAGAAATAGTGTGGCTCTGAAAGCGCAGGATTCTGCACAGAGCCATTTACCCCACTGAGAAGAGCCTTTTTTCCATTACGTAAACCAGCCTGTATGAACCTCTCTGATATTTCATCTAAGCTCTTCCAGTTTCCAAGCAAACCTCCGTACTTCTGTACTGCACTGTGCAGTGTAGGCACAACCTGTGAGGAAGTGGAAGCTACACTTACCCAATGGCCAAGGAGCCCAAATTTCAAGCCCTGAGACATGGCACAGATACCTCTCTTCAGTATGAATGGTTTTACCCTCAAAAGTTGGCTAAATTGTCAGCCTATGCTTCTCTGATGAAGGAAGGCAAAATTCACTTCACCTTGGACAAAAAGGGAAGCAGAGCTGTGTTTCTTATAATTCTTATGGTGAACTTTGTATAAAGTGGTTGTTTTGATAACATCTCTCTAGCGTGTATTATGATCTCTAAAAAACCTTCTGTTGACCATTACACCATTGTGCCCCCGCCTTTTTATGTTCCTAAAGTATTTCTCAATAGTCTGTATAGTTGGTGCCATTGTTTGCTTGGCAGTTGCCACCTTCCCCTGCTTTTCTCCCTAGAGGAATGAGAATATTGGTACGTTAGGTTTCTTTGGTTTCTTCAGAAATGTTTTATTGCTACCAATAGCGTGCGTGGCTTACTGTCACTGGAGCTGTATTGTGTTTTGGACTCAGTCTGGCTGCACCATGAATATGTGCTGTCATTTTCAGAGCAGAATCTAATTTCCCCAGCCAGGGCTGTA